>NC_057407.1:19928910-21133618 GCF_019320065.1 Cervus canadensis | reverse complement strand
CACACACACAAACAACACACAGACACACATGCAGACACACAACACATACATACAGACACACACAACACACAGACACACAACACACACATACACACATACAACACACAGGCATGCACACACAACACACAGACACACACAACACACACACACAACACAGACACGCACAGACACACACATAGACACACAACACACAGACACGCACACACACAGACACACAATAAACACACAGAGACACAGACACACAGAGACACACAGAACACAGACACACAACACACAGCACACAGACAGACACACAACACACACATTTTCCTGCTCTATCCCTGAGAACAAGGTATATACATTCTGAACTTCACTCCTTAATACTTGGGTCTGTATGTCCCACGAATAAGGACATTCTCTTCTGTAATGACGAGGATCTGAGTATCTGTGTGCCCCTAAATCCATGTGCTGAAACCTAATGTCCAACGAGATGGTAACAGGAGGTCGAGCATGGGGAGGCAAGTAGGTCGTGATGGGGGAGCCTCCGAGAGTGGGATCAATATCCCGATAAGACCCCAGGGAGCTCCCTCACCCCTTCCCCACATGACGACACAGCGAGAAATCCGCCGCCTGTGCATCAGGAAGCAAGTCCTCACCGGAGAGCGAGTCCGGCACCTTGATGTCAGACCCCCCAGCCCTCAGAATTGTGAGAAATAACCTTCTGTTGTTTTCAGACACCCAGTCTATGGTGTGTGACATAGCAGCCCACGCTGACCACTCTCGTACCTAAGAAAACAAACACTAACTTGGTATTATCTGGTACACCATGCACATTCCAATTTCCCCACTTGTCTCCAAAAGGTTGTCTACAATCCTTTCCCCCCACATCACAGGTTAGATTCAGCTGTTATAATGCGTTAACCTCTTTTAATCTTGCCTAGTCATCTGGCCTTTGCTTCCACAACAAAATGTTTGTTAGAAACCAAGGCCGTTTGACTTGTGGAAGGTCTCGACTAAAACTAGTAGATCAAATTTTACTGTAAATAGACCAGAGTGTAAACAAAATTAAAAACGGGACTTCAAATCATTTTTAAAGCAAAGGCACAAAAGGTCAGGATGACTCTCTTGGGAGCAGCAGGACTCTGAATAACTATCCTGATGTAGGTAAAGCACAAGGAAAAGTCAGGCTAATCCTCCCACTTATTCCTTGTGGCCGGCAGTTCTGAAGGGATGTGGTGGTTCTGTACCTGTCTATGGATAAGCCCATTTAAGGGCCAAGAGTGCTGAGTCAGCCTTTCAATGGCATTTTGGCTCTCCAGACATCCTCCTTCACAGTGGCCATGGTTCCTGCCTCCATGGGGCTTCCACTCAAGAGACAGGGTTTTTCTTTTTCTCAAAAGACATTTTTGAATTTATTATTTTTTAATTGGAAGAAAATTACAATGTTGTGATGGCTTTTACCATACATCGGTTTGAACAGGCCTTAGGCATACATGTGTCCCCTCCATCCTGAAGCCCTCTCCCGCTCCCTCCCCACCCCATTCCTCCAGGTTGTCATGGAGCACTGGCTCTGGGTGCCCTGCATCATACATCACACTCGCACTGGTAATCTGGTTTACATATGGCAACGTGCAGGCGCTGCGCTGTCTTTAGTCATTCACTTGTGTCTGACTCTTTTGATCCCATGGGCTGTAGCCCGCCAGGCTCCTCTGTCCATGGGATTCTCCAGGCAAGAATACTGGAGGGGGTTTCCATGCCCTCCTCCAGGGGATCTTTCCAACCCAGGGATCAAATGCAGGTCTCTGGCATTGCAGTCAGATTCTTTATCATCTGAGCCACCAAGGAAGCACATGTTTTTAATGCTCTTCTCTCAAATCATCCCACCCTCTCCTTCTCCCACTGAGTCCCAAAGTCCATCTTTTACATCTGTGTCTGCTTTGCTCTCCTACACACAGGATCGTCGTTGCATCTTTCTAGATTCCATGTGTATGTGTTAATAATCAATATATTTCTTTCTGACCTACTTCACTCTGTATAATAGGCCCTAGGTTCATCCACCTCATTAGAACTGACTCAAATGCCTTCCTTTTTATAGCTGAGCAATCCAGTGGCCTCTCAGGCCAGACGAAAGAGTCTCTGCTCCTGGGGACTGCCGTGTGCCCTGTATGATGATTAGCAGCATCCCAGCGCCTACCTACTTGATGCCTGTAGCTCTCCTCCCAAGTTAAAGCAACCACAAAGGTCCCCAGGGGGCCAACCTCCCCTGGCTGAGAACCGCTGGTCTAAAGGGGGGAAGACAGCGATTCAGCAGAGAATGACACGTGTGGAGTTACTGTTACACCAGGATAGGGCGGGCAAGGGGAGGAGAGCCGTGCTGCATGTCCCAAGCACTTTTTTTAGGAGATTTGACTCATGCGACGCGGTCTGGGGAAGGGCCCTTTGAAGAAGACACATCCCACTGAGGGCTGAGTGGACACTCACTATGTGGGAGTCAGGGGAGGAAGGGAGGGCGGGCCAAGGGACCTCAGGAGGCAGAAGGCCTGGGGGAGCCAAAGACAGGCAGTGGGGCTGAATCAGGGCGCAGGGAGCAAGGTGGGAGGCCTCGCACGCCCAGAGGGAAATTCCAGCCTTTACCCTACAGCACTCAGAAGCCACGGGCAAGATCTGAACCACAGAACCACACAGGTAAGGTGGGCACTTCACAAAGTTCCCTGGAGCTTCAGCTGAGCAAAGAAGAACCCCGAGGGGCTAAGAGAGGAGGAGAGAGGCCTGGGAGGAGGTGCTGCAGACAGTGGGGGTGCTCGTCGAGCTGGGAGAGAAAAGGCATACAGGACCGAGTTCTAGAGCAAACAGGCAAAGCCGATGATGCGCAGGACGAGGAGGGGCATGGGGGCGAGGGAATCAGGCAGGATGACACCGCGCCGTGGCAAGCAGGAGGGAGGCAGCCCTGGAGGACGGGAGCTTGGTGTTGGCTTCTCCCAGGAGCCCAACTACAAACCAAGCAGCCCACACGAGCCAGAGTCCCCTATCTGCTACACGAGAGCCCCAAGCCCAAGGCAGCCCTGGGGAGGATGGCTTTCCTGCCAGAAAAGCAGGGACAGGCTTTAAGGAGCTAGCTGCTAGAGAAAAGCGGAGACTGGTTTTGACAGGGAGGCATCCCTTTTATTGCTCTTCAACTGCCAAACCCCGCTTCAGTCGGACAGATTCGCTTTGTGCAACTGAGACAGGAAGGAAGGGATAAATTAATGAGGCATCCCCACTGCCCTGCAGAACCCCGGGAGGCATTTCGCTGCCTGCTGCGCAAATGCCACCAGAGCAGGGACATCAAACAAAGAATGTGATGGTCGGCTCCTCCGGAGACAGGGGTGAGATGACAGGGTGCTGACACTAGGTGGCGCCAACACATCATTAAAAAAAAAAAAAACCCTACGTGGCTTAGTTTCTCTAGAGTGTAAAGGTTGGGGGGCAGGCGGGAACGAACCAGGAAAAGATCTGCATTCCCATCTATCCAAATACCAATAATGAACCAAGGAGATTTACATATTGGAAAGACTGTCCCCTCCAATGATGACCATGTCAGATTTTCTGACTTCTAGATCTTTTCCCACTTTCTCCCATGTTCTTACTTATCTCCTTTATTCTGAAGATCCAATTAGGGATGAGCCGTATGGGAATGCATGTGTCTCTACCAGTTACATCACAACCACATAAATAATTCTATCACCCACAGGCGGATGCAACCATTCTTCTTATTTGTTCTTTGAAATTAAAATAGCTGGCTTTTTCTTTACTGATTAAGATGATTCATGTTAATGTTTTAAAAAGCAACCAAAGTCATCCAAAAAAGTAAGAAGAAAGTTTTAAAAATATCACCCATAATCTCAGTATCCAGAGATAACTACTGTTAACCTTCTGGGGATCCAACATCTTTGTACATTTGCAAAAACATATACATACAATTTGACATAAATGGGATATAAAGCATTGTGGCTCTATGAGTGAGTTTCTTGTCGTTTTATTTTACTCAGTAAGTCATAGAAATATTGTCTTATCAAGAAGAATGTGGAAGACTTCCCTAGTGACCCAGTGGCTGAGATGGCCTGGGTTTGATACCTGCTCAGGGAACTAGATCCCACATGCCACAACTAAGAATTTGAATGTTGTAACTAAGATCCAGCATAGGCAAATAAACAAATAAATATATATATTAAAAAAAGAATTTGGTATTGCTGTTTTGATGACAGTATAGAATTCCACTGTCTTAAAGGGCTAGAAAATATTGGTTTAAGTTCACAAAACAGGCAGGTCTGGCCTCACTCTAATGGGACCACCTGCCATGGAGAGAATTCAGTAACTGAAAAAAATGTTAGGTGCTCACTCGTGTCTGACTCTTTGTGATCCCATGGGCTACAGCTCTCTAGGCTCCTCTATTGAGTTTTCCAGCCAAGAATACTGGAGTGGGTTGCCATTCCCTTCTACAGGGGATCTCCCTGACCCCTGGATTGGTTTCCTGCTTTGCAGATGGATTCTTTACCATCTGAGCCATAACTGAAGGGGCCTCCAAAGATGCAAGCTTGTCAAAGGATATACATGGAAGCAGAGGTCAGGGGCCTGCAGGCTGAGGACCCCCAGCTAAGCCTATGGGAAGAGCAGGTGGGGCAGAAATTGCCCTTCTGCTCTCCTCCTCCCTGAGACGGTGGATGTTCTGGGCCAGACTGGGAGGAAGCACTTGCAGATCACGAGGAGGACTTAGGACAGGGGTGGGCACGCTTGCCCTGTGAAGGGCAGGACAGCAGTAGGCCTGACCTTTCCAGCCATGTAGCGTCTGTCACCACTACGTGGCTCTGCCTTCGAAGCACAGAAGCAGCCCAGCTCATCTGTACGTGACGAGCGTGTATGTGCTCCAATGAAACTGGTTATGGATCCTGCATTTCCATTTCGTACCATTTTCATGTGCCATGATATCTTCTTCTTTCTTGATTTTCTTCAACTGTTTAACCTATGAACACCACTCTCAACTCCTGGGTGCACAAAAGGTGCTGGTGGGGAGAGTTTTGGCCTGTGGATCAATGGTTTGTTGATGCCATACACAGAAACTAAAGGGAGGCTAAATCTTTGTTTGAAACACATTTTGTGATTCCGTGGCTAAGTCGTGTTCGACTCTTTGCAACCCCATGGGACTGCAGCACCCGAGGCTTCCACGTCCTTCACTGTCTCCTGGGGTGTGCTCGTGTCCATTGAGTTGGTGATGCCATCCAACCATACTGACCGCATGTGTGTTCTCTGCACTGGATTCTGCCCCCTTCCCAGCCTGAGGCGCCCTTCCCACAGAGTGCTTCCTACCACGGACCTCAGGGCCTGCCTGCAGTGAGTAATGACACTTCACTGCTAGAATGTGAGCTCCATGAGGAGGTTGCACACTTCTGTTTACTACACTCTCCCTGGCACCCAATCAGAGCCTGGCAACCAGTGGGCGCCCTGTAAATGTGGGCTGAATGAATGGCGTGGATGGAACTGACTCCTTGGTCTCGCCCCGGCCCACAGGTCCCCTGTGACGTGGCCACTCTGATGTCTCCAGCCTCACGGCCTTCCCCGTCCTCCTCACAGACTGCTCTCGGGCCAGCTCCACCCAGTCTCTCTGACGCTCTGGCTGTGTGCTTCCACACTTCGCCGGCCTTTTCAGGGACGCACACCCTTCCTTCCTACAAAACCTCCATCAAAATTCCAACTATCCGTCAGATACAAGTGGCACTGAGGTACATCACAGAAGGGACAGCTTAGAAGAGCTGGGATAATGAATAAAGAGTGGACTTTGGAGCCAGACTTTTACAGACCCCTGTGTTCTCATCTGCAAAATGGGTGGCTGGTATCTGGCCATACCCTCCTCACAGGGTTGGGGTAAAGATCACAGGGGCCACTGTGGCTCCGCCAGAAGCTGAGGGCCCAAGGCCCAGTGGAACATGCAAGGACAAACCGCCGGGCCCACCTGGGGATTACTGACCAGGGGATTTTTGCAGAAACTAACACCTGTGGCTGGTGATTTGTTATGTAAGCAAATATCGAAACACTTCGGCCAATAACATTTGGGAAACAAGAGATGTATTAATACATCTCTGGTCTGTAAGTTGTTAAAAACCTGTATATTTTACATGTAGAACCAGCTTTTCAATTGGGCCTGCATCCACACGCAGCAGTGGTTTCCCAGAGCTCCACCTTCAGATGGGGCTGTGCCCTCATATTTGCTGCAGTTCCCACCGCCCTCCTTTGCCTTCACTCACAGCTGCCTGGCCCTAGGCAGGAAGCAGATGCCCTATGCCCTTGGTGATGACCATCACGACTGCACCTACCACAGGGCGTCGGCCAATCCTGATTCATCCTTTTGTACAAAATCAAAGCCTTTTAACCATGCAGGATGCACCACACCCGGCTCTCTGAACAACCATCCCCTGTGAGGTGCTCCTGACATCAGCCTCCCCTTCTGGGGGTCTGATTACCTTCCCACTGGAGTCTGATTGCATTTCACAGGCATCTTGGCTGATGCTGGGCGCCAGCTCCGAGAATCTCTACCTTCCTTCTAAACCACCTTTAATTATGATCCCAGCCCTCGTTACATAATGAAGAGGCTTCTAGCCGAGCACCCAACGTCCTCTGATTCTCAATCAACGTCAGGGATATTTTCTCGGCGGTTCCACAAATATATGAGAGATTCTCCCTTCCACCCCCAATCCTCTTCATTTGGGGCCTTAGAGATAAACTAGTGGGAGACTTTCTCTGTGAAAGCCAGTGTAAGTTCCAAGTGCCTTACATGATTTGGATTTGAAATCCTCCCTGGACGTCTCCTCCCGCCACCAGACCCTCCGAGTTTTGCACCTGAGGCAACAGGCAATTATTGATCAGGCGTCAAATGAACAGCACAGCTCTAACACAGGGATTTGGGCCATCCGCTCTCTCACAGAGCTTGTCAACGGACAAGAGACTGCTGCCTCCTGTGAAGTGGGGACTGGGTGGGGACCGGATGGGGGTGACATCACACAGATCCAGCGGAGGACCGCAGGGGAGGCAGGGGAGGGAGAGCAGGAGTATGATGTCCTCGTGAGCAGGTGGGAACTTCTCAGCCACCAGCCTAGCCTCAGACCACCTAATGCCTGTCACTGCTTTCTCGCCTGGCCTAACTCAAGAACCCTTGAATATGGAGCGCTTTAGGGAAAATTTCCAAAGAAATGGCCTCGGGGAAGGATTTCTGTTTCTAAAGGGCTGTATCAAAAAGGTCTGGGTAAACACGAAGTCCCCCAAAGCTGATCGTGTAGGACTTCAAACCTGGCATCGTGGTACTCTGCGGGGGGGGGGGGGTCACCTCCCCCAAAACTGCCCAAGAGCTCCTGAAAGTGAGGAAACCACATGGGCGAAGTGCCAGAACCAGGTCAAAGCAGGGTCCCAGCCCTGGCACTTGGGGGAAGGACAACACCGGGACTCTTACCTAGATGGAGGTGCCACGCGCCCGCCAGGGGTCAGGCTCCGTGCCCTCCTCTCAGATGGTCCACAGGGCCACCCTCTCCCCGAAAGATGAATGAAGACACTGGCATTCAGAGAGATCAAGCCACTGAGCTGGGCTGTGCACCCCGAGTGGGAGGGGGTCTCAGAACTGGCCCCAGCCTGCCGTATTCCATACCAAGGAGATAGGTGCAGTGGTCACACATACTCTCTCCATCAACACCTCCCAGGTCTGTTCTCCCATCTGCAAGGCAGTGCTGAAGAGGTCAGAAGGGCACTGAAGAGGTCAGGAGGGTTATTCAAAGGGCTTGAAAGGTGGAAAATGTCCCATACAGACACAGTACATCCCCGCTCCAGCCTCAGGTCTGCGCCTCCTCCCTCGTTAATGTTGTTGTTTAGTCGCTAAGTCGTGTCTGACTCCATGGACTGGAGCCCGCCAGGCTCCTCTGTCCATGGGATTTCCCAAGCAGAAATACTGGAGTGGACTGCCATTTCCTTCTCCAGGGGATCTTCCCGACCTAGGGACTGAACTTGTGTCTCCTGCATTGGTAGGCAGATTCTTTACCACAGAGCTAAGTGGAAAGCCCCCTGCTTAACAATATTCTGTGCAAAAAAGCTTTCTTCCCACCCCTTCTTTCTGGTTTTCTTTGTTCTCAATGACAGATGAGAGTGTGCATATCTTGACAATTTTCAGTGTAGCCTCCAACTCCTTTGGAGAAGGAAATGGCAACCCACTCCAGAATTCTTGCCTGGAAAATCCCATGGACGGAGGAGCCTGGTGGGCTACAGTCTGTGGGGTCGCAAAGAGTCGGACACGACTGAGTGACTTCACTTTCACTTTCAAGACTGGGCGCAGCCCAAGTACAGTTCCCCTCCATCAGAAATACAAACTAAGCTTGTGGTCCCCTCAAGCCATCACGTGGAGGCTGGACACAGGAGCGGTAGTGCAGAGTGCCCACCCCAGGGCCTTTGACTGTGTTGTTCTCCAACAACATTGCAACAGTCACGGGTCCTCTCTGAGGAGCCTGGTTCCGGGCCGAGTTTGTGCGTTTCACAAATTACATCATCACATCCTCAGGTCATTCTGCGGGGCTGCTGGTTCCATCATTACCTCTGCTTTAGAGTCTGAGATTCAAGAGGGTCATTCACTCACTCTGTCACTCTGGAGTCAGACTCTTTCGGCTCTGGACACAGCAAGTGGAGTGGTTAGCGATAAAGCTTGGGTGGAAGCATCAGGAATAAATCTATGAGACGTGCAAGCACACACTGGCTGCTATGTCGCCAGGATGCTATAAGAAGTAGCAACTGTTAAATATTTATTAAGCACCTACTATACGGCAGGAACTAGGAATAAATGTGAACACAAGATGACACGGCCTCTGATCGTCTGGAGATTACAGCCCAGAGGGGAAACAGACATTAACTGCTTTACCCCAGCTAAAACTGGCTTCTTAATTTGGGGCTCCTCAGGGGCTCTGGATAGAATCCACAGGAATGTGTTAATTTGGATGGAAAAAAATACATTTTTATTTTTGCTAATCTCTAACTACAATTTAGCATTTCCTTATATTTCAAATGTTGGAAACTGCTGTAGTGTCAGCAGAAACTGTGTGACATCACCAATAGAAATCAGATACATTCCTATTTGACTGCAGTTATTGCTAATACTTCAAATTTTCCTTCATGTTCATTATTATTTTGAAATTATAATGGTTATTAGATCTGCTGCAAGGTTTTATAATTGAATGTCTTCATCAAGAAACAGATCAATTATTATGTTACAATTAAAAATTACTTTCATATTATCTGAGGATAATTGGCTTCTTCAGTAATCGATCGAAAACCATCAGTATGAGAAGTCTAGAAGTCTATGGGATTCACCCGATGGCTAAAAGAGTCCATGGCATCAAAAAGGTTAAATACTCCCAGCAGTAAGGAGTATGTGATTACATGCTTTTAAGGAAAATGTCATAGTCACTCTGTAAAATGGTTTAATAAAGAACTATGACCTAGATTTGAGAGACTGGTTAGGAAAAGCTGACCAAGCACAGTGATACTTGAACTGAAATCTGAACAATGATTAGGTGTTTATAATATGAGCAGGAAGGAAGGAAATTTACATATGGAAGACAGAAAAAGAGCTTGTGCAAAGTCCCTGAGGTGGGAAAATTGGGAAGAATACTACCATGACTTGGCAAGCAGAGAATGAGGAGGAGGATGGTGGAGACCCAGGTCTCAAAGGAAGTAAGTGTGTGGAGCTGAGTCCATCCCTGCCAGCTCTGACTCGAGGACCACTTTCTCAAGATGTGGGAGACCCCAAGTTCCCCCAAGCATGAGGACAACTGTTTTCAAGTTTTAAATCTATGCTGTCTTAAATCATGCAAACTCTAACCTGTTACAATAGAAAATATATATATATTGGTCTTTGCCACGGGTTCCTGGCACATAGCTCCTAAAACCTTGTAATTTTCCAAGTGATACTAGAAACATCTCTTACTCTTTTCAAAAATTTCCTTTCAAAATTGTTCAATTTATTTAAACCAAAAAACAAAACAAACAAAAACTAGCTCACTTCTTTTTCCCACCCCCAAACCTCACCCCTGTCAGTTCCCTGTATCTATGTCCTTGGTTTTTGTTTTCACATATAAATGAGATCATATGGTATTTATCTTTCTCTGTCTGACTTATTTCTCTTAGCATAATGCCTTCCAAGTCCACCCCCGTGTGCATGCTAAGTCGCTTTAGTCGTGTCGGACTCTTTGTGACCCTACGGACCAAAGCCTGCTATGCTCCTCTGTCCATGGGATTCTCCAGGCAAGAATACTGGAGTGGGTTGCCATGCCCTCCTCCAGGGGAACTTCCAGACCCAGGGATCGAACCCAGCTAACTTATGTCTCCTGCATTGGCAGGTGGGTTGTTGTTTTTTTTTTAAGGTGTAATTAACATCTGCATAAAAATGATTTATTTATTTATTTTGTTTTCCATTTATTTTTATTAGTTGGAGGCTAATTACTTTACAATATTCTAGTGGTTTTTGCCATACATTGACATGAATCAGCCATGGATTTACATGTGTTCCCCATCCTGATCCCCCTTCCCTGCAGGTGGGTTTTTTAACCACTAGCGCCATCTGGGAAGCCCTTGAACGTTCACCCATGCTGTTTCAACTGACAAGATTTCATTCTTCTCTACAGCAGAATACTATTCCATTACAAATAAATAAATATGTATTAAATATATATATGTGTATACATACACACACACACACACACATTTTCTTTATCCATTCATCTTGAATTCGGGTGCTAGAGAAGACTCTTCCAAGTCCCTTGGACAGCAAGGAGATCAAACCAGTCCATCCTAAAGGAAATCAACCCTGAATATTCACGGAAAGGACTGATGCTGAAGCTGAAGCTACAATACTTTTGCCACCTGATGTGACGAGCCAACTCATTGGAAAAAACCCTGATGCTGGGAAAAAGTGAAGATGGAGGAGAAGGGGAGAAAAGAGGACAAGATGGTTGGAATGGCATCACCGACTCAATGGACATGAGTTCGAGCAAGCTCTGGGAGATGGTGGAGGAAAGCAGAGTCTAGCGTGCTGCAATCCATGAAGTCGCAGAGTTGGGCATGACATTTTGTTGCTGAACAACAACAATCAATAGTCACTTAGGTTGTTTCCATATCTTGGGTATTTGTAAATAATCCAATGAACACGAGGGTGGATTTACCTTTTTTAAGTTAGTGGTTTTCTTTTCTTCAAACAGAGAGGAAAACATACCCATACCCTGGGAGGGTGAACGCACCCAAAAGCAGTGACAGAAGGTCCTGTGCTGGGACCTGCTCAGACCTCACCCCATGTCTCCCGTCACCTCTGTTCATCTGCCACCTTGGTCACACCTGTCAAAAAACTGGCAAACACGTCTCCCTCGGTTCTGTGAGCCTCTCTAGCAAATTAATCAAAGCAGAGGAGAAAACAATGTGAATCCCCAGTTTGTAACCAAATCAGACAGTAGTTATGGGTAATCTGGGAATCTGCTCCTTGGTGGCTGGCGTCTGAAGTAGGGTGGGAGCAGTCTTGTGGGCCAGAGGCCAGGCAGTGTGAGAGCTGGGTTACATGGTGGGACACTCAGCTGGTGCTGCAGAGAATTACTTGTCGTGGGGAAACCCCATTCTTTGGTGACCAAGAATGAAGGATTCTGCCTCAAGGGAAAGGAGAAACACCCAGGAGGTGTAGAACCTACCCAGGAGGGAGAACGCAGTTTTCCTAACACACCCTTAGGGTTCTTTTCTTCATCACCCAATGGCATCCTCCCTATTCCCTCGAACAAGCTTTGATGCATTAACACAATTCAGTTTTTCGGTCAACAATTGAGTACCAGAAGCTGTGTGGCAACTACTATGGGAGACAGCAAGCCAGAAAACTTCCTCATCCCATCGGTTGTCTGCACGGTGCGTATGATGGAGTCACAGGCTCAAAACACATCAGGGGACTTCCCTGTGGTCCAGTGGCTAAGACTCCACACGACCAATGGAGGGGGCCCAGGTTTGATTCCTTGTCAGGGAACGAGATTCCACATGCCTCAACTAAAACTTCTGCATGCCACAAATAAAAAAAGATCCTGCATGCCACAATCAAGATTGAAGATTCCGTGCAGTGCAGCTAAGACCTGGCACAGCGAAGTAAATGAGTAAACACATATGAAAACAACAACAACAAAACCCAGCAGCAGCAGCCAGAGTCCTCCAAACACGCAGGTTTGACTTTCCCACATTCTGCTCGTCCGGACCTCTCCCTCTTCCTTGGAGTCTTTGTGTCTGCATGATATCCGTCTTCCTCTGAGAGCTAAAGGCCAGGGGAGGTACCTCTGTCCTGTGCAGGAAATAGCATTGTTCAGCTTGGCGCTGAGGGAGGTGGCCAAGTTCAGAGTGATGCATCATCCCAGTCCTGCCTAAGAAAAGCTGCCTCTCAGACCCTGGGTGCAAGGCTGGATTCCATGTGCCCAAGAGCCCTTCCTTCCGTCCCAACAATAATGTGCTGTGCTTGCCAGCCAAAAGGGCACAGCGGACCTTTAACTGAACACGGCATCCTTTCTCCGTGGTACCTCTTAACTTCACCTGCAGTCTTGCTCTAGTCATGGGCTGCAACGGAGGCTCAGTACCAGAAAGCAGGCTGCAGGTCTGAGGTGGGCAAATGCCCAGTGCCCTGAGACTGAAGCTGGGCCTTCTCTTGACTAGCCTCCTAGTTTCCACGGCTGACATGATGTTACAGTCTCGTTTATCATGAAGAAACATCAGACTCATTGGAAAAGATGTGGATGCTGGGAAAAATTGAGGGCAAGAGGAGAAGAAGGCAACAGAGGATGAGATGGTTGGATGGCATCACCGTCTCAATGAACAGGGGTTTGTGCAAACTCTGGGAGATGGTGAAGAAGAGGAAAGCCTGGAGTGCTGCAGTTCGTGGGGTCACAAAGAGTCAGACAGAACTTAGCGACTGAACAAGAAAAGCTGTCCTCAGTACTGGGAGACTTTTCTAAACACCACCCAAGATCTAAGACCCCATGATCTATCTCTTTAAGTGATCCCAATGGCCATGTCAACAGAACAACTAGTGAACCACACTGATGTGTTTAGCCAGGCTTTTATTTACATCTTTGATTCTAGATGACTATGACTCTACAAGTCACAGTGCTTTACTCCTTTGCTTGAATTTGGTCCTTAAAGTAGCTTTCCTCTTAGAATTAGGTATCACTCAGGTACTGACGCTATCTAAAAGGAGTGTTCTGGCTCTCACCTTACCAGCTCTGAATCTGATTCCTGGCACCTGCGTTTCTTACTTGTTTTGGCTCAAGGAAGCCACTGGATGTGCTCCACTGGTTGAATTCCAACCTTGTTTCAATCCCTAGATGTGGCACCTGTACCAACAGGTCATTTGGTAAGGATGGCCCTCTCTGGTCTGGTCCAGGGTCTTCCACACCTGAGGACTGGCCTCAAGCAACCCCACCTGGCCTTGGGTAAGAGGACCCAAGAGATCAGAAATGCCACTTACATTGGAGAGACCAGGATGCAATCAAGCAGTACTCCCCCAGCATTTCGGAGCAACAGGCCCACTTCTGCCTCCTAGCTACCCCATCCCCACCCCTGGGCACACAGATCCATATGCTCCGAGGAGCTGGGCTTCTAGCTGAAAGGTGAAAACCAACAGTTTGAGATGCTCAGTACACTCCTCATGGAGAAGGCTCCTCTCTTCTCAGAAGCCAGTTTTGCATGGAAACCACAGGGCTCCGTCCACTTGATAGACAATACCTGTTAGCACTGTGTCGATGGGCAGACAGCACCTTCTCTCCCACAGACGTACATGTGACACGGGCCACGACGCTCATGGGGGTCCAAGCCAGTGCTTTGGGATCACAAAACCAGTCCCGAGAGGACCCAGGAGTGAAGCCAGGAACTGTGACAACCCCTGGCTATGCTTAGAAAGAAAGAGGAAAAGATGGGGACTTCCCTGGTGGTCTGGTGACTAAGACTCCATATTCCCAATGCAGGGGGCCCAGGCTGGGTCCCTGGTCACGGGACTAGATGCCACATGCTACAACTAAAGACTTCACATGCCACAACTAAAACCCCCATGGGCTGCACCTAAGACCTAGTGCAGCCAAATAGATAGATAAGTCTTTTTTCTTTTTAAGCGAGAGAAAACAATGATTCCAGAGGCCTCACCGTGGGCTCCCGCCCAGTGTCTTTACACACAGTCTCGGGCGCTGGGGAGTGACTGCCCTGCTTACGCCCTGAAAAAGCCAAGGGTTCAGGCCATGTTCCTTGTACCTAGAGAAAAATCAGCTTCAAGGAGCCTGTGTTTGCTCATGGAAGAATGAATGGAAGAATGGAGCAGACAAATCATCTGTCTCCCAGCTACCTTCCTCTCATGACTCCGTGGGGACGCACGCAAGCATCTCGGCGCCTCCTGCTTCTCGGGCTGTGAGCCGCTAGTTAGCGACAGAAAGGGGAAGTGTGTTGCTCTGGGAGGAAGGATGTTGGTGGCCTTTATTAACTTCCAGGTTGCGGTACACAAGCCACCACAGCGCCCACACAAACAAACCCAATGTCAGGGAAGGTTTTTTCTAGAGGGCAGAGAAAAGCTGAAGCTGTGGGAGGGTGGTTATGTCGGCCCTGAAGGTGAAACTCTGTCTACCTGCCTGGAGACAGAGATTCAGTAATTAGGGGATATCTATAACGTGTGAAAACGATAGACGGCCGCGAGCGTCTGGTACCAGTACCAGCTCAACAGCTTCCAAACCATAAAGCGGATCTGCCTGGGCGCATCCTGACACCAGCGTCTGACTCATTTGGTGCCTCCTTCCTCTGCTTTTGGCAGCGGTGGAGAAGTTGGGTAGCGTGGTTGTTCCTTGGGACTGAGAGGAAAGCCTTCTTTGCATGGTGGTGTCATTCCTTTCCAAATCCTAGAGGCTTTTCTGAGTTCAGGTCCTGGGAAAGGTGTGAAGTGCTCAGTGGCTAAGTTGTGTCCGACTCTACACCACCCAGTGGACTGTAGCCCGCCAGGTTCCTCTGTCCGTGGGATTCTCCAGGCAAGAATACTGGAGTGGGTTATCATTTCCTCCTCCAGGGGATCTTCCTGACCCAGGGATCTGCACATGCGTCTTCTGAATCTCCTGCACTGCAGGCGGATCTTTATCGTGGAACTACTGGGGAAGCCTGGGAGAGGTGTGGAACCCTACTCCAAGTGCCTGGCCATGCTCCCCCCATTGCAGCACCTGGTCTGGGCTAGATTATAAATTCCTCAACTGTGCCACCTCTTGTAGCAAGAATCCTTTTACCCCTGGCCACTTGGCATGTATAGATTAGCTCCATCCATCCATCCATTCCAATATTTCCTGTGGAGCTAACAGTGAGCACTGCACCCTCTCTCCAACAAAGAAAAACCAACACAAAACAAAAGAACAATTTTACCACTTATGGAGCTTATAAGGTAGTGGGAGAGCTAGGTCTTAGGGGAAAAAAAATACACAAGTGAATGTGAAATTTCGATGTTGAGAAGTGCTACAAAAGAAACGTACCAATGCCTTGACAGTGTCTGGGCTGAGGTACACTGTCTCACTTAAAAGTCAGGGAAGGAAATGTGATTATTAGCTCCATGCTACAGAAAGGAAATGGAGGCTTAGATATTTACTAGAGCAAAGACATGTAGGAGTAAACGACTGGCCTGGAATTTGAGTCCAGATGTGCTTGACTTCAAAATCTACATTCGTACCCACCGGCCTTATATCATCTCCCCATTCATTCATTCAACGAACAGTAACTGTTTGCTCATGGTTTAGGAACTGTGTCAGGTCCTGTTGATTCAAGGATGCACAAAATCCTCAGTCTAGGAGGCTCTACCATCCCCATCAGGTGCGTTCCCTGACCCTCCCTGGCAGCAACCCAGTGATCAAGGCCTCAGTAGCCCCTGCCTTGAAGACTCAAGATAACCTGTCAAAAGTAAGCCAAGCGGATAAAGAGAGTCCAGTGATTCCTTTCAGGAGGATAAGCCTGATCCTTAGGAAGGGTATCTGATTGCCGCAAGGACGTTTAGTTTTAAAGCTCCTTCATTCAGAGAAAGAGTAATAAACTGTGCTGCTCAAGCCACCTGATGACATTTAAAACCAGAGGCCACTGCTTGTGGATCCATATGAGACTGGCAGTCCCTCGTGAAATAGAAAGAACACTGTATCTGAACACAAAGGGATCTGGGTTCACGTCTCAGCTCTACGTCCTTGCTGGGAGGCTCTGGATGGCCACCTGTTCTTTCGGAATCTTAGATACCTCATCTGTTAAACAGTAACACTGCATTTCTCTCTTTGCTTGCCCCCAGCAGCCCTCCATCCAAAGTGTTAGTACATATTAGAGACTCTATGACAAAATGCAACCCTAACAGATGACTTTTACCTTCACTCGGATCGCCCTCATCCAACCAATATCATTCTGTCAGAAGTATTTCTATCAGCCTCCTGCTGTCTTGCCAATTTCTCCCCACGTCCACTGCAAACATTCCTCACCTAACAGTCAGCAGTGGGTTTAAAAACCTGGTCAGATGGTCCCGCAGCCCTGCTTAGCACTCTTCAAAGGCATCGCACTGTTATAAGAACATCGTCTTAAGTCTTCCCTTACCAAGGAAGGTCTTTCGAGATTTCACCCTCACTGGTTCCTATGCCTCAGGCAGGGCCTTTGCAAAGGACTTTTCCCTCTCAGAACTTTGTAGACTAGCCCACCAGTTGGACCACAGAGAAGGCTGAGTGCTGAAAAATTGATGCTTTCAAACTGTGGTGCTAGAGAAGACTCCTGAGAGTCCCTTGGACTGCAAGGAGATCAAACCAGTCAATTCTAAAGAAAATCAACCCTGAATATTCGTTGCAAGGACGCTGAAGGTGAAGCTCCAATACTTTGGCCACCTGATGCGAAGAGCCAACTTGTTGGAAAAGACCCTGATGCTGGGAAAGACTGAAGGGCAGGAGGAGAAGGGGATGACAGAGGATGAGATGGTTGGATGGCATCACCGACTCAATGGACGTGCAAATTCCGGGAGACAGTGAAGGACCGGAAAGCCTGGAGTGCTGCAGTCCATGGGATCACAGAGTTAGACATAACTGAGCGATACAACAGTCACTCTATCCAGGGAAGCTTGCTTCCCCATGGCCTCACTACACTCTGCCACTCCCAGCAAACCACCGGATCGGATCTGCAGAATACTGGAGCTTTATCATTGGCTGACCTGTTCGTTTCTTTCTTCGCCTTAAAACTTAAGCTCCATAAGAGACTCTTCTCCCTTGTTCAGCCTTATGTCTACTGCCTAATACCTGTTCATAGTAGATGCTCAACAAATATTTGATAAATGAATGTGAATCCTAACAGAGGCTGTTTTGAGGATTAAATAAAACATGTATGAATGGAAAAGGCCAGTATAGCATCTGGTCCATGAAAACCCCTATGTAGCCTTTTAAATCATAGGTGCAGCAGGCATAGCTCCTAGAGAAAGCTCTGCATTGTAGATGAAGTTGCCTGAGACATGAAAAGAAATTCACTGCCTACAAACATGAGCCTAAAGTAGTTAAAGCTATGTTAGATGTCAACTATCAACTTCATGCCAACCAATCAAAGGAAACTTATACCAACTCTCTACCTATTCACATAAAATTAATCATCATGGGATATCTGAGCATGTAAAAGTGTTTGATAGAACACGGCATGACCTTCAACAGTATGAGAACCCAGAATTTGAGAGAACAGCATTGAAACATATACATTACCATATGTAAAGTAGATATCCAGTGGGGTTTGATCTATGACACAGGGAACCAAAGCCAGTGCTCTGTGACAACCTAGAGGGATGGCGTGGGCAGGGTGGTGGGAGGGGAGATCAAGAGGGAGGGGACACGTGTATATCTATATGGCTGATTCATGTTGATGTATGGCAAAAACCATAATATTGTAAAGTAATTACCCTTCAATTAAAAAAAAAAGTATGAGAAGCCAGGATGTTGGAGATTCTTAAAAAATCAGCCACCTTTTTTTTTTTCACTTCTTTCTTAATCACTTTCAAGACGGGCATGGCAACCCACTCTAGCATTCTTGCCTGGAGAATTCCCATGGACAGAAAAGCCTGGTGGGCTACAGTCCATGGGGTCACAAAGAGTCAGATACAACTGAGCCACTAAGAACAAGAGAACAGCAATTACCCTCCAATTAAAAAAAAAAAAGTATGAGAACCCAGGATGCTGGAGAGTCTTAAAAAACCAGCCTTATTTTTTTTCTTTTTACTTCTTTCTTAATCACTTCCAAGAATAAAAAGTAATAGCTAGTAATACTTTTTAAAAAAAAGTAAAAGTGAAAGTCACTCAGTCATGTCCAACTCTTTGTGACACCATGGACTATATACATCCATGGAATTCTCCACGGCAGAATACTGAAGTATGTAGCTGTTCCCTTCTCCAGGGGATCTTCCCAACCCAGGGGTTGAACCCCGGTTTCCCACACTGTGGGCAGATTCTTTACCCACTGAGCCACCAAGGAAGCTCAAGAATGCTGGAGTGGGTAGCCTGTCCCTTCTCCAGGGGATCTTCCCGACCCAGGAATCGAACTGGGGTCTCCTGCATTACCGGGAGAGGCATTACCACCTGAGTTACCAGGGAAGCCACGTTTAAAAGAAGACAGGTAACAATCTTCTAAGGGGCTGCATTTAAAATGTTATTTTCCTTATACTTCTCTATGTTGAAACTTTCTAGAAGTACCAAGGTAACTTTTGGGGAAAAGTTTCTGGGAGGGCAGCTGCCTACAAAGGAATTAAGTGCTCATATCAGAATTTCTTTTATGAAGATAAAGTGATTCAAGCTCATTAATCTGGTGAGTGAAAATGATTAAACTGAAAATAGAACAACATTAATATTTTCTCGCAAAATAGCAGAAAGCCATGATTTCAATGTCAAATTCTTTTGAAAAGCAACCATGGATTTACTTCGTTGTTTGCTAATTTGGGTGGAAAACGGGATGCTCTTTCTCAATGTGTTCTGATTTAAAATAGGCTAGTTACTTAGGCATTCTCACACTGGTACATGTCCTTAAAAACTGCCTTTTAACCAAGATAGGAAGCAATCTTTAGCACTAAAAATACAGCTAACAAAGACATTCCTCATTCAGCAAAAAAAAAAAAAAAGCAAAAATCATTCTCCTAAAACGATGGTAGTGGCTTTAGGAGCCTGGGCGGGACCCTGGCAGCTCACTGTCCTCTTCCTTTGCTTTTATTACATTACACAGTGTCACTTTAATTAAGCCATCAAATCACATTATCAGATCAAGTGCTTTTGATTCCACTGTGGTTTGAACAGGTTTCGTTACATTAATAAACCATATGTTTCATGTTGTTGGAAGGAAAGTTATTTTTCTCTGTTCACTGTTC
The DNA here is from genome assembly GCF_019320065.1 of Cervus canadensis. Lineage (NCBI taxonomy): Eukaryota > Metazoa > Chordata > Mammalia > Artiodactyla > Cervidae > Cervus > Cervus canadensis. Next base: position 21,114,201 of record NC_057407.1, on the reverse strand, counting down.
CAAAAGTCTTCACAATAGACAGTATTTAGCACTTAATCACTGACGTGCCTTTCCATGTGCTCGGGACGTGTTAAGAGCAACTAAAATGACAGCCCATTAAATCTCAAAGTCTATCCAAGTTATTTACTGACAAAGGGCAGAGTGGTGACTTGGATGTCCCGTGAACAATCCACTGAGTCTAAATGTTGTTTCCATTTCCTGGAAACAAGCTTTATATCTTTTTACAGATGATATCCATTATAAGTCTGTCTCAGGCATCAATACAATATTAGGATGAGTTCTCCCCCTCTTTGGGTGTCATGTACGGCCATGCATCTCCTGCTTGGGTCTGAAAGCTTGATTCTGCTTTTTTTGTTCCAGTATGTCGGATCATCCTGACAGAAGGGCAGGATGGGGGCACCTTAATCAGGCAGCTTCCACAGTGCTGCTCAATGAACACCAGTTGATGATCACAGCCAGGGAATGAGGGAGGTGGGGCTCAGTCTACTGAGGCTCTGCTTACACATCTGGAGTGGAAGATGAGCAGATCTTAGGGTGGACTGGCCAGTGAATGGTTACCAAGCTAATAAACCTCTTGGAGTGTCTTGGAAAGGCAGAACCAAGCCATGGACACTTTCACAGTCATGGCCACCATGAAAATACCTTCAAACACGCCTAAGATTGGATTTCTTCACCTAAGTCTGAGCCATCCCCGAGAGCAGGGGTAGGTAAACTATTGTTCCGTGGCTAAATCTGGACTGCCACCTATTGTTACAGATAAAGTTTTTTTAGAAGACAGTTTCTACACCTACTCATGTATGTGCTGCCTACAGCTGCCTTGATGCTACAGAGGCAGAACTGAGAAGTTGCAACAAGAGATCACGTGGCCCAATACCTGGTCCTTAATCAAAAAAGCTTACTGGGTTTCCCTGGTGACTCAATGGTAAATAATCCACCTGCCAGTGTAGGAGATATGGGTTCGATCCCTAATCCAAGAAGATTCTACATTCTACAGAGCAACTAAGTCCAGGTGTCACAACTATTGAGTGTACACTCCAGATCCCTGGAGCTGCAACTATGAAAGCCCACATGGCCTAGAGACTTTGCTCTCACTAGAGAAGCCACTGCAATGAGAAGCCCATACACTGCAACTAGAGAGTAGCCCCTACTTGCCACAACTAGAGAAAAGTCCACATAGCAATGAAGATGTAACACAGCTAAAAATAAATAAATAAAGGGGCTCCTCCTTTGTATTGGCTTTTCTCTACTCAGATCACTAAGCTCAATAATCGAAGCCCTCCAGGATTCTTGATAATTGCCAGCACTGGTGACTGGCTTTCAGCCTTTGGTGCCATGGAAATACCTCAGTTTTCTTGGTGGAATACCAGGAGGAGCATTTGGTCATGTGGACCATAGTTCTACGACATTTAAAACAAATAGAAAGATCATTTAAATGCAAGGGATGGAAGGAAGTTCCCTGGTGGTCCAGTGGCTAAGACTCTGCGCTCCCAATATAAGGGGCCTGGGTTTGATCCCTGGTTCGGGAACTAGGTCCCACATGCTGCAATTAAAGAGTCCACACATTGCAACTAAAAGACCTTGCAACAACTAAAGATTCCACATGATGCAACTAACCACAACCAAGACCTGGCACAGCCAAGTAAATAAACACATAAATAAATATTTAAAAACCAAACAGGGACATCAGTAGTCATCAGGAAAGTGCAAATCAAAACTAGAAAGATACTATTTCATATCCATTAGGATGACTACAACAAAAAAGATATATAACAAGTGTTGGTGAAGATGTGGAGAAATCAGAAGCTTCACATGATGCTGACGGGAATGTAGACTGGTACAGCTGCTTTGGGAAAACTGTTCGGCAGTTCTTAAAAAAAAAAAGCAAACATAGTTGCCCTATGACTCAGCAATTCTACTCCTAGGTTTATATTCAAGAGAAATGATAGCATACATCCAGACAAAAATATGAACATGCATGTGCAAAGCAATGATATTCATAATGAGCCAAAAGTGGGATCTATCAATTGACAAATGGATAAGCAAAATGTGGTATATCCATACAATGATGTATAGTTTGTTCATAAAATGAAATGAAATTCTGACACACATGCAAATATGGATAAATCTTGAAAATGATTCTAAGTGAAAGAAGCCAGAGACAAAAAGTCAAGAATTGGAGGATTCCATTTATGTGCAATCTCCGTAACAGGCAACTCCATACAGACAAAAGGCACATTATTGGTTTCCTGGGCCTGGGCAGGAAGCAGGCATAGGAGAAAAAGGAGTGACCGCTAAGAGGGATGGAATTTCTTTTGAGGGTGACAAAAAGTTCTGAAGTAGATACTAGTGATGATCACATAGCTTTGTGAATACAGAATACCACTGAAGGGTACAATGTAAAAGAATAAACTATATGGTATGTGAATTAAATCTCAGTAAAGCTGTTATTTTAAAAAACAAATAGGGATACTATTCAGCAGCAAAAAGAAATGAGCTACTGATTTACAACACGGATAAATCCTAAAGTCCTAAAGTCAAAGGCAGAGTTGAGGTTAGGAGAAAGAACTGACCGCAAACGGACATGAAGGAACTTGCTGGGGTGAAGAGAATGTTCTAAGAGTAGATGTGGTGATGGCTGCATAGCTGTAAGTTTGATAAAAATTACTGAATTGCACATTCAGTACCCCAGAACTTTATGATATGTGAATTAGGCCTTGAAAAAAGTGTAAACAAAAATAGAAAACTTTCTTACATCACTGACAGACTTGTAAAGTGGTACATAGAGTCATTCTGGGAAACTGTTCAGTATCTAATCAGATCCAAACACACATGTTTCCTTTAGGCTGCAGTCATTTTACAACAGGGTGCATACCCAACAGAGATGCGTCCACATGCTGATTAAAAGGCATGTTCAAGAACTTCCCTGATGGCTAAGACTCCATGCTCCCAATGCAGGAGACCCGGGTTTGATCCCTGGTCAGGGAACTAGGTCCCAACATGCTTCAGTTAAGGGTTCGCAGGCCACAACTAAAAAGATTCTGTGTTTCGCAGCCAAGACACGGCACAGCCAAATAAGTAATTAAAAAAAATTCATAATTACCAACATATGAAAATAATCTACAAATTCATGTACATTAAAATGGATAAATTCAGGTACAGTCACACACTGAAATTCAGCAACAAGAACAAGCTACAACTATGTGAAATAGCACAGGTGACTCTTCAAAGCAGTAAAAAGCAACAGAAGCAAGACATACAAAAGAACTTGGTGAACTGATTCTGTTTATACGTAATTGATCAGAAGGCAAGACTATGATCATGGTTATCCTTGGGAATGGTCAGTGACTAGGAATGGGGAGAAGAATGTGCTTTGGGAAGCTGATGTGATGATAGTTTCTGGATCTGGGTATGTGTCACTCAAATATATTGAGTTTTTGAAAAGTCACCAAGTTGTATGCATACTGTGTGTACACTTTTCTGTAGGTTACACTCCAACACTATGTTAAAAAGATTAAAAAGAAGACTGTGTCTACATCTCTGTCTCTAGAAAGATCACAAAATATTTTAATATTCAGACATCTTAGGAGTCAACAACGGATGCATACCACGATCACTGTAACCTTATAAGATGAAGAACTAATTCCCTCTACCTAAGGATGGGTCCTTGGTTCTGCTCAAAATCAGAGAAAGCCCATTCAGTGGAGGATCCTGCCCACTCTGACAATTTAACACAATGGAAACCAGTGTCCTCTCTAATCTCCTTGGGTGAGGACTATGCACCCTCTCTGCACAGCTGGTATATCAGATGCTCAAGCCCATTTATTAGGAAAGAACTTTGTAACTGTCATAACATCAGCATTTCCAAGCTACCAGATCCTATACTCACTTGTGATAAAAATTCCCCATCCTCCGAATGCCCCACCTCTTGCAACATAGTCAGCCCTAAGAGTCGTCCTTTCCCCAAGCATGTTCTCTTGGGAGAAAGCTTTACAGTTTGGTCATTTGCTTTATTTTTAACTTGGATTAAAAAAAAAAAAAGCCAAATAAGGTTCTTCATGCCAGTCCAATCCAAGATATTTTACAGGTTTGCATGCTTCTCAACCTTCCTGCTGTTCCCAGTTGATAAATGATGCCCTTGACAAAGTGTCAGCCCCAAATTTGTTGACTCTCAAGTATGTCTTGATGGAACCTGGCCAGACTAGCTTCTTTGCACAGTTGTCTGACAAAACTACACCGACAGGAAGGAGATGATCACATTGTTAAAACTCCCTTTCCTCTTCTTTCAGCTCTTTTGCAGATACACGAGGCTGGAAAATGGGCTCATTCTTATCATCAAAAGGCATGTCAATGCAGTTATTTCTGGAATATCAACTCACTCCCCTTGTTCCTATAAAGGTCATATGCCAGTAAACTGGTTCCTTTTATTGGGGGTAGGGGTATATACTCCTGAAATAAAGCCCTTGCATACAACTTATGATGCTAAAAATACCACAGTCTACTGTCAATGTCAATAAATGACACATGCGCTTCCCACATCATCCAAGCTCACTATTTCAAAGGAGAGAACTGACTTGGACAAGACCCACCTCTTCAAACCCAAAGGAAATAACCTTCTTTTTCCTTCCTCCCTTCCAAATACTGGGACTTTGACAAGCCTTATTCCTCCAAGGGTTTCCTGAGCTCCGTGATCTTACGACAAATCACGTTGGGCTGTGAGGTTGAAGGTTGAAGGTTGGGCTGTGAGGGTAGAATCAGACTTTCCAATTTCCTGGGAGAGAAATTCATGACCGTTTCCCATGAGAAAGGAGAAACGGAAAACGATTAGGACACAAGCAAGTTATGAAACTTATGTTTTTCAGATCTGGGAATCGAACTGTTTAACAATAGATTTAAAAGGTTACGTGATGTCTGGTGAAGGTGGACAGCTGGAGGGGGACTTCTTGCCTACGATGGAAGTTAGTAAGAAAGCTGAAGACCGGGGTGTTGAAAGCAAGTCTGAGGGCCTGATGTTTGAGCTCAGAGACCAACACCTGATTGCAGCAGGGAAAGAGTTAAAAAGTAAGACACCAAAAAGCTTTAAGACATCAACGAGTTTAGTGCTGACGCTACAAGGTCAAATTACAGAGAGAAGGACTGATACGTCGCTAGTCAAAAGGGCAATTCTGAACATATCTATTTAACTGAAGTTATTCCCACAAATGCTTCTATTTATCACCCAGACAAGTCTCTTTTAGCAGAGAAACATGCTTTTAATGCCAAGTTCCAATTCTTGGCTGGTTCTGAACTCCTTTTCACTTAAAATAATTTATGATAAGGAAATCTTCCTCTGGGCAAGGGCGCTGAATCCAAATGTACCTTTAGAGGCTTCCGTCCCCAGTGGGTTTTCTAAGAAGTCGGTCATGTCGTGGTTCCAGGCGTCGCGGACGGCAGACTTGTACACCACCCTGTTATTCAGGTCCTGCTGTGGCCGGAAGTTATTTCTCAGATACTCCACTGACTTGACGTGGTCTTGCTGCTCCGTGGTGAAGATGGAATAAAAAGCCTCGAGCTGAACACAGAACCAGAGAAAAGGAGAAAAAAGAAATTTGGTTAGAAGGCTACGTGGTCCAAAGCCAGGAGGGGTGATGAGAACACAAGGTGGTGGGAGGTACCCGAAGTCAAGTGGGACAAACTCAGCCAGACACAGGTTGCCTGCTGGAATCACTGCCAATGGGCTTATCTGGCTGTGGATTCCTTTCTGTCAACTGAAAAGGAAAACACTTCATTGGAAGGTGCTTAGAACTCTTGTAGCTCGTGTCTCAGACAAGAGGCTGGGTCTTTCTGCAGCAACCCCCCCAGCCAACCCCACCCCAACCCCTGGCAAGAACTTCAGTATTACAGGAAGCAGCACAGAGTTATATAGTGAAACTGTTAAGTTTGAGACTCAGACTTCCTGGGTTGGAATTCTAGCTCCATGGCTCAACCACTCTGTGACCCTGAGAAAGTTGTTTAACTTCTCTTGAGCCTCAAATCTTCCTTGGTAAAATGGTGAGAATTACTGCAACATCGACCGGATAGGGTTTGGGTCAGCAGTAAATGAGATTATCCATGCGTGGTCATTAAAACAGTTCCAGGAACAGAAGAACTTTAGAAATATTCACAATTTAGCAATAATTCTTACTAAGTACCTCCTTATATACTAGGGATAGAGTTCAGCAGTTACTAAGTCACAAGTTGACAAGCCCACGATGTGCAGGTTAAACTATTGAAGTTCAACATTTACCGGATGGGTAGTCATAAGCAAATTATTCAAGCTTTCTGTAACACAGGTTTCCTCATCTATAAAATGGATATGATACTAGTACTGCCTTTCTTAAGGTTGCTAAAAAGATTAAAATCTATGAAGCAGCCAGTAAGCCCATGGTAAAGATTAGGTGTCATTATTATCAATATTACTAGGAAACATTTTCCTCAAGACTGCTATCTAAACTTTTAGGGGAAATCAAAGAAAAATTCAGGGCTCCAGGATCCTATTTATACTATCAAAAAGGATTCTTTGTGGCCCTCAACATTCTGCATGGCATAAAAAAGGCCATAGGGAATCTATAAAAATAGTATAGATGAACCTATTTGCGAAGCAGAAACAGACACAGAGGTACAGAATACATGTATGTACAGTAAGGGGTAAAGGGTGGCAGTGGGATGAATTGGGAAACTGGGAGACATGTATATACTACTATGCATAAAACAGGTAACTAATGAGCATCTACACATGGAACTGTACTCGATGTTCTGTGGTGACCTAAAAGGGAAGGAAAACTTAAAAAGAGGGGATGTATGTATAAGTAGAGCTGATTCACTTTGCTGTACAGAGAAGCTAACACAACATTATAAAGCAACTATACTCCAATAATTTTTTTTTTTTTAAGAAAAGATCATTCTATTATATAGGAGGAATAGAACAGGGGCTAAGTGACAGAGATTTGTTCTCAACGGACCACAAAGATACTCTTGTAACCAGAGAAATGGAGCGTAACGTAAAATGTCCAGCCACCAAAATACCAACTCCTTGAGCTGGGGTTAAAAATGAAATAAATAGAGAAACTGAATAAACGCTTTCTGGCCCAACCGACTCCTTGAATGCCAAATCAGAATGCTTTCTGCAGGAGAGAATTACAAGGGGAAATGGTATTAGAAAACCACTTCCCAAGCTGAGATGGAGTGGCTGCCCTAAACTTACAGGATCAGGAGGTGGTTAAGCCAACGGATAATAAGAGAATTGGGACCGGGATTTCTGGATGGGCGTCTTGAAGCCTGGACCGAACCCCGGTGTTTCTCTAACAGCCTCACAGAATGACAGAAAATGACTGGCTTACAGTCTGAAACTCCTCTCTTTGCATGAGAAGGCACTGAATTTACACCGTCAAGAAAAATTATGTAAGTATACAGATTCACTTGTCATTCCACCTCCTCTCCCAATTCTCCTGCACGTAGAAAGTGATAATAAACAATGAAACTTTTTCTGCTTTTCTTTCAAGGGAATAGAAGCAAGGTGGTCTTTCATGCAAAAGTAGCCTGTTATTCCCCTTTTACTCTAGGTCTCTACAATTCATAGAACTTCTAACAACTCACATGGTTGCTATTTAGAATTTGTCTTTCTTCCATTCTTCCTTCTGATGGCCCCTGTTGATGTATCATGAAGGGAGAGAGGCAATAAAAGCAGAATAATTAAGAAAACTGGACTGTTTACTCTGTCTAAAGGTGACCTATTCAGATGAAAATAATTGGAGGTGCTAAAAGGAAAAATCAACTCAACCGAGCAAGGTGCACACACTTGGTAGAAACTACCAAAATCAGAACTGAAAGCGTCTCAAAGTGAGAGGAGCTTCAGGATTTTCTCAGAGAAAATAAGTCCTAAAAATTACATGAAAGGAATTAACAAAGAGCTTCTGGAGGCAGTCAAGGGAAAGACCAACCAACAAGATGAAAGGGAAGGAGCACAATCTCCTGTGGAAAGGTTAAAGGAAGAGGAATTGTTTCGCCTGAAGAAAAGGTGAGTAAGGAGTAATTTGATTAAAGGCCTTGTATGTGAAAGATGATGACCAGCTCTTATCCACATCCAGAGATGGCCAAATAAGAGAAAATTGGTTTGCATTAAAGCCTTAAGAGACGTGAGTTGAATAGAGGGAGGAATTCCTTAACTTTAGGGTGATTTTTTTTTTTTTTTAAAGAAGAGTGGGCTGTCATACAGAGCAAGTCAGACCAGAAATTTTTTAGAGGGGACAGCCATCTGTCATCAAATTCTTTCATCTCTGGGATGCCAGGAAAGGATGGCCTGGGAGACCCTCAGCAATGTGACTCCAAGGTTTGTTTATTCTCTTGAATACTTGTTTCTTTCGCAGCTCTCATTTAGTACTCCTGAAAAGTTTATTTCTGATGCCTCAGGAAAGAATTAGTCATATAACTGTAAAAAGAGGCAGGTTCTGAATTCAACACAGAAGCGATTTCGCTCAAATTGCTCTTACAGTTTAATGACATGCAATGGCTTAAAAGCTCAGCCACATCCTTGTCATTAACTCAACTTGCCCGAAGATTTCAAAGGAGGGACGTGATGGTTCTGAGAGTGAACTGACGACCTGGGCGATATTATATTGTCACCTGGATCATAGCTTCTCTTGACAGTCGCATAAAAGGAGAAAAAAGGAGGACAAGCTTAGCAGGCTCATCAAATGTCCTTCAGTATTGGCTGCATTTATGGAAACTGTGTCACTCCTCTCAGTTGGATAAAAATTGCCAGTGGCCTCTTCTGCTGGTGATGGGCATGCTTGGTCATTGAGTGGAAGCTTCCATGGTCCCCAGACTGGCAAGGGGAACCTATATTTTTCACTTGGGCAGGAGGTCAGCGGTCATCTGGACCAGACAGCTTCTGCAGCTCATCACACAGCTGCTGCATGTTGTCCCTCAGTCCTTAACCTCGCCTTGAAACCCACAGTTGCTAAAGGTAAACCTGACCACCGGGACCCTGACTTTGTTGGATTCCATGGGCCGCCATTCACAGGGCAGGCGACAATAGGAAGGTGCCTCGAAGAGTTGGGCAACGAGGCAGCCCCATGTAATGCACGAGACATAGAACAAACTAAAAAGCTGTGTCTCTCCGGCCTCTGATTGGTCCACCTCTGACTTGGTGTGTAATCTGTTCAGTTCTTCTAGATCTAGTTAACTACATTCTTCTAGATCTAGCTAACACAGTGATCTTCTCAAATGCACCTTGGTCCAACACCTTTAGACAGGTATTATCAGTAAACATTTTCCTGCCTGAAATAATTCCTGACACAGAAAAGGTACTCAGTAAATATTATTGTCATTAGTGCATGCATCAGTGCACAAGTCATGTCTGGCTCTTCTGTGATCCCATGGGCTGTGTAGCTCACTAGGATCCTCTGTCCATAGGATCCTCCAGGCAGGAATACTGGAGTGGGTTGCCATTTCCTCCTTCAGGGGATCTTCACAACCCAGGGATCAAACCCAAGTCCTCTGCGTCTCCTGCACTGGCAGGCAGATTCTTTACTGCTGTGCCACCTGTCATTACTATTATTATTTTGTGAAGAACGTAGTAACTATGATTGTGTGCTAAGCTTGCAACAACCAGAGAAGTTCTCTGCAGCTTCTTTTTCCTTTTCTTTCTTATAGTATATATATTCATATATATTAACAACGTACACTATATACATATATATAGTAAACAATACATATGTAGTTACATGTATAATGTCATTATATATACACTGTATATATGCAATGTGTCTATGTATATGTATCATGAATATTTGCATCTTATCAAACTCATGTGCCAGGTACCTTTGTCAAGCACTTCATAAACATTGCTTTGGTTTCTAACTTAGTCTTGGCTCAAAATAACAACATTACAGTGACATTATTCATAATATTATTAGGATATCACTAACACTAGAAACTAACATTTCCTGAGCATTGATTAGGCACAATTTTTGTGCTAAGAATGTTATCTGCTTTCTCCTACTTAATCCTCATATAAATCCAGTACTGTTGGTGGCATTATCATCGTTTTTTACTGTTTTGTATTATATTGTTTTGACTGGGTAGGAACTTGGGCTTAGAGACATTAAGTCACTTGCTCAGAATCACACAGAAAACTGAGGGGTGAAGTGAAGATTAGGAGCCCGGGTCTATGCGGCTCTATTTTTACACACTTTCAGTCACTTTATGCCACACGCACAACAGGTCTTCAGTATTATTCACTGAAAGAGCAACACTGTAGTGGACAAATGGAATTTGATGTTAGTACAGAAGTCCCTAAACCGTTCCTTTTAGCTGCCCTCCAAAGACCCTACCAGGCTGGGCACCCACTACTGCCCTTTCACTGCGGGCAATATACATCTATTCACATTTTTCTGCACTCTGGAAAGAAACAGCCTACAACCCAACACAGGAAGAATCAGGAACTATGAACAAGATAGGAGGTGCAAACAGAAAACAGAATTCACCTCACAAAGCCTGTACCTTTCTTTCCCTTATTCTTTTCCAGAGGCACGTAATAAACACACTTGGATTTACCTTGAATATAATTAACGAACTCTTTATCATTTAGGGAAAATAAATGAAAGTTTTCATTTCTATAATATTAAATTGACTTTTTAACTTTTGAAGTGAACATGTAAAACATTTCCTTCTTTTATCCCTGCTTGGGGAGTTGTAATTGCATTTTAACTGGTGCTGTTTCAAGAACAATTTTAACCTTGAATTGCAAATGTGCTGGCTGGAAGTGTATATAAATCAATTCAACTTAAGTTTTTATTGTAAAAATATTACAGAGAATAATTAGTTTTTAATCTGTCAGTTTGAGTCAAAGGAAATTTGAAAACTATTCATACTGTTTGTAAGATCTGGTCCATAAGATGTGAGAGAGGACTATCATGGTTGAAGGGGGCAAATGAGAGAAAATCAAAAGTAATATAATTACCAACCGCTGAAAGGCTGATGTGCACAATACTTTATAGGCTGTATATAGAAGGGCAATTAAACAAAGCCAGAGTCCATTATAAGAATAATAATAAACTCCAGGGTAAACATTAGGATCTATAATGTCACACCTAAGGTCATGGGGACGTGAGTTTTGTCATACATTTAAGAGGTATGGGAATTTAAAAAAAAAAAAAAAAAGAGGTATGTATGGTTTGGTTGCCACATGAGTAAACAAGATAATAACGAGGGAATATGAAATTCCCAGTAGCCTGGAGCATTCACAGTTTTACTTATTGAACCATGGCTATAAAAATAAAATCTGAGAATGCTCCATGTCTGCGGATGTGCTCTCTCCCCGCAGCTACGGACAGTTTTGGGTGAAGGTGATTATAGAAAGGCCTTCTACAGAAAGAAGAGGATTTAAACCATAATCAACCATGAAACCTACCTGTTATGAGCTAATAATAGCATCTTCACTCACTATTAAAAGAAAGTCTTTATTCAAATCACTGCACCTTGTGTAGTGTTGGAACAGAAACTTTTTGAATTACATGATTCATCAGTTGTTATGGCCTTGGGATAGATAAATATGAGAGGCCCAACCATCAGCAGTCACACATGGCCATTCCACTGGAAATGTGGCTAGTTCCACACATTGAAATAATGGTATTTTGGATACATGAGGTTAAACAAAACACATTATTAAAATTAATTTCACCTGCTTATCTTTAAATATTTTAGTGTGGCTATCAGAAAATTTAAAGTGATATAGGTGGCTTGTTTGTTGATACTGGACAGTGCTGAGTGGCTTCAGCAATTAAAAAAAAAAGGCAACAAAGAAACCCACCTAATATCTCTGAGTACTTCCTGTGGGGCCCACTAGTCTTGAGCATATCCTACATGCACTCCATCAATGAATCTCTATAATGACTCCATAAAGTAGGTATTATTATTATTTCCATTTTACAGACGGAAGTTTAGGCACAGAGTTAGTAGATTAATTGATTAACTTGGATGAAGACTATAGCCAAAAACGGAACAGTTTGGCTCCATATGGAACATGGTCTTAATTCAGAAGAGTTGCTCTACTCTTTGTGACAGGGACAATATTGGTTGAAATAAAAAAAAGTCATGTCACTTAAAGACCCCACATAAACACTATTAAAACTAATACATGAATTCAGCAAAGTACAAGGATACAAGATTAATATTCAGAAATCTGTTGTATTTGTTTACACTAACAATGAAATGCCAGAAAGTAAAAAACAAACAAGCAAAAACCCATTTTAAAATTGCATCAGAAAACAAAATATCTAGGAATAAACCTAATCATTAGGTGAAAGACCTATCTGCTGAGAACTATAAGACACAGATAAGGGAAACTGAAGATGACCCAAAGAAATGGAAAGATATCCCACGCTTGTGGACTGGTAAGAAGTAATGTTTAAATGGCCAGATTACCCAGAGCAATCTATAGATTTAACATGATCCCTATCAAATAACCCATGACATTTTCCACAGAACTAGAACAAATATTCCTAAACTTTATATGAAACTACACAAGACCCTGTATTGCTAAAATCATCCTGGAGGAGTGTGGGGCAGAAATCAAAGCTGGAAGCATTACCCTCCCAGACGTAAGACAATATTACAAAACTACAATAATCAAAACAGCATGTTATTGGCATACAAACAGATGTATGGATCAACAGAACAGATGAGCGAGCCCAGAAATAAACCCATATGCCAATGGTCAATTAATCTACAACAAAGGAAGCAGAAATATATACAGGGGAAAAGAACATCTCTTCAGCAACTAGTGTTGGGAAAGCTGGACACCTGCATGTAAATCAATGACGTTAGGACACACCCTCACATAAAAGTGCAAATGGCTTAAAGGCTTAAATATAAGATATAACACCATAAAATTCCTGGAAGAGAAAATAGGCAAAACATTTTCAGACATTAATTGTAGCAATGTTTCACCCTTTCCAGTGCCCTTTTAAGGCTGATGCAGTGCCGTAAGAGGCTAACACAGGAGGGTAAAGAAAGTCTCCATAAAACCCAGAGAAGAGATTTTTAGAACTCTTCTCTGGATCCTGTCTGGAGTCACAACTGAACCGGAAGATTTTAAGTCTTAGCACTTACTAGTATGTGTGTAGTTAATACCAAAGTCATTAAATTTAAACTTGACCTTCAATTAAAAAAAAAAAAAATTGTAGCAATGTTTTCTTAGGTCGCTTTCCCAAGGCAAAAGCAAAAATAAACAAATGGAACCTAATCAAACTTAAAAGCTTTTGCATAGCAAAGGAAACCATCAATGAAGCAAAAACACAACCTATGATATGGGAGAAAATATTTGGAGACAGTGTGCCTGACAAAGGGTTAATTTCCAAAATATACAACTCAACATCAAAAAAAGCAAATGACCCAATCAAAACATGAGTAGAAGACACAGACATTTCTCCAGTGAAGACATGAAAGATGCTCAATATCATTACTTGTTATAGACACACAAATTTAAACTACAATGAGTATCACCTCACACTGGTAAGAATAGCTATTACCAAAATGTGAGAAAAGGGAACCTTCTTATACTATTGGTGGGAGTGTGAATTGGTACAACTGCTATGGAAAATAGCATGGAGGTTCCTTAAAATACTAAAAATAGAGCTACTATGTGATCTAGCAGTCCCACTCTTGGGCATATATCTGGAAAAGACAAAAACTAATTTGAAAAGACACATGCATCCCAATGTTCATAGTAACATTATTTACAATAGCCAAGTCATGGAAGCAACCCAAATGCCCATTAATAGAGGACCAGTTTAAGATGTGCCCCCCTTCACAAACGCACAATGGAATATTACTCAGTCATATAAAAGAATGAAATACTGCCATTTGCAACAACATAGATGGACCTAGAGAATATCATACTAAATGAAGTAAGTCACAGAGAAAATGACAAACATTATATGATATGACTTATATGTGGAATATAAAAAATAATACAAATGAATATATATACAAAGCAGAAGTAGACTTATAGACATAGAAGACAAACTTAGGGTTACCAAAGAGGAAAGTGGGGTAGGAGAAGGATAAATTTGAGTATGGGATTAACAAACTACTGTACATAAAACAGGCAAGTAACAGGACTTACTATGTAACACAGAGAACAATACTGGACCTCTTGTAATAACCTATAATGGAAAATAATCTGACAAATATATATATACCTGAAGCACTTTACTGTGCATCTGAAACTAGCACAATATTGTAAATCAACTATGAACTCCAATAAAAAATCAACTATCTTCCATTTTTTAGAAGTCATGCAAATAAAACAGTCTTTTTGATAGAACCTCCAAGAAGCACTTCAACAAAACTGATGCTAGGGGAGATTATATGCAGTGTCATATTTCAAACTATAGAAGCCAACAGTCTTGGAAAGTGAAGGTTGGGGTAGTCTCCAATGGCCAAAGTATCACCATCTGACAGCCACTGTTACAGAATGAAACACATCCTAGATAGTAGACTAAAAATTATCACGTTCCCTGACTGATCATGAATATAAGGCAGGGACCCATCTTAATGTGCTGGTCCCTGTCCCTCTGGCCTCCTAGGCCAGGACTGAGGGTGCCGCTGTTTTGTTTGGGTGACAAATCACGGTTGGGTTTTTGCCTGATATTTACAGTTGACCTTGAGGGGAGCCACACAAGCCATGCTGACTGCTGACCAACCAAGCCAACCAACGTGCTTCTGTTACCTACACCACATTCAAATCACAGAAGCCAGTGTCAGAGCTCACTGGCTGCAGGGCTGGTTTGAATGCCCAAGGAAACCCACAAAAGAGGCTCATATTTACTCAGGAAGACATCCACATCATGGAAATCCACATCATACAAGTCAACAGTAAGCGCTCAGCACTCTATTTTAGGGTGAACCTGCTCTGCTTTTCATGGCTGGCAGGTCCCCACCCTGTACAAGAGAAGAGTCTTTGGAGAAAAGGAAGGATGAATGACTAGGAAGGCTATTTTTTTCCTGACAGAAGCAGACATGGAGTTCTGCCTACTTGTCTTCTCTGAATTGGCCATTTGCCTGTCTGAAATGAACATTCTGTGCTAACTTCAGAAAGAATGTTGGCAGGCTCAAGGTGGGAAGGGCTGAAACGGTCATACTTGGATGGCTAACACTTTCCTGTCTGAGGACTGACACAGCAGTGACCTCCACTCAGCTCACCAGCGAGGAACCAGGGTGGCCACAAGAAAATGAGGTGCTTCCTCCCTTGGGAAACAGGAAAGGATATATGAAGCTGTGCTTGATGCAAGTGAAGCATTATCTAAAGATGGCTTAGAGGCAAGAAACGGGGGAGCCAGTATGACTAATTTATTTCTTCACTATTCTCTTGAAACAATAGTATCTACAGAGAGGCCATATACTGAAAATCGCAGGAAAAAAAAAAACTCTTCCATTATTTCTCTTTGAGAGTATGAGTAGCAGAGTAGAAGCATAAAAAGATGTTAACAAAGCACGTTTTAAGATACCCAGTTCCCAAATGTCAAAATGCTTCTCATTGACAAATACTTGACAAGACATCCAAGCCTAAAACTCTGTCTTTTGTTTAAGCTTCACCAAACTGCAATAAAACCCAGTATGTGTTAAAGGTCTATTTCACCTCAGCCAAACAATTACCTCTCTCTGTCTCCCCCTTACACGGTACCCTCCAAAGAAAACAAAACAAAAAAAGCCAAACTTGAATTTTCTAACCTCATTATCCCAAGCTTTTGTATCTTTGAAGACAAAAGCATTTATCTTGATAGACAAAAAGGGTCCCATTTCAAAGCTCTGTCCCCCGCCCCGAACCTTGAGGATATAAATATTTGGACTGCAGTTTTCTTACATTTTAATAAAACAATGCTGGCCTCACCATGAGGAAGAAAATTTGTTTTACATTTCATTATCTCCTTAAAGCCAGCAGATCCTGTTCAGCAACCAAATTGCTAGTCCTTCTTTTTTCATCACAATGGAATTAAAAGGAAAAAAAGAAAACTCTGAAAGTAAAATGTCTGCCAACTGTAGTAAGGCCAAATTAATCTGTTTCCTCTGGTCCCACAGCACCTACTTTTTCTAGTGGGCTCTCTCTCCTTCACATAGGTCCTTCTAGATAATCTGTTCCATTCCCACCTCCCTCCCCGCCCAGAATGGCAACAAACACTGATGTCTCTGGATACAACCAGCCCCTCTGCTGATATATTAAGAAATGGACACAAGACCAAGGCCATCCAACTTGTTGTTGGCTAACTTCTACTCAGATCTATCTTCCTGAATACTTGATACAAGATCCAGACCACTAACAGCTGGCAGCTGGGTGGTGCTGCAGAAGACTCCTCAGAGTTGCTTGGACAGCAGGAAATCAAACCAGTCAATCCTAAAGGAAATCAACCCTGAATGTTCATTGAAAGGGCTGATGCTGACGCTGAAGCTCCAATACTTCGGCAGTTGATGTGAACAGTCAACTCGTTGGAAAAGACCCTGATGCTGACAAAGACTGAGGGTAAGAGGAGGAGGGGGCGACAGGATGAAATGGTTGGATGGCATCACCGACTCAATGGACATGAGGTTAAGCAAACTCTGGAAGATTGTGAAGGACAGGGAAGCCTGGTGTGTTGTTGTTCATGGGGTTGCAAAGAGTTGGGCACAACTTAGCAAAAGAACAACAAACCTTATTAGGCTTCAATCCCCTCCGAAGAAGACCACACTCAAACAGAGAGAGAGAGAGATAGTACCAGAGTTTTGCAAAAGGACAGAATCACAAAGCTGTGGCAGAAACTCTTAAGATGTAAGAGCTGGCCCCTAAAAGACAGAGAGTAAAACTTGTGCCTCACTTGCTCGTAACAGTCCTGGTCATGATGTCTTCATCTCAGGATGTCCCTACCTCTGGTTTCGTTCAAATACTCCCTCTTCTGAAGCTATTTTAAGTGAGTTTCTGTTTCTGACACCCCAAACAGCCCTGACCAGGGCACAATCCAATCCTATTTCTCCCACTCCGTTTACTGTATTCTCTGCCCTTGTTATGAAAATCTTTGGACTATTTCCCACGTCAGCCAGGTTCTTAATCTTGTTGCCTGTGTCTTCTTCCATTATATTAATTTATCATGTAATTTCAAAACTTCCCCCTTCCTCTACATTAGCTTTATTCTTTTTTTTTTAATGTTTTTTTAAAATTTTTTATTTTTTTCCATTTATTTTTATTAGCTGGAGGCTAATTACTTTATAATATTGTAGTGGTTTTTGTCATACATTGACATGAATCAGCCATGGATTAGCTGTATTCTTAGCTGACCAACTTTAAGGATGCATTTTGTATGGATGTCTCTGATAAGAATGTTCCATTTTTCAAACAGTCCTGGGTCAACAGCTCAAATCCACCGTCATACAAATCCGACCAATCGTTCTTGGTTCTATTTTATGAAATTATGGAGGAGAAATCTACTCTTCTTTTACTGCAATACACATTGCATTTTTCATCAAAAATCATATTTCCCCCTTCCATCTATTAATCCTCATGGGGTGAGGTGATAGCAAGTCCTCTCACCCCCTGGTGGATCCTCTTTATCTGATATTTCCCCCCAATCTCATCCCCATTTCACCAAATTCCTACCCACAGTAAAGAGCTCAGCCTAAGCCCACCTTCCTATTGACATCTGCCAGGCCACACTCAGAGAGACACAGTTCAATGTAGGGGTTGGCAACACAGGTTTGCAATTAGACAAACTCAGGCTTGGTTTTCTGGCTTCAACCTTCACTGACTATGAATCCTTGGGCATGTTACCCAACCTCTCCACATCATGATGTTTTCCTTATTTGTACAACCTGTGTGCAATATACCTAACTCTCAATACTGTTTTGCAACTAAGTTGATTGCATGTAAAATGCCTATCACACAGAAAGAGCTCCATCGGTGGCATTTTATTTTCTTTCATTTCTTCATGTATACCAACTTCTCTTTTCTGAACTTTGGGGAGGTTTAGTAGCTCAGCGCATGAGCTTGGGGGCCAGACATCCTGGCCTCGCAGCTGGCTGTGTGACCTTGGCAGATCAGATCACTTCTGTTGTGTCTCTTCCATAAAATGAAGGTACGAACAGCACGTACCTCATAAGACTGCTCATGAAGACTAAATGAGTTCACGCATATAAAGAGCTCAACAGTTGCTGGCATAAGGTCTCATCTTCACAGAGGGTGGCTTTTATCTGCTCAAGACTGAATACTTACAAGGTATCAGATTTCATGCCTGCAATTCTCTTCAACTAAGTTCATTTGTGGCTGAGCAAGCATGTCTTAAATTTTACAACTCTTGGGTGCAAAAATATGTTTCTTGGAAAGAATGTAAAGAACCAGTGAGAAGCAAAGAATACCAAAAAACAAAATTGTTATCCTGGTTATATTCTAGCAATGTCATTGGGTTAAGTCAACATAAAACAAGTTAAGTATGGAAGCCCTCTGGGGGCTAAATAGCTACCTGATGGTAAGAGATGGGGACGGGCCTCCGGAACACTATCCACTCCACAATTTCGCTACACGGTGGGGTCGTCAGAGAACCTGTGTACCGGTAATAGCTGCCAAGGGATGCAGGCAGGAGGTCCCGGAGGATGAAAGGATCCAGAAAGGTCTCTTTCTCTGTTAAGGGAGAAAAGGGAAAAGAAAAGCACAGTGGTTAAGTCCTTCTAGGCGGCAGACACACAGTCAAAACCCTCGGCATGCGGGTGCCCCGTCACAAGACGTGAGCGTGTTTACATCCCGAGAAGCACAAGCATTTGGTGGTGGGAGCCGCGGAAAACACAGCAGCGTCTCCCAGGGTGTGTTCCGAGACTTCGCACGGCGCTGCATTTCATGAAAAACAGGTTCCATGGTGAACAGCAGTGGGCAACACTGCAACCCCTCTCTCTTTCCCCAGGAAACAGACAAAACATTAGCACAGTTGAGTCATTGAGTCCTGCAGGAAAGAAACAGACGTGGTTTTGTTTACCTCATTCCTTTCCAATTTTTTTCAGCTTTCATAAATTTTAATTGATCCACTGTATTTTAAATATTATTTCAATATTTAATCACAGTTAAAATGATTAATGAGATATTTTATATTTTTTTAACTAAGGCTTTCTATTTAACTTTTTATTTTATATTGGGGGTGCAGCTGATTAATAGCGTTATGACAGTTTCAGGTGAATAGCAAAGGGGCTCAGCCATACATACACATGTATCCTTTCTCCCCCAAATGCCCCTCCCATCCAGGTTGCCACGTAACATTGAGCAGAGTTCCCTGTGCTATACAGTAGGTCCTTGTTGGTTACCCATTTTAAATATAGCACAGTTGTGCTAAGTCCATTTTTCATATTGGCTCTAATGTTTAAACATTATTTATTGAAATATAGTTGACTTACAATGTTGTGTTAGTTTTAGGTGTATAGCAAAGTGATTCAGCTATACCCACCCTTGTTGCATCATAGACCCCTTTTCCATCTAATACTTATGAACTAACAATCAGATGAACAAACTCTGGGACACCCATGTGATGAAGTAGGAAAAGGAAACTAAGGCAACAGTAAACTATATTTTCCAAAGTTGGTAATGGTTTCATTATGGCTTCATCCAAGGCTTACTCAAATCAAAGTGAAACCAAACCAAGGCATGGGCCCTGAAGTTATAAAATGATGGCCCAGAAAATAGGCTTCTTCTTTTTATAAAAGTGGAGGGTTCTTCTCTTAGGTAGTGGAAATGCCATTTAAGCTGAGACCCAAGACTGATATTGCACAATAACTCTGTGAGGAAAACAGGGAGAGAAGAGCTCAGTTCCTATGTAGCAGAGCTGGGCTATGAGCCCAGGCACCTTGACACCAGAGCTTGCACAATTCTGACTCAGCTAAAGAAGCTAAAGTTTACTAGGTGAATACTGAACAGGAAAAGAAGAGCATTTTAAGCTGCATGAACAGCATGTGCAAAGGTCCTGAGGCAGGAAGGAACAGCACAAGAGATTAGGGGACTATATTATAACTCTCCCCATTAGACATGGTAGATCACCTAGCTTCTCTCATAAGTCAGAGAGGGTTGTGACCTCTACCTGGCTATTCAAATGTCCAGTCTGGAATTCTTCCCTCAATCCTTTTAGGGCTATAATAAGGTTACTGTTGTTTAGTCACTAAGTCATATCCGGCTCTTCTGTGATCCTATGAACCGTGGCCCACCAGGATCCTTTGTCCATGGGATCTTCCAGGCAAGAATACTGGAGTGGGTTGCCACTTCTTCTCCAGGTGACCTTCCCACCTCAGGGATTGAACCCTCGTCTCCCGTGTCTCCTGCATTGGCAGGCGGATCTTTACCACTGAGCCACCTGGGAAGCCCAGACCTGCCAACAGTTTGCCTTAGCTCCCTGATGGCCTCCTCCACAAGTGCCCCTGGACACTTCTTGGGGACTTCAAGGCTTCAGGTAACTGCACGGACACAACCTGTGACTTACAGGAGTATTCTTTGCAGCCTCACACCTCCTCCCTCCTTTTCCTTTAGAACAACCAATATAAGTATTTGGGCAAATGTGTTATCCTTAGACTCAAGAGGTCTATGTAAATGAGGGTCAAGGCAAAAAACCAACAGAAATCAACTATATTAGAATAATGAAAATTTCCTTTTGGTAGAGAGATTTGTTAAACAAAACCTAGTATTTATTTCACTTTTACAACATACCAAGCACTCTTCTGAGTATATACATGTTGCAGACATTTAAACTGGTTTCCCAGGTAGCGCTAGTGGTAAAGAACCTGCTTTTCAACACAGGAGACGTAAGAGAT
The DNA here is from genome assembly GCF_019320065.1 of Cervus canadensis. NCBI lineage: Eukaryota > Metazoa > Chordata > Mammalia > Artiodactyla > Cervidae > Cervus > Cervus canadensis. The sequence goes on along the minus strand of NC_057407.1, from coordinate 21,093,378 downwards.
GGAGGGTTCGATTCCTGGATTGGGAAGATTCTCTGGAGGAGAGCAGGGCAACCCACTTCAGTATTCTTGCCTGGAGAATCACATGGACAAAGGAGCCTTGTAGGTCCATGGAGCTGCACAGAGTTGGACACGATTGAAGTGACTTACCACAGCACACCGCAGACATTTAAGCAGCACTTACTGTATGTGCCAGGACCTGTTCTAAGAGTTTTGCAAAGACTGATTTATTTAATATTTCAGAAAGTCCTATGAAGCATGACATCATGGGATTACTATTACCATCTCCAATGCACAGTCCTGTCATGTACAACCATGTAGCGGAGTTTGGAATCCAGGCTTTCATTAGCCTGAGGCCATCACCACACCCTTTCCCTTTATAAACCTTTAGAGTATGTACTTTGAATATTCCAATTTTCCAGATGTAGAATTTAAGGCACGGAGGGGTTAAATCAATAAGCCCTGGGTCACCAGTGAAGAGTAAAGCGCGAGCAGTTATTCATGAGGCTCAGAAACTTTGGCAGATTCTGCAAAGGTTTTCAGTTCATTTTTTAAAGGGGAAAATTAAATGTTAGCTAATAAATGCATCATAGGGTGCTGTAATCAAAACGACAAAAGCAATTTCTGCGGGATAGAAGGCCAGAAATAACAGAGTCACCCCTCTACCCGCTGGCAAATCTAGGCTTTAATTTAACCTGGTTACCAGCCACCTAATGATAGGGGAAATCTCTGTTAGCGTGCTTGGCCGGGACTGGCTTGGCTGGGAAGAAGAACCCTTTTGGCCTCTGCTTGCTGCTTCTGGACTTCCTGGGCTGTGCAAATAGTCAACACAAAGCCTCAGGCAACACAGGGGGTGCAGGGTCTGGCATCAAAAACTGCCACCTTCATTTCTCTAAAGGTCGTACACAAACCTGGCATCACACCGCAGCACACCAACCTGCCTGAGGATCAAGGGCTCTAGACTGAAGGACAGGAAAATCTTCCGAGTTTTCCCCAAGGGGCCTGACCTAATATTAGGGTTGCAGCTAAGCACGCCGTATGCAGACAGGTAGTGACAGGACAATCCCTGTAAGCCCGGGGCAGCAGAGCCCCCATCGAAGGCACCCACCTCTGGGAAGAGGCTGCGGCTTTAAAGAATACGGACAGATAAGCCAGAAAAACCGGCACCGCCAATCAGAGGTGGGTGAATTTCAAAAGGTGAATTTCACAGTTTCAAGGGAATCTGGACTCTCATATACATTCCTATACGGGCTCTTGAATTCGGCAAGGACTAATGGGAACTGTAGGCAGGACCACTGCTACAAATACAGCAGTGTTTCTCTGTCCTAAATCAACCGAAGGGCTTTAGACACAGGTTCCAATCTAACTGATTAGAAGAGAACCTACCCTACGGCTCAGGGAACTCAGTGCTCTGCAGTGACCTAAACAGGAGGGAAATCCAAAAAAAGAGGGGAGGTAGGCATACACATAGCCGATTCACTTTGCTGTAGAACAAAAACTAACAACATTGCAAAGCACCTAAAAATTAATTTAAAAAAAAAAAAAAAGGTGCAGTAAGATGATTGGTGGGGCAGGTAGACCTAGTGATGGACAAAAAAGGGAGGGGCTTCCGTACTTATTGTTACCACCACTGTCGCTACTGTTAGAGCCCCCTGGGTCACTGGCTTCGGGAACCCAAGAACCCTTTCTTCAAACCCCATCTTACACAGGAGCCAGGCAAGTCAAACAGCCAGAGTGCAGCCTCCAAGGCTGAAGCTGAGCTGGAAACCCCAGGGACACTTGGAAGACCACCCGTTTAGTCCAATTCTTTCATTTTACAGCTGGGCAAATAGGAAACCAAAGGGGAATAATGAACCCAAGGTCAAAAACTTAAGGAGAATACAGAGGTTGTGACTGGATTCTTTCTTCAAGGATACCACTGAGAATCAGAAACAGTTAAGTCAGTGAGCAGGAAATGTCACGGAACGCTGAAAACTTCATCGGCATCTTCACTTCTCCATTCCTACCGAAACTGGTGAAACGAGCAGATTCTCATTCTACTGGGTTCAGATCCCAACTCTTCCATCTGTGAACTGTGTGATCTTAGTTACTAAACCTTCCCAGGCTGTTGTGAAGATTAAATAAATCAGTATGAGAATGGAGTTCAGAAAGAGCTGGAAACAGAGTAAACATCTCATAAATGACAGATAGGATTCTCACTCTAATTCTTACTACTATTATTATTCCTCTAAACTACTAAGCCTATACTTTGCCATGTACTTCCTTGAATGTTTCTGCATGTGTTTTCCTTTTTTTTTTTAAACAGAATTACTAGTGCCTTAAAGGCACAGCATGTCTGATATAGTCTCCATTGGTCTGAGCACTGTAAGTGACAGTTTTCTTTGCCAAAGCTCTAGCATGAGCTTCAGAATCAACTGATATTCAATAGCTGTGTGGCCTTAGGAAAACTTCTTAACCTCTCTGAGCTACTTCCCCTATCTGTAAAATGGGAAAACTGAGGCTATTTACCCCTCAGGAGTGACAATTAATCAGACTAACAAACATGACGTTCTTATTAACACAGTGGCTTGCAGCCGAGATTAGTTTGTGTTTTAAGCCAGGGACTAGCAAATGTTTCCGAGACGGTGCCAGACAGTAATATTTTAGGTTTTGCAGGCCAAGAGGCAAAACCAAAGATGGTACATAGGTAGCTATATAACAAACACATTTCCACGACTTTATTAACGATGTTCAAAATGCTAGTAACAACTGAGGACGGTTAAAAAAATATACATCTGCTTAGGGGAAGAATGGAATTCTTTAGGACGGGGGAGAAGGCAGGAATAAGATTTTGCTTAATTAAGGTTCACATATGAGAACCTATTCTTAGCTCAGGAGCCATACAAAAACAGTGACACCGGTTTGGTCATTGGGTCGCATTGTGCGCACTCCCGATTTTAAGCGAAGTATTGGAGGGTGGAGCGGAGGTAATGCTAGAAAGCCATCCTAGAGCCACAGCAAGAAGTGGGGGTGGGCCACGCTACATGTTCAGGGGCCTTCATCATTAATGAGAGTTTCTTCTATGAACATACATTACAGAATTAACTCCCAAGTTGTTTTCTTTTTCCCTTGAGTTTTCTAAGTTCAACTCAAACATTAATTATTACTGCTATTTCTGAAAATTCCGTTTTTTGCTCAGTCCCATAGGAGCGCAAGATGGGCAAGATGGGGCACTCATAATGCTTAATTGTTAGAAATAACTTTAGAAATGGTACCCAGTATTTCTAGCACTGCCCACAAAGCCCTCCAAAGCCACAAGGCACTTAACTGGCTGGACCCAAGACCGAGAGTTCCTGAGTATAGCCATTGGAAATAAAGAACGCACTTTTCATCTAAAAATTTACACTCCCTAAGAAAATCTTTATAAATGTACATCTTGTAAATGGAGGAACTGCTAGAGCCAGGCCTCTGGAATTGAAACCTAATGAGTCTACCTAAAGGCCTGACCTAAGACAAGTTACTTTAATCTTTCTGCAACTGTTTCCTCATCTGTAAAATGGGATTATAATAGTGACTCATCTGAAGGCTTATCTTATCAGGAGAGTATTACATGAATCAGCATTAGTTAAGAGCTTAGGAAAGCACAGAATAAGCACAGATAAGTACTTGTTAAAATGAATCCTATTATAAAAGGGCAGTGTGACTCTAAAGCCATCCAGATCAGGACATTCTGCCTCCAACTTTTATCCTAATTAGTAATTTGAATTTGAAACATTGCTGTCCCAGACACTTAACTAGTTGAGAAAAATATTTGAAACACTCTGCTTATCCCACCATTCATTCCATTATACCATAATAAGCAGGTACTGTGCATTACTAGATAAAAGAATTGAAAAGGAATGAATCTCATATTCCACTTTCAAGGATCCCAGTGCTGTATGCAGACAATATTATATTTTAATAATTAATTGTTCATCAAAGAAAAAGATGAGGAACAGGGATGCTAAATTCAAAGTTATTCAAATTGCAAAAATGAATAATGTATGACTTTTTTATTAAATACACACTGTATTAAGTAGTCTACATTTCACCCAACTCTGTCTTTCATTTTTAAGCATTTTGAACGACAATATGAATAATCAGTTAGGGGAGGTTTATTTAGAAAAAGAAATACCTTATTTGAATGCAAACGGAGTATATCCGGAGATGATTAAATTTTTCTTATCAATTAGAAAATTTTGTATGAGGGCTTTAAAGTCATGGTCAACCATTAAATGCAGAGAGGCCCAGTTATCCTTGCAGTTTCCTTTCAACATTAAATTATATCTGGCTCAATTCTGTTCAATTTCTTATTTCTGATAGCAGTGCCAGTAGGCAATCTTTAATTAAAGAAAATTTGAAAGATTCAAACATGCATAATTGGATTAAAAATGTGATCATTAAAACATTAGACGATAATCATCTGATTGATTGCGTTTTTCAGTGTGTTAATAACCTAATATTTTCAATGCTTTGGTTATATAGGAAAAAAGAAAGCCTTTATAAAATATGATGAACAATCAACACAGGGAGCAGACCTATGCACTAATCAAGACCTACGGAATTATACTGAAAACATACGCACACACCGCAATGAACAGAGCGTCGCATTGTAAAAAAGAGTACGGACAGAATGTGATGGTGTCAAAGGGAGGAAAACCCTCAAAACAAGAACTCAACCTATTTGAGGGACGTATATGAATAAACTAAGAAGAGAAAGCCCAAACTTCGATATTTAGCCTAAGGACTGGTTTCTTCAGTGTTTCCCAAAACTTTTTATAAGGAAAAGCGATTTATTTTTCCCTAAAAGCTCAAAATCACTGGGGTAGGACTGGTCTTCTGCTTCATACAAGGAAAGGCACAGAGAGAATGACATTGGACAAAAACTGGGGATTGGGTGATGCTAAATGTGAGAGGACTGCTGCTCAAAATCAATGTGCATGCAAATCACCTGGGACGCCTATTATATTGTAGAAGCCTGTAGATTCTGAGCCAGTAGGCTTGGGAATGGGGACTGAGATTCTGCATATTTAATAGTGCTAATCACAGCTGAGAAGTCAGTTTTTAAGAGGGCTGTGTCAGTGGGCTCCTCTGCCTTCTGCAGCCTCATCCTCTGCTACTTTCTGACCCTTAGGCTGAGCCACATGGACCTCTGGTTACTCCATGATCACACCACCCCAGGGCCTTTGCACTGCCTCTCCACACAGCCTAAAACATTTTTTTTTTTCCACTGCTCTATTCATGGCTGGCTTTGAGACCAAATTCAGCTGCCAACAACTTACTTATATTTGAATGACACATTTCTCAATCAGGTGACTCTCTCTGACTATTGTTCTGAAAATGGGGTTTTAAGCACAGACCCCTTGAGATGGAAGCCTCTGATTGAAAAACCTGAAGATGGAAACGAACCATGTGGCTACCTGGGGAGGACATTCTGGGCAGAGAGAAAGGCCACTGCAAAGGGGTTCTGCATGGTGTGTGGTAAAGTGAAGCAGAGGAAAAGGAAGACTGGAAGAAAAGTTCAAGAGCCCGAATCCGACAACTCAAGGAGGGGGTAAAAAAAAAAAATCAGCTGCTGGTTAAGGATAATCTGGAATTTGGCTAAAAATTGTGAAGAGGCCAAAACACTCAACTGAAGTCAGCAGCTCTGGGTAAAGCCTGGACTAGGCACGTGTGGACTGTGTGATCTGGGAGCGGCGATGGGTCAGACAAGCTGGTGACAGAAGGGCCTGCCGAACAGGAACAAGAAATGGGAACTCATAATGGGGAGAAAGGGCCTGAGGGCCAGAACTCCAGGATTTCAGGAGCTTGGCACCTAGAAGCCCCCACGGAGGTTAGAGAGCATTACATTATAATTATGATGGTGGCAGAGGGACTCAAGGAACTCATTTCATGATCTAAGAAATGAAGCTTGCTCCATCTGACTGGATGGTGACTATCAGACATGTCATCTCTCATCTATAAGGAGGATGGAAAAAAAAAATTAGGATAAAATGGCAAAGATGGGGCAACCAAGTGAAGCTGGACCATTTTCAAGGTGTAGCTTCAGCAAGGCTTCATGTCGTGATTTTAAGGAACAAGTACTACGTTGAGGTTACAACAAGGGGATCCCTGAGGGGTCACCAAGAACCACAGAGAACTGCGGGGTTCTCCAGAGTTTCGAAGGATGCTGGTTCTATTTCATGTACAAATAAAGAAAATGAGGTCCGGAGAGAGAAGGTGAGTGACCCAAGATCACACAGGGCAGTGTGAGGGAGTCTGGTATCCCTTTCTACTACCTGATTCCATGTCTCTGGGCACCTTGCCTGCCACAGATACAAACATGATCAGGTGAAGAAATCTCTCTGAAGACTGAAGAACTCATTTAACCTTGTAGATACAAATCTAATCCTGACACTGCCCAGCTCAGAATCCTCCAGTGGCTTCCCATTTCATTTACAGTAAAATGCAAGCTTCTCACCACAGCCATGAGGCCCTCCAGGACCTAACTCTGCAACCCAACGTCTCTCTACCCTCTCCCTTGTTGACCATCACCTTCCTCCACACCTTTCCGTTATCTTTTCCTTCCTGTGTTTATTTACTGTTGGTCTCTTCTCAAGAGTGGGATAGTTCCACAAGAGAAAAATACCTCATCTTTTTTGGGTACCCTGTACATCCAGCAACTAAAACACTGCCCAGAACAGAGCAGATGCCCAATCACGGTGAAAAGAGAATGAAGGACCAAACACAGCCGCTGGTGTATTTTAAACAACCAATAAATCCTAGATTTCTTCATATTCGTGTCCCCATCAATTGTAAGATGAATCATAACCTCAAAAGTCATTAATAAAGGCAACAAGTTGCTAATTAAACAATGGTCATAGCTATACAATCTGTGTAATTGGTTAACAGTAGCTTTTTTTTTTTTTTTTAAAGCAAACTGGAACCTCTATTACACCAAGACTGTGATTTCTTATCGTATCCCCAGGGCCCAGGACTGTACCTGAGAGAAAAGGTCCATTACCCATGGTGAAAACATTGATCAAACCAAGTCACTAAGGAGCTCCAATTCAGAAGCAGGGGAAACTGTGCCCCGAAGCCGAATCCTGTCTAGTACCTGCTTTTGTAAATAAAGTTTTACTGGAACACAGCCATGCCATTGTCTCTGGCTGCTCTCAGGCCAAAACTGGGCAGCCGAGTTGTTGCAGCACACAATGGATGGCCGGCAGAGCCTAAACAATTTTGCCATCAGTCCTTTCACTGAGGAAGTTTGCTGACACTTGCTCCTGTGTGAAGGGCAGAGTGTTTAGAAGGGATGGGGACAAGCGATCCTGTTCAAGCATAAATGGAGCAGACTACATGTTGACACAGGCTTGTGGAGCCTCTGAAACAGTCTCTGTCAGCGGGCGGAGACTTTAACACACGCCCCTCGGCCTTCACCACAGGCATGGCCTGAGAAAATCTGAGATGCTCCCATGATGGCATCTCACTGCAGGGTCTGAGCAAGCGCGGCTTGCACAGGAGGGTGTTCACCTGATAATCAGACTCCTGAATTCAAGGACCTAGGGTGGCCCTCCAAGGTTAACAGCCACTTTACCCAGGTTCAAAGACATCTAACCTCCTTGAGTTTATTGGCAGCTTCAGATGGCCAAATGTGATATTTGGATTTAAGGATTGGTGTTTGAGTGAAGCACATGCTGACATTAACATTTCCAAAGGGAAACTACACAAAGAGCTCAGAGTCCCAGCAACAATTAAAATGAACATGACATTGAGATCATATAGTTATATAGTAACAAAGACCCAGTGTTACCAGTTAACAGTTTCACTGGCTGCCTCTCTCCCTGACATGGATCTGGTGGCCATAACTGACATGGTGTGTATGTTCTTTTAGACACTCAGTCAATGACCTAATTCACAGAGGAGAAACCTAGGCAGAAACCCAGAGTTAAGTGATTTTGACAATAATTAGGAAGACAGTCGAGGATGGAAATGAAAATTGGTCCAGCAGAATGAATCTGAGTCTAATACAAATGGGTTCAAATCACTGTTCCACTGCCATGAGCTGGGACAAATGAGACAGCTCTATGAGGCTCAGTTTACCCATCTGTACCATGGATTCAGAATTCATATCTCCCTGGGTTACTGTCGAGATTAAATGACACTCTATGTTTAAAACATCAAGGCAGAGCTCAGCACACAGCAAGAGGTTAACAGATAAAAGGTTCCCATTTCTTTCAGCCTCTTTCTGGCCCCTGGTCCACTCCCCTATGCCCTGACCTCAAAGGGACCGGCTATCCCAAATCAACTTTGTGACCATATTCTCCATCACTTAATTTTATTTTTGCAAGACCCAACTAAGTCAAGCAACACACATTCTATTTCAATAGCCAGGTGGTGATGGGGCAGAACTCAGAGATCCACAATCATTTCCTATCACCTCATGGCCTCTACCATACTCACATCAACAAGTAACAACAGGGACTTCCCTGCTGGCCCAGCGCCTAAGACTCCAGACTCCCAATGCACAGGGCCCAGGTTCCATCCCTGGTTAGGGTACTAGGTCCCACATGCCGCAACTAAGAGTTCAATATCCTGCATGCTGCAATGAAGATCAAAGATCCCAAGTGCTGCAGCTAGGACCCAGTGCAGACAAATTAAAAATAAATTAATTAATTTAAAAAAAACCCAAGTAACAACAGTAACTTGTCGCTTGGGGCAGGGGAGGGCAGTGATACCCGCTGACGCTGGGTGCTGACCGTGTACCAGGATCAAGTATGTACAGTAAGTCATTGGCTCCGTGAGACAAACCAGTAAGTGGTGTTACTATTACCACTTTACACGGTTAAGAAAATTTAAACACAAAGAGATGAAGTGATTTGTGCAGGTTGTACAACTAGTCAAAAGCAGAACTGAAACTCAAACCCAGAGCGTCTGCCCTTGGCCATGACATGACCCTGCTTCTACTATACCAAAGTGACGTGCACAGACTAGGGTGGCAAAGTCACCCCAGGGAGCCCCAGGCACTTTACCAAGTGCTTCTGCGGGACACAATGGAGACATTTTAAAACTGTCTCTGCTCTCCACACCCCAGTGAAACAACCAGGAAAAGGGCATTTCCCTGGGCTCCCACAATTCTGTTCTTGTGACGACATATTGAGAAGCAAGCCTGGTTAAATGAGAAGGAGCCTCCAAATTCCAATCTAACCTAAAAGGAATCACTTCTGAAGGCCTTTTCTGTCTCAATGATTGTTAACAGCGTTACTAGTGATCAAAGCCCACAGCATCCCATTTCCTGGCTTTGGCTAAGACAAGACATGGAAGTAGCCCACATCTATGGTGGTGGTTCTGACAAACCTAAATCCAGGAAACTGTGGAAATGGCTTAAGTGGGCCTGTTTCTAGAAGATTTTGAGATCAAAGGGGGTTCAGATAAGCATCTGCCCTTCCCGGATCCACAACAGACATAAGCCAATTAGTCCAGAGCAGGGTGCTGCGTATTTATAGCACACTTCAGGAAAGTTCCATGTAATTAGATGCTGGAAACATAAACTTCAAAGGGGAAATTTTGTCGCGTGTTAAGATGTTCAAAACTATCAGTGGCCTGTAAATAATAGAGTACTGGTTTTTCCGTTCAAGAGGGAGAAAATTTGAATGATTTCTTTCTTGAAGGTTAACATTAAAACAGAACCCTCTTTACTTCCACTGAAATATATTTGGATGATGTAGCAATTTGGGCAAAATCTAAACTGAAGCCCATCTCTATAGAGTGTATCAAATGGTAAGTAATGCACATACTACTGCATGAAGCAACACTATTAGTAGACCTAGAATAGCTACCATTTAGACAAGGCAGGGTTGACAATGTTCTTCTGTAAAGAACCAGCGAGTAAGTAAATATTTAACGCTTTGCAGGCCAAAGAGTCTCTCTGTTATAAAACTCTGCCATTATAGTGTAAAAGCAGTCATGAAAGTGTTAGTTCTCAGTTGTGTCAGACTCTTTGTGACCTCATGAACTGTATGTAGCTCGCCAGGCTCCTCTGTCTATGGGATTCTCCAGGCAAGGATACTGGAGTGAGTTTCTGCTCCCTTCTCCAGGGGATCTTCCAGACCCAGGGATTGAACCTGGGTCTCCTGCATTGCAGGTAGACTCTTTTATTGTCTGAGCCACCAGGGAAGCCTGAGTCATAGACAGTAAGTAAATGAATGGGTGTGGCTGTGTTCCAATAAAACTTTACTTACAAAAACAAGGCAGTGGGCCAAATCTGGCCCACAGATTGTATTTCCTGACCTCTGATTTCAAGGACAGTGGACACATGCCAGGCACCCTTCTCAGTACTTTCCCTGTCTTAAAGCATTTATCATTAATATGAGGCAGATACTTTCATAATCACCATGCCCCCAGGTGAAACCTCAGGGACAAAGAGAACCAACTTCAAAGTGCCAACTATAGTCATGCAAACACATGAGATGACTCTGCAGTCAAATAATAAATCTCTTTGACCTTCAACAACAAGAATGGCAAGAACCAAAAAAAAAAAAAAAAAATCCTCACGAGATTAAAATTTTTCCCAAGGCAGAGGATATCTAGTTGATCATTTCGCCCTCAACACCCAAACTAGCACTTATTAAGCATTTGATGGATGGACACTATGATCAAAGGGGTTTAAAGTTCACTTACACAAAACAGGCAAGAACCCCTCAAATCACATCAATTCATCTCTCCTCCATCTCCTTGCTGCTGGATTATAATAATACAGACAGCCATTTCCAACTAGTATACTTTGCTACCAATGCTCCTTGTGCTAGGATGTCTTCTTCCAAAGTCCATGCAAGATATTTTCAGGAGATTCAGCCATTAAGTCTTGGACAGAAAGTTCAGGCTAAGCTCTTTGCTTCAAGGATAATCAAAATGGTGCTGGAGTGATGATGAAAATATGGTCCTCAAGTATCTCTTCACTTGCCCCTTCAACAAGTCTATATGATGGGCTTCAATCAACTAAAAGATGCAAATGGTAACGCTGGCCAAGAACAGAGCAGGAGCTGGCCTGGGAGTAACAAGAGGCAGTCTGAAGTCACAAAGACCTTGGTTCAAGTCACCCAGGTACTGCCTGCTTTCCTTGCCTTTCTAGGTAATGGGGAACGCGAGAGTTGAATCTCAGAAGGCTTCCAGAGGATTTAGTGATGGCTGCAGGGCAAATCACACCCTGACCTGGTGCAGAGCCAGCATGTACCAGCACATTAGCGGTGAGAAGTCTCTGCTTTCAAACCTGTCACCTGCCACCCCATCCCCTTGGTTTCTGATTTCTTTTTTCTGAATTCCACAAGGAACTATGGCTTCCAAAGTCATCACTCAATGATACAACCCCGCGATAGCCACAGTTCTTTCCTGGGTCTTGCAATCAATTTGTAGAGAGAACAAACTACGTGTCAGGGGTATTTATGATAAAAAGCTTGTAAAAACAAAAACGCTGTTTGCTTGCTGTGAGGCCACTTGGTACTTGATATATCCCAGAAGAAAGCACTGTCTGCATCTCTGACTTTCTAATGCTCATCACTGTCTTCTCTGATGGTGAAATTTAACACACATGCAGACAGGAGCACAGACATAAACGTCCTGCTGACCAATAATCCTAAAGTGAACCCTGGACTGACCACCACTCTGAACATGAAGAGACCTGCCACCCCTCCCAGGGTCAGGTCCTCACCATTCTCCTTCCCCACCCCAAAAAGTAACCACCACCCTTTGCTTTTAGATAATCACTATTTGCTTTTCTTATACTTTTACCACCTACACGTGCAGTCCTAAACAACAGAATAGGCCTTCCCTTTCTTTTTTAAAAAAGTTTTATTTTTTTAATTGGTAGAAAATTGCTTTACAATGTTGTGAATGTTGTGTTGGTTTCTGGTTCCCCACCCCTACCTTTTTTTTTTTTTTTTGACATTTGGAGAACATCCTGTGCATTCTTCAGGCTCCTGCATCACTTTACGGTTTTCAGATGTGCCCATGCTGGCGAGAGACGCAAGACTCCATGTGTTTTTCACTGGGGTGAATTGTTTTGTTGTGTGACCACACTTCATTGTATTTATCCAGCTTGCTAACAACAGGCATCAGAGGCACTTCTGGGTTTTGGCAGTCAGGAAAAACAATGAATGCCGCATTCTCATACACAGCTCATGGTGTGCTTTTATCTGAGATTTTCTAGGGGACATATACAGCAGTGCAACTATTGAATCAATTCGACTAGACACTGCCAAACCATTTCCAGGAGACCTGAGAATTCCTGGCATTCATATCCTTGCCAACACTTGATATGGTCAGGATTTTTAATATTTGACTACCTGGAGCATGGTGCCAGATTATTTTTGATCTTTGTGAATGTAATATCTTTGAGAAATTAACATGTGCTATTCTTTAGTTTGCAAATGGTCAAATGCACGAATCTAAGGGGACAGTATGGTAAATGTTTATATTATACTTATGACATCTAATCATTTCCCAGATCTAGAATACTGTTATTGCCCAGGAGATTTCTTTGGGTCCTTTCTCATTTAATGTATGTATGCCTTTACCCCACTATTCTGCCTCTTATTACCAAGATTAGTTTTGTCTACGTTTGAACTCTACATAAATAGAACCATGCAGCACATGCTCTTTCATTTTTGTGTGAATCAAGTTCATCATTTTACATTGCTGTAGACTATTCCCTCATTATGAATAGACCAAACCTTGTATATCTAGGCTCCTCTTAGAGGACATCTGGGCTGTTTCCACTTGGGGGCCATTATAAACAAAGCTCCTGTGTACAAATGCTTCTGTGGCCATTTCTCTTGGGTACATACCTACATGCGGAATTGCTGGCTCAGAGGGGAAGGCTACAACAGCCTTTAGAAAGGCTGCACCATCTGCAGTCCCCACAGTACCTGTCCTAGAGTGTCAACAGTGCTGTGCTCAGGGCTAGATTTTTTTAAACAGTCTATCTGTGGCAGTGGCAGCTGACAAGACAGCCTACCCACCACTTTAGAAGGAATTCAGATTGTTTCAGGACTGGAGTCTCTTCCAGGTTAGTGTCGATCATGGACGCCTCAATCCTCGCAGGTAGGATGTGGAGAACAGAACAAATATGGAGAACACACCAGATCTCACCACTGAATGAAAACCCTTGGCTGGCAGTCACATAGATTTGCAGAATTTATGTCCTCACTTCCCTTTCTGCGAGGTGCCTAGGTTGAGTCTAGCTATTCTTGGACTTCGTCCATAGACCCGGTGAGTGGATGATGAGTATCCCAGAGCAGGAGAGAAGACGAGTAAAAAATACCCTCTAAGTGAGCCCAGTGAATAAACTAGTCAGTTAGGGGAGGCGTTCTGCAAAGAAAGTTTTGATCTCTCATAGACTCAACTTCCGCTGTGCTGAGTTTTAACAAGAAAAGCCTGTAGGAGCCTCATCGTGTGACACCAGTAGAAAGGCATTCTCAGGTGATAATGTATGTGCGCTTTCACTGATAACTTTCTCAGAAGTGTGCAGGAAGGGAAGACAGAGAGAAGAGCCGTCTCGTTGTGCCTGATGGCTGAGGCAATTTCTAACTGTCTTCCTTACGTTTCCTGTGAATGAGGTCGATACCTTCCTGCTCATTAAAGTAGCACATTCAGTGGAAGAAGAAATCACAAAGAGCAAGGGGATGACAAAAGAGAAATAGACCGTCAAAGCTCAGGACTTCCCTGCTGGTTCAGTGGCTAAGACTCTGCACTCCCAATGCAACGTTCAGTTCCTGGTCAGGGAACTAGATCCCACATCCCACAACTAAGGTCTTGCATGTCACAACTAAAGATCCCGCATGCCTCAACTAAGACACGGCACAGCCAAATACATAAGTAAATAAAAATGAATGTCAAAAAACACCAAATTAAAAAAAAAAAAGACAGTCAAAGGTCAACAATCAAACTACCACTACTATCAAAGTTCCTTCCAAAACAAACCAAAAAACCCAAATCTTTCTTAGATGATTGACAGGAGGGAATGGTTTGTCTTCTGATGCCTGACAGCATTCTAGACTAGGTGTATGTCGAGTCTGCTGGATTTTCTTTGGGTAAATATTATGAAAAAGAATAGAAAGCAGACAATCTGAAAATTGAAAGAAAAATAAAACATCCCTTTTTACTGAAAGATTATACAGTGTCTATTTCTTAGCACTGGTCAATTGGGTACAAAGTACTTATAAGGGTATACTACTATACTTGTTTTTATACTAATTCCGGCTTTTATACCAATTCAGATACAAGTTTATTTTTTTAGTGGGTTTTGAAAAAATTAGAATTAAGACTAATTCTTTGAAACCAATTATTTCTATCAGGTGTGGCTGCTCACAAGCCCTGGTTCTTACATACAAAAAGCATTGTGAATGACTGAGTCAGTGCAGTGAATATTATTCACAATTTCTTTCCTTTCCAGCAGATGCTAGTGGTAGTGTAAATAAATTCTCTGATTAGATACAGTTTAGTGCTTCAATCTGTGGCTCAAGGGATAGACAGGACCAGAATCAATGGCAAATCACCTCTCTTCATTCTATTTCTTCACGCCTCTCAAGTTTGTAAAAATCACAATTTACATAGAAAAATGAACCCTTAAGAGAGCACACTTTCCGCTGCCAAGAGGTTTCCAGGTCTCTCTCCCCAGCATGAGAGAAGCCAGGTCTCAGAGCTCAGAGTCTCAAACATGCCACCTCTATGCTGGTGCTGCTTGAAACCTTAGGCTCCCTTCTCTGCCTGGACAATGTTTATGAACTCTTTAGGTCTCAGGGGTCATTTTGTCTAAGATGCCTGCTCTGTAATCCCAAATCTGAGTAAAGTCTGTAATTACATATTTAACCTTATGTCTCTCCTGACTGCCTATAAACTCAACTGTGCTCTCTATGCGTGGCTTCATGGTGTACTTGTAGGTGCTTAATAAGTGCGCACAAAAGGAGCAAACAGCGCCTGCAAGAAGCTCTGCACATTTGAAAAGTGAGAGGCACAAGTCATCAACTTTTTGGCAAGGTGATCAGGAAAACGTCTTTGGAAGGAAAATGTGAACGGCTGGACCAGTCACGGGAGAACCCCTAAGATCTTCCTTCTAGAGACAAGCTGCTGTGAGGAGGCTTGTCAGCCGCTGTGCCTCCAGGGAGACCGGTCGTGTTAGGATGTTCTAGTCAGTGACCACATCAGGTAAGGTGGGGTCACTCCTGCACATAGAGGACTCTTCTTACAGGCAGCCTTATCTTTGGGGTTCTCCGAGGGCCCGGCCGAAACTTCCTCAGAGATGCTTTCAGCCAGTCCTCCTAGCTTCCCTCTCTTTGGAGGTGTCAGACCTATGTTGGGGTTCTAATGCTCTCCCCCACCCACTCCTGCTCCGTCTCCTCTTTATCCTTTCCAGGCAGTCACTTCCTACCAAAACATGGCCTGCCCTTGAAATCAATCTTGGCATCTGCTTCACGGGGGACACTAGTGGCCACAGGCCAGTGGTTGGCTAATGGAACCAGATTCCTCATTGCTATTTCAGCTGGAGGAATAGGTAAGATTTTTCCTATTAAAAAAAAAAATTCACTTAACGAGAACTTAACATTCTAAGATTAAGACTCCAAGAGCTGAGGAAATAAAAGACAATGGTGAACTGGAATAGAAATCCGTATTGATTTCTTCTTTGTGCATGTCTCTATCATCGTTCCCAAGCCAGACACTCTGTGAAGGGCACGATTATTTATGTCTCATCACATTAACAGAGCATTCAAATCCCTCACAGGACCTTCAACTCAAAACACTTCTAGTTCCAAGAGAAGCTTTTTTACTTTTTTAAAAAAAGCAATTTCAGATGTTTCTTCTCTTTTGAAAGAATGACAGAAGTGATGGGAGTTATCAAAACGTGAGTCAGCCACACCCAGGAACAGAGGGCAAAATCCAAGTTTCCAAGATATTATCCTACTTCTTTTTCTTCCCAATGAAAGCAAAGTCTATGCAGCCTTTAGTTCCTCCTCTTCTTTTTCCAATTTTATATTTTGATGTTTTTCACCTATTTGCATCTTTACTTGAGTCACTCTTTTGGCTAACATTCCTGAGGATGTTAAATACACATGGGCTCTGCTCCCATGAAGCTTAACACTTTAGGAGATAATACAGGGTAAATGGGCTTCCCTGGGGCTCAGTGCCACCTCCTGCCAATGCAGGAGGTACAAGAGATGATGGTTCGACCTCTGGGTGAAGAAGATGCCCTGGAGGAGGGCATGGCAACCCACTCCAGTATTCTTGCCTGGGAAATCCCACGGACAGAGGAGCCTGGGGGCTTACACTTCAGGGTTGCCAAGAGTTGGACACAACTGAGCGACTGAGCACATTCACACAGGAGTAAATAAACAACGTTAATTCAGATACCTTTAAGAGCTTCAAAGAAAGATACCTAAGATGAGATGACAAGGAATGATGGGAGTAGGGAGCCAGTGGGGAGTTGGGTAGGATACAGAGAGAATTGTCTGAGGAAGCAAGATCTGAACCAAGACCTGAAATAATTAGAGGAAGACACCTGGGCTCTGAGTTGAACTTATCTGGCAGAGGAAACAAACAGCAGATGCAAAGACTGGAAGGGGTGACAGTCTGGGCAGGCTAGGGGGAGGGGGTGGTATTCACCTCCTCCTGGGTCCCTGAGGGCTGGCCTGTCTCTGTCTTTACCAGTGCATCAGTCCAGCGATTAGACTGAGTGGGCATGCAACACTTCTGCGGAATAAACAAGTGAAATTACTCAGAGGGGCTCAAGAGGCAGCTGTTGATCCAGCTAGGAAGTGGCAAAGCCGAGATCCCCACCAAGGCCGGTCCGGCTCCAAAGCCCACACTCTCCCCCCACCACAAGGCCCTGATGAGACCTGTGCTGGAACATGAAAGGCATCCTCTCCCAGAATGGCTGGGACTCCCTCCCGGGCTAGGTCCCTCCGTTCGCAGAAGTGACTTTGCGGTTCCTCACCTCAGCTTGGCACACGTGTGGGTGCCCTTTGTGGTATATGTTACTTAACATAATCAGGATAAAAGCCAGACATTAGAAACCTTGATCCGAGTTCCACAACTGGGCATGATGAATAATTCAAGGAAGCCCTAGAGCTACGCCAGCCACGTGTGCCCAAACCAAGAGCAGACTTTGACCAGAAGACTAAAGCTGAACCAAACATACTCACAAATAGGAATGCTCAAGCCTTCCTGTCAAATATCAATGATTAATAAACAGATTTGGGGAAGAATAGGTATATGTATATGTACGGCTGAGTCCTTTATCTGTTCACTTGAAACTATCACAGCATTGTTAATCGGCTGTACCCCAATACAAAAAGTTAAAAAAAAAAAAAAAGAGCATTTCCAGATTTTAAGAGACAAAAGAAACACATTCCCTTGTGTGTCAAAGAAGAAATCTGTCCACTCCTCCAGGGGATAATGACTTCTGAGTTACACTGACATGAATGCTGAGTTCTAAAACTTTAAAAAAAAAAGGAAGAAGAAGAAGTGAACTTCCTTTGCAGCTATTTTTCGCAGGTCTCCTCTGACTTTTAAATTAGGAGGCAGAGTTGAAACCACATCGTGGGCATCCCTGCCAGAAGAAGTACCACATCCCTACACATAACAGCCTCTTAGAGGGTAATTGTGGAGAATGACAAAGGATAACACGATCATGCCAGCCTGCAGCTCTTGAACCAAAGGATCACAATGCAGTGCGTTTGCTGAGATCTGGGGACTTGGGGGCTAAACGAAGCCTACTGCTTCTCTCCAACATATGGAATCTCCTTCACTGATCATGGTGGAACCAGTGACAGGTGACACAGACCCATTCAAGAGCCACAGCTGATGGAGCACTTCCTCTTAGGCTGAAGAAGAGGTCCCTGTTTCAGAGATTCTAGAGTTCTTTGTGGGGTGACTGCATTATAACAACAAGAGCCAGGGGGAAGGAAGGCCTGTCCATCATTCAGTATATTGGAACCCCCCAAACTCATCATCTACACAATGGGCTGGAATTTCAAGAAGCTGTTTCATCAATGGAGATTTCTAGGGTATCCTTTGAGAAATAGCTCAGAGAACACAGCATGCTGCCCATGACACCAACATCCTGTGAATTTTTGAAACTGTTCAGAGTACAATGCAAATCTCCTCCTATACTGCTATCAATGTCAAGTCTCAAGGGGCAGACAGCCTAAGAGTTGGCAAAAGTGTTTTGCTCCCTAAGGGAACTGTCCATACCACCTACTTCCCAATTTTGTGTGAGGAGATTTCTTCAGAAATGGAGAAGCATTGGAAATTTCCTACAGTGAAGACCTCAATGGGGTGTTTTCAACTCATCCTACTTTTCTACATTTACTAGGTTTATTCTTGTTACCTGCTGTACGATTGAACAGTTCTAAGAGCAGAAGAATTAATCCCAAATCCTACTTGCTTCCACTGAACACTGAAAACTGGTTTTGTTTCCCTGAGAGAAAGCAGGTCAGATGTTTGTTAAGCTCGGCAGAGTTGGCTAATGTGGAGAGACACCCTCCCAGAAAGGTGTGAAGATGTTTTATCACAGCCATAGAGGTGAAGGGGAGATTTATTATGGTTACTAATGCTACTTCTGTCAATGTCTTTGGAATTCTAATTAGATTATTAAAACTTTGCAAATCATTACATTAGTTCTCGACTCCACACCTCCCCGTGACAGGATACTTTTGAAATTAGATGATCCTGATGTCATAGGTAATGATGCATCGCCAATAATAAAGTTGCAGGGAAATTCCTCCAATAAAAAAAGGTTGGGTAAGACAGAACCCATCTATCTTACTTTCTCTCCCAGTTTTATGCTTGAGGATAAGACATGTCTACTGCACAGAACACGGCCCAGCATTTTCCATTCCAGTAGCTGATGGTACTTGTTCACACGCAGCAAAGTTTAATGACTTGTCAGGGTTACTTAAACTTATTCCCCCAAATCTCAGAGGCAAATCAAGAAATTCATAAATGAAAAGTTACTTGAAAAGGGAATCAATTTAGGATAGCTATGAGGCAGGTGGCAGGTTCAGTGTGTATGAATGGTACCTCTTAAGAGGTTCTGATTTATAACATATGCATTCTGAGTGGTACCTGAAGAGAAACAAATGGCTTACTGTTAACCCAGATCCATTTGCAGGTAATAAATGGGTGTGCTCTTTACCCATCAAATAATGGCTCTCATGCCCTTCACCATCAGGGCATGAGGAATGGGTGTCACGCTCCGTCCTCTGCAAGATAACCCGCTCCTTCAGGTGGAGACCTTAGCCCTCCCCACCCCAGCCAAAGGGAAGTGTTCGCAGCTGCCTTACCGTGATGGACGACGCCCTTCAACCCATGGATAATAGGATCCAGTGCGGAATTGTCCCGTGGACTGACCTATATGTAAAGGAAACACGATTGGTTAAATCTGTTCTGGCATCAGACACAAGGGTCTCAATTTAATCTTCTAAAGAGAAGGGGGGGGATGCTATCGAGCAAGCTGCCTGGGTCTCACATACACCATGCCTCTCACCAAACACAGGAGATTTATGACATCATAAAATCAAGTGAGGAGGGCTAAATCAAAAGAGAGAAACTTCTCAGAATACATCAGAACAGGAGAGAAACACTGTTGTCCCAGCAAGATCTTAAAAAGCAAGCTGACTTTCCCCTTGCTTTGTTTTATTAAAAGTAGACCCCAACTGGCTAAAAATTCATTGAAAGTCATCAGAGAGCAATCCATCATTGACCGAATATTTCAATACCTTTTTGTGATTTTTTTTTCTCTTCTTTTTTGAAAATGGATTTGTTCCCTGCCAGCCTTCTCTCCTTTTTAAGGATCCCAGTCCCATGTGCCTTAACTTATACTCAAAGAGGCATTTCTGAGTCACTCAGGCAGCGGAAACAGTGAGGAAAGGAGCTCAAAGAGACAATGTCTCCAACCTTGATTCCCCCCTAGAGCTTACTTTTTTTACCTTTTTTTTCTTTCTTTCTTTTTTAAATTTTGGCCATGTTGCACAGTTTGCCGGATATTTCAGTTCCCAGACCAGGGACTAAATGCAGGCCACAGCACTGGAAGCGCCAATCCTAACCATTAAACCACCAGGGAACACCCCTTCTCCTCCTCCTGGAGTTTTTAATCCCCTCAAATGTCAAGCTTCTTTGATCCTGACTCACATACTTTCCCCTTCACTTCTGATACTGCTCAGTATAACTCTCAATCTTCTCTTTTCCAGAAGATTAAAATTTAACCAGCACGTTATAATTTTGGTTTTTAAGTTCTTTTTTTGAGACACATATTGAAATAGCAACAAATGAAATGATTTTTGCTTCCAAAGAATTCAGCAATGGGTAGCAGGGGAAGCGAGCAGGGCACACACGAATTAGGACTGGCCATTAATCACATTTAGGATCTTAGGGCATGAGAATCAGAAGGGCCATGATATGATTGTCTCTGCTTTTGTGTATACTGAACTTCTTCCAACTGAGTTTCTCCAAATCCAAGACCAGTGTATCTCCTGAAACTTCTTTTTGTCTCAGGGATGTTATTTACATTTAAGCCACTTCTAACATAATGAAGTTGAGATATTGATGAACCTTTCAGCATGTAGCAAGATCCAACTTGATGTTTCCTGATTAGTCCAGGGGAATCCGGGGCCACCGTAGGTTAAATTTTAAGGTAACTGAAAAAATGAGCGCACCTCTTCCTCCCTTGCAAGTCTGGTTGCCAATCCTAGTTTGCTCTCTAATAAGAAGTCATACTTCGCAATGCCTTTCTCTCTTCCACCTCAGCAGTGGTTCAACTGGAGGCATTTTTACCTATCCCCCACTCGCCATCCCCACCCAGGGGACATGTAGTCATGTCTGCAGACACTGTTGGTTGTTAATGAGTAAGGGTAGCGGGGGTGGGGCTCTGAGCATCAAGGGGGCAGAGGCAGGGCTGCTGCTCAACATCCAATAACACTCAGAAAAATGCAAGGAATTAACTAGCCCATGATTCCAACCACGCATTAAGTTGAGACAGAAACACAGAATGGATGCTCTGAGTTAACAGTGATTACATATTAATGTCTGGAGCCCTGAGTTATGACTAAATTCAAACACAGTTGTCACTGTGTATGGGGTTATGTTTATAGACTAATAAAATGAGGTGGAATTTGGCACTACATCAAAAAGACTACAAGTATTAAAAAAAAAGGGATCACTGTATCAGAGCACAATGGTAGAAATCCAGAAGCTGTCATGAGTGTACCTCCAAAACAGCCTGAGGGGAAGCTCAAACCAGGGGTTTAATACACTGGTTGTAGATCAAAACATTCCTAAAAGGCAAACATCCACAGAACACCACACAATGGGAAAAAAAAAAATCATATTTGCACCACAGCATAGACTAATCAAAAATCTTAAAACTTAACCAAAATGGAAATACAATTCAAGAATGCAAGATATGAGTCTATCAGTGAATGGCCGAACTTTAAGAGTGATAGAATAAAGCAAGACTCCAGACAAACACCCCGTATCAGATTGAAGTTAGAGACAAAAACATGGTCCCCCTTCTCCCTTGTCCAGATTCAGGCTGCTGAACATGTTAATGCCAGTTCAACTACTTAAAGTTATTCTAACGTATGTGGGAAATGGCAAATGGCCACCAACTCCTGACTTCCCTGTCACACACACTGGAAAGGTAATTTTCTACTCCTCTCGTCAAGAGTGCAGGTCAATTTCTCTACTCTTTGAAACTGGGCATGACCACATTTGCTTTGGCCAAAAAGACATTACCAGACACGATGCAGAGAAAGGCTTATACCGGCTGTCAGGTGCAAGGGTTTATACTGTCTTGTTAATCTTTGAAATCTGGAAACCACCAGGTGAGGAATGCCAGGCTAGCCATAAGAGAGGACAAGAGACCACAGGAGTGGACACACGCAGTCTCAGCTGAAGCCATCCTAGACCGAGGCCAATGACCAGACAGGAGAGTAAGTCTATTTGAGACCATCCAGCCTTAGAAGGACCAACTGCAGTCTGCAAAGACCAGCCAAGTTGGCCTTGACCAGAAGCACCAATGAGCTAATTGGGATCATTTACTAAAGAGCAGCATTTACCTCAGTTTCATGACTGTGTACAGAGGTGGAAGATGGGGGACAGGCTGTAATATCAACCATTTTCTTTCTTTTTTTTAACCATTTTCTTAATTAATACACTTTGCTTATTTATGGCTTGTCTGGATGGTTTCTCAATGAGATCTCACATCACAAGACACAACATTTACAATCAACTTGATCAACTCATGTGCTTCTACAAAATGGTGTTACCCCTCTTCCACTGTGGCAACATTTAACAGATACTCTGATTTTTCTTTCCTATTTTTTTGGCCACACCCTGCAGAATGTGGGATCTTGGTGCCCTAACCATAGATGGACCCTGTGCCCTCTGCACTGGAAGCATGGGGTCTTAACCACTGGACCACCAAAAAGTCCCCTGGATACTCTGATTTTTGATCCCAATAATAGGGGTATGTTCTGTAATGAGGGGAACTCTTTAATGCATTTAGGCTTATCAGATGATGTGAAAGTTCAAAGAAAGTGTTCTAATTCCTTGTGACTTACATCCACCAATAATGTTGTAGCCCATGAAAAAAAAAATTACCTGGCACCCTAATTCGCCTTCAATTTCTGGTTGCTTCTGACTCTACTATCTCTGTCTTTGATTACTCAAGACTGGTCTCATTCAGGCTCAAGAGCCAGACCATAGGTTCTAAGCAATCCCCAAAATGAAAAGTCTTCTACAATGTCCATTTACCTACACAGCCTCTATTGCTGGTTTATATGGTTGAGGTTTAGAAGACAGACAGAAAGAGGGAGAAAAAGGAAGATTACTGGCTGGTCAAAATAACTTACTGATAATACAGAACCTACTTTCCAGTTCATGTCTTGGATTTAAAAATCGGGATTAGAATCCTAAGAGCAGATTAATAAGTGGGCTTGTTCCAGGAAGGCATAAGACTAACTGAAATAATCTCTTCCACTCACTGCTTCAAGCAATGTGCCACTTAAAAAAACCTCAGAGACATGAGCTAAGCAATTTGGGCAGCTCTGAAATATGCCTACAGAGAAGGTGTACAAGGTGACTTCTGATCTCTGCCCAGGATAGAGGAGGCCAAGGGATGGGAGAAGATGGAAATCTTAGAGCTTCAGTGCCTTCATCTGTGACATGGTGATACAATCTCATGGTTTTTCTTTTTATGATAAATCTAATTTTTTAAAATTTTATCTATGTATTTGGTTGCACCAGGTCTTAGCTGTGGCAGGCAGGATCTTTAACTTGTGACCTGTGGGATCTAGTTTCTTGATCAGGAATCGAACCAGGCCTCCTGATTAGGAGCTCAGAGTCTTAGCCACCAGATCACCAGGGAAATCCCCAATCTCATCAAGTTATGAGAAAGCAATGTATGAAGCTTGGGGTATAACGCTGAGTCCAAATGCAACATTCCATATGGGCTGCATAGGACTGGGTAACAACCTGACCCAAACACTCAAATGTAAATGAAGGTCAAACACTAGCCATCTTATCCCTGAGACTTCTTAATGCACTTGGATCTAAAAGCAATAATACGTCCTTGAGTTCAATTTTCAAAAGATGCAAATTTATTTGACATCCACTCCATTTTGTAATATGCCGCTCCCACTAAAACCACACGAGTAGTTTTTCTGGCTTTTGAAATTTGCTTCCTTCCACTTTAGAGTCAAAGAAGTTATGTGGTAATATGGAGAAGGCAGCAATTGCACAAATGAGCCTAGGATGGACGAGGAGAAATGGACACTGCTTTCCCTGAGAGCAGTCCTTTGCTGCTCTCGTTGCAAAATGCAGCTTCGGGCACTCCCAGTTTGGAGCAGCTTTCATGGCTGCTTTGAGTCATCTTCAAAAGGACAGCAGGCGGACGCAACAGAGGGCTCTGAATTAAAGCTTTTAAGTTATACCTTTGGATATAACCAGAAGACAAAGGGATATCAGCAATCCAGGAAACCATGACATGTAGGTTTGGGCAAAAGGGCAAATTTACATTAACACGGATGACGCCTAAACTTCGTAAAATTTTCTTTCTAAATTACAGCTGTAAGGATTCAGCCAGCTGTCAATTAAGTAACCAAGTTACTGATAATCTCCAGAGATGTCTCTCTATAATCTAGGCTCTACAGGCAGACATGCATTTATCCCTGCTGGAAGCAAAAGGACATGGAAGTAGAGAGGCCCTGCCAGAGAGCGTGTGTCTGCATTCGGGGACGAGCTGCCATTTACTTTTTCCATCCACTGTGCCATGCGGCCCTTGACTTGGATCCTAATAATCTTCAATCTATCAAGTCCTGGCCATCTGCTGAATAGGATGGCCAAGACAACCTAGCTGCCTTGAATCCGACATCGCCAGCTGCTCCGTTAGTCCTATAAACGTCATATCCAGCCAATACCCTCATGTGGGAAAAAGGATTTATGCCTGCTGAGGGCGAATGGCTACACCATTAACCACAGCTATGGGGGAAAGTGACAAACAGCAGGCCCAGAGGCTCTGCATGTCCTTCCTGAATTGCAGCAATGATGATCCATCCACAATGATGGTTAGCAGGTAACTGTGAATTCGGAAGCTAAAATGTTTATCAAGAAAAGGTCAGGCATTTCTTAGGAGATCAGATTTCAGATCTGATTCTTCTCTTCACCCACAGCTATCACTTAAAGAGCCACATAGCAAGGATGCTGCAGCTTCTTCCATTTTGACTCCAGCACCTTGGGTACCACGCACCAGAGTTCAAGTTGTTCTCAAGACATTCCTGACAAAAAACATTTATAACTTGGCTATTTTTACAAAACTGCATTCCAAGTTAAGCCTTATCCAGAGACAGAGCACCGACCACATTCTTTTATTAATAAAGAGTTGTATCCAACTCTTTTGCAACCCCATGAACTGCAGCCCACCCGGCTCCTCTGTCCATGGGATAATCCAGGCAAGAATACTAGAGTGGGTTGCCATTCCCTTTTCCAGGGAATCTGACCGACCCAGGGATCGAACCCGGGTCTCTGACATTGCAGGCAGGTTCTTGACCATCTGAGCCAATAGGGAAGCCATTAATAAATTAAATGCCTGTCAATAATTTCAGAATATATCCACGTTCAAGAAGATAAGAGCATAAAACTACCAACACTGTTGAAACAATGATCTATATTGAACTATACTGATCTATGTAACACTGATCTATATTGAAAACATCACTGTTGGCTTGACTCTCCTTTTTAATACTCACAAATATGACTTTTCTTCTTGTACACCCTATACTCTCAGTTTCTAAGGTAGAAATTTCTTTTTCCCTTTTGACATCACAATAACATTTTCTACTCTCTCTGATTCTCTCTGGACTGTCACTGATGCAGTGGGATTGCAAAAAGTGGAATCAGAGGTATTCAAGTGCCTTTGGCACCCCACACTGCCATAGAATAAAGTCAAGGAGAAAACAGAGACACAACCCAGAAGGAGTCATGGCTGATGAAGAAGAGCTCTGAAAGGCTGCAGGACTTCTGAAATGAATGATTTTAGTCTCCTGATCAAGCAGTGGCAAGTAACCAAGTAAGAATTCCTGAGCAGGAGGCTTGGATTAACTTCAAATCAAAAATTTCCAGATTCATAGTTAAGCCTAATCTAATAGATATGCAAAACATCACAGAGGTGTCTCACCAGAGAAGGAAGACTTCCTGTCAGAGGGAAAGGTCACGGCCCCGTATCATCATCTATTTTCCAGCACTTGACAGGACACACTCCTGGGACTGGTTTCCATCAGCAGATGAGAAAATTCCTAACTCCTCAGCCATGGGAAGGGATTAATATGAAAAAGCAACACAATTATAAATGCTAATAAAATTCACCCTCCTCACTTCCAGTGGCCCTTGAGCATGGACACGGGCTTACTTCCTGTTAATTCATAATATTCATGGAGACTAGTCAATTCACAACTTCTTCATCTCCAGAGAATTGAGGTGCATGGCCAGAGAAGGCTACAGATGAAATAAATTTAAAGTTCTTGGTCTGCTTAAACTGACCACTCTCTATCCCTCTGTTCCCACCTCCCAGCTCACCAGAGGGTTGACCACTTAATTGTCAGACTTGGCTTGGAGGACTCTATTACCGGAAAAGCCAACCCGGCAGGGTGACAGGGAGGCCCAGGAGCGAATCTGCATGACTGCAGATCTTGCCAGCAGCAAGCATGCCTACTGTCAATATAGGCGATTTCTCATTTTCATGAGAATCCAACTGCCCTGGGCTCGGTCTGCAGTGCCATTTCCTCTAGCTGTGGACTCACTCAACACTCGGTTTCAAAGCCAAAGCAGCAGAAAGGGAAGGAGTGGGCAGACAGGGGCACCTGGCAAATGGGATTTCCACAGGGGCCCACATGGTGATTTTTGTCCTTCTTTGTCTTTTTAATGCATTGTGTTTCAGAGCCAAGAAGATAGTGGGGGTGGTGGGGGTGGGGGGTGTCCCTGAGCCTGCCTGTCCTACCCCTGCCAGTCTTCTCAATGTAAAGGCTGCTATTGTACTGGGAAGAAGCAAAAGAGAAATTCCAAGCCAGCAAATTGTGACCCAGAGTCTTAAGCTACTGTTTCACACAGATGTTCTCATGACCTTTGAAATTAAACAAACAAACAAAAAAAAAATTGAGAAGCCTGGGGCAAGAGAAGCTTATTTCAGGTTCAGTGCCTTGCCTGCAAGTTTCTCTTGATTTGGTATGGCAATGTTGGACAATGTTGACTTTCTCTTGCTCATAATCCTGCCATGCACTGAAGAGCTCCAACAATATGAGAGGCCTGGGGAGAAAGCAGAGCCGACTGTTTCCACATGTAGCAAGTGACTTCAACTAAAACACATTAAATGTGAACTCTCACCCTTGGTTTTCCATTCCCTTGAAGCAAAAAGCTGCTCAGGGCAGTCCATTTACAAAAGACTCAGAACCCAGGAAGCAGGATGTGGGGACTGTTTTAAATCCCCACCATGTATGCAGCAAGAAAAACATGAGGAGGCAAAGCATATGACCCTTTCCTTGAAGAGATTCCTCCTTAGGAATAGGTCAGGTCATCATTTTGGATAAACTTTAAGTCCCAGTAACCAAAGATCCGAATGGCATTATGAAGGATGGGGGAAGACTATATAAATACCACATTGGTATCATATATAAATTATTAAAACAAACCTTGCTCATCTTATAGTTACATATGTGATGGCAGGGCGGGGGAGAGGGGAAATGACAGGATCTCTTTAGCTCAAATCATCAGAACCCACCTCTTACGATCATTTACTCAACACACACGCATTGAGTGCCTGTTGTATGCTGTGACAGGCTGACTCATAACGAATCTCCCAATGATCCCCACTCTAGGTACTCAGACCCTAGAAGTCTCCACTCTCTGAGGCCAGGCTGATCTAGTGGCCTACAGGAAGTCCCCTATATATACAAGCTAGTTTTGTTCCGAGAGTGTGTTTTCAAATCCAATTTGTTCGTAAGTCCAACAAAGTTAGCCTAGGTACCCAACTAACACCATCAGCTATATAGTACTGAACTGTAATAGTTTTATAATACTTTACGAACAATACATAACAAACACAAAAGTAAACAAAACATCTTTAATCTTACAGTTGTAGTTGCTGTGTAGTGGGCTAAGTCGTGTTTGACTCTTTGTGACCCCATGGATGGTCTCCTATCAGGCTCCTCTATCCATGAGATCCTTCAGGTAAGAATAGAAGAGTAGGTTGCCATTTCCTTCTCCAGAGCATCTTCCCAACCCCAGGATCGAACCTGCATCTCCTACATTAGCAGGCAGATTCTTTGCCACTGAACCACCAGGGAAGCCTCAATCTTACAATACCTTGAAAATTACAACACTACAGTATGTCAGCTGGCAGACAGTGGGATGTTTGCATCTTTGAACATTGTAGGGGTCTTACTGTATTTTACAACAGTAGAATGAGGCAAAAGCAAAGGGAAGTCACTTCTGTGATCAGGCAACAGGGGATTCTAACCTCCATCTTGCTAGCAGACTGTCACCAGGCCCTACTCTGCTGTGAAGAACACAACCATGCTGGAGGGGCAGGTGTGGCAAGCAACGGCAGGAAACTGCGGTCCTCAGGAAAACAGCCCTGGAAGAACCGAATTCCGCCAACAACCCGAGTGAGGATGGAATGGATCCTTCCCCAGCTGAACTTTCAGATGAGACACCTGCCCGGCTGACACCCTGACTGCAGGCTTCTGAGAAACCATGAAAGCAGAAGGCTCACAGAAACTGTGAGATGGCAAATGTGTGTTGGTTTAGTCTCTAAACTTCTAGTAATTTGTGATACAGCAGTAGATCCGCACATGTCAAGAACAGGGCACTGGGATACTGGACAAATCATGATGCTTATCCTTTCAGAGCTGAGAGTCTAGGTCAAACTCACATAGATGGGATGAGCGCCCAGGATTCCTTAAAGAATCCACACTTTGTCACTGTCCTCACTCTGCACCAACAATTAAAATGCAGCTCCCACCCTTCTGAGTAAACCCTTATCCCTTTCAGAACTAAGCTGCTATGTTACATCACAGCTCTAGAGTTTAAGGGGAAGCAATATGTTTAGAATCTAAGTTCTAACCAGGAAAATGTGGTAAAAAAAAAAAAAAACAATCAGCAATTCTTAAACAGTGTCAATAGTCATTGATAACGCATTGTGAGTGAACACTTTTCAGTAGCTTTTTTTTTTTTAAACAAACATAGAAAACCAGTAAGTGGCAGCACAAAACCTAATGCCTTCTTGATGAAATCTGTTCCTGGGCAAGGGGCACAGCGAAATGCATGGGTGTGAGCAGCTGCTGTTTCTGAGTCATGGCAAGCAAGCCAAGTGCAAACTAATTACACATCCCGATGCCTTTTTTTTTTTTCTTTTTCCTTTGGAGGGGGTATTTCTACTTTGTGCTTTGTTTGGAAGACTGAATGATTGCTCCTATAGTGTAGTCTCTGAAGATTGATTAAGTATCAATCCACTCTCCCAAGCAATACCTCAAAGGGCATTTCTTCCGAACCACATGCCCACAGGAGGGCTTCGGTGCCTGTGACTCTAAGGTGCCTGTTCCTTGTCATGGTCCTCTAAAACCAACCCCTGAACTGTTCTAGACATCCTGCTTCATCCACCAATAAACCGATGAAAACTGCTTTCAGCAGACATCGTTAAAGCTGTCAGAGTGTCTGATTAAAGAGCCTTTGCTAAACAACATTTTGGTGGGGAATACAAAAAGATTATTTAAGTGGACAAATGTCTTCGAGTCCATAAATTAAAGAAATTCCCTCTAAGTAAGTGATATCTCTCAACAAAAGCCAGCCCCATCTGAAGGAGGACACAGATGGATAGTAACTGAACAGTTCCGGCTTTGTATTTAAAATGCACCTGAGTTCAGCAGAGGATAAAATTAAACTGCAAAAAGGAAAGACAAAAATCTTTCCCAGCAGGCCTTGATTGATAGAACGTGCCATTTGTAGCAGAACAAAAGGGAAAAACAGAAAGTTTGTTTCCAGCAATCATTGCCTCACTGGGCCAACTTTCTCTCCTTTGAGAAAATAACATGACTTCCTCACGGAGCATGTAGTCTACTTATTTAAGCAACAGTACTTCAGGATTTTTGAATTCCTCCAGCATCTCAGTTGGAAAAAATGGCCCCAGTGGGGTAAGTGCAGGTAACATTTAACCAGGATGAAGCTTATTTTATACAAACAGCTGTTGACAATAGCCTGAGAATAAGTCACTCCTGAAAAACAATGCAAATAAGTCTCCTGGAGTTGAATGTCATGAACTTACCCGAAACAGCAACTTGGGTTTCTAACACTAGTGCTGTGACTAAGCAGAGTTTTGGAAACTAGGTTGGTAAACCCAGGGTTGAAACTTAACTCTTCCACGTAATAGCCTTATGCTCGTGGCGCTGGTGGTGGTGGTTTAGTCGCTAAGTCGTCCGACTCTTGTGACCCCATGGACTATAGCCTGGCAGGCTCCTTTGTTCATGGGGTTCTCCAGGCAAGAATACTGGAGCAGATTGACATTTCCTTCTCCAGGGGATCTTTCCGACCCAGGAATTGAGCCCGGGTCTCCTGCATTGTAAGCAGACTCTTTACCAACTGAACTAAGTGCTTAGTCACTCAATGGGACTCATGTTCGTGGGAAAGTTAATTATCATCTCACTGTGCCTCAGTTTCCTCATGAGTAAAATAAGACTATTCCCCCATAACCTCAGAGTGTGGTTAAATTAATGTTTAGCACAATGACTAGTATGTCCAAGATTCTTTACAAAAGTAGATATAGCCTTACTTGCCCCCAAAGAGGTACCATGACCAGGCACACACAAACATACAAATAAGACTCTACTTTGGGTTGCGGACACACCAACAGTTTGGGCAATTCCAAGCTAAATTCCCTTCTCCAGGGTATCTTCCCAACCCAGGGATGGAACCCATGTCTCCTGCATTGCAGGCGGATTCTTCAGCATCTGAGCCATCAGGGAAGCCTAAGAATACTGGAGTGGGTAGCTATCCCTTCTCCAGTGTATCTTCCCAACCCAGGAATTGAACCGGGGTCTCCTGCATTGCCGGCAGATTCTTTACCAGCTGAGCTACCAGGGAAGCTGCAACCATGAAATTAAAAGACACTTGTTCCTTGGAAGAAAAGCTATGACCAACCTAGACAGCATATTAAAAAGCAGAGACATTACTTTGCCGACAACAGTCTGTGTTGTCAAAGCTATGGTTTTTCCAGTAGTCATGTATGGATGTGAGAGTTGGACTGTAAAGAAAGCTGAGCGTCAAAGAATTCATCCTTTTTAAATGTGGTGTTGAAGAAGACCCCCGAGAGTCCCTTGGACTGCAAGGAGATCCAACCAGTCCATCCTAAAGGAAATTAGTCCTGAATATTTACTGGAAGGACTGATGATGAAGCTCCAATACTTCAGCAACCTGATGTGAAGAACAGACTACCCGGAAAAGACCCTGATGCTGGGAAAGTTTGAAGGTAGGAGAAGGGGATGGCAGAGGATGAGATGGTTGGATGGCATTACCTACTCAATAGACATGAATTTGAGTAAGCTCTGGGAGTTGGTGGTGGACAGGGTAGCCTGGCATGCTGCAGTCCACGGTGTTGCAAAGAGTTGGACATGACTGAGCGACTGAACTGAAGCTAAATTCAGTCGATCATGACCCTTTCACCTTCATGTCAAAATTCCAATGCAATAAAATGGTATCTTTCAACCCAGTAGATTAATTGCCAAAACGGAATTATTTTGACTCCTCCCTTTCTTTCCATACCTATGATGATGCATCAGAAAGTCCAGAAGACTCTGTCTCCTAAACACGACTTCAGCTGGTTCACCTTTCTCCAGCTCCTCCAATCTCACTCGAGCCCAGGCCACCACCACCCTGAACCTAAACAAACACTGACTGCCTTACCTAACTGGTTTCCCTGATTTCTTTACTGCACCCTCCAGGCAGTCCTTCTCTGTACAGCAGTTACACCAATGGTTCTCCCCTGGCAGCCCACTGCTATCACTTCTAATCAGTTTTCAGAGAACAGAAACAGACAACCACAGCTGTTCCGACTGACCTGAGCTGTGGTCTGGGCTTCTGGGTATTTAAAAGCTCTCTAGGTGACTCTGAGAGTCACGAGTTAGAATTATCTATTACTTATTATTATTTTTAGTTTGTCTTTTACGATCCGAGTTCTCCCAGAAGAGATCAACCTTGTGCCCTCTGCAGTGGAAGCATGGAGTCCTAACCACCGGACTGCCAGGAAATTTCCCAGAATTATCTTTTAAAAAGTAAATCCAATGACAACACAGCCCTGCTTAGAAGTTCACCAGGATCTGGGCCAAGGTCACCTATAGATTCTTATTGCAAAGTCTTAATTCTCATTCCCATGGTTCACTACAGTCCAGCTTCATTGACCTCCCTCCTCTTCTTGAAATACCCTGAATATTTCACTGCCTTCAGGCCTTTGCCCCACTGATCCTTGGTTGAGAATGTTCCTCACTCAGCTCTATGCAGGACAGTTTTCACTTTTCAGACCTTGGTTAAGTCTGATTCTATCAAGAAACCTTCCCTGAGCACCCATCCAAACTGGCCCATCCTATATATTTGTTAACCACCACTCTGCTTAGCTCCCTGCAAGCACCAATCTCTCTGCCTGTCAATACCTGAATGAAGGTCAAGGTGTAGCCCAGGTGGTCAGTGTATCAGAGCCAACCTAGGATGAAGGGTCCAAGAAATTCAAGCAGGTCAGAGGTCCTCACCCCCTCCATGTGTCACCGAGGTTTCACCTGTAACACCTGCTCTCTCATAGCACTTACTCTACTCTAATGACCTATTAAAACACCTATTTTCTAACTGTTCTCCTGACTGTCTCCCTGGGGGCAGGGCTCATACTTTCAATGACAAATTGAGATTATAATGGAATAACCACAGTTTAGGCATGCAAAAGTGTAATGGGGCTGTCATTGAGAATCTGGTCTCAGACACATCACTGTACCGCTGAGAACTTAAACTTTCTCTGAACTGTACCAGACCAATGGACACCACCAGGCCTATTCAGAACACCAGTCAGCTGCAACCTGCTGGTCTCAAGGTCTCTCCTTTAAACTATGAACCATTTCGGACCCCAGTCAATCCTTGCTTAACAAGCACCCTTACTTCTTGCCAGCTCCAGTTATAATTCTTGATTAACAACTCATGTAACTAACTATAACCTTATGATGTTTTTCTGCCTTTAAAAGCCTCATTTTCTAGCCCAATGGAACACAAGTCAAGTGTTCCATAAATCTGTGTCTCTCAGGCTACAGTCCCAGCAAACCCCAAATAAATCCCTTTCTATTTCAATCTGGTCCCTGTTTCTGAAAATTTGGTTAATGCATTCTTTAATTTGATTTTCTATTACCAGCTTCATTTTAGTGCACAGAGTAGGCACTAACAATGTCTGTTTTACGAAAAGCAAAACATGTAGTCATTGAAGAGGTGAAGAAGGGGAAAGAAAAAAGGGAGAAAGAGTTTAAAGAAAACTTTAGCCAGGGTATCTAGAGAGCTGAGACAACTCTGGGATTTCTGATTCAAGTCCTGGTTGTATGTTGGCTGTGTGACCTGAGGTTAAGTGACTTAATCAGATGTTTCACTGAGATGGGCTTTCATTTTATTTTCTTTGAAGGAGGTTTTGAAAGCTAAATCAAAAAACAAAATTCAATAGCAATGATAATAGGAGGAAGAGGAGAATTAGTAAAGGACAGCTAAAGCAAGTTTCCCGCTTTCTTTTTTAACAGATTGCAATTTACTCCTAATTAAACACGGTCTTCAGAGTCATGTTGCTTTGGTTCAAATCAAAGTGCCATCAATGACGAGATGTGACAGGGGTCAGCAAACTCCAACTGATCAGCAAACTATGGCCATTGGGACAATCCCACCATCTATGTTTGTAAATAAAGTTTTATTGTAACACAATCCTGCCCATCAGTTTACAAACTGCCCATGGCTGCTTTTGCAGTATAAGACAGCATGGAGCAGTTGGCACAGAAACTTCATGACCTGAAAAGCCAAAAACATTGACTACCTAGCGCTTTATAGAAAGTTAAAGAAGCCCAGCTTTACACAAATAAATTACTTAACCTCCCTTAAGCATCAGTTTCCTGGATCTATGAAATGGAGATACTAACAGTATTTTCTTAACAGAGCTGTGGAGACAGTCAAATGAGATAACCCACGTAAAATACTTCACACAGTGCCAAGCATATATGAACTAAATAAATTCTGAATAATAAATAAGCAATAAACTTCATCCCTTCAACCATCTAACTATACTCATTCATTAATTCACTCAGTAACTCATACATTCAACAAATACTAAGCATCTGACAAGTGCCAATGATTGAACTAGAATATATTTGAGTGTGGATATATCTATCACATGAACAAAAGCAAAAAGAAAAGAAAAGAACGAAAAATATCTATCTGCAATGTCCTCACAGCCTGGGAGGTATAAGATTCGAGTATTAGCAGTTACAGTACTAGCACTATGTCGACAAGACTTTGACTTTTGTTTTATTTGAAGAGGCACTGTATCGGGAAGCCTTTAAAAAATCTTTGGGGGAATGATTGACTGACGGATGGTTGTCACAAAAGGTTTAACTTCCAAGCAGGGAGGCTTGGTGTGGAACTGCCCCAGTTTTCTGATGTCGTAGATGAACTGTGTCTATCTGTAAACACCACATGAAAATCGCCCCAAATCTAGAGAGAGATTTTCACAGGTGGTGTGTTACTCAGATCTTGGTATCACTGCTAAAGTCATTCCAAAGGCTAAGAGTGCACTGAGAAATGCGAGGGTTGTTTTCGAAAATTAAGTCTGCAGAGTTCCACACTGTGATGTGAGGCGCAGTGCGATAATTCTGTTGGCAGAACAGCGTGGAGAATGAGCCACGGAAAGCGGTCTGTCAGTGAGCTTGCAGAGGTCCCCTTCAGGCACTCCAGCCTTCTTACAACTTCAGATAAAATCTTCGGAAAAGCTACTGCCTTCTCCAAAACAATCTAAGCCTTAGTAAATGTGTTTTTTTTTTTAAATTTTTTATTTTGTGTTGGTGTACAGCTGAATAACAATGCTGTGATAGTTTCTGGTGAACAGTGAAGGGACTCAGCCATACATACACGTGTATCCGATCTCCCCCAAACCCCACTCCTACCCATGGTGCCGCAGAACACGGAGCAGGTTCCCATGCTACACAGTAGGTCCCCGCTGGTAATCCATTTTAAATATAGCACTGTGTACATGGCCATCCCAACCGCCTTAATTATTGCTGCCCTCCTACCTCTGCTGGCAATCACAAGTGTGTTCTCTAAGTCTATGAGTCTGCTTCTGTTTTGTAAGTAAGTTCATTTGTTTCATTTCTTTTTAAGATTCCGCACGTTATAAATGTCATGGTATTTCTCCTTCTCTTTCTGATTTACTTCACTCAGTATGACAATCTCTAGTCCTTCATGTTGCTTCAAATGTAACTTTTATGATTAAAGCTGGTCCTTTTGAATTATAATTGGGTGACAAAGGTTCTCACAAAGCCAGAGTCTCAGGGTGTATGTATCCCTGCCAGGTGTCACCAGAAGGGAGAGCCTGCTTGGAGAGTTCCCTCGTGAATGCAGAATATGCGCTTCAGGATATGGGTGGAGCGATGCATAAACTGGTTCCTCTGGAACTTCAGTATTTTAAAGTTACCTCCTGTGTATAAGCTGCTCAAGGTTGTCAGATAACTGATCCGCACATAAGTTGGATGCCAGTAAGAGGTCTCATTAGGCATCGACTCTGAGATGCAGAGGTCCATAGTTTAAATCACCCTTCACAGACACTGGGGCCCTGGATGAAATATGTGCTGTGATTTACTTTTTAGGTTGATTTTTAACTGAGATGTAACACAAAATAGTAAAGTACACAAATCTTAAGTACACAGTTGTATGGATTTTCACAGACATAGAGACACATCTCAGTCCAAACGAAGACAGATATTTCCAGTACCCCAGAGGGCTCTTTTATGACCCCCTCCCAGCAGGCAGCCCCATATTACACATGTACAATAATGGAATTATACACCAGTTTCTTGAGGGACTGACGGTGAAGTTGAAACTCCAATACTTTGGCCACCTGATGCGGAGAGCTGACTCATTTGAAAAGACCCTGATGCTGGGAAAGATTGAGGGCAGGAGGAGAAGGGGACAACAGAGGATGACATGGTTGGATGGTATTACCAACACAATGGACATGGGTTGGGTGGACTCCAGGAGTTGGTGATGGACAGGGAGGCCTGGCGTGCTGCGGTTCATGGGGTCTCAAAGAGTCGGACACGACTGAGTGACTGAACTGAACTGAACTTGTTTCACCCACTTTCACTCATCATTTTATCTGTGAGATTCACCCAAGTTCCAGGGAAGAGTAGTTTGCTCTTATTCCCTACTACAGAGAATTTAATCATATTAATGTATGATTCCTTACGTATCCAATACTCTGTTGTTTCAGTGGGCAATTATTTCTCTGTCATATAAACCATCACCAATTTCAGGCAGTTTATGGAAAGAAGGTTTTCAGTCAAGAAAGCACTTCAGGGTGGGGTATAATATTTCAGGAAAGCAGGGAGCACAGAAACGACACTGAATTTGACTTTTGTTCAAATGGTATCTAGGTCACGATTCTCAATCAGCGCCTTGACCACGGCAGTCAGGAGAGCATCACTGTCAAGCTCAGGGACTGTAACAAGAGTTGGGCAGAACTTTAGCGTTTAGGCTACCTGACTGACGTGGGCAAGTCCCTTAACCTTGAGACTCAATGCCTTCAACTTCGAAGAGAATCATCAGTAACCTCTTCTGTCATTAAAACAGATGCAATCAGGCATACTTTAAGTAAGCAACTCCAACACTGGTTATTTCTGTATAACAATAGTACAATATACACAATATACCTGGAAAAGTTGTTTTCAGTAAAACTGACAATTAAAAACATCACAGTAAGCTTATTTTTTAAAACATTTTATCATTCTTACTCTATTAATTAAAAAAAATTTTTTTTAGCCATGCTATATGGCATGTGGGACCTTAGTTTCCCAACCAGGGATCGAACCCCTTCCCCCTGCATTGGAAGCACAGAGTCTTAACCAATGGCCCTGTAGGGAAATCCCACAGTAAGCTTATTTCTGAACATCTCTCTCACTTACAGTCTCCCACTACAGGAATGTGCCTTGGAACCACCAGTACTGTGCCTGGCACAATTACACTCCATAATCTAAGGTGAAATTCTTACAGAATAAAGAGAATAATAATAAAATAATAATTTCTCTTGCTTGGGTTCAGTGAAGAGCAAGCATGAGTTTCACAGTCTTTGCTCCATCATCAATCACTTTTCACAAAGCAGTTACCCACCTGCTTATGATTCCCAGCCCTTTGAAACTCTGTTGATATTCAAAACTACAGAACAAAATCTTAGTTGAGAGTCTGTGCCAAAGATAAACATTCTTTATAATCTCCTGAGGGAAAGGAAGTTTTTTCTTTGTGATCTTTGGTCAACTGCATTAGTATTGAGATGATAAACCAAGAGGACGTTTATCTATGAATTTTAGATATTATATATACTACCTCCTAGGAAGACAGAGAGAGATAAAAAATTCTGTCTGGCTGGAAGTTAGACCACTGGGGTAAGGAATAATTGGGAGGTAGGACAATAAAGAAAGGAGACAGACAAGATGGCTGAAAAAATCTGTATTTTCTTGATGACCTAAAAATCCACAAGCTTTGTGCCTCTGTACAATGGGAGCATTCAGTTCAATCCCATTTTAGCAAAGCTATCATCACTAATACTAGCCCAACTGAGTAAACTGCCATATTTATTTTGGCTTAAAAGAGTTACTTTTTATATTAACTTAGTATATTTATAGGTCAATATTTCTTTCATTTCTAATCAGAAGTTTCCTACTGACTTTCTTATATAACGTAAATAGTTGAGGCATATGAAGTACATAGATACACAAATACCAAGGGGGAAGAAAGAGGTTCAATAACAGCACAACCATCTTGTGAATTAAGTTACCTCTCACTGCTGTCAGGAAAACAGATGCAATCATTTTTCCTTTAAGTAACTCACTCCAACACTGGCTATTTCTGTATAACAATAGTACAATATATACAATATACTTGGAAAATCAAATAAAAAATGCCTCATGTTGATAACAAATCAAAAATGCGTCATGTTGATAAGAAATGCATCAAAGGAGCATGGCATGCTTATTTGAGTGTTATAATCTGGTCACACCTTTTCAAAATGAATCCTGGGCACATTCACTGACCCAGGGAATCTCCTAAGAAAAAAAAAACAAACTTGAATACATGGAGAAAAGGCAAAAAGATATGAATACAACACTTTGATGTTGTTCATTATATTGGAAACAACTAAAAAAATCCATTAAAAGCAAACTGGTTAAATGGATTATGGTACTGCATTCAGTGTAACACTATGAAGCTTAAAAAGGATAAGGAAAACATGTGTCTTCCAGCATCAAGACATGACTATGATATATTATTAGGGTAAAAAACACTTTGCAGTAGAATTTCATCCTCTTTGGGAGATGCTTGTTTACAAATGTTC
Organism: Cervus canadensis; assembly: GCF_019320065.1. Lineage (NCBI taxonomy): Eukaryota > Metazoa > Chordata > Mammalia > Artiodactyla > Cervidae > Cervus > Cervus canadensis. Next base: position 21,055,187 of record NC_057407.1, on the reverse strand, counting down.
TTAAAACTTTAGATGGAAGGTAGAGCAAACATCAGCAATTCTCTCTGGAGGTTGGGATCAAGGGCATACCATTTTCCCCTTCTCCTTAATGGAACCTCATGCTGCTTGAAATTTGTACAACATGATTCTAAAAAGAACTAGAAAAAAATCTGTTCACATTCTGGAAAAACACTGTATTTGAATGTTGATACATATGTAGATACCAACTTTGATAGATTTGTATATTCATCAAACTTGATATGTGCATTTTGTGATCCTGATTTGCATACATTTCAAATTTGGTGTGTTTATATCAAGTATATAAATGATAAATGAAAAACATATATGCCTATATTATGGCAAGCAAGTGTTTTGGCAAAGACAGCCCAGGGTAAGTGGTGGCAGCAGTGCTGTTTCTGTTTCCAATAGAACCAAAGTTCCATTTTGGTTCTTTCTGACCAAATGGAGTCATTCTGACACATGGTCAGGGGTTGTAAAACCAGAGCATGACTTTTGGGTGGCTGACAGCAGGTCACATGCCTGCACCACTCATCTATAATCCCCCTTTCCTCCCAGGTGGACCTGGCTGGGGCAGAAAATGCCATTACTGAATACATCAGTGGACGAAAGCGAGCCCAGCCTCCCCCTGACCTGGGCAAGGAAAACCAAGACAATGATTTGCAGAGCATCAGATGCTGTTTGCCCAAACAGGCAAGAGTGAAATCAGCTCTCGGAGAGGAATCGTTACTTTTCACCTATGAATTGTGATGTATGTGATTCTCTGTACTGGGATAGGGCTGGAGGTGACATGGTTTACGGTGAAAAGCAGAGAAGACCTAAACAAATGCACCCTAAACTGACCGCTGGAAGAGCCTTCAGAGCACATGGGACCAGGGTAGACATGCGATGCCAATCTGGGGGAGCAATTGCAGTGGGAGCTGCTGTTTTCTTGCCTGTTCCTCAGGGATCCCTCTTCACAGACAACAGCACCGCCCCCCACCCCCACACACAGATACACCCATCTCAGCGACACGGTAATGTATCTGGCTTAACCTGGTGACACCTACAGTCTCTGCCATTTTACCAGCAGAGCCTCTGCCAACCCAGTTCAAAATGATTTTGGTCACTGCCTCTCTCACATCCAGGAAGGATCTGCAGAGAACCACCCCCAAATACCGGCCACAATCTGTTCTTTTTCAACATAAAAAACAGTATCTACTGAAGTTACAATGTATCTCACAGTACACCTAGTGCTCTGTGGTCATTATTTCACTTTGCTCACAACAACCTTCTATGAAGAACAAATCAACACTCTCCTGTAACAGATTCAAAAACTAAGGCCTGGAGAGAAAAAGTGGTTTTGGCCAAATGTCACAGTCCACGGGGTCAACAGGAGTCGGACACAATTTAGCCACTACATCAGAACCACAAACACACACCTACTAATAGGTGGTAGAGGGGTCTTGCCGGCATATCCTAAGGCATTGCCTACATTGTCGTAATTCCTCTTTCCCATATGTATGGTTTCCCTTCTAGCCCCAAGGCCATTTACCCAATCCTTCAAAGTCTTAAGGGTGGTAGGGACCATGAAAAATCTTTTTTAAAAGCCATATGAGGGGACTTCCCTGGTGGCCACTGGCTATGATTTTGTGCTGTCAATGCAGAGGGCCTGGATTCAATCCCTGCTCCGGTAACTAGATTCCATATGCCACAACTAAGAGTTCATATGCCGCAACTAAAGATTCTGTGTGCTACGATGAAGACTGAAGACCCTGCATGCTGCTCCTAAGTCCCCGTGCAGCCAAAGAAATCAAGCAAAACCAATCAATCAATCAGCAAATATTTTCTTAAAAAGCCATATGGTACACACACACACACACACAAAGGTAGGTGGAAGCTTCTTTAAAGAGAGATATGCAAAAGTGGCCAAGTTTCCAAATTCACATAGGGAAAAGAAAACCTTGGTGGGACAACAGATATTTAAGAGAAAAAAAAGGGTGAGCAATATTTAAGGCATACCATGTTGGAAAATGACAGGTTCCTTTCATTTCTGGACTTATCAGAGAGTGCTTCTGATGTGAAAACTAAACTGTCTCTGAGAAGAAGAGGATAGTCTAGACTAGAAAACATTGCCTAGGTTTCAATCAAGGCCAAGCATCTTCCAAGACTACTGCTCTTTCAGGTATATGCCAGTAAGGGCTGGTTGAGTCAATTTCAGAGCACCACCTTCAGCAATGGTTCAGAGCTGCAGCCTGCGAAGGCACTGCCTGTGTGATTTAACTTCTCTGCAAGAACTGCACAGAGAAGAACACACCATTCCACTCAAGGGACTCACTAGGACAACTCTGGGAAGGGAACATCTTAAATATTACTCTGCAGACTGTGCATCTCTGACGGGATACCAGACTCCCAATCTGGCTTCATGTATCTTGTCTGCATAAAGGCTTCAAAAGTAGAATCACCTCACACAGAGCCCCACACTCCCCAAACCAATGAGATCCCACCCAGCACTCCTGCCTCATCCTGCGCAGCTGGCTTCTAGTAATTTATACAGTGAAAGAAATGTTTCCTGAAGTCCCAAAGTGTGCATATTCAGACACCGTTTCAAACATCTAGTGTCATAAACTATTTTCATTGACTACAGAGGACCTACCAATTTGCAGCCCCTAAAACTCCTCCCAGCAACTACTGTGGGTGTAGAGAAAACAGGAAACAATTGAAAAGACAAATGAATGCTCACACGCTTAGCAATGTGAATGGATTGTACAGAATAGAATACTGCTGTTCTGTAACATTACTTAGTCTAGAAATATGAAGCAATACAAATGCTAATGCAAACCCTATTGCTTTGTTGGTTAACTTTTCACACACCCAGGTCCTGTCTCCCTGACAAACTTGCAAGGCAGGACCTGAGTATCATGCCTTTTTTAAGCACCTACACCAGTGCCAAGTACGCCGGCACTGCTAAATAAATCTCTGCTGAGTGGATAAATGCCTTCATACTATAAACGCATAAAAGGGTATTTACCTGTTTCGTACTCAGAGGAGTGATACTGGTGGGAATATTCTGCACCTGATTCTGGAAAGTCTGATGTAAGCCACACTAGAATAAAATTAGGTATTAAGCAGAAATATCAAAGAAGGTCAAAGAAACTACAGTACTGGTCACGGGCTGGCAGTTTAATAGCAAGTAATTCTTCTTGCAGGAGGCTTTTTGCTTGTTCCTTTCCTTTCATTCAAGGTCCACTCAGGAGACAGAGACCATGTTGGTAATCTGAACATGGAAAATTTAATATAAAGAATCGCTATCAACTAAAAGATGGTTAACTCCCAAAAAGGGGGAGGGTAGAAGCAGGGTGGGGGGAAGAGAAAGGACTCTAATAAAGGGAATAGGGGAAGCAAATGCAGAAAGTAGCCACTAACTTTAGACCAGATAGAGAGTGGGCAAGGAGGAAACGAAGAACTCAGATGGCTGGCACGGAGACCTTCTTGGGGAGGGTGTGGATGTCACAGGAACATGATCTGGAACCCACAGCATGCAGCCTGCTAGTGTGTGCCAGCGAGGCCCAGGACACTGGCTGTCTGGTTAGCAGAGAAGCGAGAGCTGGCTGGACAGCCTCCAGATGCACAGTTTGTTAGATGGGGGGGGAAGCACACAGAACCAAGGAGCACAACCTAGGGCAGACAAACTGCTGAGGAATCACGTGGGCTGGGGTTGCCCTAAAGGAGCAGCCCACCTAGAGGTGAAGAAAGTCGCTGGAAGGTGTGGGCTGGAGCTGCTGTGACAGCTGCTATGAAGAGAGCCACAGGGCCGCCCTCTTGCTACCCAGCTGCCCACCACTCCACCACGGAGCAGGAGGGGAAACTCTCACCGTGTGGTGTGCCCTGGCTCCCTCTAGCGACAAAACCCACCACTGCACTAGCTGAAGGAGAAATGTTCGCAGGGCTTAGCTCAAGTATCACAGTAGGCAAAGAACGGTGGATTTGTAACTGAGAGCCGGAAAACGGCTCACTGTTGGAAGAGTTTGACTGAGAAGCTAGAAGCTTCCATGGATTCATCAGCAGATGCCAAAAATTTTATAAAATGCTGATGAAAAACTCTCTCCCTGTAAAAGAATTGGGAAAGAGTAATGTGTCACGAGTGGTAAAGAATCCGACTGCCAATGCAGAAGACTTAAGAGATTCGGGTCGTATCCCTGGGTTGGGAAGATCCCCTGGAGAAGGGCATGGCAACCCACTCCTGTATTCTTGCCCGGAGCATCTGATGGACAGAGGAGCCCGGTGGGTCACAGAGAAGTCCATGCGGTCACAAAGCGTCGGACACAATGGAAGAGACTTAGCACACACAAGCTCTTGGCACAATGCCTGAACCTGCTCAGTGGATTTGTAATCAATGAATGAACAAATAAACACATACATGTTTGCAGTGTTTTATCTTTGACCAGGACACTGGTTTGTGTACCAGCTGCTAGAGGAAATATCTGTGTTCAGACAAGAGAAAATATATTTTGCACTTTCTCTTCATTACAGGGTAAGCTAGGAAAACTTACTATATGTATCATATATTACTGAAAACTCAATTCACATGGAAAATTATCTCCAGAGAAGTCTTAATCCATTTTATATAATGTTATTTAAAGCTGAAACAAACATTTCTTCAAGTTATTAGGTTATTGCCTGGAAGTTAGAAACATTTTGGTTGAATTATAAAAAGCTGCCTTTATCATCACAGTATACATTGTATTTCATATACATTTTTTATGCTGTAGGCATATCAGTATACATTTTCTGGCCCAGAAGTTTCCTTTTTATGAAAACATGGGGACATAAAATTGCAACTGAAATTTGGAGGTGATTAATCATTTTACGGGAGTATGCTACATGGTATAAATAATTTACCATACAAACAGTTGGAACAGTAAGCTCCCATGATGCACCTAATAATCTAATTCTATTGACAAAATTTTTATTGAGACATAATCCATCACAGGCATGTCCATTGTGCACAGTGAGATATAAGCAACCATAAGCCTATAATTTCCATTTCTACAACTGGCTGTTTCACATTTCTCCTTCTCTCAATATTAATTGGAACATCTTGAACACTTCTAATTTACAGGTGAGAGAGATCATGGTTCGATACAGGAAATCAAGTTCTTAATGCTGAGAGTAGCTTGACATTGATATTTCTAGTGAAGATAATCAAGGAACCAAACAGCTACCATTCTTCTTTTCAATAAAGTTCTTACATGACTATCAATTTTTATACTCTTCTCATAAAACCATACGAACTCTTAGAAAGGAGAGTGGGTATAAGCTGTACACCCCAAAATATTCAGTGCTACGAAATAAATCAAATTAACATGATCTTCAACATGAAATGGTTACACTGCAAAGAGTTACGTTCCAGGAAACAGATCAGGTATCTGCTTTTAGGGAAAACACAGCTTTACTAAAGGCATTTTTGACGTCTCTCAAAGTCACAGGGGACCAAATGAAACCAGGACCAGGACCGGAAGAGAATCATGATACCCCAAGAAAGAGAACAATCAGTCAGTGCATCCCTAATGGAGCTCTATCCACACTGATCTGACTTTCCTGTCTGAGGCAGGCTTCTCAGCACTTCCCTCCTTGGTGTGTGGTATCTGCTGAGACAGTCCACCAACAGGCTAACTCACCCTGATGCTCGAGCACAGCTAACGTTAAACAAGAAAAAAATTACCCACCGTGAGTCAGGAATACCCTCCCTTCCCATCTCTATCCAACTGTGTTCTTGATGGCAAAACCATGGATGTGGTAGAAAATCTGCCTGCACCACCTCCTTTTCAGTTTTCAAATAAAGGATGTAACTTTACCTGGGCAAAATATATTTTCACAATATTATGTAATACTCAGATTCAGTTGGGTGACCATGAAAGACAAATTTGGGGATTGTATTTTAAATATATTATAATAAAGATCAGTTTTTGTGATATAACTCTGACATTGATAAGAAAGGTAGCAATAATCCTGACATTTGTGACTATTACTACAGAAAATAATTGTACCAGAAATTCTCACACGAAAGCCAGAATTGCATCTACCATGCTCACTGCTGTATCCTAATTAATCACATAGTACAGGATTCACTTAACAGATGAAGAAAATTGAAGGGACTTCCCTAGTAGTCCAGTGGTAAAGAATCCGCCTGCCAATGCACAGAACATGGGTTTGATTCCAGGTCCGGGAGGATCTCACATGCTACAAGGCAACTAAGTCAGTATACCATAAATACTGAAGCCCAAGCACCTAGAACCTGTGCTCTGCAATAAAAGCCAGAGCACCACAAGGAAAAGTAACCCTGCTCACCGCAACAGAAAAAAGCCTGTGTACAACAACAAAGAGTGAGTGCAGCCAACAGGAAATAACGTTTCAAAAACAGAGAATGGAGAAGAGCCCAAGATCCAAGTTGTAGTGTGAACAACAGACCACTTGTTACTAGGTAAGTCAATAGTTCCTGATGGTCCAAAACACATGTCAAGGGTTCCACCTCATCTTCAAAGGTTGTAGGATCAGCTGAACAAATTGGAAATACTGAATCCACCCAGATAGAGGCTCTACTCTATGCCCCTTTAAGATATTTTCTTTAAAGAACTTTTTTTTTAATTATAGTACAATGTTGCATTAGTTCGAAGTGTACAGTAAAGTGATTCAGATTTTTTTTATATATATATATATACCGTTCAGATTATTTTCCATTATAGGTTATATAAGGCTTTGAGTCTAATTCTTTTCTTACCCACTCAGAGGTAACTTCACCATACCTCTCTCCAGAACGTATTACACATATTCAAGTGTTAGTCTCCCAGTCATGTCCAACTCTTTGTGACCCCATGGTCCATAACCCGCCAGGTTCCTCTGTCCATGGGATTCTCCAGGCAAGAACACTGCATGGAGTGGGTTGCCATTCCCTTCTCCAGGGGATCTTCTCGACCCCTGAATGATCTCCTGCATGGCAGGCAGATTCTTTACCGTCTGCGCCATCAGGGAAGCCCAACACATATTCAAGGGGAAGGGAAAATCAAAAAGAGGCTTTCAACATTAAATGAGGAAATCTTCACCTTCTTATGGACAGTGTGGTTTTACAGCTGTTGATTTCAGTTGTCTACATTAGAAATTCATTTGCAGCAAGACAGTTAACACCAATCTTGAATTTCCTTGTGTTTTATTTGCTGGGGAAAAAAAGTCATGTCAAAGCCTAATAAAACTATGACAGTAATTAACCCAAATCACACACCAGAACATTTAATATAGCTATTCGGCCACTGCTGCTAATACACATGCCCTAGAAATACAATGAATTTTCCCACTGATGACAACTAAATCATATTCTTTTGTTTTAGTGAAACTCCAGCCATAAATATCTGTGGGGAATTGTTGGATCCTCCCAGTTCTACTAACAATAAAGTTTCTACATCTTTTGGTATAAAATGTAGGTACTCATAAGCCCCAAATGACCACACTTCTTTAATTAAGGTGTTTTCCCTTAAAACTCTAGTTACATAATTATTTCTTAACATGTATTAAATGCCAAGTACTGTGCTATAGGGCTTTCCGGGTGGCTCAGTGGGTAAAGCATCCGCCTGCAATGCAGGAGACGTGAGTTTGATAACTGGGTTGGGAAGATCACCTGGAGGAGGGTTTGACAACGTATTCCAGTATTCTTGCCTGGGGAATCCTCATGGACTGAGGAACCTGGTGGGCTACAATCCACAGAATCAAAAAGAGTGTGACACAACTAAATCAAGTGAATACAGCATAGCACCATGCTAAAAGCACTTTAGGTAAATTCTCTCATTAATTTTCACAATGATACTACTTAACTGATAAAGTATTACCATTTTAAGGATAAGGAAAAATTCAGGCTTATACTAGATATTAAGTCACCTTCCAATAGTCACCAGACCATCAACAGTGGAGCTGAACTCTCAGGTGCCCCCTTTATGTTTCCCAAGTGTATGAAAAGTATATGCAAGGAAAAAAAAAGTTTCACTATTCTTCAACAGCACTTTTAGTGGCTGCACAGATAGACTATAATGCATGTAACCCATCCCACTACTGGACACAGGGGTTATTTTAAACTTTCACTACTATGTTTTTTTTTTTAAAGTCTGAATGAACATCTTTATGGCTAGGTACATATCCATGTTAATTTCCTCAGGATAAACTCCTAGCAGTAGATTTTTCTGGTTAAAAACAAAAATACATAAAGCTCTACAATTCTGGATCCATGGTCACAAGTGGCATGGCAGATAGTTCTAGATTTCACTCTCACAAGCACTGTTTGGGAGGACTTTTCCCAATGGAGTGTTTAAGTGAATTCTGTTTCCCATCAAAAGCAAGTCTAAAAAAGCAGCAGAGAACTGGGCTCAAGTACACCATTATAAGTGACTGTAGGACTTCCCTGGTGGTCCAGTGGTTAAGAATCCACCTGCCAATGAAGGAAGCTGGGTTCGATCCCTAGTCCAAAGAGATCCCACATGCCACTGGGCAACTAAGCTTGTGTGTGACAACTACTGAGCCGTCTAGACACACGGTCTAGACCCTGTGTTCTGTAACAAGACAAGCCGCCACAAGGAGAAGCTGGAGCAGCTCCATGAAGACTAGCTACCGCCTGCTGCAACTGGAGAAAGCCCAAGCACAACAACAAAGATCCAGCACAGCCAACCATCATAAATAAATAAAAAAATTTTTTAAATGGTTCTTGATGTCATAAACACAACCAGCACTCTTCCGTTCTCCACTAAACACTACTGACATCGTCATGAAAAAACTTTAACAGTGCCTGCTGCATACTAGCCATCTCATGTAATTTACTATGTGAATGAGTGAATCAGCAATTGGATAAAGCCAAGATAATTAACCCAGGGGAAGCCGATTTCCAGAAAATGAGGCAAAGGACCAAAAGCCCTTTAGGTTGGACTTCTCAGTAGCATGTAGAGCTGCAACTTAACTCTGGCTATTAGAGTATGATTCTGGAACTTCCAATGCTATAGGATTTCATGCCTGAATTTGGTTCACAAAACAAAGCAAACGAAGACAGTAAGTGCACATCACAGTAGTCCAGGATGAAAGGAAAGCCATGCTCTCTCTCATACTGTCATTTCACCACGAGTCCATGAGTTGGGTGACAGAGCACCACAGCCATGTCCTTCTGCCATTTATAATAATGAAAAAAAAAAAAAACCATTTTGGAATACAAAGATTCCAAAGTAGTGTTGCCATAAAGGTGCATTTTGTAATTCAATAGGAAGTAAAGCACATAGGGCTTCCTTCTATGTAGCAGAAACTGTAGTCTTAGGCTTCCCTGGTGGCCCATCAGTTAAGAATCCAGCTTACAAAGCAGCAAACATGGGTCTGAGCCGTGGTCCAGAAAGATTATACTTTCAGTGGAACAACCAAGCCTGCACACCACAAGCCCTGAAGCCCAGTCCACAATAAGAAGTCAGAGCACTGCAACTGGAGAGTAGCCCCCACGAGCTGCAACTAGAAAAAGCCTGCACACAGCCAGAAAGACTCAGTGCAGCCAAGAACGTTTTTAAAAAATATTTTTTAAAGAAAGCGTAGGCTCCGGTGTGATGTGTGCTTTGAAGCAGAGGAAACCATACAAATAACTCTTGTGAGACAAATAAGTCACATCACTTCCTTCAGATTCAAAACCAGGCACAGCTTATACTCTTTCCCCTACGGTCAGAGTACAGAGACATGCTGAATCCGTTTTATCAGGTCAAGTTGGAAAAGCTTTGATATAATTTGAGAGTCTTAGAACGCACTGTTGGTGACATTTAGGAGAGTGTAAGTGGCTAAAATTATACATACATAAAAATGATTTGAGATAGAGAGACAGAGGCACAGGGAATAAGAGTACTTGGAGGTCGATAAAAAGACATAGCTGATTACAGAGAAAACTTAAGCATCCTCTTCCTTTCCTCCCTTATGTTAGAAAAGGGTATAATGGCAAGAGTTCAAAGTCAGCAGCTCTTCTGTTTCCATGCTACCTTCCAGGATATTAGCTTGGCAAGAAGTTAGGGACAGAACTTTGCAAGAGGAGCCTTTTAGGTTGGACAGTCCAGCTGACTTGAAAATGACATGCTGACTTGATAACAGATATGTCTAGGGGCGAAATTCCAACTTACTCTCTGCCAAAGCATAGTTCTGAACAGCTAGGCTGGAGAATCAAAGATATACCCAACATTGTAGAACCTGAGCTAGTAACAATGTCGGTCCATTAGAAGCAATGGCACAAAGCTGACTGCACTTCTCTTTCATTGATGATTTTATTCCAACAGGATACTGCACCTGATTATAAGAAAATTACATAAGAGAAAACATGATTCAAATTATGAGCAACTCTTGCATTATGCAGGCTGTTTACAAATTTGGATCTGACTACAAAATCACATCAAAATTACCTAAGCTGTTGGGACCCCAATACAGCTCCTCAGCTGGTGGGCTTCCCAGGCTGCCTACTTTCTCTGCCTTTGTCCCCAGACAGGAGTAATGTCTATGTTCCTGGATTCTCCACTGACAGGTGTCATCGAAATGCAGACACAGACCCTCTGCCACCTGGCCTGGGCTCACTGCTTTTATTCACCATCTGTCACAAAATGATATCAAAAAGAAGAAAACATTATAGGCTTGAATTTCTTCATGGGAACCGAGGAGAGGGAAAAAACTAGGGGGTAATTAAATAGTCCTTTCTAGGGCTGGCCTTACTAGGAACATCTCAGACCATGGGAACATGAAAGGTTTTTTTAAAAATGAGATTGGAATTTCAGGTGTTTGAAGTGTATCACTCTTATTTTATTCCTCTAGAAGAATTCAGTGTAGACATGTGTGGGATGAGATGGGTAAAACCCTGCTTAACACTGTAGTTGGTGGGGAGCTGGCGAGAGTTGAGGGCTACAAAGTCCCATTAAGACTTTGAGTTAACGGACATCTATTCAGCACAGCCAGCACGCAGAAGGCTGGCTTCCCCGTGTCATAAAAGAGTCCAAGCATGCTGTAGAAAGACCAGAGTCTTTAGGCTGACTGTTCAAAAGCTAGAATTACAAAATAAATGTGATGAGAAACAGAATTTATGAGAAAATGCCTATTAAAAATTTTTTATAGGACTAAAAATGACAGAGGACAGAAGGGAAGTAGAATACTAGCAAATATGGGATCAAAAGACACAACAAAAAAGATGATGATGTGACTTCTAATTTTTAGTACCAACATCGAGAAATGGGTTTTAAAAACTCACTAAAATAATCTAGAGCTTCCAGCTAAAGAAGTCTTATCAAAACTTGTCAGTCATACTAAGTCTCCAATTTAGGTGATGGCATGAGCGTGAGAGATGTTACTGGTAAGCGTCATGTAAAAGAACCAACGTTCAAGTTGCAGCATAGTACACTCCCATTGCCTACACGAGGTTCCTGGTATGGGAAGCAAAGCTCAGAATCTCAAGGGGAATTCTTCCCAAGTTATAGCCACTGCCCTCGCAGAACCCCTCCACTGGCCACCTCTCAGGAGTAGTGATAAAAAATACTTCCTCCCGAGGAGTATTAAAGAATTTCCGACTCCTAATAAACCCCATTCTATTCCTCTCACTTCCAAAAGAAAGATGTTAACAAGTGAATAGTGACAGTGAAAGTGTTAGTCGCTCAGTCATATCTGACTCTTGGCAAACCTCATAGACCACCAGGCTCCTCTGTCCAAGGGATTCTCCAAGCAAGAATAACGGAGTGGGTAACCATGACTTTTTCTCCAGGGGATCTTCCCAACCCAGGGATCAAATTTCTCCAGGGTCTTCTGCATTGGCAAGTGGATTCATTACTGTCAGAGCCACCAGGAAAACAGATATTTAACTACCCACCCGGCAGTGAGCTCAAGACCATGTACAGAGGGTGAGAAACGGGTCGCACACAAGGACCTCTCAAAAAATCTACATTTGAGAACAAATAATGAACCTTTATTCGGCTATAATATATTACTATAGAATATAGTAATAATACAGTAGGGAAAGACATAAATACACATTAAATTGAGAAAAATAAATCTCAATGAAAATCTGAAAAAGGCCCATCTTCAGAGACAATTTTAAGAAAAAGGATTTATTTTACAGTAAGGTATTTTGGAAGATAATAATACCTACTATTTATGTGTGTATGGTGACATAAGCACTGCTATGTACTCGGTGGGAGTACAATTTCACACAAATATTTTAGAAATTGTTCAGAAACAAATTTCAGGGGTTTTAAAATAGCCTATTCTCTTGTGCCTGTGTGGTTCGATCTGTAAGAAATGGCTGGTAGGAGGAAAAAAGCCCATTTGCAGGGGTAAGTTTGAGCCAGACTAGAACATCTGGATTTCATTCACAGGTAATTAGAGATCCACTGCTAAGGTCTAGATAAGAATGGTAAGGGGAAAGTGCTGCTACTTTTGAAGAAGCACACAGTGGCGTGGAGGCGGAGAGTCTGAAATCTAAGTGAACACAGATATACGTATATGTACATGCAACTGAATCACTCTGTTGTACACCTGAAACTAACAACACTGTTAACCACCTAAACGCCAATACGAAAAAGAATTTTTTTAATATCTTTTAAAAAAAGGTGAACATTTCAGATACTTTTATAAAGTCCGCAGGTCAGATAGGAGTAAGAGTTTCTAAAAGGCTTATAGTTCAAAAGCACAACTTGAACATATATAAAAATTCATTAAAACTATTCTCATAAGATTAGTTGAACTGGAAAAAAAAAAAACAGTCAATTATTCTTTGGCATGGTTGAGCCTTGTATGCAAACAGTGTGATAGACTGTCAGAATTTATCACATTTCAATGGTTTGTTTTGGCATCTTACAGATTAAAGTTCTATGTGACTTCCCTGAACGTTTGCCTTTCAAACTGAATGTGTTGTTTTCCATGATGCAGTAGAATCGCTAAGATGGCAGTGAAGCCTCTGCTTCACTTTTTTAGGATGGTAATTTTTCAACATAAACAAAAATAGAAAGAGTCCTCTAATGAGCCCCTGTGTCCTCGTCACTATGCTTCATGACCAATCCTTTCATTTACATCCTTACCCTCTTCCAAATATGTTGAAGGAAATCCTCAATCACAATTTCTTGGTAAATATTTTCACATGTATTCTTAAATGCCTTTTAATAGATTCCTTTAGCATTTGGGGTGCTACTTTATCATTGCAAATTAATTTACAGAGGAAAACATTTAAATATGGCTTAGCAGAGAGATAGAGTTAAAAAAAAAAGAAGAAACAAAAGAATTCTGGTTCTACTTTTCACCAGCAAAACAAAAACAAAAAACAGGCTGTATTTGAAAGAGCACAAACAACCCATCTGCCCATCGTTCAATGGAAACAGTGCACCACTGAAAAATGCCTCCCATTATTCATTCCACGAGGTCTTCACTAGTATTTATCCCATGGCTAAAATGCCAGTGCATTTAGCAAAAAAAACTAAAAAATTATGAGATGGGAACCGAGAGATCCAGAATTCTGATCAGACATTCCCAAGTGCCCCTTGAATTTTTGCTTATTATTGAAAAGCACAGAAATGTCTAGGCAGACTTGCTTGGTATATGGCCAGAGGCACTCTCTGACTGATGCAATGCACGTCATGGTAGAGGAAACCTAACTACTGTGGTTTGACTGCTCAGAAACGAAGACATGGAAAAGCCAGCATAGGGATGGCTTTTCACTCAGTGGCAAGGAGATTCTGGGAAACATAAAGAAGGCTTCTATGTAGTCACTTATATAACACTGCATTATAGACTTCCTTGGTGGTCCAGAGGTTAAGAATCCACCTGCCATAAAAAATTAACACACAGAAATCCCTTGCATTCCTATACACTAACAATGAGAAAACAGAAAGAGAAATTAAGGAAACAATACCATTCACCATTGCAACAAAAAGAATAAAATACTTCAGAGTATATCTACCTAAGGAAACAAAAGACCTATACATAGAAAACTATAAAACACTGATGAAAGAAATCAAAGAGGACACAAACAGATGGAGAAATATACTGTGTTCATGGATTGGAAGAATCAATATTGTCAAGATGACTATACTACCCAAAGTGATCTATAGATTCAGTAGCAATCCCTATCAAGCTACCAACGGTATTTTTCACAGAACTAGAACAAATAATTTCACAATTTGTATGGAAATACAAAAAACTCAAATAGCCAAAGATAATCTTGAGAAAGAAGAATGGAACTGGAGGAATCAACCTGCCTGACTTCAGACTCTACTACAAAGCCACAGTCATCAAGACAGTATGGTACTGGCACAAAGACAGAAATATAGATCAATGGAACAGAATAGAAAGCCCAGAGATAAATCCACGAACCTAAGGGACACCTTATCTTTGACAAAGGAGGCAAGGATATACAATGGAAAAAAGACAACCTCTTTAACAAGTGGTGCTGGGATAACTGGTCAACCACTTGTAAAAGAATGAAACTAGAACACTTTCTAACACCATACACAAAAATAAACTCAAAATGGATTAAAATCTAAATGTAAGACCAGAAACTATAAAACTCCTAGAGGAGAACATAGGCAAAACACTCTCCAACATGAATCACAGCAGGATCCTCTATGACCCACCTCCAAGAATATTGAAAAATAAAAGCAAAAATAAACAAATGGGACCTAATGAAACTTAAAAGCTTTTGCACACAAAGGAAACTATAAGCAAGGTGAAAAGACAGCCCTCAGATTGGGAGAAAATAATAGCAAATGAAGCAACAGACAAAGGATTAATCTCAAAAATATACAAGCAACTCCTGCAGCTCAATTCCAGAAAAATAAATGACCCAATCAAAAAATGGGCCAAAGGACTAAACAGACATTTCTCCAAAGAAGACATACAGATGGCTAACAAACACATGAAAAGATGCTCAACATCACTCATTATCAGAGAAATGCAAATCAAAACCTCAATGAGGTACCATTACACGCCAGTCAGGATGGCTGCTATCCAAAAGTCTACAAGCAATAAATGCTGGAGAGGGTGTGGAGAAAAGGGAACCCTCTTACACTGTTGGTGGGAATGCAAACTAGTACAGCCGCTATGGAAAACAGTGTGGAGATTCCTTAAAAACCTGGAAATAGAACTGCCATATGACCCAGCAATCCCACTTCTGGGCATACACACCGGGGAAACCAGATCTGAAAGAGACACGTGCACCCAAATGTTCATTGCAGCACTGTTTATAATAGCCAGGACATGGAAGCAACCTAGATGTCCATCAGCAGATGAATGGATAAGGAAGCTGTGGTACATATACACCATGGAATATTACTCAGCAGTTAAAAAGAATTCATTTGAATCAGTTCTAATGAGATGGGTGAAACTGGAGCCCATTATACAGAGTGAAGTGAGCCAGAAAGATAAAGACCAATACAGTAAACTAACGCATATATATGGAATTTAGAAAGATGGTAATGATAACCCTATATGCAAAACAGAAAAAGAGACACAGATGTACAGAACAGACTTTTGGACTCTGTGGGAGAAGGTGAGGGTGGGATGTTTCGAGAGAACAGCATCGAAACATGTATATCATCAAGGGTGAAACAGATTACCAGCCCACGTTGGATGCATGAGACAAGCGCTCGGGGCTGGTGCACTGGGAAGACCCAGAGGGATGGGATGGAGAGAGAGGTGGGAGAGGGGACTGGGATGGGGAATACATGTAAATCCATGGCTGATTCATGTCAATGTATGGCAAAAACCACTACAATATTGTAAAGTAATTAGCTTCCAACTAATAAAAATAAATGGGAAAAAAAAGAATCCGCCTACCAATGCAGGGGACAAGGGTTCGAGTCCTGGTCCGGAAAGAGTCCACGTGTCAAGTGGAGCAACTAAGCCCATGTACCTCAGTTACTGAGCCCACATATCCCAGAGCCTGTGCATCACAGCTAGAGAGTAGCCTCACTCACTGCAACTAGAAAAAGCTCAAGTACAAGAAAAAGCAATGAAGATCCAGTACAGCTAAAATAAGTAAATAAGTAAAAATTTTAAAAACTGCATTATGTTCTAAGAACAGAAATATTGCATGTTCCTTATAAGATACAGAAAAGACTAGACCAGGATTAAACCTCACAAACTCCCACCACACAGGTCATCAATGCTGGAAACTGGGTCACTCGTCCTTCCAAATTTTCCACGCACATGTGAACACATTTTACAGCACCTGACATCATGTGTTAGGAATATTACATGGGGCAGAGCAGTAGTAATAGCTGAGTTAAGGGGTTGAACCCCACTCCTCCACTTACTAGATGTGTGACCTAACAGCTGGTGTCTAGCTTTTTATTATCTAAAAACAAAGTTACCAAAAGTATTTCCTTCACAAGTACTATGAGTGTTTACCTCAAAGTGATGATACATATAAAGTGCTTAGATGTACTCCTAGTAACAGGTACCATATATATGTTTGCTAGTCTTTATTGTTTTGTTCACTTACAATACTGCCATTTTATCAAAATAGTATTAAGCAATAATGTGACTGATGTCATTAAAACTCCCCATACAGCATAACTTTTAATGGCTATATAATATTCCAACTTCAGGATGAGCTCATTTAATCATTTCCAAAATGTTGGGCATATGGACTTGTTCCACCAATTTTAACTATCAAAAACAATAGTGTAATCAACACCTTTGCATCCAAAACTTTCCTGACATTTGAGTTATTTTCCTAGGATTAAATTTCAGGTCTAACATACCATTTTGAAAGACTAGTATATACAGTGATAGGTGGTAAGGAATTAAAGAACCAGACTCCATACTGAGGGTTTGTTTCTATCAGAATTTGTGGTAAAAGCAGAAAGATGGTTATAAAAATCCTAAACTAACCCTACTTTGACCTATAGCAGTTAGCAGTCAGACTCACAAGTACAAGCAAATTCTCCTTATACAGTCAAATCCTAGACAAGGGCACCAATTCTAGCACTAATGGTGAGAATTCCCAATTGTGGGAATTTTATAAGTAAATCAGGAAACACAGCTGTATTTGTAGGCTGGTGGCAATCAGAACTACCTCCTGTCTCAAACAAGTCCAAATTCTACATTTGCATAAAAATTCATCATTTTGGGATTTGCTTGTCCAGTGACATTTAGATATGCACTTTTGTTTCTAAGACATCTTATATCTTAATTCAGCTATCCCTAAAGTCTGAACACATTCTGTGGCTGCAACCCTCTGAGTTGAAGCATTCAATTCAGTTCTACCGTTTGTTAGGGATGAGATATAAGCACGGAAGGTTAGGAACTATCAAAGACTGATATTTTCCTGAGATTATATACAAAGACACTTGGCATGGCCTCCAGAATATTCTTTTAACCCATCCATCCATGGAACCTAAGAAAAGGCCAACAGTTATAGAAACATCAGCCTTCCTGGAAGGCAGTAAAGGATACAGGCATAAAAGCCGAATGTCTGGGTGCTAGTTTTAACTCTGTGACCTTGGGCAAGTCACATGACCTCCTATATTTCTTTCCCAAAACCTGCTAAGAAAATGACCAGAAGAAAAGCTGGGGCCAGGATGAAGGGTGTGAGGGGATCCACCATGCCTTATTTACCAACTTAAGAACCAAACAATATAAGTAAACACTTGTGATAAATTGTCATGCTTTGTAGAAAGGTGAATTGATAATAAAATATTTGTTGTAGTTTTTTTTTTTTTTACCAATTAGCCTGTAATCTCTCAAAAGCTTATTATCCTTTATGAAGATCATCTCTAATTAGGATTAGTAAATCTCCAAATAGTGACCACTTGAACCTGGAAAGGTATAATGACAGTAATTATTGTTCTGAGATATTTACTGCTTATTTTCATGACTGAAGTTAATTTCCTAGCATTATATTGTACATTGAAAAAACTTTTTTTAACCAGAAGTGCTTTTGAGAATCACAAATGCCTCCTCTTCTAGAGAGTTCTTCATGAGATTGTTTGGCTATGCCTGTTATCCATTTAAATATTTATAAAAACATAAATAATATACTTTCTGTACCTAAAAAAATAATAGAAAAATTAAAGGAAGACTGAAGAGGAAAATCAACACCACCTCTCTGTATTAAAAATGAGTAAATGTAGTTTAACTTAGTTTAGAATAGTGAATAGTAGAATAGAAATTGCATAGAAAAGATCCTCTACCAAGATGAATTTCTAGTTTTTAGATATTTTCTGACCACATTAGTCCATATTTATTATTTATTGAAGATATAATATGATGTTCATTATTATTTAATACCCAAAATATAGTGAGGTTAATTACTGGACTGTTAGGTTTCTTGAAAATTCTTTTTGCCGAGCACTCTAGATACCAACAGTACCAAAAACGGAGTGCAGTTTATTTCATACAAGCGATATCATCTAGAAAACTTGCTTTCAAGGGAAGAACTGGGACTCTGAACTTAGCAGATATAAACTATTGTATACAGAATGGATAAACAACAACATCCTACTGCATAGTAGGGGGAACTATATTCAATACCCTGTGATAAAGCGAAACAGAAAAGAATATTTAAAAAAGCATGTCTACATGTATGTAACTGAGTCACTCTGCTGTATAGGAGAGGCTGGCAAAACATTATAAATTAATTATACTTCAATAAAAAATAAAAAAGACAGATCCTACTCTGCTATGGTACTTTTAATTTGGGAAAGGAATGTGGAGGGGGTTCGCTTTTGCCGCTAGGGGAACATGACCTTCTAATTTGTACTTACAGAGCAATAACAAGAGCATGTCAAAAATGGAACATTACTCACCCAGTGTTCATTTATTTATGCGGAAACACTCAGGCCAGGAGTCCTTCAAAGAACACTGGGTGCTCTTGCGGAGTTTATTTAGGTTTTCATTTGCTGGACCAGCCCCAGGTTTGAAGCAATATCGCTTTGGCAGAACATCCTGAACAGCATTTAATAGGAATCATATTCTCACTTCTCAGCTGGAAGACGACATGAGCAAGATCTTTATAAAGGAACCAGGAAGGCCATCCTTTAGTAACTCAATTCTGTACCATTATGTTTTACAACCACTATATCCTTCACAGGACTAAGTGGAACAAGGCAACCAGGTTCAAAGAGAACCTGAGTTCACCCTCTGCTGCTTCTTGTTGTTCAGTCACTAAGTCATGTCCAACTCTTTGCAATCCCATGGACTGCAGCATGTCAGGCTCCTCTGTCCTTCACTATCTCCTGGAGTTTGCTCAAATTCATGTCCATTGAGTCAGTGATGCTATCTAACCATCTTATCCTCTGCTGCCCCCTTCTCCTCCTGCTCTCAATCTTTCCCAGCATCTTTCCCATCAGGGAACCACAGTATCGGAGCTTCAGCATCAGTCCTCCCAATGAATATTCTGCTGCCCCCTTCTCCTCCTGCTCTCAATCTTTCCCAGCATCTTTCCCATTAGGGAGCCACAGTATCGGAGCTTCAGTATCAGTCCTCCCAATGAATATTCAGGGTTGATTTCCTTAGGGGGCTTCCTGCTGTTTCTGACAGTGGGTTCCTAATGGTGTCGTCTTCAGCCAGCTCAGCTCTATCATTTCACTTTTAAGATGGAGAGCTCTTTGCTTTGTTTTTAAAATGAGCTAGTAAACTGTGTTTGTTTAAAAATCCTTCTGTGCTATTGACAAAACCAAAATGGAAGGTTTTGGAACTGTAAACTGTAAGAGAGTATAAAATCTGATTGGGATTAAAAGGCCACTGTAGCTTGGGACCGCTCACTTAATTTGTTCTTTTATTCTGATAATTATAATGAAGCTTCAGTCTGGTCATCCATCTGTCGTTTAACAGAGGGTGAAGAGCTAACATGACATTCTGAATGACATCCCTAATTTTTATATATTAGACATCCGAAGACTATTTGTAGAAACACACTAATGAAATTCCCATGAAGTTCGGTCTATAGGCTTATGGGTTTAACAATATGGCTGCGAAATTCACTTTTCACAATAGAAAGCAGTCAGCTTGTATTTGCAGAGACAGGGCATGGCGAAACACACACATGAACTGATCATTATAATCAGACCCTTGTCCAGCTCTCCAAAATTAAAATGGAACCCGATGAAGACAGAAGGCCCATTCAATACCCTTGCAAAATGCACATAAAACAAGAAATACACACAACAGGAAAAAAACATCCAACGCAACGATCAGTGAAAAGTGAATGCAGATAAATTGCCGGCCTCCAAACAACAACAAGGATGTTACTACCAACTTGATTGTGAGCAGCATTCATAAAACCCCTCTGACCTGCTTTCCTACCCCAGAAGTATTCTTTTCATTTCGTCACCAAGTTGCTTCAAATGCACTCTCCCAGAGCCTGAAACTAATTTTCTTCCTCCTACATAAGAACATAAAATTCCTACAGTCTTGGTAATAGAAAGAGATCATTTTTCCCCAGGTCCCAGCCACCGCCATCTCTTTTCTTTATGACAAATGGATGACAGTGCATCGTGCTTGGGTTTCTCTCCAGCTTGTCCCCCAGCCACAGCTTTCCTAGTCAGCGCCACAGGGCTAACAAGTCAGGCTCCCCAGCCAGTTTCTCAATGGCTCCCCTGGATAAAACCCCAGAGGAGATGGCCTCTGGGCTCTGTGGGGTCCAGCTCCCCGCCCTGTGGTTTCCTCTCAGGTCCACTGGCATTCTGTTCTCCTGCCTTGGGGCCATGGCACACACTACTACTCCCTTGAAGCTTCTTGACCTAGTGAAATTCTGGGCAATCACACCTTCTTCAGGAAGCCTCTTCTGACCCCCAAATGGGGCCTGGACCCTGAGACATGCTCTCAAAGCACTGAACGTCTCTTTCCTTCACTGAGTTCAACACAACTTTAATCCTGCATCCAAATCACATTTATATGATTATGTGCTCGCTTCGGCAGCACATATACAAAGCACATTTATGTGATTAATATCTATTTTCCGAACAGACTGGGATGTCCACAAGGACCAGGGCTGCATGGGTGTGTCCTCACCAAGGCAGCCCTGGTGCTCAGCAGAGCACCTGGCCCACGCTGGGCTACAAGGATATTTGGTGAACATTGAAAGAGATCAGCTAATTCTATACACATGCGCTGGAAAGGTCTAGACAGTTAACACACTTCTTCCAATGAGAACTCAAGATACTACATGATCCACTGTACTGGTGTAACATTCCAATATTGCCTTAAAAAACATTTTTCTGGCCTTGCTGGGTCTTTGTGGCAGTACACAGGCTCTTGCAGCATGCTGGCTTTTCTAGTTGCGGCTCATGGGCTTAGTTGCCCCAAGGTATGGGGGATCTTAGTTCCCCGACCAGGGGTCAAACCCATGTCCCCTGCATTGGAAGGCAGATTCTTAACCACTCAACCATCAGGCATGTCTCCCAATACTGTTTTTTACAGCCGGAAAAGCCTTGGAAGTTGACAGTGAGACAACTGCAGGACAAGCTGCAGGAATCTCTTTGTAGAGCATCCTGCCTTTGCCTCACTGGAGGCCACACAGCGGGTGTGGCTTGGAAATGCTCGAGAACTGATACCATCGCTGCCTACCAGAGTGCCCTCTGACACCAAGATCATCTACTTAACAACTTGCGATGGTAAACACTGCTCTCTTGCTTTGTTTTATGGCCCAAGAACTTTTAAATGAAGCTTTTATAACAAGAGGTAATTGAAGGCACAGTACTTTGCCGGGAATCTGGGCCGATTTTACACATTCACCCGACAGAAGAAGGCTGGGCAGCACTTTATCATGTGTAAAGCTGGAGAGGAGAAGATGATTACGGCAGGGCTATTCTGGCAGATAAACGCACCGAAGGTGGATTTCATTCCTCTAGGCTAAGGCAGCCTGTGGAAGGAAATGCTCCTCTGCAGCAGGTCACAGCCTTTCTCATCCAGAAATGTCGAAAAAGAAAAGCCTGTTGGCAGACCACAGCCCAGATGTAAGCAGGACTGCTTCTGGGCTTCCAGAAAGTTTCAGTCACGCTGAGGGGTCCCCCAGCCAACTGAGAACTCCCAGGGCCTCCCGAAGTCTCCCAACCCAAACACCTTTCTTGGCCCAGGGTCTGAGCTGACTTCTCAGCATCAGCCCTGCACGTGGCATCAGTGGGGACATTGGGCTGGGGGGAGGTCTGGCTCGGCTCCCGAGATCTGGAGCAGACGCTGCCAGTGCCTGGAATAGCCGAGCGGAGAACATCCATAATCTTCCACTGAAGCAACCACACTCGGGGAGCTGCATGGCAACAAGCATAAAAACCCAATGTCAATGGGCCTGCAGTAGAGTTCCATGGGTAGCCAATTAAAATCATGTGCTTTGGAGGCAGGTAGGGAAAACACTTAGCTCTCCAGCCTTAGCATCTTCCAAATGTTAAGAGAGCTGCTGGCAGAAGTGACTCCAAAATATATTTCCCCAATAAAGTCTTTTCCTGAAAGTTCTCATCACCTGATGTCCTGAGTGCTATCACCACAGAGCCCACCTCGAGGGCTGAGCAGAAATGCTTTGAGGAACTGGTCCTACCCCAGGTCCACACTCCTGGGAAGAAAAAGCAGGGAGGTGGAGCAGATGGAAGGAGCAGATCCAAATGAGGTTGGCAAGACAGGAAAAGCCTCCAGGGCAGGAAGAATAGGTTCTGATCCCACCGTTTTCCATTAGTATTTGTGTGACTGAGGGCAAGTTACAAACTGTCTGTTCCTTACTATCATTTGTCAGTCAGGAGCGCAAGTTCTTACTTCACAGGTCTGAGCATCAAAGAAGATAACAGGTATGGACTGGCCAGACAAACAGATGACTTTCCTCCCTAATGTGATCAGTAACAGGCAGTAAGCTGGAGGATGAAGAGACAAAATGCACCCTAGCCCTATTCTCTTCTCCATTTCCTCCGGGCTTGCCAGAAGCGGGGATCTGTCCCAACAAGGATTCATCCAGAAAGGCCTGGGGAACTGCTCTCTCTCTTCCTTGGAACTCTGCTTCTAGCTCCCCTCTACAAGCCCCTGTCTAAGTTAGGGAAAGAAGTGAAAGTCTTAGTCACTCAGTCATGTCCAACTCTGCGATCTTTTAAGACTGTAGCCCTCCAGGCTCCTCTGTCCATGGAATACTCCAGGCAAGAATACTGGAGTGGGTTTCCATTTCCTTCTCCGTGGGATCGTTCTGACCCAGGGATCGAATCTGGATCTCCCACAGTGTAGGTGGATTCCTTGCCGTCTGAGTTACCAGGGAAGTCCGCCCAAGTCAGGGAAGCCCCCCTAAATACAACTATTTGAAGAAAAGCAAGCTCAGTTCTTCTCCCTACACTGTCTTCCCAGTTCCCACAGCCACACCCCAGCCGGAGGGGAAGGCTGGGCTTCTGGTCTCCAACACTGAGCAGCCAGCCCAAGACAACAGTCCCAAGGCCTTGCGCCTGGGTTAATGCATCAGCTTGGCCTTGCTCTGCCTACTCATCCTCTCCAGGTGGGGGGAAGCTTGTAGACTCACCTGATCCTCTGTTGCAGTCTCCTTCCATCTGCCTCATCACTAACAACTCTACACCCACATTTCTTCTGGCACAAACTAGGAGGTAGGAAAGATGACAAGGCTCCTCTACACCTAGGAGATCATCGCCATCCTGGGTGATAGGATGAGGTGGAGTCACCCAGTTCACCCACCCTGAAACTGTTCACTGCAAACTGAGAACACAATGCAAGTGGGACCGGTGCTACCCTGGGATGTGAGAGAGGGAGGGTCCTGGGGGTGTCATAGCAGAGAACATGCTCTGTTAAGGAAACTGTCAAGTAAGGCCCCAGTGAATCATCAGCTGTCTCAGTGGGAATGCAGGGGGTGGAGGGAGGTGGGAGGGGGTGAGGACAATTCAGGGGACCAAAGGGAGTCCCGGGGACTTCCCCAGTGGCTCAGCAGTAAAGAATTCTCCAGCACTGCAGAAGCTGCTGGAGATGAGGGTTCGATCCCTGAGTCAGAAAGATCCCCTGGAGGAGGGCATGGCAACCCACTCCAGTATTTTTGCCTAAAGAATCCCATGGACAGAGGAGCCTGGCAGGCTACAGTCTATAGGGTTGCAAAGAGTCAGACATGACTTAAGAGAATGAGCATGCATGCAAGGGAGTCCCGGGGGCCAGTCCCTGGCTGTGCACTGCATCTAAGAATTACACAAGAGCAAGGGCAGGGGCGAGGGTGGGGAGAAAGACAACTGCTCAGACCACCGCCCGGACCAATGACATCTAAACCCTGGGAGGGGGCCCCAAATACCAGGAGAGTCACAGCTCTTCCAGTGATCCCACTGTGCAGTCACTGGGGAGGACAGGCTTCTTTGCTCTTGCCAGTCCCTGAGCTTGGAGAGGAAGAGGAAGAACAAACCACAGATAAGGAGTCATGACCCCAGTGCAGGGGACAACGCCTTTCCTCTCTCACACAATGTGGGTTCTTGGCTCTTCCTTCCACATGATCGCAGCTCTCGGTGACCGGTTTTTGTTACTGCATACACAATGATACCTGCTACTGCCTAGATTACAACAGGAACTCACATTTACTGAGAACCTACCCTGCACCACGCACAAGTTCATTCCATGTATTTTCACGAACACAGTCCTCACGGCAATCCTGAAAGGTAGGTCTCTTTCAATCTGTTCCATTGTCCAGATGAGAAAACTGAGAGGCAGAAAGCAGACTCTTGCAAGTAGTGACTTCTGCTTGTGTCCAGTACCTCTGAGGGCTTCCCAGGCGGCACTGGTGGTAAAAACCCACCTGCCAACGCGGGAGACCCAAGAGATGTGGGTTCGATCCCTGGGTGGGGCAGATACCCTGGAGAAGGGCATGGCAACCCACTCCAGTATTCTTGCCTGAGAACCCCATGAACAGAGGAGCCTGGCGGGCTAGTCCATGGTATCAGAAAGACTCAGACACAACTGAGTGACTGAGCACACAGCACAACACCTCTGTGGTACGTGGTGAGACTGAAACAGCAAACAGAGAAAGGTTCGTGTCTTAAAGAGCTTACAGGTGTGTGTGTGTGTGTGTGTGTGTGTGTGTGCATGGAGTCACGTCCTTGATAACATGTGACAGGGTCCATAGTCTATTCAGTTCTCTGGACACCATGCTGCCCACAGTACATGGGACACCATGTGGACTCTGCACCTTTGCAAAGGTAATGAACAAAGAAGGCAGTGGAACAGCCACAGGAGAGGAGAGACGGACATGTGTATGGGCCGATCATATCCCCCTGGACAAGGAGGAAAAGAGAGTTAGAGCCGCAAAATGCAGAAGCACCTCCCACTCATAACCCAATGAATGGCACAGTGACCATGGGGACGGATGAAGTGGATTGCCATGGTATCATTCTCATGCCGTAGGATTAAGAAGCCTCCGGCAATCACATCATTATTGCTGGCAGTGTCTCTAACCAAGCAGACAATAACGAAGGATCTCCAAAGAGAGGATACATTTCCAGAACAAATAAGGCCACATAAAGGATACCTTGTTTACAACTTTGACACTGGAGTGAAATTCATGACTAGGAATTCAGCAGTCACTTGGGGTCCCTCTGACTTCCAAAGAGCACCCCCCATTCACCATGTGCAGGCATCTGGGCCCATGTCAATGTGTTCCTTGTTTCTCCCCCAGCTGACTGCCTGCTCCAATTAAATAACTATTTATTTCACCATCCAAGGTGTTAGGAGTAATTACTTTAGCTCCTCTTTAAAGGAATGAGAGAGATGTGTAGATGCTCCTTGAGGAAATTTGAATCTGGTTACCTCCTCCTGAATTATAGCACCAATAACAACACTTAGACTTCAGAACCTTGTCTCACAGTCAAGGTAATCAGAGAGCTGAAGCACCCTCCACCAAACACAAGGAGCCTGGGAAGATGCATATACTTGATATGCCCAAAGCAGTATGATTATTTTAATGTATCTATTCTGGGCCAGGCTTCAGGGTACAGGGAAGCAATCATTCAGAGTATTCCCTTTTAGAAATGATACAAATGAACTCACTTTATAAAACAGAAACAGACTCACAGACTAGAGAATGAACAGATTTATGGCTGCCGGGGATCAGGGAGGGAAGGATGAGGGGAAGGGACAGTTAGGGAGTTTGGGACGGACGTGTACACCCTGCTATATTTAAAATGGTTAACCAAAAACGACCTTCTGTATAGCACAGGGCACTCTGCTAAATGTTATTTGGCAGCCTGGATTGGAGGGGGGCATGCATATGTATGGCTGAGTCCCTTCAGGGTTCACCTGAAACTACCACAACATTGTTAATTGGCTATACTCCAATACAAAATAGAAAGTTCATTTTTTAAAAAAAGAACAAAGTATTACCTTTTATTTTAGCACTTGGACTCTAGTTGTTACTCATTATCAATATCATGTAAATGATTACTTACTTACAGTCATTGAAATACTACAAATTTTATAGAGCGGTTCAAATTCTGCTCCATAGCACTTTCCTAGACACGATTTTATTTGAAGCTCATGACAAATCAACAGGATAGCAGCATCTCCATTTTACAGACAAAGAAATTGAGGCGGCGAGAGAAGGAACAGCTTTGTCCAAATGAACAGGCCAGTGAGGGGCAAACCTAAATTTTAGGATTGAATTATCATTCCAAAATGCCAACCCTTACCAAAAAATTTCTTCCTAAACATTGATTTCACAATCAAAGGAAATCTAAGCATCGGAGAAAAGTTCTGGCATCAGAAGCTCCCTCTCAGAGGACTGTCAGGAGCATTACAAGAGACAATGCATGTACAATGCTTGGCAGATCCACAACTACCACCTGCTGGGTTTATTTTTCGTTTGTTTGTTTATATTCATAGAGAATTGGAAATTGTAATTCTTTTTCAGAAGTCTTGGAATTTTACCCGTCTGAAGCACTTTAGTGGGATGAGGACATCTTTTACCTGTACAACATAAAACAGAGAGGAACCAAAGCTTTAGGTTGATTGCCATTTGAAAAAAAAAAAAAGGAGGGTAGCCAGGTCGCCAAGTTCAGATGTGGCCCAAGACATTCGTTTCCTTTCCTGAATGATCTAGTTAATTGACGGTGTGTTAGTTAGCTGCTTGCATTCCTGAGACATCTGGCACTAAACCTGATAATAAATACTAAAAAAAAAAAAAAAAAAAAGGATAGGGCTCCTCTGGTGCTCCAGTGATTAAGAATCTGCCTTGCAATGCAGAGGACACCGGTTTGATCCCCGGTCCTGGAAGATCCCATGTGCTGGGGGCAACTAAGCCCATGCGTAACAAGTAATGAGCCCAAGTACAGCACTACCGAGCCCACAGGCTACAACTACTGAAGTCCTCGCACCTAAAGCCCAAGCTTCACAACAAGACAAGCCACCACGATGAGAAGCCAGCACACCTCAACTAGAGAGTAGCCCCTGCTCTCCGCAACTAGAGAAAGCCTGGGCAGCAATGAAGATTTAGCACATTCCATAACAAAAAATATTAACAGAAGACAGGTAAGCATCATCCAGAACACACAGAGAAACAAAAGCTCTGGGCTTCAGATAAGTGCACTTGTATCATATATATTAAGATGCTACAGACAAAGAAAACAAACAGGAGTTTTCATGTAAACCCTGAACTCAGAATTGCAAGCTTCTCATTTGGACAACTCAATTTAGCAGCACCACAGGTGAGTAACAATAGGATTCATCCAGCTCAAGACAGTTCCTCACTCCTCTGGGACAATGCCGAGATGGCCAAAGAGTCAAAACCTTTTGAGAGAAGCCGTAACAGATCTCTGAAATAAAACCAACGTTAATAGCTTTAACATCCTGCCCTAGGAAAGCGCGGGGACCATGGGAACAAGAGCATCCTGTGATTCACGGAGACACAGTCTCCTACAGCCTCCACCAGGGGAGCTTCCTTCATCTCTCAGATTTTCAAACCAGCTCCCACTGAAGTCTAGTTCAAAGGCATCTGCCCATGCTCTTAACCTTTGTTTACTTTTCTAGGTCTAAGTGAATGTACTATTAAATCAGTGCTTGTTTCACAAATCACTACAGTGCCTGGGAACACATTTCCCCTGGGTTCTTTAATTTCTAGGGGCTGAGGTGAGGTTGGAGTACATAGAAGCAGGGTGGATTTAAATTGCTCTACAGTGCTGGGCTGGTTTTTGCCCCACCAACAACACAAACCAGTCATAATTATACATACACCCCTCCCTTGGGAGCCTCCCTCCCTTCTCCACGTCCCACCCCTCGAGGTCATCACAGAGCACCAGGCGGGGCTCCCTATGTTATACAGTGACTTCTCACTATACATTTGACACATGGCAGTGTATATACGGTGATGCTATTTTCTCCATTCATCCCACTCTTTCCTTCCCCCACTGTGTCCGCAAGTCCGTTATCTCTATCTGCATTTTCATTCCTTCCCTGCAAACATCTAAGTCTTTAAGTCTTATCTTAGAATCCAGTCAACTAAACCCTGGTTGACCAGAGTCCTAGGGGACTTCTCAGGCATGGGATGATTTAGTTATTCTTACAGCCATCAGCTGGCAGAATAACCCCAGATAGCCCACATCGATTGAGATCGAAACCCTCTGGTTCCTCACACAAAGCTGGGTCTCTCAGTGTGAGCGCTGACATTTGGGCCAGATCAAACCGAGCTGTGAAGGGCTCTCTTGTGCACTGCAGTATTCTGAGCAGCATCCCTGGCTTCTATCCACTAGATTCCAGTAGCATCACTACCCCAATGGGACAAACTGAAGTGTGGCCAGGCATGGCTTCAGGTCCTCTGGGGGGAAATCCCTTGCACCCTTCCCTCAAAGAACCACTGCCATGAAAAAAAGTTAACAAAGGATTGTTCAAATCTTAACTCTGTTCACTCACAGTATCCTCATCTAACCATACCATTCATTGGATTCCCTTTATAGCCTTTTCATAAAAGGGAAAAGGCAGAAGAAAAAAAGCAGTCATCAAATCTATAAAATAATTATAGGCACAGAGTCTAAGGGAATTTAGAATGAGATCAAAGGTTTTAATTATGGGCAAAAAGCGTAAGGACAAAATTTAAAGTTACGAGAAAATAACTTTTGGGTACCAGAAAAATTAAGAGAGGTTCTGAAGCACATATACATATATAATAACGGGTACCAATGATATACACTTCTTTCTCTACTCTCTCCAACAGAAAGGCAAAATTATCTGATTCAGTTTTACATAAAGAGTACAGACCCTGGAGATATCCTACTGCTGTTGAAATCCTGGCTCCAACATTTATTGGCTGATATGATGTTGAGTAATTTATACTGAAAGAAGTTCCATGCCTCACCTTGTACATCAGTAAAATGGATACAATAATACCTTGAGAGGGGTCCCAGTGAAGATTACACGAATTAAGTCTGTGATAAACACTAACTTTTATTAGTCGTGCTTGCATTCTATTTATGAAGCATCTTTTCAACTAGTTTACCTAGAGGAAAAAGAAGGAAAAGAAGAGAGTTGTCACTCACTTCTAACCTTGGGATGCAAGATGCTTTGTGTGTAGAGTTGTCCCAAGAGATCTAATTATTAATAGTTAAGGTATATACACCTACTTCAGGGAAATCAGAGCTTAAGAAAAATCAGACAACTGGATTCAGAGTAACAAAACTAGAATTCTTAGCTTAGTAGATTTCAAAGAGCTATGGGACCGTGGCCAACCACTTCGCTCTCAGACAGCCAATCTCTCTTCTGTCCTTTTAATGGGATCACTATAGAGTTCCTAGTGTTTCATCTGAGACTATGACAATCAGATTCGATGACTGGCCAAAACATCTAAGTTCTAAAGTAAATGGTAGAATCTAAACTATCATTTAGTGATGTACAAAGGCAAAGAACTTGGTGACTGTCCTTGAAGTGCAATGATTTAATTAAAGAAGATTTTCACATTTTTTTTTTTTCAAAGTTTCTTAATTATGTAACGCTTCACCAAATATAGTCCTCCATAATGTCCACTAAGAGGAAATCTGAATTATAGGCCATTTGCAGACAGGAGATGTAGTGAAAACATCTCATAGGGCATTAAATGCAACGTTGTACATCCACACATCTATTCCACAATTGCACCTGAACATTAACGATGACTCTGGCCTTCACTTAATGGTAGGTCTTGTGAAATCAATTAGCTGTTAAAATAGTTTAATTGGAACATATGTATTTTAATTCTTGCATTTGTATTTTTTAAAAAAGTCTCTTAATTAGCCGAAAACATTCCAAAATTACACTTCTAGGTAATGTAGTGAAAGAACTGAACTTATAACTGGATAAAACCAAGGATGTGGAAAATGTGAGAAGGATGATATTCAAACAGCAGCGACTGGAAAGGGATAAATTAAGAATCATATTAGTTTACTTCAATTATCCCCATAAGCAGTCTAGGGAAGAAGTTGTAAAAATCCATCACGAGTCCCTGACACAAATTCACTCAGTCTCTGACTCAAAAATAGTTCTTGGATTTTTTTTTTTTTTTCCTGGGTGTTTGGTAGTGGGTTTAATATTTTTTTCCTTCCTTCCCTTCTCACTCCTTACTTTTCTCCTTCTCCTTCTTTTTGTCTCTCTGCACCCTTCCTTCTCCCTTCATTCTATGGGGTAGAGACATTCATTTCACCTTGGCCATAGGTCCAGTCTTTAAGGGAAAAAAAAAAAAAGAAAATTATCTATAGCCATTATAGAAAATGTGCTGTTCATCAAACAAAGAAAAACTATTTCTCAGGATGGCTAAAAAAACAAACAAACTGAAAAGGTGACTTTGCTGGTCACCATAAATAAAAAAGGGTGGTTTATACTGGTGTTGTGCTTTGTAGAAAAATGGGAGGAAAATGAAAGATGGAGGAAACTCCAGTTCTAAAACTCACAAATAGGAAATTCATACTCTTATAATTAACTATTTATCATTCTGAAATTATACAGATATATAAAGACACAATTCTTGTACTCTTTTCTCAATACTTTATCTACCTATTTTGATCTGTCTTCCCCTACCTCCCAATGAAAAAATAATGCTACCAGTAAAGCAAGAATTCAAAGGCCACCTCTTTTCAAAGCTTATGGTTACCTAACTACTTTGAGGGCAAGCTACAGTTCTGAGGATACATTCGCCATGCAAATGAAGAATGGCACCGCAGAATGAGCAAAATGAGTCAACACAAGCAGAGATACAGCAGAAGCAAGAAAAAAGTCATACATACAGATGCACTGAAATACAAAGAAACTAACCCTAGGAAGGAAATGCACAAGAAAAAGAGTCATGGTAGAATGAAAAAGAGCTAAACAATGCAAAAAAGCCTCTCTCTCCACCCATCATCTACTGAGATAAAATCATTTTGGTGGGAAACTTAATTTTTTTTTTTAATTGGCCATGCTGCTGCCTGTGGGGTCTTAGTTCCCCGACCAGGGATAGAACACCCACCCACCCACACCCCATGGAAGTAGAGTCCTAACCACTGGACTGCCAGGGAATTCCCAGTGGGAAACTTTATAATAACAATTTCAGATATAGATAGACCCTGATATTCTTGGCACTAACACTTTCCTTTAAGGCCTCTGAATGCACTGTACCTTTTAGGAAGTTTCAAGCCCTGATGCTTTTCCCAGCTACAGGCATAAGCAGAGATACAGTTGAGAGTAATGTTAGACGCAGTGGAGTCCCAGGTTAGAACTGCCTCCTCAATGGATCAGCAGTCTGAGAATCTTCATGGTCAGTGTCCTTCACCATTTCAAAAGCCTTACGCTTCTGTAAATCCATCACCTTTTTCAGCTGAAGCTTAGGCAGTTACCTAGGCATGTGCTTTTCCAAAACCCAAATCATCAGTCTTGTGGTGGGATCCTAAAAAGCTTCCTGTAACTTAGTCCTATCCACTACAAATATCCTGAGCAACAAGTGAGGTCAAGACACTGAAGTGAGGGCTAGAGAAAGGTGGATGGTGGGACAGGGAGCAGAAGAACAAGACATGGACCTCCACCTACAAAACTGTAGTCCAGTATTCTCAGGTCTTACACTCCTTCGGGGGCTTCTCAGGTGACTCAGTAGTAAAGAATCCACTTGCCAAGAAGGAGATGCGGGTTTGATTCCTGGGTCGGGAGGATTCCCTTGAGAAGGAAATGGCAACCCAGTCCAATATCCTTGCCCGGAAAATTCCATGGACAGAGGAGCCTGATGGGCTACAGTCCAAGGGGTCGCAAAAAGAGTCGGACACGACTTAGTGACTAAACAACAACACTCCCTAATGCCGGTTTCTAATCACTTCTTCACTACCAGGTTATCAGCGTGCGCCTTTCCAGTCAAGACTCGAGACAGCCTGAACATGTTTGCCCTGAATTCACCTAAGTACTTGCACAACCAACCCACAATGGGAGTCACCCGCAAGAGATGCACCTGATGAGTAAGCAGAGGCTCCCAGTCCTCAGTGAATTCACGGTACAAAGTCAGAAGAAACCGACTGAAACCACAGCATGACGGGGAGATGGAGTGATAAAAGCAGTGGGTTAGAGGAAGGACAAATCACAGCTCCTTTGGTGGGGGGAGACCCAGGGAAGTGGAGAAAAAGCCTTCCTTGCCAGCCCTGGATGAGTCATCAAGAACTCCTCCTGCCTTCTTCACATCTATAAATAATCCCAGGTGCTGCCATTTCATTTAATTACTAAGCCTCTCCAGATGGAGAAAAATAATTAAGCAGTCTGCACCACTGAGTGATATAAAGAATGGGTTAGTAACTCGGGAAACATTTGAGTTTTGAAGTTTGCTTTCAACTATGAAGGAAGGACAGAGTGCTGCTGCTAAGTCGCTTCAGTCGTGTCCAATTCTGTGCGACCCCATAGACGGCAGCCCACCAGGCTCCGCCATCCCTGGGATTCTCCAGGCAAGAACACTGGAGTGGGTTGCCATGTCCTTCTCCAATGCGTGAAAGTGAAAAGTGAAAGTGAAGTCGCTCAGTTGTGTCTGACTTTTTATGACCCCATGGACTGCAGCCTACCAGGCTCCTCCATCCATGGGATTTTCCAGGCAAGCGTACTGGAGTGGGGTGCCATTGTCTTCTCCTAGGACAGAGTGAGGAAGGTCCAAATGCATGAGCAACTGACCTTAGCAAAAATCCAATGACAGCAGTCAGTCTGTGGATAGAAATTTGAATAGGAAAAAAAAAATACTTGTGCAAAGGGGCTCACTGCTCCTGGAAGAAGTAGAAGCTAGTATTAAATGAAAAAAGCTTCAACGGAGTTGCTGAAGACAGGTTGTCAAAAAGAAATACTATAAGACAACCTATAAATACCTCAACTTATTTCTTAAATGTATAAGAAACATGCTATTGATTGGGCCCCTGGATGCAGACATGATAAAAATTTTCTTTGTGTCTGATGCAAAGATTCAGAAGTGATTATACCCAACAAGGTCTAACAAAGAAGCTGAAAAGAAAACCACCTGAGAAAAGTTTCTAAATGTAGATGCTTTTAAAGAATCATGCATTTATAATTCTGAAGTTCAATAGAATCAGGAAATATAAATAAAATTTCTGGCATTTAAATAACAATGGTAACTGGGTAGCAATACAAACGAGATTCCTTCGCCATCACATATTCAAAGATAATCATGTCCTTCCTCAAAAGAAAAAAAAAAAAAACCCCACAAAAATCAAACCTATAAAATCAAAATTTTACAAGCGTGGGAATCCCAAACTTCTATAAGTAACAGATTGAAAGTCATTAAGATGGTTGCATGGTTCAAGGCATTTTGATGCTCATAGGGATAATGGAGGAAACAGTTCAAAGAGAAATGATGAAGAAACAGATTGCAAGACAGAAAAATCAAACCAGAACCCAATTTCAAGGGCAATGACAGAAGATCCTTGATCTAAAAAAAATACAGGTCAAGTTAAACATAAGGTCACTCTGGGAATTGAGTAGTCTCTGCTCTATACAGAGAGTCCCTAACTTATAATTTTGACTTGATGATGTTGTGAAAGTGATACACATTATTTCGAATTTTGGTCTTTTCCCAAGCTAGGAAGATGGTAAGATAAACTGTCTTCCGATGATAGGCAAGGCAGTGAGCCACAGCTTCCTGTCAGTCACGTGGTCACAGGGTAAATAACCAATACATATACAACCTTTCTGTATCAGATGACCCTTCCTTTTTTCCCTCTCAGTATTCAGTAAATTCCCTGAGACAATGAAAACTTCAGGCTGTGCTATACTTTTTGTTAACAATAACAGGCTTTGTGTTAGATAAACGGGTTCAACCACTGGCTAATGTAAATATTCTAAGCACATTTAAGGTAGGCTGGGCCAAGATATGATGGTTTGACATTCAGTAAGTTAGGTGTATTAAACGCACTTTCAACTTGCTACGTTTTAAATTTACAATGTTTACCAGGAGGAAACCTCAACTTGTCAAGGAAGATTTGTAA
This sequence comes from Cervus canadensis, assembly GCF_019320065.1. Taxonomy (NCBI): domain Eukaryota; kingdom Metazoa; phylum Chordata; class Mammalia; order Artiodactyla; family Cervidae; genus Cervus; species Cervus canadensis. The sequence goes on along the minus strand of NC_057407.1, from coordinate 21,020,787 downwards.
CTTTACATCAAAATTAATTAAACCTTTTTGAGTTATTTTCAAAACAAAGTATCATCAACAAATTGCCTAATCAGTCCACTGTCATTCTAACTGTCCTATAAACACAGGCTTTCATCCTTCTTCTTTAAAGAGCGTGTTATCCAAATGCGAGAATACATTAAAAGCGCATTTTGATGACTTTTGGCTTTTTACATTTCTACACGACTCCAAAACAGGCTAACAGAGAAGATTCTATTTTAACAAACAAAAAATACTCATTTTTTGTACTAATAAATTAGCTAAACAAGCATCTATTTATTCTCTTAGTGATTTAACAAGTATCTTCATCCCTCGCCTATTTCTTATTTTACCCTATTTTATTTAGAAAATCCTTTTAAATCAAACTTGACCCTTCCTTTCTCCTTTATCTTCCAGAGGGCCATTAGCCCAAAGGTGTGTGAACTGGAAAAGGGTGTTCTTTCTCCAGAGGCATTTAGTGACATGTGTTGGAAAACTGTAACATTCCACTCAGCAGTATTTATCTATGAAATGAATGTGCCTTTTAGCACTGTGTGGGCCCCAAAGCGTAAACCCTGGTGGGGCTGCCATGATTTGCTCTGCTCTGTACCTGGAGGCGATCCTGCCTTTACTGGTGTTCACACAAAGCATTCAGGGGAAACCTGGATCACTACATTTCAACAGTGAGACTGACCTTCAATTCTGTCCGCAACCAAAGGATGTCAGGCACTATTCAAGGTTACTGGGGCCCAGGTTGGGGTCATGAAATCAAGGTCATGCTGACAGTGAAGTCATGGAAAGTGCTTAGAGAATGGGTTATCATCATGGAAATCCACACCCCCTCCAAAGGAGACAGTCACTACTCAGATCTCCATTGTTACAGCATCATCAGGAAATCTTATATGAAATATTCCACGTTTAACTGAAGAAAATAATTGTAAGCATGATGGAGCATCCGTCATTATGTTTATGAGCTACAACAGGACCACCGGCACTCAGCCAACATGTTCCCTGGTCGACCATGTGTCTGTTAGGTGTGTGTGTGCTTTGGCATTTTGGAAACCTAAGAACCTCATCATACCTAACTATAGCAAAGGCAGTAAGACAGCCAAAACTCCTTGGAGTAACAGGCAGATGATCAGGGGGAAAAAAAGAAACACAGATAATGAAAAACTGAAATTGTTGGGAAAATTATTTTAGTGTGTAGAGCAAGCTGGCATCAAAGCCACAGCATCTACATAGAACTTAGCCTTGCCTAGACATGCACTTGTAGGTCATTCATATCCTGTGATTCTCAACAATGAATCTGAGCATTTATGGGCACCAGAGCAGCATACAGCCAATTCATAAGTAGGAGACCTTCTCCTCTCACCTCTTTCGAGCCATTATCACATAGGACTATGACCCACTTCTAGTGGGCAGGAGGTGACTACACTTACCACATCTATTTAATGTAGTAAGTGATACCATACATGTCATCAAATCATTCCCGAGAGAATGATAAATACTTCTTTAAGACCAAAATGGAAGGTACTAGGTTTGAATTTGGAAATGTACATCAAGATTTCTTTACCTGGGGGAGAAATACCAAAGTCCCAAATCAAGCATTCTTATTAGAAAGATTCAAAACACAAAGATCTCAAAATACAGGTTCTAAAAAGACTGCCAAATTAAAATAGCAATGATATCATCTTCTTTCCACTGCAATGACATAGTGTGAACTCAGATGTATAAATGTGCATGTGAACTTACAAGAAAAACAAAGAAAGTAGCTTCATGCAGCTGCTATCTAAAAAAAAGAAAAACAACTATTCTATTTTTTATTAACTGCCCTCTATTTTGTGTCCACAGGATAGCAAGCCAAAACTGAGAGGACTAACCAGATGAAATACACATTATATTTCTATGTATGTGAACAAGCACTTGTGTCCCGGAAATACTTTAAAAATCCAAAGCATAGATTTCACACTGAGGTCTTTTGCTGGTTTCTACACCAATGTGCCTCTCCTGCCCATACTCTAATTGGTCTTATATTTAAGAAGACTTTCTAGAGCTGGAAAAATAGAAGCCTTTTGGGTAGAGCATGCTGTGAAATAGACTTTCCAGTACTCATAAATAACATTTAAAAATTTTATTTTCCTTTAAAAAAAGGTGACCTATAAAGTATTAATAGAACCAGGTTGGATGAGGCATGGGTGGGCATGACAGAAAAGGAGGAAAGGGTAGGTATGAAGGCAGGGCTGCCGGAGTAGAGATCCAGCAATATGAAAAACAGTGTGCTAAGAGGAGCGTGATAAAAAGTAAGGAAAACTATGTAAGTGCTTCCCAGGTGGCCCCAGTGATAAAGAATCTGCCTGCCGATGCAAGAGATGCAAGAGACACAGGTTTGATCCCTGGGTCAGGAAGATCCCTGAGGAGGAAATGGCAACCCACTCCCGTTTTCTAGCCTGGAGAATTCCACGGACAGAGAAGTCTGATGGGCTACAATTCAAGGGGCTGCAAAGAGTTGAACATGACTGAGAGCACGCTCACAAATACACAAGTACAAACAGTCTGAGAAGTTCAAGCAACCCCAGTAATGCCAACCACAAATCTATCACACTTTAGATACACAAGGGGTTATGACAGAACCCAACTGAATTGCTAGCAGGGCTGTGCCCAGAACAGACTTCTGTTTATGCAGAGAAGACACATACACCATGGGGTCTCCACCTCATAGAAACAGAAGTGGCTGGATATGGGTACATATTTTGTTTGGCATTTACCAAATGTCTACGATGTGCCAAAACCCACACTAGGGACTTCATTTAACGACTACAGTCTTGATGATGCAGAAGTTGCCATCCTCATTTCACAGATAACAATGCTGTGGTTGAAAAGTTTAGAAATTCCCTAGCAGTCCAGGGGTAGGCCTCTCAGTGCTTTCAATGCCTATTGTATAGGTTTGATCCCTGGTCAGAGAACTAAGATGCTGTGAGCCACATGGTGTGGTCAAAAAATAAAATAAAACAAAAAGTTTAAACAACTACATCACCATTATGCAGTTAAGTGGAAAAGATGAGATTCAAATGCACGTATTTTTGACTCTACTGAGTAAGCTTTTAGAACACTACGCTCTTCTGTGGTTCATGAAAATAATCAGGGGAAGAAATGCCTGGGCAAACAGTAGGAACAATGAGGAGATTATCATAATATACAATGTAAACAAAATATTTCAAAATATTTCAGTATCACCCACAATGAGAAACACATTTAGTATAATGACCCAATTGCTTGCATGTCTGTGTATGAGCAATGAAAAAACAAGTTCAAAGAAATTATTTACCCTTACTATGTGTGGTACACTTGAATACTTTCTGTTCTGTATTATTCTATTTATTTTAAAAATGCTGGTCAAGACTCACTGAAATGATTTCATGGCTCAGTACTAGGTCAGAAACCTTAGTATGAAAATTAGTGTCATAACCAATGCTGTAGAACGCCACTCTTATTGTTTCTGAAGTTTGGATAGGATATTAGGCTTTTCAATTGTTCAAAAATCACATCCCCTTTGAGCCTTTATCCAAGAAAAGAAAGGGAGAGGGGTATTAAGAGAGAGACAAACAGTAAAGAGAATTGTGCATTCTGTGTCACTCACTAAAAAGGGCAGTGAAATTAACACGCTCCACACAAGAGTGGCTCCATCTCAATGACAAAGAAGCTTGCCTCAAAAGGCGGAGGTTAAAGACACATATTGAAGAAGGTTCTGATGTCTTTAATGTTCCTTTGAGTTGTCAGAAAGACATAATTTCCCCATGATGACTCATTGGTAAAAGGAAGACTTGTAAGTGGTCTTTAGGCAAATTGCAAGACTGAAAGACAAGCCATACACCTCCTACTCAGATTACCTTCCCACACAAAAAAAGCACCAGGTCTCCTCCAGGCTACTTGGTTAAGACACCCACTGATCAACACTAAGAAGCCTGGACAGTATTATCTATGGGAGGATGCAACGGTTTCACTTCTAGATATGGAACCAACACATGAGCCAGGAAAACTCCTTAATACAAATACAACAAAAAAGAGAAAGAGAGTCTGGGAGATCATAAACATACTAACGTGGAAACAGTCTCAATAAAAATTTTAGTTACCATGGGGATTTCTGGAGGGGAACGAGGGGGTAGAAATGAAGTCTCTTTAGAGAAATGACTGATGCGATTTATTAATCTACTTGCAAGTAATGTCAAATTTTAAAGTTGCTCCAAAGAAAACCACTTTTTTTTTTTTAAAACATCAGCCTCTTAATATGCTGAAGGAACCTGTTCAAAACGCTTCAGGAGTGAAGTAACTTAGATGATAAATGTGTTCTTCAATCTGTGCACCAGTCAAGTAGCAATAAAATCAGAATAATTCATGCAAAATTTTTCATTATGTTTCTAAACATACTTATTTACATTTTAAATCACACATTAGACAATATGAAATATCTTTCATTTAGACAGGTGTGAACTAGAAAACAGATGTATTCATTAAACATGGAACAATTCGGTGAATTAAAAAAAAAATACTCAAAGAACTCTGGTTGAAGTATTTGAGCCATTGTTAACTTACTTGAAAAAATATAGCCATAGCTCCGATTATTCTGTTTTCAGAAATGGCGGTTTGAAAGCTGTCAAAATCATCTGGATTGTAAAAGAAAATCTGCATCTGTAAAAAGAACAATAAAAAACATATTAGGAGAATATACCAGGAAAACCTATGCAGAAGTAGAGAGAATAGTACAGTGTACTCAGATTCCCCAACATAATAAGATTTTGACCAATGTATTCATCTATCCATATTTCTCTTTGCTAAAGTATTTGACAGCAAACCCTAGACATTTTATCATTCTACCCCAACATACTTCAGTAGATATCAATAAAATACATGTCTTTTCACATAACTACGATGACTTTAGGTCACACACAAAAATAACACCCAACATCTTATTACCTAATACTCATGTCATGGTGAACGGTCTCTACTAGGAAGCCAGATTTTAATGGAGTTAAAACACGCTAAGGTAGAAAACCAAGGCTGTGAGATTCAGTTCACATGTTAAAATTTTAAAGGCTTAAATGGACATGTCTTTAGAGACAAGTATCATTTTGATGATAAGAATTTGATGGGGGCTCTCAGCTTTAAGAAATAGCCAATATGGGCTATTTTAGTCAATCCACAAAAATTTAACGGCAATGATGATAATAATATTCTTGATTTTACAGTTCGCAAAAAGCCATCCCATTCCTGATCTCACTTAATCCATCTAACAATCCCCGTGAAGGCTGGGCAGAAATGACTACACTCAAGTTACACGTGAAGAAAGTGCTTCATAAACTTGATGCTCACTTGGTTAAGACAAAAACATCAGTGAAGAGTGCAAAATCCTGGTGTTCTCATCCCCACCTTGAATACCTTCTCTGACCTTTGACAAGGGCTTATCATCCTTTAAGGTAAATCAACTTAAAATCATTATACAATTTGAATGCCTGGACATTCCTTGATATCTAATACAATTCAGAGAACAAAAACAGATCACAGAGTATTCTTGAGAGATTATGTATGAGATAAGAATAAAAGACTTGGGGCCCTAATTCCAGCTTCCTCATTTACTTGCATGTGAGATCCCAGGCAAGTAAACTAATTTCTAAGCATTATTCCTTATGTATAGATGAGAGTGGGGATTAAACATGTCAGTATAGGACACAGAGTGTGCACTATGCCTGGACCTTAGAGGTCCACAAAGCACCATCACCATCACATTAACACCTGGCAGGCATCTTAAGATTTCTAACAGAAGTATAATTCCACTGAATCTTCTTGAATCACTCCTACTCCTTACAGAAAATCAAAACTCCTGCTATCATTGGTTCTCGTCTATGACCTTTATTTTTCCACTTTCCCAAATGACATGATGCTATTTTCTGAACAACCACACCCCAGATGGAATATGGAGACTTGATGTTAAATGATAACTACCCAGTGGGAAAAGGGAAGTCAGACAGGCTAGCTGAAATACAGGTCAAACGCGAAGAGTCCTGCTGACTGAATTCACCCACACGTTATGAACAAGCCGACATTTTTTTCCCCTGAAGGGTGTGATCAGGGAGCCCAAATCAGGACACTTCCTAGGAAAAGTCAGACACCCAAGTGGACTGGAGGATGGTAGATTCTTTTGGAGATTATACTTTCTTATGCAGAATTGTCCTCCTTAGATTGTGAATTTCCATTGACGCTAGCACCACCCACTTACAAATGTGTTACCTTTATGTCTGGACAGCTACAGACATCATGAATTTACTCTGAGAAAAATGAATTCAATGAGATGCAGATTAAAATAGTTTAATACTGGGTGAATTGCTCTGGGGACAATGAGACTAACCCAGGAAAGAAACTCTGCATAGGTATATTCAGAAAATTACACTTCACTTCCCTTTTAAAACCCAGACCCTCAGATGAAGTTCACACAAGGTTTTCTTATTCTTCAGTCCAGGAGCAGGGGCGGCATTGTTTAATGCATCACCTGAATAGTGTGTGATACAAAATACTTTCAGACCTCTTCAAGGGCATTTTCATTTACAACTGGGTGAGAAAATTCATTTTTAGAAAATGTCTTTGAATCATGGCTCCACCCATCAGGATAATAAAATGTCTCATAAAGAGAACAGCAGCCATAGGTCTGAAATATCAATTTTCCTTGCCATCAGTATCTCTCTCAAGTCGCAGTCTACTGAATTTTGTTAACTTTTAAAGATATCTTAAATGTGAAAGTAAGTAGATGGAGTTTTGCTGAGGGATTGGACTTCAAATTATTTTGTTGTTACCGCTGATGAGACAAATCCAGGCATAGTCTGGAAACTTATTTTACAAAAACATTTTGGGAACGGTCCTGGTAGCTACTGAGCATTTTGGGTAGCCCATCCATTTTCTACATCTGCTTGCAAGTGCCATGTTCGGAGCATTCCTTCAGCTTTCCCCAAAGTGTGTTCTTTCTAATCATAAGAACTAAAGTGAAGCTGACTGCATAGAAATCCTCCTTCTGAAGAAACATGGTAAACAGAAGCTGAAGAAAAGACCTGAGAAACTGGGCAATAAAGAAATCTATTAAGTGTTCCCTATATCCTTTACCCGGACCACCAATTATTTATATCTTACCTTATTTGCATGTTTCCTCTCTCCCCACAAACATTACCCCTGAATCATTTAATAGTAAGTGAGAGAAAATATGCCTCTTTACCAATACATACGTAAGTGTACTGTTTCTAAGAATAAGAATATTCTTTTATATATCCACAGTAAAATTATTAAAATTAGCAAGTTTTACTTTGATATAATACTATTAATCATTTTCACAGTCCATTTTCAACTTTTGGCAAGTGCCCAAATAAAGTCCATTATAGATCATTATTTGTATCTTGGTCCAGGAATCTAAAAGAGGATCAAACTTTGCATTCAGTTGCCACGTCTCTTTATAATGACCCCTCCGACCCCCAACTTTCATTTGGGACAGTTACTCAGCCTTTTTCTTTTTTTTTTGGTAGTTTGAAGGGTGCAGGCCAGTTATTAAGTAGAAATAGGGTCAGTTTCGTGGTTTTGCATAATTAGATTCAGGTTGAGTCATATGTAAATGTACCACAATAAAGCATAAGGTAGTAAATGGTTCAGGGTCATGTGAGGCATACATTAAATGAATATAGAATAACACAGGGCATGGACCAGGTAAGGGGAGATTTTGCCGAAGTTGGACTTCCTATTTTCTAATGTTGTAGCGGTGTGTTTAAATCAGTTCTCATATGCCTGTTGTAATGGCAGCAAGAGGAAATGATTCCAATACAAGAGTGGGAAACCCAACAGAACTTTCCCTGGTGGTTCAGAAAGCTCTACATTTTAATTTCCTCTCACAACACATATTTCTCCAATGTGCTCTCCTCCCACATATATGAACCAAGAAAAATTCATGATGAATTAAGGAAATGACATGCAGACAGCCCAGAGGATAGGCAATACACTGGTAGATTCATCAGACACTTACAGGATACTGTTGTTCATCCTTAACAGAACAGAAGAACACATAGGAAAAGCTATAGGAAAAGAACAAATGAGACGTAAACACGATGAGGTAAAGATGGTGACGGAAAGAGCAACAGCAGAATAAAAACTCACGGAGGAGGCAGTACATAACAGGACTGAAGAGGTGAAATGTATTTTTCTGATCGTGTTTGGGGCTACCAAGTAGCCAGCCAGCTGAGAACACAGTAGTAGACAAAAAAGTCACCCAAGGATAAAAATGTGCAGTAAAGACAAAGAAAAAAACCCAAACACAGTTAATGATCTGCTGGTTCTACTTGTTGGATGATTTGCAAATGATTATGTCACAAAGTTTAGGATAACAAGTTCTTACTCTATTTTTAGATTATGCTGTACCTTAATGACTGAAGAGCCAGATCACACATATTCAATGATTCCTTCATTCTGTCACTACCATCAGACAGCAAGACTGATGAGGGCAGGAAGGCTGGCTACCTGCTTAAAGACTTTGTCTTGAACAGTGTTGTTCTTGTAAATTCCATTAACTCATTTGTGGAATGAATAAAATGAGTGGGGACTCTAGATGACTGGAAGCAAGGACAGTCGAATGATAAAGTCACAATCATTACATTGAGGGTCTTGTTATTTCCAGGAAAACAATTATACAGTGACATGAATAGCAAAGAGAGATAAGGATATTAAGAGAATGAATGGACTTAAAACTGCTGGAGAAAATGTTCAAGAAGGTGCAATATAACCCACAATCATTATGAAATGACTAAGTGGAACCAGGTACGGTTCTGCTAAACACCGGCAACATTCCTTTCTCTTTAATCTGGAAGGAATTTCAAACTGTTTTCTACCTAAGCAACTCTAGCCTGAAATTTTAATGATCCAACAAAAGAAAATCTAGTTGCCTAAATCGTGAGAAAAATTATAAACACCCACTATGTACACTATATATAAGGAATACTCTGAATTCAGAACTATGATATAGGTATTTTCATTTGTATCAATCAACAGTCTTTACTCCCAGTAACTTTTTTTTAAAGCATCATGATTATATTTTTATCCCCTGTGAGGGTTAATTTTAATGTGTTGACTTTGCCCTAGCTATGCTGCCTACTTGTTTGGTCCAACAGTATTCCACATGTTGCTGTGAAGGTCTTGTTTTAAATGTGATTGCTAAAAAAAATAAATAAATAAATAAATGTGATTGCTGTTTACATCACGAGACTCTCCATATGGTGGGAGCCACATCCAATCACTTGAAACCTGGAGGAAGAGGTAGGAATTCTGCCTCTAGATTGCAACAGAGAATTTCTGCCCGAGTTTCCAGCCTTCAGTCTTCAGCCTGCAACGTCAACTCTTCAACACAACTCTTCAGCAAGGCTGAAATTTCCAGCCTGCTCTGCATATTTCATACTTGCCCAACCCCAAAATAGAGGCACAACCACTTCCTTAAAACCTCAGTCTCAAAAAAAAAACAAAAACAAAACCTCAGTCCCTCTCACATTGGTCTCATTTCTCTGGTGAACTCTAATACAACCCTAAATGTCACTACTGATCTTAAGCAAAATGTATCCCAATATATCTATATGTCTCTGTGCTTCACCTTAGAAAACTGTTCTGTAACTTCATTCTTTTTTGAGTTTCTTTGAGCTCTGAGCTTTATCCTCTTCATTTATCTCTTTCTAACAAGGTTCTCCCCTGGAGAATGGAGGCCCTATTACAACCCAGTTCACACTCCTGCGACCTACAGAAAAACATCCTTGAAACTGACAGACAACACAACTGGGTGATATAAAATGAAGACCAAACGACATGGGCCACAGAATCAGACCTGATTTGTATACAGAAGACGCCTGAGGTCTCCAAGGCTCACTGTCCCCTTCTGTCAAACAGAGGTAATGCATACCTCATGGGATGGTTGTAATAAAGAAACACTACTGCATGCTTGGGAAAAGTAAGAAGAAACTCCAGAGCCCTCAGTTTTTATTACTATGTATCTTTATTACTTTCTTCAGACCAGGAGAGAGATGCAAATTCAGGTGAAAATAAATTGTTTCCAGGGACCAGCCAACAATCCCAATGAGTGATGCCACAAGGCATAGCAAAGAAACCTGTGTGCGGGCTTCACACAGCCTTCATTCCAAGAATATTTTTAGAAGAAACTTGACCCAAAGAATAGATGGCATTCAACATCTTTACAGGCAAGGCAGCATTTAAATAAACATTCTGAAGCATTTGCTTTATAAAATATCATTAACCATGGAGTGCGCCAATCCTTAATTATTTCCCCTTTTTCCCCTGCCCTGTAATATGGAATTATCTTCAACTGTAAACAGCAGGAATACAGATTTTTGGAGAAGAAGAACCCCACGTGCACCGTAGCGCCATGACTCCTATACAGTTGGGTATCAAGGTATTTTAGGGAATCCCTTTCAAAAGTCTCTTGTGTGTAACTTGTTTATGCTATTTATTAGTTGTTTTTTTTTTTTTTAATTTCTGCATCTGATTAGTCAAATACACATTTAACTTTTTCAGCTGCTTCCTGGTAGGGAAAAGTTCAGGCTCTTGCTTCCATCAGTGAAGGATTTCCTACGTGTGATTCGTGAGCTATTTCTTAAAAGTTCAGCATTAAGTTTGGACACAAATGAGGTAGGTTAAGCATCTGGCTACAGTTGGTCCCTTATCATGGACTCCAGAAAGAGGGAGTAAGTTGTAGCTCTCCCATTTTACAGCTGTGTGACCCAGATGAAGTTAGTCACCCTCTCTGAGCCTTGGCAGCTTAGCAGGAAACTGAGGATCGGAAACAGGTCATTGGGCTACATTGAGGATTAAATAAAATAAGTAAAGTGCTTCCTACAATAGCTGACATATGATAGGCCCCCTAATGAATTGTTTTTAAAGACATCATTTAATGTCTTTAAAAAGTAGTTAATGGACGGGAAAAGGAAAGGTAAAAACCCAAATACATTAGTGCACGGGTTGTTTTCAATAACCCCAAATTGGGCATTACCCGGATGCCAGTCAATAATGGACGACCTAACAGAACACACAACAAAGAGTATGAACGCACCTCACAAACACAAACCATGCTGAGACAAAGAAACCTGATTTTTTTTCTTTTAACAGAAAGGATACACTCTGTGATCCTGCTGCAATGAAGTACAAAATCAGGAAAAACTCTTGCAGTTACAAGCCAACACCTGGCGGGTGGTAACTGGAAGAGGGGTCCTGGGGAGAAGCCGGTGAGAAAGTGTTTTTTCTTGATCTGCGGCCTGGTTCAAAGAGCGTGAAAATTCATTCAGCTGCACACTGATCATCTGTGAATTTCTCTCTCTATAGATATATATTTCTCTAATAAAGAAATAAAATTAGGGACCTCCCCGGGCAGGGCGGGTCCAGTGGTTAAGACTTCACCTTCCAATGCAGGGGGTGCAGGATCGATCCCTGGTTGGGAAGCTAAGATCCCACAAACCTTGCGACCAAAAAACCAAAACATAAAACAGAAGTAATATTGTAATGAATTCAATAAAGATTTCAAAAAAAGTGGTCTACATTAAAGAAAGAAAAAGAAATAAAATTAGTGAAATAGCTGTAATTTTGAAACTGGGATAAACAAAGTATAATCTTCTCCTATAATAAAGGAGTAGGGTGACATTGTTTCCCTGTTCTGTACCCATTCCATACAACAGAGGCTGCTCCCAACAGGGGGGTATGGCTACAGAGAACTGATTTGCTTCAAAGAGCAAATTAGGGTGGATGACCGGAGGTGTGTGCAGAATCACGCCTGCCTAGGACCAAGTAACAGTGACATGGGCCCAACTCTGCTTCTTTCCACCCAACCCCTTGAGGCAGATGCTGCAGAACGAAGCTAAGAGGCAGCAGCAGAGGGCTGCCGAAACGTATCGTATCCAACTCTTTACAATACTTTACATGAATTCATCCCTTCAATCCTTAGCATATATGGAGGGTGAGTGAGTGAGTGAAAGTTGCTCAGTCATGTCCAACTCTTTGCGACTCCATGGACTATACATACAGACCATGGAATTCTCCGGGCCAGAATACTGGAGTGGGTAGCCTTTCCTTTCTCCAGGGGAACTTCCCAACCCGGGGATCAGACTCAGGTCTCCAACACTGCAGGTGTATTCTTTACCAGCTGAGCCACCAGGGAAAGTATTATTATTCTCCCCATTTTTAAAAAAAGGAAATTCAGGCTGAGATATTATGTCTTCTCTGTTAAGAAATAAAGCTGGGATTCAAACCCAGAGCCTACACTTTAAAAGTCCTCTTGGTAGATCATCCTGACCAGAATCCCCATAAGCCATGAGCATGACCTATTAGCAATTGCTAGGATCTTGGTACAAAGCTTCTAGGGTAGTGTTCTCAAACAGGCTGATTTTTGGACCCTGGGGACATCTGTCGATGTCTGAAGACATCTGCGGTTGGTGTCACTTGGGGTCAGATGCTATTGCTGGCGTCTACTGGGGAGAGGCCAGCGAGGTTTCTAAACACCCTACAATGCATAGGATACTCCTCGCCAGAGCAACTAATTATCCAGCCTAAAATGTCAGTAGTGCTGAGGTGCACAAACCATGCTTACACCCACTGCCACAGGAAGGCTAGTCAATGGCTATGGGAAAGCTCTGTGATCGTCTTTCTCCTTCCTACTACTGACCTTACAGGGAGGAGGACCGAGTCTGCTATAATGGGGCTCAAAGACTGCAGGGTCTTGCCCTTACCCATAAACCAGTAACTTAAGACCTCTTTCACCTACTGGAGTGACTGTAATAACCTTCTTTTCTATTAAAACAACCTATTCTTGCTTGCTATTTTGTACCTAAGCCTGGTTCTGAAATGCAGTGGAGCTTAATGCCCTGGACACAGCGGAGGGGGTGGGGAGCCCTAGGTGCATCTGGAACTCATTTGTATTTCAAAAACAGGAAAATAACCACCTCAGTGTTTGTGCTCTTTGTAATGTGAAACTTTTTAGAAATTGCTTTGTACTTGGGAGTAACAGCCACATGATTCACCATGAAATGAAGTCTGGAAAATCATTTTGGATAAATGGACCTATAAATTCAATAGAATTTCCATGACAACATAGACTGCGACACTCAACCACAAATAAAAGGTTATAAATCATTCAAAACCAACGAGGAATCAGCAATATGTCTCCCATTTTGAAATATAAGAAACCTGAAATACAGTTTGTTACTGACTCACCCAAAATTCCCATTATGGTTCTGTCCTCACTTCTGATATTGTACTTTCTACCCCCCAATAGGTTCTGGGGAAATGATGATGCTGTGAATCTGCAGTCAAGCTAAATAAAATTAGCACAGGTATAGAATTAGTTGTATTCCTCCCTTTCTCCCAGCCAAAAGTCTGCCAGAAAGCTTCACACAAAGAGAAGCTGTGCACTTTTACCCAGAAAACTGCATTATGCCCTTTGCAGCTAAATGTTGCCAAATTAAGCTCTCCCAAAGAAACAGGTTTATGCAAAACATGTCTGAGAACGGACATGTGAGACAATATGGATGGTTTCCAAAGCTTTTCAGACTTCTATAAATCAAAACCTCACCCTCTTATGCTCTAAGGGTAATCTCCACAGGAGGCATTTTTTAGATTAGCTGGGTCAATTGAACTAGAACATCTGCTCCTTAAAGCAGCTCTCTGCTACTCAGATTTTCTGTTTAATTTTACTGAAGGGTGGCACTAGGGGTAAAGAATCCACCTGCCAATGCAGGAGACTTAGGAATCCCGAGTTTGATCGCTGGGTTGGGAAGATCCCCTGGACGAGGGGATGGTAACCCATTCTAGTATTCTTGCCTAGAGAATCCCATGGACAAGAGGAGCCTGGCGGGCTGCAGTCCACGGGGTCACAAAGAGTCGGACATGACTGAGCGCCTGAGCACAGCTCATGAGGTGCCCTTACAATGGACTCTTCCAGGTCCGATGTGCTGGGACCTCTCCCACTGGGCAGTACCGGCCCCAGGACCAAGAATACAGTAGTTACTTATTAAATGACTGTGGAATACATTAAAGGAATGAGCTTACTTCTTGCACAGGAGGAAATGCACTGCCTTGCTCTATTCAAACTCTTTCTGATTTTTAAGTTTCCCTTATAGACAACAGCTTTGGGTAGATAACTGTTGGGGGGGGGGAACCAATTTATGGAGCTATAAACTGGGGTTCTGCACACCCCTTGAGATACTGCCAAGGGTTGTCCGTGTGTGCACTGGACACTGTCTACCTTTTTCATCAGATAAACTCTTATGGTTATACCTATTACCACATTTTCAGTCCTGATGCCACGTGGTCAATGGCTTTCATCAAAATCTTCACAGGTCCTACAAGCCAGAAACGGTAAGAATCACTGATACAAAAAATAAGTGAATATGCTTCTATGAGCACAAAATCTTTTTGCTAAGACAGATCCCTAGAAGTCGTTCAAATTTTCCCCTGAAAAGGGTACACACCTTTTATATTCTAGCAGTAATGGAAAAGAATACCATCTCCCCACACCACTGCTAAGACTGGATTGGCGGATCCTTATTTTTTACACATTGGGTGAACATTTCTGTTTTCATTTTTTAATTTTCCTGATAATCAGTAAGAATGAGAATCTTAATTCATTTTTTTTCCAATGATTTTCCTTTCTATGATTTAAGGAGACCCTCGACTAAGAAAATTTAAGATTTGCCAGAAGTGTAGCAAATACAAAGACAGACAAGTACATATATTTGCCCCATATACATCAGGAAAAAAAATTCACATGCATCATAAATAGGAGAACTGATAAGATAAATAATGGGGTGGAGAAAAGAAACTCACAAGTAGGCACTGACATTTACACTTCTTGAAGATTTATTAGTAATGAAGACAGTCAAGATGCAGGATATATTCACATTTGATTTTTAAAAAGCCCCACAACAAAATATTTGTTGTGTATCTGTCTGCATCAGCGAATCCTAAAGGCAATCAACCCTGAATATTCGCTGGAAGGACTGATGCCGAAATTCCAATACTTTGGCTACCTGATGCGAGGAGCTGATTCATAGGAAAAGACCCTGATGCTGGGAAAGACCAAAGGCAGGAGGAGAAGGGGGCAACAGAGGACGAGATGGTTGGATGGCCTCACCGACTCAATGGACATGAGTCTGAGCAAGCTCTTGGAGATGGTGAAGGAGAGGGAACTCTGGCGTGCTACAGCCCATGGGGTCACAAAGAGTCTGACACAACTTAGCAACTGAGCAACAAATGCATCTGCACAGATATACAATAGTAAGGAAAGAAAAGGCTCTGGAAAACAACACCAACTAGTAACAGTGGTTTTCTCTAGAGAGGGGACTTGGATTGGTTTGGGGCCAAGGAAGGTAGTTTGTTCTATTCCAATGGTTTAAAATACTTGCTGGCTCTAAATAATAGTTTCTCTGTGTTGGGGCAGGGGGGCGTTCCTCAAAATGAGGGAAAGGAAAGCGAAGAATTGAAAAATAAAAGAACAGAATCAAAATCCCCATCACTACTGCAGAGGGGGAAGGTGAAGCTAATGGATTCATTTGGGGGACCAAACTCAGAAAATCTGTGTTATCAGCAAAGTGCTCCAAAGGAATGAATCCATCAGCCCCTAGCGACAGACAGCACAGCGTCACACAGGCTATGATCCTGCTCTATTCCTGACTTCACTCTGACACTATCCACTCTTCATTTATTTCTGCCTGCAGTGAATCACGACTATTCAAGTTCAGTAACACTCCAAAGGAGGAAGGGAAAAAAAATAAAAAGATAGAGCTACTGTTTCTGACCTACACAGACTATTCAATTCACTTAACACAGCTGCTCTGTTGAAAAGTATATTTATTTAGACTAATAGTTTCCCACCTACCTGGCCATAAAATTACAGTGTGCACACCTAGTAAACACAAAGTACTAATGCTCACAGACTGTATATTTGGTCAGGAAAACACCAGCAAATTAAGGAGGAAAGCAAGGCTGCCCAAAGCTGGGCAAAGCATGGCTCTGCTGATGGCCTGAGTATAACCTGAAAGCAGTGATTTAGGAAGAAGCTCTTAGGAAATGGCTGCAGGCCTCGGTGGTAATGAGGACAGAGTTCTGCCACCAACAGTGCTTTGATCGTCGTTCATAATATTCTTGCTGAATGATCCTCCTTTCCATGAATTCCCCAGAGTATGATTTTGAATTTGGGGATCTTATAATCAGAGCAAACACATGATGGAGTAACACAGATATGATTAGAACATCTAAGTTCCAGTTCAAACTCTGCCTCATGTTGTGTTACAATCAGAGGCAAATCACTTAATATTTTCTAGATCCCTGTTTCTAAATATGAAAAACTGAGATGATGTTATTAGGTTAATTTCAATGATGATGACTTAAAAAGAGGTTTGATGACTGACTCTAAGTGTACAGGTTTGATGTTAGGATTAAACACCACAAAACCTATGGATGACATTAATAACTTCTCCCTCATTATTACTCTGGCTATGATAATTATTACATGAAAATCCTTTTAAAAAATACATGTCTCTGTTCAGCTAGCTATGTAGTACTAAATTCACTGACTGTATGATTTTAGAGCCAAGTCCTCTATTGATTACATTTTCTCATTTCCCATTCTGTTCCATATTCTTTCCCCCTCGCAACATATTTTTATGAAGAAGTTTCAAACATAAGAGCAAAGTTGAAGAATATTACTGTGAACACCTATATACTGCCAACTAGATTCTAACATTAATATTCTAAGAAACTTGCTTTATCAAATAACAACCAGTTCCTCTATCCAGGCATTTTATCAGGTACTGCATTTTAAAGGGAAAAAAAAAATTAGCACTTTCAGGCAGTCAACTAGTTACCTCAATATTAAGAGAAAGCCAGGCAACGTTTTCCAGGCTTTGGGTCCAAGCCAGGGAATGTCTTGCTGGTTTGCAAGGGGGTTAATAACTCCATTAATGAGAACATCTTGAGATTCTGATAGCTATATCTCTGCAGGGAACTGTTCATAATTTGGAATAAAGACAGAGTTTAAAGGATGGGACAAAAACAACAAAATATCAAAGCTAGGTCTTAAAGAAACCAAGAGTCTATGGGAGACAGTGTTAGTCAATAATCATGTTATTGATTGGCTCCATTCATGCCCCACTCTGATGAGCTAATACCAGAACACATCCAGAGAGACTATACATTAAGTGTAACTATGCCTCAATGCTTGTTTCACTTGTCTTGAATTTATAATACATAATGTAACAGTGAACACACCCAGCAGTCTATCCAGGAAGCTTGATTCATTATCTTCCCATTTGAGATTCAGCCACCGAAGAGGGTCTTCCCCACAGAACTCCAGCCCAAAATCTTGAGGAGGAAAGGTACTTTTAAATCAAAAGGAGCTTAAAATTGGCTGTTTTAGTTGGGATTCAAGCAGAGTTGTGTATGTTACTAGGAAGATTCATGGAGTTCAAGAAGTCTGATTTATAACAGCAAAATACTTGGTGCTGGGAAAACTAGACAGCTACATGTAAAAGAAAGAAATTAGAACACTACCTAACACCATACACAAAAATAAACTCAAAGTGGATCAAAGACCTAAAGCTAAGATGGGACAGTATAAAACTCCTACAGGGAACATAAGAAAAACATTCTTTGACAGAACACACAGGAAGGTCTTTTTTGACCCACCTCCTACAGTACTGAAAATAAAAACAAAAATAATCAAATGGGACACAATTAAACTGAAAAGCTTTTGCACAGCAAAGGAAACCATAAACAAAAAGAAAAGACAACATTCAGAATGGGAAAAAAAATCTGCAAACAAAGCAATTGACAGAGATGGACAAAAATATATATCTCCAAAATATACAAACAGCTCACGCAGCTCAATATCAAAAAAAACAAGGTAATCAAAAAAGTGGGTGGCAAATAAGACATAAGACATTTCTCCAAAGACGACGTAAAGATGGCCAACAAACACATGAAAAGATGCTCAACACCATTCATTATTAGAGAAATGCAAACCAAAACTACAATGAGGTACCACCTCACACCAGTAAGAATGACTATCACCAAAAAAATCTACAAACAGTAAATGCTGGAGAGGATGTCGTGAAAAGGGAAGCCCTATGCACTGTTGGTGGGGATATAAACTGGTACAACCGCTATGGAGAACAGTATAGAGGCTTCTTAAAAAATTAAAAATGGGACTGTCATATGGCCCAGCAATCCCACTCCTGGACGTATACCCTGAGAAAACCATAATTCAAACAGACACATGCACCCCAGTGTTCACTGCAGCACTATTCATAATAGCCAGGACATGGAAGTAACCTAGATGCCCATCAACAAATGAATAGATAAAGAAGATATGGTGTGTATATGTATATATATATATATATATATATATATATATATATATACAGTAGAATATTACTCAATGTGAACAAAATGAAATTGGGTCATTCATAGAGATGTGGATGGACTGAGAGTCTGTCATACAGAGTAAAGAAAGTAAGAGAGGGAAAAACAAATACTGTATATTAATGCCTATGTATGGAATTTAGAAAGATGGGACAGATGAGCATGTCTGCAGGGCAGGAATAGAGAACAGACATGTGGACACAGCGGGAGAAGGGAAGGGGAAGACGAGTTGTGAGAGCAGCACTGACGTATCATCAGCATCGTGTGTAAAACAGGCAGTGGGAAGCTGCTCTATAGCAGAGGCAGCTCAGCTCGGTGATGCCCTAGAGGGGTGGGATGGGAGGAAGGCCCAAAAGGGTGGGGATGTATGTATACAAACAGCTGATTCAGTTCACTGAATAGCAGAATCACAACACTGTAAAGCAACTCTACTTCTATTAAAAAATGTAGATAAATTCACTGTCAATCAATGAGAAAATGACTCAATAAACTGGGAGCAAACTGTGGAATATTATGCAGCTCTTAAAAAGAATGATGTTTATTCTATATCTGACATGCAAAGATGCCCATGGATATACCATTAAGTCAAAAACTGAAGTTATGGAACACTATGTACATACTCATCTGATTGTTCAAGAAAAGGGAAAAAACACAGAAACACCAATAGTGAGGAAGAAGAAAACACTGGAACAATCTATAAGAAGCACAACTATGGTTACCTTTGAGAACTAAAAATGCAGAGATGACACAATGGATTCCATTTTTACTTCATATGTTCAGTACTGCTTAAAGATTGTTTCAATGAGAAAACTTTCTTTTGTAAGTATTTAAGATAATAAACAAAAAACAGCAACAACAGAGAAAGACTTAAACAGGAGTCAAACAACATACAGAGGACAAGATGCATCATCAAATTTTACGAAGTATTGACATTCATACAGAACAGTGCCCAGAGTAAACGCACTTGTAAGTTACCTTGGTGAAGTTTCAGAGTGAGCACTCACGCAACACTTCTGGACCCCAGAAGCCCCATGTGTTTCCATCTGGTCACTACCCTCAAACAAGAGTAACCATCTCCTGACATCCACTAGCAGAGATTCATCCTTCTAACCAGATGGCTTTTCAGCTCATTTTAAACAAGAGATTCTACGATGCTTTAAAGCAAGTCCTCTGTTTGCCACCAGACTTCAGTCCACATTCTTACAAGGGTGACAGCTGGAAGATCAGTGAGTTCTTGTTTCCTGGCTTTTTTTTATGGATGATGGGGGTTTGTTAGAGTGTTTCAGAGCCTTTAGAGGCACCCTTTTGAGCTATTTTCAAGATGATTGCTAGGAGGTAGACAGGAGGAGGTCCTAAGAAACAGGGATGTGAGACACTCCACGTCTCAGAGTCATCACCCATACTTTTGTGTGCTCCACTTATGAAACAGCCACCGGGCCATGTGCTTTACAAAAATTAGGGCACTTTTTCTGTCATAACAACTCTTATAGGGAGGTGCTACTGCTTCTGTCCTCATTTTAGAGACAGGAAAGGGGAGATGCAGAAAAGTGTAGAAACTGCTTCTAGGAACAGCTGGTGAGCAGTTGGGAACCCAGCCTTGCTGCTCCCCAACAGATCAGACACCTGGGATGTGCCCTGTTCTACTGTGCAGCCCCTGACTCTTCCTGGTGTGATGACCACTCATGGCCACAGCACAGAGCACACCCAACCACAAAAAGCCTCACTGAAGGATCTCAGCTTGAGTCAGCTCTGATCACTAGGGCTCTATTTTCTTTCTTCAGGGAGCATGGACGGACTTTGTCTCACCAACTGCTTTGCTTCCAATTAAAGTTCTGTCCTATCTGTGAGATGCTGTGAGCACCCTGAACTCACCCTGGTCCTAAGTGCCTAGTAGAGTCATGCTAACCATCAGCGGCTAGGCATGCACTGCAGCTCGGCAGAAGCCCAGTCTTCACCTACTCGGTACAGAAACAACCCAGGGCCACAAACGTAAGCCAAGAACAAGAACCAGCAGAGGTCACAGGACTCTGGACACTAGCAAAATCGGGGAGAGGGGAAGGATTTAGAATTCAAGAACAGACCCAGTGAAACTGAACATCCAGCCAAATGTCATCGGTCATCAAGGTCTCTCTTCACCGTAAGGTAACTTAGCTTGCTTTCATAGTTACTGAGCAGAGGTTAGGGATGGAGTTGTACCAGACACATGGCTAGGTAAACAGAATCTTCCATCCTGTTTCTAAAGGCTGGGTCCATAGGGATTTGCATGCCCAGGGAAATACGTTCACACATGCATTGCTGTATTTAAAGGGGTCACTGGTAGAGGGGTATATTTTTATTCACAGCACTGTTGTTTAGTCGGTAAGTCGTGTCCGACACGTTTGCGACCCCCATGGACTACAGCCCACCAGGCTCCCTGTCCAGAGGATTCTCCAGGCAAGAATACTGGAGTGGGTTCCCATTTCCTTCTCCAGGGGATCTTCCGAGCCCGTGGATGGAACCTGCAACGGCAGGGGGATTCTTGACCCCTAAGCCACCTGGGAAGCCCACTGTATTCTACCTTAAGACAGCACATGTCCTGGTCTAAAGGTTGGAATATCGGGCTCTGTTATTTCTTCAAACACCTACACCTCAAGTATTTTTAACATGCTGGCTCAATGACTCCTACCCACGGATTCCTCCCCATGATTGTCTATTTGTGCTGCACGGAAATACCGTTTTTTGTTCTCAGTCTGCGAGCACAGGATGGTGTAGAACATACAGCTCTCTCAATTTTCTGAGTCTTAAACAGCATGTTAACACCCATCTGGAGCTCTTGGGCATTACCTTTTTGGAACATTAACCGCACAGCAGATGGATTTCTGCCTTCTGCAGAGCCATTCTACTGGGCTTCCAGGCCATCAGCACCAGGGCTCTCGGAGCTGTGAACCTCTTTGGGTCCTGCTCTGGCAGCGTTATCTTTGTGAATTGGCTTTCCTGGCGGTGAAGCTCTGAGCTCATTTTCCAGTTTTATGAACTGTTACCAGTGTACACAACTGTGTTCACAGTTGGGGGACAAGAGAAAACACACCGACTGATGTGGGGGCCTGGCAACCCTGGGGTGTAGATACCCCAACACATCTTGGGAAACAGGGTTCTCTGGGTACCCTGGCAAAGCAACCCACAAAGAGGCATTTCTCCTAAAAGAAGAGTTATAGTTCTCCATTTTCTCTTCTTTTTTAAAAAATAATTTTATTTATTTATTGGCTATGCTGGGTCTTTGCTGCTGTGCAGGATTTTCTCTAGTTGCAGTGAGCAGGGGCTACTCTCTCGTTCCGGTCTGCGGGCTTCACTGCAGTGGCTTCTCTTGTTGAGGAACACGTGTTCTAGGGCACGTGGGCTTCAGTAGTTGTGGCTTCTGGGCTCTAGAGCACAGGCTCAATAGCTGTGGCACATGGGCTTACTTGCTCCAAGGCATGCGGGATCTTCCCACATTAGGGAATGAATCCATGTCTCCTGTACTGGCAGGCAGACTCCTTACCGCTGAGCCACCCGAGAAGCCTCTCCATCTTCTTGAACAGGAGAAAAGAGTGGCAATGGGAGGATGAAGGATGAGATGAACCTTAAGTCAGAATTTCCCAAGAACACTCCTGCGTTCAGCTGAGAATGGCTGTGGCTTCTCACCATAAATACCCAGAAAAAAACTCACAAACTCTCCTGTAGATATGGCCAGGGTTTACTATCCCTTCCTCTAAGACAGAGGGCCCATCAAAACCCTGATCTTAATTGCAAACATCTCCCATAAGAGTAAGGAAAAAACATTAACTTCAGGTCTGCCATCAGAATCATTTGCGTTTTTCTAAAAATGTGGATAACCCTTGTGTTCAGATGAAAGACCCTTACTTTTTAATCTTAAATTTATTCCAAAACAACCTGCTTGCTTGAAAAATCATCGTATTGTTCAGAGAGCATGTTTAATGTGCACTGGGTCTTCAACTCTCCACCCTGCCTGCTGTCTTCCTTCTCATGTCCATGGACAGCACAAAATAGCTGTAAATGCAACAAAAATAGATGTCTTCCCCATGCTCTCCACCAGCAACCCCTTTAAATAAAGACGAAGTCTAGGCACAACACAGCAAGTGCCAGGACAGCACCATTTATCCATAATGCCATTCCTCTCTTTGTAAACCACTGATTCTCAAATAGGGTTGATGCTGCTCTCCAGAGGACACCTGGCAAGGTCTGCAGATATTTCAGGCTGACACAATGTAGTTTGGGTGCTACTGACCTGCCGTAGGTACAGTCTTGTATTGTTGCTGAGTCACTAAGTTGTGTTCGACTCTTTGCAATCCCTTGGACAATGTCCCCCCAGCCTCCTCTGTCCACCGGATTTCCTAGGCAAGAATACTGGAGTGATTTACCATTTCCTTCCTCCAAAGATCTTCCCAACCTAGGGACTGAACCTGAGTCTCCTGCATTGCAGGTGGATTCTTCACCACTGCGTGACCTGGGAAGCCCAGGTAGAGGCTTAGAATGCTAGTAAACACCTTACAATGTACATGACGTAGTTGAGAATTATCCAGCCCAAAATGTCATAAGTTTCTCTGATAAGGTTGACTTTATCTGTTCTATTCAGACTCAGTGGACCATGGCTCAGAAGCTCCTCAGACACAGAAGGTTGGTCAAAAATTTCCAATTTCAAGATGACTGGACTAACATTTCTTCCCCTGCCTATTCCCAAATCAATCCTGTCTGGACAAAATGTTCACATCATGATGTTTGCCTACTGACTGCCGAGTTAAGAAGCATATGATGCACTTGGGGACAAACAATGGGGCTAACGCATGATGACGAGGCAGTCAGAGCCTTGGGCTGCAGAGCCAATGTGAACTTGAGTTGGATTACTGTCTCCACTGCATTCTACCTGGGTGAACTCATGTAAAGCTATGGGCAGAAAAGATGTCGTGGGGACTTCCCTGGTGGTCCAGTGGTTAAGAATCTACCTTCCAATGCAGGGGACATGTGTTTGATCCCCGGTCGGGGAACTAAGATTGTTGCAAAGAAGAGCCAATTCTGACTCCATGTTGGAACTGTTTCAGGATCCCACATGCCGCAGAGCAACTAAGCCCATGCGCCACAACTACGGACACACTGTCCTCAATGAGAGACACCGCTGCAATGAGAAGCCTGCAAAACACAGCTAGACAGGAGCATCTGCTTGCCACAAGAGGAGAAAGCCCGTGCGCCGCAACGACCCAGCGCAGCCACTGAATAAGTAAATAAAAGTCTTTTAAAAAATGATGCTGTTATTCTAAATCCTACCTGTGACTGTTACCTTATTTGGAAAAGGGGTCCTTGCCCACAAACAAGTGAAGATGGGGTCACGAGAATGGGTTCCAAACCAGTATGACTGTGCCCTTACAAAAAAGAAAAAATCTGGACATGAAGACACACACAGGGAGAATGCCGTGTGAAGGGGAAGGGGGGTAACGCATTTGTAAGTCACAGAATGCTACAGATGGCCAGCAAGCCCGCAGAAGCCAACAGGGAAGCACGGGTCAGATTCTCTTTCAAAGTGCTCAGAAGGAACCAATCCTGCTGACACCTTGATCTCAAACTTGTAGCTTCCAGAAGTGAGAAACAGTAAATCTCTATTGTTTAAAGCACACCCGCTTATGATACTTTGTTAAAGCAGCCCTAGAAAGCCAATACAGCGACCTTTGCATGTGTCTCAGTTTTCAATATCTGTTAAGTGGCATTAAACGTAACAGTATCCAGTTCTTGAGGCTGCTGTGAAAAGCACATGAGACAAACGAAGCCAAGTGACTAGCCCATGTTAGATGCTCAACAGGCAGGAACTCTTCTCACATCAGAACACCCACCATCAGTGACTAGAACTGGTGAAGCTCCACTTCTAGGACACATTCGTCTTTTTTTTTTTCCCAACACATTTTGCAATTCTAATCCAAAATGTAAAGAAGTATGATGTCATCTTTAAAACAAGTGTAATGCTATAACAATAGTCTTATATTAATTACCACTTTAAATTTTGCAATGCAGTGAAAGCGTGGACTCAATTCTGCTAATACCTGAAACATAACTGGGCCTTAATTACAATATTAACGACAACAACAATTTATGATGTGAGGGTATCAATCCAGAACAACCAGAATCAGGAAAGCTCAAGATGTAATTTTACCTGCAAAACTCCTACTCATCATCTTTCAAGATTCAAATAAAGTGTTACCTGCTATGTAAAGTATTTCTTAAGAAATATGCCAGCCTCCCCTCAGAACTCCAGAGGCAGGGATGACTTTCTGTGTCCAATTCAGACTTGAAAAGTCATCTATAGACTGATTTGGCAAAACACAAGCCTCTCCTGTCTAAGAACCAAACAGTAAGAAACCGCATCTTTTTCATCTTTGAATCCCCTATCGTGTGTCGTCACATGGTTAACAATTTGAAAAAATAACGCAGTTCTGTTAAGACTGTGAATTAATGGGTGCATGCGTGTTTGTGTTCAGTCTTGTCCAACTCTTTGCGACCCCTTGGGCCGTAGCACACCAGGCTCCTCTGTCCATGGGATTTCTCAGGCTCTTGAATACGGCAGTGGGTTGCCATTTCCTCCTCACGGGGATCTTCCTGACTCAGGGATTGAACCGGCATCTCCTGCGTTGCAGGAGGGTGCTTTACCAGTGAGCCACCTGTGACAGACATAATAGGGATTCCCATTTTGTTTCCATTTCCATAAACCTCAAGGAATTCAAATGTCCCAAAGAGAAGTGTGGTTAGGCAGCTGTCTCAATCTCTGCTTTTAACCTTGCCCCTTCCTCCTTAATCTTCCTGGGTAACCAGGTGAAGTCAAGAGACACCCAGAAGAATGGCAGACTTTCCAGATTCTTTCCTCTTCATCAAATTATCTGGCCCACATTTCTCTGCCTGGAGGCCCCCACTACCATCAGCAAGTTCATGACATTGACTGATTGTTACAAATGAATCTGCAGACACTAATATCTTAACAAGCTACTCTGAGCTGGTGGCATGTACACTGAGGACCAACTGGAGACAGAAGATAAAGTTACAATTTAAATTACTAGCCAACTAATAATGGATGCCATCCATACTATTGAAAGCCCACAAGAAGATTCTGAAGGCAGACAGGGCTTTTCCCTGGTTCAGCACTATAGAAACTAGAAGTTTAGTGTACCAATAATAAATACCATTCTAACCCAACAAGCACTAGGGTATCAGCAGCAATTAACTTTGGTCATGAGCAGGCAAAAGGGGGCAGAAAGGCCCAAAGTCAGCAGAAAGTGAAACTGTTAGTCACTCAGTCATATCTGATTCTTTGTGACTCCACAGATTGCAGCTCACCAGGCTCCTCTGTCCATGGAATTTTCCAGGTAAAAACACTGGAGCAGGTAGCCATTCCCTTTCTCCAGAGAATCTTTCTGGCCCAGGGATCGAGCCCAGGTCTCCTGCATTGCAGGCAGATTTTTTACCATCTGAACCACCAGGGAACCCCCTGAAGGAGCCCTTAAGGGTAAGGACCAGGTTACTGACCAGGAAGAGACACTCAGCAGATGTTAAGAGTGATGGAAAAGTTTAATATCTTGTTGTGGATGGTAGTTACCTGGTTGTTATCATTGTTTAGTCACTAAGCTGTATCTGACTCTTTCACAACCCCCCCAGGGTATAGCCTGCCAGGATCCTCTGTCCATGGGATTTCCGTGGGTTGCTATTTCCTCCTCCAGGGGATCTTCCCTACCCAGGCATTGAACCCTTGTCTCCTGCATTGGAAGGCAGGTTCTTTACTGCTGAGCCACCAGAAAACCCTACATACATGTAAAATCCATCAAGCTGAACACTTATTACTTGACAACTTGACTACAGGTATGTTATATCACAATAGAAAAATTTAAAAATTTTAAAATTCAGCACTGTATAAACAGTTTTCTTGGCAGAGCTGGGAAGCCAAATTATCTAACAGCCAGGTTGAACCTCCAGACCCTTTAAAAGTGTACAGTTGAGGGAGAGTATCAGGGATGTTGAGATTTCTGTTTACATTTAAATGAGAAGAAATCTCAGAATGGACACCGTTCTCTGGAGAGCCAGTGAAGAACCCTGAATACAGCTCATTGCATGCTTTTGAGCAACACCACAGGTGTGAAAAAGAAGTCACGCTTATCTTTCTGACAGGAAACAAATTGTGCCTTCGGAATATTAAGCACCAGTTACAGAAGTTTCACATGTAGTAAAAGCAAGGCAGTGAAGTTTGAAATACGGATAATCGCCTACAAATTACTGATTTCCTTTGGAGAGCAATTGCATTTATAAATATGAATACCGTCTATATTAAACCGAGAAAAATGACACTCAAGTATCTGTCAAGAGTTTGATGTACCCTTAGAAAAAAAATTTCAAAGCCAGAGGGAACGCAAATGAACACAGCATTTGTCAAATGGTACTGCAACTGGAAAAACCAATGAATTTAAGAGACTCTGATCTAAAGAACACTTTAAAAACTAATGTGTTATATGAGCTGATCTGGCTACTCTGGGCATCTCCCTCTGTTCTACCAACAGAGCAAAGAAATATGCAAATAAATCTGACGGAGTGAAGGCAATTTATGAACATGTGAAGACAGAGGAGTTATTTTCCTTATGGTTTAAATCTAACACTAAATGGCAGTTTTATTTTAAAGCCAAGCAATAAGGAAATGAAAGGCTGATCAAATGTACCATACTATGGGAGCCAGAGCTCTAAAGACTAGCTATTTCTTTTTTACAAAGCAGTGGTTTCTATTTAGGTCATACGCCCAGCCCACTGATAGAAATTTTGTGTGTGCAAGCTTTCCCAATACTTCTGTTTACTGATAATTTACAGGCTTGCATTACTGCACTAAACACGATGCTCTCATTCTAAAGCACAGAGGTAGAAATTAAAAAAAAAAAAAAATGGATGCAGTAAGGGTGAAACAAATATTATTTCAAAATATTACACAACCACACCATTTAATAATACTTCAGAAAATATATTTCACATGAGGTTGGTGGCTAATGATAAGGGACAAAAAAAGCATATATCAAATTGTCTTGATAATTTATAGCTCTCATGTCAGATCTGATTAGATCTTAATTTTTACCTGTGAGAAGGCTGACAGCATGCTGATTAGGCCATTTGCCTATTTTGGGAGTGAGGATTCAGTTACAAACATAATATTAACACATAGATTCAGTTATACAGGCATACATAAAACGCAACGGACTGCAATATGCTGAAGGCAATTGAATGCTCATTATTCTGGCACTCCTCTTCTCTCCGTTGGATACCTGCCACGTGAGGCATGTGACCGCCTGGCACACAGACCACGTGTGAGTGCCAGCTGCCATGGATACATCAGGTATTAGTAAAGCTTCCTTTGAACTGACAAAAATAAAAAGAACACACACTCTGTCTCAGCCTCAACGGGTCAGCGTTGCACAGCCCATTTGGGGGAACAGTTTTATCATGGATTCAAACTCCCCAGGGAAGCTTAGAGAAAATACAGATCCCTGAACTCAAGAGTAGAAATTCCAACCGGTGTAGAGTAGGAGTCCTTGAAGGGCCTTACCAGGCGGCTCAGAGACAAGGAATCCACCTGCCAACGCAGGAGATGCAGGTTAGATCCCTGGGTTGGGAAGAAGCCCTGGACAAGGAAATGGCAACCTCGTCTCGTATTCCTGCCTGGGAAATCCCATGGACAGAGGAGCCTGGCAGGCTACAGTCGATGGGGTTGCGGTCAGACATGACTGAGCGGCTGAGCACGCATGCAGGGGCCCTTGAAAACTGAAGAGTCTAATGTGGTAAATCAGGAACTCCGCACTCCTCGCTTTGAGAAACTCCAACACAGTTTGCAGGTATGACAGAAATAATCCACAAATGACCCTTAGAGATATGTATTCATATTTAGAGCACTTCTTCCTAGCACAATAGTTCTCCAAACTGGCTGCTTATCAGTGTCATCAGGATGCTTACTGAAATAGCACATTCCTGGGCTCCCGTGCCAGAGATTCTGATTTACTAGGTCCAGAGTAGCCGTGCCAGACAAGCCCCACGGCAAACAACTTTGGACATCAGTGCCCTTGTGACACTCCGATCCACACTAGAATCAATTTGGCAATGAGACTCTTGCTACTTTCTACATCTTGCTTGTGGATGACACTCAAATATGTTTTAGATTAATGGTCCCAGGAAAGAATGGCAGTCTGACACAGTCAGGAGCCAGAGGTGAGCCTCAGTTCTGCCTCGAGGTAGCTCGAAGTGCTACCTTCAGGACACTAGGAGGTGTGACCGTTGCCTCTGTTAACCAAGTTCCAACTTTCTTTGGATACCCGTTTCTTCCCTGTCTTTAGAAGAAACACACCCAGGCTAGAGGAATGGAAATGTGATCCACTCAGACACAGGAAAAATTAGTGATGGTGGGGAGAGGTGCTTTCCAGGAAATACTCAGACAGGATTTCCCATTCAGTGTGAACCTAGGAGGGTATGCTGGAGCTGAAGGAGGCAACCTCAAGGAGACAGCCTGCCCAAGAGGAGGAGCTAGGTCACAGAACACCTTCGTAGTGGTCATTTGTCTTCACTGCGATACATCAATTTCACCTCTGGACTTTTCAGTTAAGTGAGCCATTAAATCCCCATAATTTTCTTAAGCTAAATGGGAATGGATCCTGTGGTTCCTAACCAAAGCAATACTAACACAATGGTGAAAACCACTTAGTAGTCATGTCCCTCAATTTTCGTAAAAAAATAAGGTCACCAGGCTGTCTTTCAAGTCCCTGTATGTCTGTGTTTCTATTATTTTCTACATGTCTCTATTGTGCTTTACCTGTTGAACTTTTTTTTTCTATTGAGGATACATGTTTATTTTAGTACACAAAGCCTCAGAGTGGCTAGAAGCTGAACAGTTTAATCCATTTTTTGGTTTCTTTGTTTTGCCATTTTTCCATTAAAAAAAGTTATTGAAATATAGTTGATTTACAGCATTGTGTTCAGTGTACAGCAAAGTGATTCAGTTATACATACACATATATCTATTCATTTTTCAAATTCTTTTCCCATTCTCTAATAACCTAGTTATTACAGAATACTGAGCAGAGTTCCCTGTGCTATACAGTAGATATTTGTGGGTTATTTTATATATAGCAGTGTGCATATTTTAATCCCAAACTCCTAATTTTTTATAGTCTTTTATTTTATTTCTAATTGGAAGATAACTACTTCACAATACAGTGATGCTTTCTGCCACACATCAACATGAATCGGCCACAGGCATACATATGTCACCTCCCTCACACCTCCCTCCCCGTCCCATCCTCTAGGCTGTCACAGAGCACCAGCTTTGGGTTCCCTGCATCTGCATCATACAGCAAATTCCCACTGGCTACGTACTTTACATATGGCAATGTCTATGTTTCAGGGCTACTCTCTCAAATCATCCCATCTTCTCTCTCCCCGCACTGTGCCCAGAAGTCTGTTCTCTATGTCTATATCTCCACTGCTGCCCTAAAGATACGTTCATCAGTATCATGTTTATAGATTCCATATATATACGTGTATATATATGTGTGTGTGTGTCCATATATATGTGTTAATATACGGTATTTCTCATTCTGACATACTTCACTTTGTATAACAGGCTCCAGGTTCCTTAAAAAAACTAGCAACAGAAGTACCATATGACTCTGCAATCACAACACTGCGCAGATACCCTGAGGAAACCGTAACTGAAAAGACACACGTATCCCAGTGTCTGCTGCAGCACTGTTTACAATACCTAGGACACGGAAGCAACCTAGATGTCCATCAACAGATGAATGATTAAAGAAGCTGGGGTACAGATAAACAATGGAATATTACTCAGCCATACAAAGGAACGCGTTTTTGAGTCGGTTCTAACGAGGTGGATGGACCTAGAGCCAACTCCTAAGTTACCCCTCCCCGCCGGCCCCTTTGGTAACCGTAACTTTGTCTTCTATGTCTGTGAGTCAATTCCTGTTTTATGAATAAAGTGATCTCTGTCATTTTTTTAGCTTCCACATATAAGCAAAATCATATATTTGTTTTCCTCTGTCTCACTTCACTTAGTATGATAATCTCTAGGAATCCCTTTTTTTCTTTACCAATTTCCATATTTAGTTATTATCCTTTTTTGAGACTACTGATGTCCACTAAAACACTCAACAAGCTTAACTCTTCAATCCACTGGCATCTTTAACAACCTTCTTGCCGTCAATTTAGTCACGTCTTCAATTATTTCTAATATTCCCCAATTAAACACCATTTTTGGATGTTTTTCGAGGCTTGGGAGAAACAAGTGAGAGAGATTCTATAGAAAGTGAGTGACTTAAGGGAGTCCCATGGTGGTAGAATGGTTAGGGCTCCATGCTTCTACTGCAGGGGACATGCATTTGATTCCTGGTCAGGGAACCAAAGCTGCATAGTGTGGTGTTTGCGCTCTCTCTCTCTCTATATATATATATATATATAGATAGATAGATAGATAGACAGATAGATAGATAGATGGCTCAAATGGTAAAGAATCCACCTGCCAAGGAAGGAGCTGCGGGTTGGATCCCTGGGTCAGGAATATCCCCTGGAGGAGGGCACGGCAACCCACTCCAGTATTCTTGCCTGTAAAATCCATGGGAAGAGGAACCTGGCGAGTTACAGTCCATGGAGTCTCAGAGCCAGACACACTCCGTGTATGCTCAGTCAGACACAACTAGGCACACAAGCACATGAGTGTGTGTGTGTGTGTGCACACGCGCATGTATAAGAGCCACATGAAAATTAGTTTGCAACACCACTTTACTTCAACCAACAAATTTTAATTTTCCTCCAAATTTATCTCTACAGCTCAGAAATATTTTTCTTGCCTGCTTGGACTTATCATATAGGCTGAGTTCTGCAGAACTCAAAATGTTTTACATGTACATTTCCCTTGAAAGCTTTCACATCAACATGTTATGGTATTCCAAACTTAGCCAAATTCAAAAACAAATTACCTCTCAGCGTCTTTTGCAACTTATCAAGCTGTTCCATTCCAGCTGATGACTTTAATGGGCAAAGAACAATGAAAATCCTACCCATCACTTGAAAAGTGACCAAGTAAAAATGCATTTGATTACAGGAAACAATATGCACCTTTCAGAGTAAACTTCCATTATATGTGTACTGCCATGCAAACACATCCAATGGGAAATAACCAAACTGGGACTTTCAAAATTATTTCTGAAAAAATTTTCTCTACTTAGTATGTCAAAAGGCTACATACCTATTAATTTATCTGGAAATTGAAAAATGATACACCACAACTCATTTTCAAAAGCAAGAGAGGTTTGCGTAATCTGGGTTAAAACCTTAAAAGAGCATACACGTAGCTTGCATTACCTAGAGCTCAAATGGGCAGGAAATAGTTTGAGTCACGCATTAGTTGAAGGATACAAAAGAACAATGAGAACACTTTATTTTCCCAGAGTCTGGTTTAAAGAAAATACTTTTCAGAATCTTTACCTACTCACTCTTTCTCAAGGTTATCATCTTCAAATTTGTGTCAAAGTCATTTCTCCTTTTTTAATATTTCCTCATTCAGTTCACGAAATCCTCAGTTATACATCGTGTCCCTTTTGAAAGGGCCAGAGAGAGAAACAGGCAGCTGGCCACTTGTTCAACCTTATCTCAAACTTTCTTTATTCAGAGTCCTTAATTAAATGAAAATTATGTGCCTTCACTGGATCAATTTTTGAATTATACATATTCTCTGACTTTGCTCCTTGCGGGAGGGGGAAAAACATGCTCGACTTTACAGAGCAAATAAAAATGTGATGACACAGCAGTTATGCAGTGCAGGTAACTTGCTTGATTCCAGATGAAGAATAAAGGATCACAAACATCTTCTAAAGACAGTCACAGTGTTTTAATACATTGTCTCATTCATTCTCAGTCTACATGTGATCGAGGGATTTCCTGGCATTAAAATTAACTGGGTAGTAAATTAAAAAGGTGGTAAGAAGATGTAAATGTACATAAAAGGTTGTTCTTCCTGATAATAACATCACAGTGTTTTCCTTCATCTCAACTTTACAAGAAGTGATTAATAGTTTCTGCGGTTTTCCACTGACAGACAGAGGATTTCCTTTTTACCTATCTCATCTATGCTGAGAGGTCACAAAGTCTGTATCTCAGGAGAAATAAGGATGTGCTCTAGACTGTTTTGTTACCGGCCACCCTCACCCCATTAGAGTCAAAGCCAAGTAGAAGAAAAGCCACAAATTGCCAAAGAGGCAGGTTACAACAACCTACCTGAACCAGACTAGTTTTCTTCTGACTTGTGTAGATGCTGCCTCCTGGGAGAGAGCAACATTCATTTCCACTTTCTCTTCTTTTTAAATTTATTTTTTAAAGCAGGGTTTTTATTATCAGTATATAATTCACCCATCTTTTTTCTTGGAGCAGATTTTGTTAACATGCTATATTAAATATGAAACACTCTTAGATGGCTTGCAGAGGTAATTGTCTTACTTTCAGCAGGCTTCTATGAAAAGCATGTTTAGCTTTCCAATGTGAAATATAGTAATTAATGTAGTGTCAGGTTACTAATGCACACTAAAAAAAATGAGTGAAGTTAGCTATGCATCCCACTGTTTTAACTGCAGACTGGAGCTAAACAACCATGCTGGTTTTTTGTATTTCTGTAAATCTAAACCTGAAATCTGTTTTAAGAAGGCAGGGGAGGGAGCAGGAAGGGTAGGAAAAAAGAAAAAGCTTACTGCATTTATGAACTCAAAGGCCTCTGCTGGATGATTTACATCTGGGATGAAGGGGTCCTACCATCCTGAGGCATGTACTATCTCGGAAGAACTCAGCACTGACACCAGCATTAAAGACAAGGGCAAATGCATGTTACATAAGGTGACAGCTGAATGGAGTACAAAAGTCTTACAAAAACTTGAACTTCATGCAAGTCTGGAACTGTGAGCAAGACATCGGAGATACTGTGTAAACAACAGGAAGTTGTGAACCAAGAAATGACAATCATTCCTGCACTCTAGAAGCTACTTTCAAATTCAGAATAGGGCAATTACATAGAAGTAAACGGGGTTGGGTCCCACCAAATATATTAAACAGAAAGACCGATTTAACTTTGAGATGAAACTTGCAAATCCAGCAAATATGGGTTCCTCCCTAAAGAAAGAGAAAATGGGTAGTCACATGAAAGGGAGGTAAACTGAAGAATCCTGTAGAATTCATCCCCATGTGTTCCTTGAAGGACAGGGCAGGGTAGATGGGCGTGCATCACTAGATAATCTTCGTGGGAGACAGCCTGATATTAATCACCAACAACATCCAACGTGAGCTTTACGCTACTTCCATTCTTCCCTAAAATAACTGGCCTTCTGCAGAACGTTGAGTGCAAAGAGGGTAGCGTGGAGAGCTAACTGGAGCATCCCACGGCTGACATTAGGGCCTTCAGTGGCAACACGACAGTCAGATGCTGCTTCACGTAACCACTGCATGAGCGGAGGGCAAGGGAGCAGAGCATGTCATGGGAATCAACTGCCTCCTGATGAAAAACCTGAGCCTTTCGTGGCCCAGCTACAGCAGTGTCCTGGAGATGACCTCGCCAAATGGTCACTACAGTTTTGGGCCTTACTGCTGTGCTCCTCTTGGCCATTCCAAAGTGTAACTCAGTCTCATTTCAAATATGGTGTCTACGAGTGAATGCAAAATCTGAATTATAAATGTTAAAGCTTCAATATGCCTTTTCATGGAATACTGCTAGAACTCGGGAGGGGGAGGAGCTCAGAATCACGAGTTATACAGATCATGACCTACGAAGAGAAGACCAAACACATTTTACTCAAGGTGATGACTGGACAATGATAAGTGCTGAGAGACTGATACCATTCTCCATGTATTCAACTATCATAACTCATATTAAGAGCACTTGACATGGTACAGAAAACAGCAGTTTTCAGGGTGAATGCAATATACTTACATGTATTTATACATGTAAGCCATTTATATGCTTTCTGATTTGTAGAGATTTTAATCTAAAAACTAGACAAAATGAGGTTGGATTTATGTAATTCAAGTCTTAAAGAATTAAGGAAGAAAAAAACCAGTCCAGCGAGGAGAAAAACGCATGCTTCCTTTTTTTGTTTCTTGGCTAAAGGCTGTATGGCTAACTTGACACCAGCTTTGAAGCTTCCAACTGGGTACATTTAAATTTCAGATAAAATGTTTCCCCAAATGAGAAAATGCTATTTTTAATGAAACCAAATAGCCTTAATTGGTTGTGATGGGAAGTAAACTCAGAGATAAACACTGCATCAATAATTCAAGGCTTTCCATCTGGGGGAAACTTCTTCCTGAACTGCATAACGAATATTCAACCTAGGACAGAGTTTGCATCATTTGAAAAGCAACAGCTGAAATCTAAGCAAATATCCAAAC
This sequence comes from Cervus canadensis, assembly GCF_019320065.1. Classification (NCBI taxonomy): domain Eukaryota; kingdom Metazoa; phylum Chordata; class Mammalia; order Artiodactyla; family Cervidae; genus Cervus; species Cervus canadensis. Next base: position 20,985,834 of record NC_057407.1, on the reverse strand, counting down.
ACACAGCTCAGTGAAAGTAGCTAGCCTCCAGAGCAACTCTCCTGAGTTTCAGGAAATAGCTGCCTTCACCTCACAATACTACCACCTCCCTAGTCTGGCATTGAAAGCCATCTAAAACACTCATGCAGGTCACGATCTTTTATCCTTCCCGCTACCACAATGCTGCTTAATTTAAAATAATTACTGTGGTCAGGCTTGATTAAAAGGATGCATAAGAAGTGGTCCCAAGTTTCTAGGACATTCCTAACAAAATCCATCAAGTACTAAGGACCACAATAAACATACATAAAAAGTATAAAATACAGAAGGGTAATTAATTCCAGTGGGTGAAGAGGGAAAGCTTAATGGACGAGCTGGCATTTGGGCTGAGCAATGACATATATGGGATTAGAGAGATATTAACAACAATGACAATATGGCCGCATAATATATGTCAGTGATTATTTTTATTTTTTATTAATAGCCATGGCTAAGATTTTGGGGGTATTTACCGTGTGGCCAATGCTGAACTAGTTGATTTAAATGTGACAGTTCATTTGATCCTACAGTGATCTCTAGCGTCACTATTGCCTTGATGTTAAAAATGGGGAAAGTGAGCACAGAGAAGCTATATGACTTGCTCAGGAGTGCACAGCTAGTAAGGAGCAGAGCTGAGGATGTGCATTCATAATCAGATTCTGGGAAAAAGAAAGCTTTCAGAGAGAGAAGAGAAGGAAATGGGAGGAGCTCTTGCCAGATTAGAGGGTGCTGGCTCCATGATCATTTTTAATTAACTGATTATCTATTTATTTATTTGTTTGGACTGCACTATGCAGGATCTTAGTTCCCCAACCAGCGATGGAACCCATGCCCCCTGCGGTGGAAGTGTGGAGTCCTAACCACAGGACCACCAGGGGATTCCCTGGCTCCATTCTTATTGGGAGCAAATGAGCCTCCAAGTGCCTTAATCCAAGAAAACTAACACTGTCCATCGTAATCATTCTGGTTGCTTCTAGTTCTTTTTGTGTGTTACCCATCTGCACTGGCCCAGTAAGATTTTTGAAAAGCTGTCTTGTTTTCTAATAGCTTCTGATGAATATTTCAAAACTTCTTTCCCAAGACTATTTTTTCTCCTTCATGTAGTTTCTTCTAATGAAATTATACTACCCCTTGGACAAGGGTTGGGTCTTTTACTGTTTTTGAAACCCACAGGAGGCTATCACGGTCCCAATAGTAAAGCTGGCAGAACGTAAGAACTTGAGCCGTGACTAAAGCTTGTTTTTGGATACCTACATCAAGATGCCTTAAATCTTAAGTGCATGATATAATCCACTGATAGGCTGTTTTAAACAGAGGGCCAAAAAAAGACTTTTAAAAACAGAGGACATCTTAACTGCCCTTTTAAAATAAACCAAAACCATTTTCCTTCTCTACTGTCTTTATTCTCTCATGCAAAGGGTTCTGTAGAAATTGCGTAAAAGGAAAAATTTTAATTGCATTATCCCAAGGCAGATATAAAAACTCTTTAATAAAATAAACATTGCCACATTAAAATCATTTCAAAACAGGCAGAAAAGTCATTTGGTGATAATTGAATGTTGATTTAAAAAGTCTTGATGTGCTGCTGGAGAGAGAAAATAGGATATGAAAATAAACAATATTGCATGCTAGATGACAAAACACTGGAGGTACATCCATAGAGTTGATTCTACAAAATAAACAGAGAAGCCTAATGGAAAAACATATTGGGCTTCCTTGTATTTGTTGAGATAATTTTTATGTGATGAAATTAAATAGAAGAGGAAAATGAGTTTTGCCTTTCCTTATGCCTTCTTTTAAAAATGAACATTTCAAACTGATGAACTTACCATCTACATCTAGTCCAATAACTTCCTTGACACATCACTTAGAAACAAAGTGTACCCTTGAAGAGCATCTTTCAACAGGAAATGTGTTTTTACTACACTGTGATGGCTTGTATGTAACAGGAGAATTTGACCCTTTTAAGATATAGGTCAAAAGATAAAAAGTCATAATGCCAGTTCCTTAATTCCATGCTCCTTGAAGTGGTTCTGAGGTGCCAATGTGACATGAATTCATTCAAACAGGCAACTGATACTGACTAAGCCAAGGCAGGTGCTAAATGCTGAGCACACAGCGATGAACAGATGCCATAAGACTTAGCATCACCAGGAAGCTCATGATCTCTGAGAAAGACAAGGAGGAAATGAGCACTTCCCGCAAAATGTGAAGGAGGCTATGAGAGGAGAACAGCACCAGGGAAGAGAGGTACCAGATAGGAAGCTGAAGATAAAAGGTGTAAGGACAAGGCAAGTAAGGCCAGACCCAGAGGAAAAGCAATAGTGAAGGCTGGCTCTGTGAGGTGGGGGAGAAGGAGGAAGGAAGTTTTGGGCAGGGGCGAAGGAACAACATGTTTACAGATCATTTATATAGAAAGGGAGCTCAAGACCCGGAATCATTGTTAAATGACCTGAAAGGCTAAACATAGCGTGGTTTTCAGCATAAGGACACACTGTAGAAATCACAGTTCTTTAACATATGAATGGTAAGCCACCTTGGACTTGTTCTGAAGGCAAATGGTCTCTGGAATCCCACCTCCAAAGCCCAGATTTATTCCATGCCGGCCCCTGGACATGGCTTTAGGAGAGGCCACAGTAGTGCTGGAAACCTTGTTCATGACTCCACCTCCATAGCTGGAGGGGAAGTTCCAGGTCAACTTTGCCTAAATCTGAGCTTACCCCTAATCCTAGGAGCTCCAGAAGGATTTTCAGTGACCGCCAGCCCCCCACTCCTCCGCAGGAGCTGAAGTAGGGTCTGGGTTCTAATATGAGCTCACCACTTCCTGGGTTAAAGTCCTGGGTAAACTAAAGCCTGCCCATTCAGGAGGGATGGTGATGATACAGAATGAAAAAGAGCCTACGAGCTCAGGAACTTAGCATCATACCAATCACAGGATGACTGTCAACACAAGGGAGGTACCATCTCCATATTCACCACCACATCACATCTGAGCACAAAGGTCCAGTGAAAGATTTTGCAGGCAGAAATGAGATCTTTTTAGCTCACCACATTAATCCAGAAGAACATCCTAGAGTGTCAGATACTGGGGAAAATGACAAAAAGGCAAATTTTAAGCAAAGTGGGAGAAATATGAACATGAAGAAAAAGGAGTCACATGTTTTATCAGAGGGAAGAGATTTTGGAGAATTTCCTTGCGTTACAAAGGGGAAGGCTTCCCTTGTGGCTCAGCTGGTAAAGAATCTGTCCTTAATGCGGGAAACCTGGGTTTGATCCTGGGTTGGGAAGATCCCCTGGAGAAGAAAAAGGCTACGCACTCTAGTATTCTGGCCTGGAAAGCTCCACGGATTGTACAGTCCATGGGGTCACAAAGAGTCAGACACGACTGAGCAACTTTCACAATGGGGAAGATCTCCACAGACATCCTCAGACCTTTGTTAATTTCAGGTTGAGCGTCCTATATATCCCTAGAATTCACGCATGGTATCATCCCAAACTTCTGACACCAATCTGCTCACATGTGGGAAAATATACTGATGTTCGTCAAGTCCTATAAGAGAAGTGACAAAGTTGTGTGTACTGGAGCGATCAAATTTGGCACTGAAGAGGCTCCTAAGTCTGCAAGTCAGTCTTTCTGTGAAGCATGGATGCAAAGAATGAACTCTGCAATTCAATGGCAAAAACACAATATAAAACAGTAAATAACAAACACAATATACTGTGGGTACTGAATAGAAAATCTCAGTATGCATCAGCTAATTTAATAGTCACAAAACCCACAAGAATCAGATATCATTACTCACATATTACAGAGCAATAGGCTGACATACTGAGGGGTTAAGTGCCTTGACTCAGACACACTCAGCAAAGTGGACAGTCAGGTCTCAAAGCTCGCTCTTTCCATCACCATCCCCTATGTCTACTCTCTACACTTGCCTCCTGCAACAGAACAACGCCAGGGTTTAGCCGAAGTCAGCTAACCCATCAAAGCTGCCAAAATTATTGACAGCTACTATAAACATGGGGCTTCCCAGGTGGCTCGGTGGTAAAGAATCTGCCTGACAATGCAGGAGACACGGGTTTGATCACTAATCCAAGAAGATCCCCTGGAGAAGGAAATGGCAACCCACTCCACTATTCCAGCCTGAGAACCCCACGGACAGAAGAGCCTGGCAGGCTACCACCCATGGGGTCACAGAGTCGGACATGGCTTAGCGACTTAACAACGGTCTGTAGAGAGTTCATCCTAACTTTGAGCTGAACACCATAAAGACCTAGCATGAAGCTCTCAAAACAGAATCCAAGGGGTGGGCCCAGCTTTCTCTGCGATCATTGAGTGAGCTCTGAATTCCGGTACTTGACTGCCCTGTGTTCTACCTTAAATATCTACTCACGAGAAGCATGTGCAAGTTGGAAGAAACTCTGTGAAGGCAGATTAACTTATCTGCGATGTCTCAGAGCTTCCATGGGAAACAGAATTATATGCCTTAATCATCACCCACAGCACACTCCCCATAGGTACTCAACGCTAGATAAATACATTTCTTCAAGTGCGCCGCTGTGTGTGGCAACTTACAAGATATGAAAACTGATATTTGGGGGGAAATTGTCTCCAATGTGTGCAACTTGGAATCTACTTTGGTGTATGAAATATAAACATGCTTAGAAAATGAAAATGCTTTCTTCTTATGTTCATTAAGAGGAGTCTTTCAAAATTTAGAGGCAATGCTCATCTTACGTTTTCTACACAGATGCACCAAAGCAGCTATAAAAGCAACTTTTTAAATATTGAAGACTTGGAGCTGGCTGTCAGCTGGAAAAGTAACTACCTATAAAAAATACTTAACACTGAAAACCATCAGAAACCAACAATTTCTTATTAAATCTATTTAATGTCAAGAGTGTCTCACTGAGTGCAGTAACTTTTTAAAATATTTAACACATAGAGGCACTTGGAGGCTAGGAAGATATTTTTTATTAAACATACTTAATGATTAGCCCTGTTCTAAATCTGGGTAAAAAAAAAGGCAAGTGCTGTAACTATTACAGAGCAAAGGAGCCAAGCGTTTACAGCCGTGCTGGCAGCAGACAGAGATTGTTATAAAGCACATTTAAAGGCTCAACAGCTCTTGGAGTCCCTGCATAGCGGATCGCCCCAAATGTATTCTGAGACCGACATACAGCCACATTTGTTTAGCCATTGTCTATGAAGTTAATTCCTTAGGATGGCGAATAACAGTTCTGTACACAAACTCTCTTCATGTCTACAAAAAATGGATCTGAAGTTCAAATTTGTGTACAAGGCCATGATCTGCCTGAAGTGAAAGAAAATGTGGGACAAACACCAGGGTATTTGGAAAACACCCTATGTTGTCACGTTGCTATTACTCATCTTGTTTCCACAGCTTTATTAGAAGAAAATGGATTTTTCCTCTATTGCATGAAAACTCTGTTTCTTACAGATATGGTAAGAAACTTTCCAGAGGCTTCTTTTTCGCATATATATGTGTGTGTGTGTATATATTTTTTTTGCTCAAGTAGCACATTTAAGCACTCCTCCTCTTTCTCCATCACTTTCTTTCTGCCCCATTTATTTGTGTAACAGTTATGGTGACCAAAAAATGAAGCATAATTATTCATTGTATAAATTATAGTACATTTAACAAAATGCTATGCAAAGACTACACCAAATACTACAAACTCCAAAAAAATGCTGATATGTTTTTCGAACTTTGAAGGTAGGCCTGCATCATCCACCTAGGGTATGTATGAGGAGACTTTAAGAGAGAACAGACCAAATATCCCTTTCCTGGTAGAAATGAGACTGTTTAGATTGTTCCATTTAATCTCCAAAACAAACCCATGAAGCAAATCGTTTTATCCCCACTTATTAATAGCAGGTCAGGAAACAAGCTAAGAAAGGTTAGATAACATGTCTAAATAAGCTGGAACATGAGTGACCTTCTATCTATTTGACTTCATGCTCCTTCTTTATCCTTTCAACATATTGAGGCCCAGTGTTGTGGACTGATCGTCTGTCTCCCTCACATGTTAATGCCCTAACTCCTAATATGATGGCATCTGGAGACGGGCCTTGGGGAGGTGATCAGTGTCAAATGCTGACATGACGGTGGGGCTCTTGTAGTAAGATTAGGGCCCTTGGAAGATGACACCACACAGCTTGTTCTCTCTCCCTGAGTGCATGAAGAAGAGGCCCTGGGAGCACTGACTGAAATGGATTCTGTCTAGAAACCAAGAGAAGAGGTCAGAGAATAAACCCTACCTTGCCCTTGGACGTCCCAGCCTTCTGAACTGTGAAAAATGAATGTCTGTTGTCTACGCCACCCAGTCTCTGGTATTTGCTTATGACCGCCCAAACCGACTCTCACTCACTGACACTCAGTAACAACTGTTCCACCTGGAACAGTTTCTAGATAAATGAGAAGTTGGACTGGAGATGAAAAGTTTAATTTTGGCACATGAGAGCAGGTCTGTGTAAACTGAGCATCCAGACCGCAGGTCCCTCAACAAGGGAGTGATTCTGCCCTCATAGCAAAGCTGGGGGACACTTAATTGTCAACATTTGCAAGAGGTGCTACTGGTACCTACTGAGTTAAGGCCAGGGATATCACCTAACATCTTTCAGATCACAGGATGGCCCCTCACAGCAGAGAACCACCATGCCCAATGTCAGTGGCGTTGCATTGAGCGCCCTTGCTCCCAAGTACTACCTGACACATAAGAGACCCTGGACAAACACTTCTGAAGGAGGATCTGGGTAAATTCAACAAGTACATATTGAGTTCTGCCAGGCACTGCCAGTAGCTACAAAAAAAAGAAAAATAACAACAACATGCATGTACTGGTCTTTCTTCATGTACATTTGTAGTCAGCAAAAGCAATTAAGACTTTCCAGAAACATTACGAGAAAATTACAGTGGGCTAAGGTGACCAACTTTTTATAAAGAGTTATATGGGAATTCTTTGGTTGCCCAGTGGTTAGGATTCAGTGCTTTCACTGCCAGGGGCTTGAGTTCATTCCCTGGCTGGGGAAATAAGATCCTATAAGCTGCATGGCAGCCTTCCCCAACACCTCAGTAAAAGAGCTCTAAACTCATCAGGCTTTTAGAGGAAGGGAAGGGACATCTGTGTAAAGAGGACACATCAGCAAGGAGACGTAGATGAAAGGTAAGAGAAGAGGAGGGCTTGAGAAGTTAAACCAGCCAATCAAGAAGCAGAACATCAAGAGACCAGTTCCATGAACACTATTGTCTAGCATCATGTCAACAAAAAGGATTTAACTGGATATAACTGAATGTATTCTTGCCTGCCCTATGGTGCCAGGTTGTCCGAGTTTCCACACCAACCCCATCTGTAAACCCAGGATTAAAAAAAGCATTCCTCTGTAGATTTGCCTATTCTGAACAATTTATGTGAATAGAATCTCAAAATACATGGTATTTTGCAATTAACTTCTTTCTCTTAGTATCTGGTTCATCGATGTTAGAGCATGTGTCCATACGTCATACCTATTTTTGCCTGAATAGTTAACTGGTTGCACAACTCTTTGAATATACTGAATATCATTCAGTTTATACACTCTAAATTTGTGAATTGTATGGTATGTGAATTATATTTCAATAAAGCTGTGACAAAAATAAAAACTATAAAAAAAGGGGAAAAAATAAAGCACTTCTTTTACTTTGCTGGAGCAGCCGTGGAGAGATAACCCACGTCCAAGGTAAAAGAAACCCAAGTAAGACGGTAGGTGTTGTGAGAGGGCATCAGAGGGCAGACACACTAAAACCATAATCACAGAAAACTAGCCAATCTGATCACAGGACCACAGTCTTGTCTAACTCACTGAAACTAAGCCATGCCGTGTGGGGCCACCCAAGATGGTCGGGTCACGGTGGAGAGGTCTGGCAGAATGTGGTCCACCGGAGAAGGGAATGGCAAACCACTTCAGTATTCTTGCCTTGAGAACCCCATGAACAGTATGAGAAGGCAAAATGATAGGATACTGAAAGAGGAACTCCCCAGGTCCGTAGGTGCCCAATATGCTACTAGAGATCAGTGGAGAAATAACTTCAGAAAGAATGAAGGGATAGAGCCAAAGCAAAAACAATACCCAGTTGTGGATGGGACTGGTGATAGAAGCAAGGTCCGATGCTGTAAAGAGCAATATTGCATAGGAACCTGGAATGTTAGGTCCATGAATCAAGGCAAATTGGAAGTGGTCAAACAGGAGATGGCAAGAGTGAACGTCGACATTCTAGGAATCAGCAAACTCAAATGGACTGGAATGGGTGAATTTAACTCAGATGACCATTATATCTACTACTGTGGGAAGGAATCCCTTAGAAGAAATGGAGTAGCCATCATAGTCAACAAAAGAGTCCGAAATGCAGTACTTGGATGCAATCTCAAAAACGACAGAATGATCTCTGTTCGTTTCCAAAGCAAACCATTCAATATCACGGTAATCCAAGCCTATGCCCCAAACAGTAACGCTGAAGAAGCTGAATGGTTCTATGAAGACCTACAAGACCTTTTAGAACTAACACCCCAAAAAGATGTCCTTTACATTATAGGGGACTGGAATGCAAAAGTAGGAAGTCAAGAAACACCTGGAGTAACAGGCAAATTTGGCCTTGGAGGATGGAATGAAGCAGGGCAAAGGCTAATAGTTTTGCCAAGAGAACACACTGGTGATAGCAAACACCCTCTTCCAACAACACGAGAGAAGACTCTACACATGGACATCACCAGATGGTCAACACTGAGATCAGACTGATCATATTCTTTGCAGCCAAAGATGGAGAAGCTCCATACAGTCAGCAAAAACAAGACCAGGAGCTGACTGTGGTTCAGATCATGAACTCCTTATTGCCAAATTCAGACTTAAACTGACAAAGTAGGGAAAACCACTAGACCATTCAGGTATGACCTAAATCAAATCCCTTATGACTATACAGTGGAAGTGAGAAATAGATCTAAGGGACTAGATCTGATAGACACAGAGCCTGATGAATTATGGACGGAGGTTCGTGACATTGTACAGGAGACAGGGATCAAGACCATCCCCATGGAAAAGAAATGCAAAAAGGCAAAATGGTTGTCTGAGGAGGCCTTACAAATAGCTGGGAAACGAAGAGAAGTGAAAAGCAAAGGAGAAAAGGAAAGATATTCCCATTTGAATGCAGAGTTCCAAAGAATAGCCAGGAGAGATAAGAAAGCCTTCCTCAGCAATCAATGCAAAGAAATAGAGGAAAACAACAGAATGGGAAAGACTAGAGATCTCTTCAAGAAAATTAGAGATACCAAGGGAACATTTCATACAAAAATGGGCTCAATAAAGGACAGAAATGGTATGGACCTAACAGAAGCAGAAGATATTAAGAAGAGGTGGCAAGAAAACACAGAAAAACTGTACAAAAAAGATCCTCACGACCCAGATAATCACAATGGTATGATTACTCACCTAGAGCCAGACATCCTGGAATGTGAAGTCAAGTGGGCATTAGAAAGCATCACTACGAACAAAGCTAGTGGAGGTGATGGAATTCCAGTTGAGCTATTTCAAATCCTGAAAGATGATGCTGTGAAAGTGCTGCACTCAATATGCCAGCAAATTTGGAAAACTCAGCAGTGGCCGCAGGACAGGAAAGGTCAGTTTTCATTTTAATCCCTAAGAAAGGCAATCCCAAAGAATGCTCAAACTATCGCACAGTTGCACTCATCTCACACACTAGTAAGCTAATGCTCAAAACTCTCCAAGCCAGGCTTCAGCAATATGTGAACCGAGAACTTCCAGATATTCAAGCTGGTTTTAGAAAAGGCAGAGGAACCAGAGATCAAATTGTCAATATCCGCTGGATCATTGAAAAAGCAAGAGAGTTCTAGAAAAACATCTATTTCTGCTTTATTGACTATGCCAAAGCCTTCGACTATGTGGATCACAATAAACTGTGGAAAATTCTGAAGGAGATGGGAATACCAGACCACCTGACCTGCCTCTTCCTGTATGCAGGTCAGGAAGCAACAGTTAGAACTGGACATGGAACAACAGACTGGTTCCAAATAGGAAAAGGAGTACGTCAAGGCTGCATGTTGTCACCCTGTTTATTTAACTTATATGCAGAGTACATCATGAGAAACGCTGGGCTGAAAGAAGCACAAACTGGAATCAAGATTGCCGAGAGAAATATCAATAACCTCAGATATGCAGATGGCACCACCCTTATGGCAGAGAGTGAAGAAAAACTACAGAGCCTCTTAATGAAAGTGAAAGAGGAGAGTGAAAAAGTTCGCTTAAAGCTCAACATTCAGAAAACTAAGATCATGGCATCCGGTCCCATCACTTCATGGCAAATTGATGGGGAAACAATGGAAACAGTGGCTGACTATTTTTCTGGGCTCCAAAATCACTGCAGATGGTGATTGCAGCAATGAAATAAAAGATGCCTACTCCTTGGAAGGAAAGTTATGACCAACCTAGACAGCGTATTAAAAAGCAGAGACATTACTTTGTCAACAAAGGTCCATCTAGTCAAGGCTATGGTTTTTCCAGTGGTCATGTATGGATGTGAGAGTTGGACTGTGAAGAAAGCTGAGCACTGAAGAACTGATGCTTTTGAACTGTGGTGTTGGAGAAGACTCTTGAGAGTCCCTTGGACTGCAAGGAGATCCAACAAGTCCATTCTAAAGGAGATCAGTCCTGGGTGTTCATTGGAAGGACTGATGTTGAAGCTGAGACTCCAATACTTTGGCCACCTGATGTGAAGAGCTGACTTATCGGAAAAGACCCTGATGCTGGGAAAGATTGAAGGCAGGAGGAGAAGGGGACGACAGAGGATGAGGATGAGATGGTTGGATGGCATTATTGACTCGATGGACATGGGTTTGGGTGGACTCCGGGAGTTGGTCACGGACAGGGAGGCCTGGCGTGCTGCAGTTCATGGGGTTGCAAAGAGTCAGACACGACTGAGCGACTGAACTGAACTGAAGCACAGTAACTGGCTTGGGTACATCAGGGAACACTATGTGTGTGGTACTCAGGGTGCTGGGGAGTAGTAGCAACTGGGCCAGAGTTATCTCAGTGCAGAGCTGTGCCCACGTATGCTCAGTCTCTCAGCCATTTCTGACTCTGGGATCCCATGGACTGTGGCCTGCTAGGCTCCCCTGTCCACGGACTCTTCCAGGCAAGAATTCTGGAGCGGGTTGCCACTTCCTCCTCCAGGGGATCTTCTCAAGCCAGAGATCTTGCATCTCCTGAGTCTCCTGCATTGGCAGGCAGATTCTTTACCATGACCGCCACCTGGGAAGCCCTTTCATTGCCCAGCCAAGAGGAAAGGAGATGCCCTGGAGGCTCCAGGATTTGCTCATGGCCATTTAATCAGAGGATGGTACAAATTACCCTGCATTTGTCTCTCAGCTTGTTCCGAGCACAAGGCTTTTCTTGCTGTTTATTTACACTGTTTCCTTTTTTGGACCAAAATCGCAGTAAAACTGCTCTGGGGACATTTTTATCTTTTTCCTTCCCAATAAGCTGCATGTATAAGTGAACCATTAGAACTGAATCAGGTCAGTGAATCACAGTGAACGCCAATAAAAGTGAAGCAAAAGCATGCCTGAAGCCAACACCCCTTCCCATCTGTTTAACTCTTGAGTGGATTTCCTGACAATCTGTGAATGTCACACACCAAGGTCACATTCTGAATTCTCAGGATTTCATCATCCCATTCCTGTCAGTGGGGTGGGGGGCAGAGGGTGGGCCACTGTCCCCAAATAATGCCAGGGATTGGACAGAAGGAAAAAGAACTCAAGTTGAAAAGGAAAAAAGAGAAAGCATTTTCAGGTTCCAGTGACCCAGGATTTATTACTTTCCAATGTGGATTTTTTTTTTTTTTTTTGCCCACGTAATCTGGAATTCCTTGTGAGAGTTCTGAGATACTCCAGATCAGATTCACTTCCCTCAGGGCCTCTGCCTAAATGTCAATTTTGCAATGAGGCCTCTTAAGCTGTAACCCACAAGCAGGAACAAATCCCTGGCTCAATGAACTTGCATTACTTACTCTATTGTCTCCCCAAATTTAATAGTTAACACCTTCTAACATATGATAATTCGTTTTTTTTGTTTGTTTGTTTTTGGTCTCCCTACCCTTTGCTAGAATGTAGGGCAAAAGAATTTTTGTCAATTTATTGACATATCCCAAGTGTATATAATGGTGTCTGACACACAGAAAGCACTTATGTTAAATATATCACTGAACTAACAACCTATTGACCAGACACATATTAGTATGTCTTTTGTCCCCTGAATACTGACCAGAGTGTTTCAATATTCACTTACATAACAAATCCCTGGCCATAGGCATTGGTTTCTGCACAAATACCCCAGTCAATAATGTGTTAACATGGCATCAATTCTTCACCCATAAAATCGATAGTTAAAAATTATTAACAGCGCTCCCACCAATTTGTCAGACATGCACCTACAACTGTGTGAGGCTTAAGAATACTCCAGTGAGAGAGAACAGCTACTCTCAGTAAGGAATGCATTTAAAAGGAGGAATTTTGCATTGAACGCACTCCCCAGCTTTCCACCTGGAAGCTACCACTTCTCCATTAGAGAATGACAAATGTCACTGTCATCATCAGAAATTTTCTGTGGTTTTCAATGTGCTGGCTTCTATGCTAAAAGCCAAGGCATTAATAAAGCAATTGAAGGAGCGGGATTATAAGTCTATGAATGTCAGTGGCAAGGTTTCACATATGTCACTTTGCAATAATAAAAGACATCAGAGAGAATGCTGGGGACTGGGCAAAGCAGGACAATTTGGATTATTTTTTTTAAATAGAGGACAGTGAAGACAGGACCAAAAGCAAATAGATGAGAAAAATGAAGGCAAATTCAATTAGTCAGCTCCCCTCCTGACACTTTAATGTTTTATTGTTACAATTACTCTGCAATGTCTTGGAAGAATCTTTACACCATCTCACCCACCCCACCCTGGTCATTTCTCTGGGTGTGAAAGCCGAACTGTCTTGGTTGGCTTTTATGTTTGGAAGAGCTACCTTCTTGTTTTCAGGTGCTGGGAAGATTGTGAAATATCAGTCTTGCCTGATGACCAGGAATTCACGTCATTTTGTTCTAGCTTCGACTTGTACTTCAAGAGAAAACAGTCCCCAAATGCAGAGTCTAAAAATTGTCATTTTCAATGTGCAAGCAAAGCGTTGATGTTAAGCTTTTAACTTTAAATCTACCCCCCGGTTGTTCTGTTATCATCCAGCAGCACTGACTTACTCAGAAGCGAGGGGTCTGCACACAGTGGAGGCCACGATGCCGGGCCCTCATACTGCCTGTGAACGCTTAATATTCTCATCCATCAGCTGAATCAATATGGTACTGTCCCGCTCCCCAAGAGTGAGCCGCGGACGAGGACAACCACACGGACTAAGTTAATTTAAAAGTAATAGAGTGAGATTGCTCCCATTACATTTATCGAACCGGCATCTCCAGTGACTGGCCAAGTCCACCGCAGACAATCATCTGGAAAACCCAGCAAAGTCATGGCGTTGATCTTATTTATTTTAAAATCATTCGTAGTTTTCTTCTGTTGGGATGGATATTTTTAAACTTTCTTTCAGGGGAGGGGGCGCTGCTGGAATTTCTTTGTCTTAATCACTTGACTGGATTAGTCACCATCACAACAGAGCAATCTAATGGACAGAGAATTATAATGGACATCAACTGCTAAGCAAGTATAACTTTGAAGAGCTCGAAACACCAGAAGAGAGAGGGGCTTAAAACACCTCCTGCCGAGTAATTCAACACATGGCTGAGTGTAGTCTCCTTTAAAAAAAAAAAAACAAAACTCCACCATCAGACCTCATCGAGGAAGCCACACAAGGTCTGAAATGGCACTCAGTGCATTTACTAGCTGGGAGACGTACCCTCTTTGTGCCTCAGTTTCCCCAGATAGCACACAGGAGGAGAGTACCAACACTGAAGGGTTCCTGTGAGAATTCAGATAATCCCTATGCTCAGCACGCAATGAGCACCCAATAAACATCGACTCCTAACGTCATCTTCTCTATGGAAATCATTAGTTAACAAGAAGGGTCATGAAAACCCAAGAGAAGTCAGGGTTGGCTGCTACCAAATTCTCTCCCTTCTTCCCTCCCTCCCTAATGTGCCATCACTCACGAAAGCTCAGGGGACAATGAGAGTAAATAACAGGGACCTGGATCTCCCCAGTGGTCCAGTGGTTAAGGTTCTATGATACTAATGTGTGGCGAGAAGGTTCAATCCCTGGGTGGGGAACTAAGATTCCACACGCCATGTGGAATGGTTAAAAACAACAATAATAAAAATTAATAAATAATAGGGACGTTAGAACTCAGGAAGGAAGTGAGAGAAAAGGGTTCCACCAAGAATGACAAGGTGAATGGAGACGTTTAAAGGGGGAGGCAGGCGAGAAGGTCCAAAGGTCCTGAGGCAGAAAGAAGCAAACCCCTTGGAAGGAAAAAGGCCATTGAAACTGGAGCGGAAATAATAAGAGAAAAAGTATTTCCAGATGCAGATGGGCTGGGAGGCAGGAACGGGGGTCACACACACGTAATACTTTTTTTATAGGATATCCGCACCAGCATGTCATGGGCAAATTGAACATCCAATGTGAGATTAAAACAAGATGAACTCATCGTGTCTCTATCTTAGAACTAGGTCGGTCATTCAACCATTTCAATATTATCTTGCAGGAGCGAATTTATAGATAAGCCTGTGCAAATTCTGCCATCTGACTCCCCTTAGCATTAATAGTTCTGCCTGACAAAACCATCTGCACCGGCCTAATGCTCCACTCTTTTAAGTCTCTTACACATGAAGAGGCGTCATGATTTTTCACTGATCTGAAATTAAGATTTCCAGCCATAAAAAATATATTTAGATCCAAGGCTACATGTCACTTCTGAAATCTTGTCATTTAAATCACGTTAGGCGTTGAATGAGATATAGGTGAAATTTAACTTTCACTGCATTTTAGTCTCTATCATGGCAAATTTATAACCCAGGAGTAAATCTTGCTGTCAAGGAAAATGTCTTCACTAAATCAGATTTGTTGCTTCCCTCCTTCCTTCAATACTTTTGTGAAACTGGAACACTCTCCAATAAAACCCCGTTGCTTCATTCCTTCCTTGGCTACAAAGGGTCTACCGGTGTTGCCACTGTGGCCACTGGGACCTTTAGACTTTCCTGTAATTGTGTATTCACTATTCAGGTTGGTTCAGCCAGTGGTACATTGAATATTTCTGTTTAAATCCATACTGATTAAGTCTAAAGCAACTGTTTGGGGGCGGGGTGGGGGTCACCACTAAGTTTTCCTGTAATTGAATTCTGTCCCACTTCTTACTCCTACCTGACACCATGGACTGGTCCCGTGTTTCGCAGAACAAATGTGTCTGTCCCTAGCCATATGTGTATGCTCAGGTTTTCTGTTGACTTCTTGGTCCAAGACATGTCTGTCTCCTCTGAAGATACCTCTTCCCTTAGGTGTGTCCTGAAGGCTGCTGGCTTGGGAAGACTGGTTCTCATTCAACATAATGGCCTCTTTGTCACGCTCATCAGCATCAAGCCATTCACTTCCACATGGGTGCAAATGCCTCTCAAATCTTTATTTCTGGTTCAGACTTGTATCCTGAGTGGCAGATCCATCTAACCAATAGGTTTCTTAAACACATCCAGTCGAATACACCTTGTACCTCTAGACCAGAACACATCCCGCCCCTGCCATAGGGCCCACGGTTTCAACAGAGCACTGTCTCGGACTCACATGTACAAACCTAAACACTGACATCATCTATTTTCTCTCCACATCCAACACCAAGACTTGTCAACCTCATTTCCCAAATAGTGCTCAAATCAACCCACTTCTTTCCAGGCCTCTGCCTCCAGTCAGATCCACCATCATGTACCTCTACCACTCAGGAGCCTCCCCAGGGGACCTCACTCTGCAGGGCACCGTTCACACCACAGTCCTAGTCGCTACCTAAGAGATAACGCTGATCACATCACTCCCTTCTTCAGAGCGCTTGAAAGGATTTTCATTTTCCTTAGGATATAATCCAAATTCATTAATGTCAAATCCCTCTGTTGACATCTCTAGGCTTCTTTCTTAACACGTTGTCACTCCGTCCACTCAACTAGCTGTCCTGGACTTTTCCCCTCATCTATGTCATTCTCTCCCTAAACTCTGAGCCTTCACTTGTTCTTCCCTTTGCCTACAACATCCCATTCTCCAGGCTCCCCTCACCCATTCTTCTACATTCTTCAGGTTTCAGGAAATATGGAAGTCCTCTCAGGAAAGAGTCCCTGAGCTTCTCGGCTAGATGATGACTCGTGTCATTTTCCTCCACTATAGGTCACCTGATGCTTTGTAAGTACAATTATTAATGAGTACTACATCTGCCAGGGCCTCCCTGATAGCTCAGCTGGTAAAGAATCCACCTGCAATGCAGGAGACCCCAGTTCGATTTCTGGGTTGGGACGATCCACTGGAGAAGGGATAGGCTACCCACTCCAGTATTCTTGGGCCTCCCTTCTGACTCAGCTGGTAAAGAATGCAGGAGACCTGGGTTCGATCCCTGGGTTGGGAAGCTCCCCTGGAGAAGGGAAAGGCTACCCACTCCAGTATTCTGGCCTAGAGAATTCTAAGAACTGTATAGTTCATGGGATCGCAAAGAGTTGGACATGAAATGAGCAGTTTTCACTCACTCCACTTCTGCCAGGGTGTCCCTGGTGGTTCAGTGGTAAAGAACTGGCTGCCAATGCAGGAGACACAGGTTTGGTCACTGGGTTGGAAGATCCCCTAGAGAAGGAAATGGGAATCCACTCCAGTATTCTTGCCTGGGAAATCCCATGGACAGAGGAGCATGGCAGACTACAGTCCATGGGGGTCACAAAAGATTTGGACATGACTGAGCAACTAAACAACAACTAGTTCTGCCTTGTTCACCCAGCACAGACTGCTGTTTAGCCAATCTCCGTGCCCCTTGGCTGACTATCACAAAGGCAGTGGGATTCAGTCTAAATTACTGCCTCATTCCAGAGGTCAAGTAGCCTTCATCTGAAAAGAAGTCAATGACAGTTCCTTGTCTTGTTCAGATTTTTCCACAATTACTCCCCCTATAGACACTCACATCATCTCCTTGGGTTTGTCTACAATGCAACATTCTTTATTTCACCCCGTTTGCTATGCATTAACTGTTCACGACGGTGTCTGGTATCCCGAACTAGATTTTATGATGTTTGACTCCCCACTACCACTCAAAGACCTGTGCCTCCTCAAGACTTGTTTGAAAGTCAACTGATTGATCAATGATGGCATTTACAGTAAAAACCCAATTCCTTCTACTCATCATTATGAAACATGCTCAAGCTGACTAATCCCTATTTAACCACAATCCCACAATAAATCCCTAGGCTGAAAGTTCTGATTTATAGAAATGTACCATCTATTGGAAAATGTTAATTAGTTTTATGTATATTATGTCCTCTTACCTACCCCTAACATTTCCCTAAAGAAATATTTCAATTAGGCTGTTCTTACAGTTAATTAATCGATGAGAATTTTGACACTGAGGGTGAAATTAAGTTCTCATACAAATATCAGTAACAACAAAAACATTTTTTAATAAACTAAATTTTTGGGGGGCCGTAATATGTCTAGATGGACTTTAATAAAAGAAATGAAAGTGACTTAAGTTTAAAAACAGAGGGAAAATTCTTCCATCACTTTATTTCTTATTTTTTAATGTGGGCCATTCTTAAAGTCTTTAATGAATTTGTTGCAATATTGCTTTTGCTTTGTGTTTCGATTTTTTGGCCATGAGACAATGTGGGTTCTTAGCTTCCCCAGCAGGGAATGAACCCTCATCCCCTGCTTTCGAAGGCAAACTCTTAACCACTGGACTGACAGTAAGCCCCCTTTCATCATTTAAGAACTGTTTCTCTATGTAGCACACGTAGCTGCAAAAAGTTAAACTTGTGTTTGGATACACATGATTTCCCCAAAAACCTCATGCAATTTAAAAGAGAGCAGCTCAGAATACACAAATGATAGAAGCATTGTAAACAATGTATTTACTCATCAAACTTGTATCCTTTCACAGACCTTAAGGATAATCATAAAAGCAATTTATGCAGTCATTCAAGCAGAGCTGGAAATGCAGGTTGGAAAATCAGATTGGACAATGCCTTGTGAAGGGGGAAGGGGGGCCAGGCAAGAGAAAAGGCATTGTGTTGCTGCCAGAGTGTTACCTTAGCGTGGTATTCATACTTCACGTTTTCTCATTATCTATAATACAAAGTTTAAAGTAAATGCAAGGTCTTAACAAGGAAGATCTGATCCCACCGAATAAATAGGAGCAGACAACTATGTGTGTCTGTATTTCTTCTCTTTTCTCCCGCCTTTCAGTGCAATCACCACAGGAAGTGGCTGGCTGGCATGAGAGGGGTTTCAAGGTCACCCATGTTGTAGTCAATTTGCCTTAGATTTTAATTTATGTGTTTCTTCAATGTGGACAACATCCAGATGGTAAGTTTTCCGACAGAGACAGATAAATTAATAAATAAATAACCTAGGCATCCCTTCAGAGGACATGCTGCTATTCTGACTCGTCCATAAATAATACCTAATATTTTAGCAGTTCTTAAGGGCGTGCTAGGAATGTGAATTGCAGCTAGGACATCCCTGGTAACCTTTCGATAATGAGTCCGTCTTTAAATAATAGATATCTTTCTCTTCTGTTCTAAGGAGGCTAGTTTGAAGCTTCTGAAGATGGGAGATGGATTTGTGAGAATTAAATAATAAGCAGTGTCTCCTGGTTGACTCGAATGCAGACCCAGGTCAGTCACGCTTGCTAGACCGAGTTCAGATGAGGCACAGAGAGTTACTGCAAGACCACCACCCTTGAGATTTAGAAAAGGTATGGACCTCCTGACCCAACTGGACCAATCACGTTGTCATCTCTGGGTCTCTGGTGTTAGGCCCAAAGGATTATGGGTGAGTATCAACCCATCATCCACAAACTCAGCAAGTATCAAGAACCAGAATGCATCAGAGAGACTCAGAGAACCTGCTCAGAGCAGAAGATACAAAAGAAGAAACCATGGAGACACAAAGCAGAAATTTCAGCCGCTTTCTGGTCACATCTGTGCCCTTGAATTCCAAGAGACACTCCTATGTTTTTATAATAAACTATCCTTTTATGTTTAAGTTGACCTCAGTAGGTTTCTGTTCTATGCAACCCATGAGTACTAACAGAACTACCATCTATGACAATGTTTTCCTTTCAAATTGTGACAGGTCTTCCTTTTTTTGAAGCTCCCAAAGCAGTATATTAGATTATCATGACAAAATTTGACAATGAATAGTAAGGTATGTGCATATTTGGAAATGCAATCATAATACCTTGGTACTCCTGTTCCTCTGATCAACTGAAGAATTTTCTTCTCACTGAATTCACAACAGGATTTAATGAAACCACCTATCGTGTAATGTGTTTGGTCATGCATTTCACCTGTTTGGAGTCAGAGTCACTTCCCTCTTAGAATATGACAGATTAAAAATGTACAGGCAGTAATTAGCATATCGTTGCCAGAAACACAGGAATATTTTCCAGTATAATGTGGATGTCACTACAGAAAGATCATTTTGAAAAAATTCTTTATAACTAAAAATTACGTCTCTTTCAACAGGATATTAAAAGGATAACTTTAAAAGTGGTTTTCCTTTCTCTGGAAGACTCCATTTCTCCCTGTCAGAACAAAAAGCCACGCAGATTCAGGCTTCCCGTAAACCACTAGCTTATCCTTTCAGTAATTAATGGATGCTTTGATACCAAGGAATCCTAAAGAACATTTTTCAAACCTTAAATGCAGGCTGGGCTGATTCACACATAGCACATCTAAACAGATCCGGGGAATAAATAATCACGAGTTGAAAACACTTGCCTGGAGCATTTGGGCACCGACCAGATTTCCAACAAGGGATGTGATTTTTTATTATAACAAGGAAAATTACTTACTGAAACACAAAAACGTGCCTCTCTTCTAACCACTGGCCTTGTCCTAAAAACGCACACACACATTTCCTGGGTTACCATTTAGCAAATCCCTTTAAAAAAAATAAATTCACACAGGACCTGGGGCACATGTTTTGACAGATTTGAAAAATCTCTCCTTGTGAAAGAAGTTTCTTTCTTTGGCTGGGCCTCAGACTAGGTTACAGTCTGATGAAGCTAGCCTACAGGCAAATTTTTGTCAGCTGCTTGGCTTAAAATAGGAGTCGGCACTCGAAAATATTTGGAGAAATTAAGTTTACCACGGGATAGAGGCTTTCCAGGTAAGGGACAGATGATTTTCAAGCACACTTGCTTTCAGCCAGGATCCCGAACATCTTCAACATTCAGTCTGACTGCTAACTGGGGGTCTGAGGAGACAATGTCCTCAGATACAAGCTCGCTGGGTAGGAATTCCATTTTCCAGCAGAAGGGGTAGGGGTGTCAGGAGGCACACTGGGGCCAGCAAACAGAAGTGAAGCTTCCAGTCAGTCACCTTCCATGACCAAAATAAAGTGTAGACTGTGGAGGCCAGTTTAGGCAGGACTGCTCTGGGAGCAGTGGACGAAACTCAGCTTCCCTCGCCCTCACAATGTTCTCCAGACCTAGATCTGCACAGAAGGGAGGCCTTTACTGCTTTATTCACTGGTGATTTTGTTTTTTTAATCTTTTGCAGAGAAACAATTTTGGATGAACACAATGAGAGTCATCCCCAATTTACCCTATTAAATAGCCACACATGGTAAAAAACACTGCAACCGCAGGAAAATGGAATAAAATAGAATTACTTTTTTTTTCCCTTTTTCTCATGAGAATAAAACACATATGCGGCCTCTAGATGATTACTGTGAATAAGTCTTGTTTTGACTCAGTAGTAGAAATAATAAGAGCAGATAATAATAATAGTAGTAGAAGCAATAACAATATTAATAATTTTTACCACTTATTTGTTCCTATGTTCTGGGGTTTCCCTGGTAGCTCAGCTGGTAAAGAGTATGCCTACAATGTGGGAGACCTGGGTTAGATCCCTGGTTTGGGAAGATTCCCTGGAGAAGGGAATGACTACCCACTCCAGTATCCTGGCCTGGAGAATTCCATGGACTGTATAGTTCATGGGGTGAAAAAGAGTCGGACACGACTGAGCGACTTTCACTTTTCACTTTGCCCCTATGTTAGGCACTCTGCCAAGTATGATCAACACATATTTGCTTTGTTTTGTACAACAATCTTATCAGTAGGATTTTCATATCTTTTTTTTTTTAATTGACAGCACAGCATGGCGTGCAAGATCAGAGTTCCCCAGCTTATCACTGAACCCAGTTCCATGAGTGAAAGCGCTGAGACCTAACCGCTGGACCACCAGGGAAATTCCCATATCCATTTTTAAAATGAGAAACCGGAGGCCTGCAGAAATCAAGTCACTTGCTCAGGTCATACAAGTAGCAGTGAAGGCACTCCTGAAACCCAGGCACACACGTCTGAGTTCAAATATTATTCACTTACTCACCACTCCATTCTTTGTGCCTCTGAAGTGAACACCATGGAGATGGCCACGGTAGGGACACCACAGCACTTCACGGAGTTACAGAAAAGTCGAGAGACATGCAACATAAGGACATGTCTAGGAAGTAGTATTAAAGACTAGTAATTAACGTAAAAAATGTGCATTTTCAATCTATAACCATGAAGTTCTGGAACCTCTGTATCCAAGAAAGACTAAGAATAATCAAAGTGTTAGTCGTCAAGTCATGTCTGATTCTTTGCGAACCCATGGACGGTAGCCTGCCAGGCTCCTCTGTCCATGGGCTTTCCCAGGCAAGAACACTGGAGTGTGTAGCCATAACCTTCTCCTGGGGATCTTCCAAACCCAGGGACTGAGCCCAGGTGTCCCACACTGCAGACAGATTCTTTACCATCTGAGCCACCAGGGAAGCCTAATAATCAAAGGCCAATGTTTAACACAGTTATCATCAAACCCTAGTATGTGATAAAAGCTGCTTCGCCCTAAGAGATCAATTCCATTATGGCTATTTATGCAGTGACACCAGTAAATCTATGAAAAATAAACTAGCCTCACTTACATCATTGATTACCAAGCCTTAAGACAGATGGCACTGCATCTCTTAACGCATGGGTTACAAAATCATTTTTCTCTTTAATAACATATGCTTTATTGAAAAAGAAATCATTTAAGCATCATGGCAATAAAGCACTGCAATTTTTATTAACTTTTTGCAAAACTTGTGATTAGAAATGTATCAGTAAAATATAAAAAAGAATATAAAAATGATTTTGCCTTTTACAAGCCAATACTTGATGAGGACACCGCTTTAGGTTTTCTCTTACAATTCTGATCAAATTTAGTCAGGTTATCATTGAAGTCTACACATAGCCTATCCAACAATTTTTTCAAATCAGATTAATTTTATTGTGTCTTTATGCTAAAACATTTATACTTTTTACATTAGTTCAAAAGAGAGCTGTTTTGAAACTGGATGATCTTTAAGGATAGGTAGATACTCAAGAGAAAACCCAGTAGAATAACTGACGTCAATTGGAAAGAATTCAAAGGGAAAAAATTGCTTGAGAACAGTTACATTTCATGTTTGTCAACAGAACAAAACCTTGGATCCCTTTTGAAGTCTTAAAATCAGGTCATATCAACTCAAAAATACAGATGAAAATTTGGTTACTAAAACAAAGGAAAAACAGTCATGAAAAGAACTAAAAAATGACTTTCCACTGTACTGAATTGAGAATTCCTAAAAAATAATTATAGGTAGAAAAACATAAACAACAAACATTCCCGAGTCCCAGTCTTTCTGCCAAGGTTGCAAAGCTGAATTTCCAAATGCCAAAGAGAAACGTAAAGCAAGATTCCCCATAATAACGGTACATCTGCATCAACAATATGTTTATTGCTATATATACACATTCAAACCTATAATTTTTTTATAATAAGTTCTTCTCTCAAGCAGAGATGGAGAGTGACAGCTAAGACACCACACATTAAAAATTTCTAGTGCTTCATCCTGCTCCCTTTTATAGTGTTTAACTTCACTGCCTTCTGGTCTACCTCCCAACCTATTACGTAAATGTCTCCCTTCTAACTGGGGTCACAAGCATGGCTTTTATACTTCACAACGATAGCTCTCATACAGTAAGGACCTAGCAAAGCAGAAGAGAATAAGAAGAGGTGGCAAGACTACACAGAACAACTATAGAAAAAACAAAAAAGATCTTTATGACTTGGATAATCACGGTGGAATGGTCACTCACCTAGACCCAGACAATCTGGAGTGTGAAGTCAGGTGGGCCTTAGAGGAAGCATTACTATGAAAAAATAGTGGAGGTGATGGAATTTCAGCAGGGCCATTTAAAATCCTAAAAGATGATGCTGTGAAAGTGCTGCACTTAATGTCAGCAAATTTGGAAAACTCAGCAAAGGTCACAGGACTGGAAAAGGTCAGTTTTCATTCCAATGCCAAAGAAGGGCAATGCCAAAGAATGTTCAAACTACTGTACAATTGTGCTCATTTCACATGCTAGCAAAGTTATACTCAAAATTCTTCAAGCTAGGCTTCAGCACTAAGTGAACCCAGAACTTCCAGAGCTGGGTTTAGAAAAGGCAGAGGAATCAGAGATCACATTGCCAACATCCGCTGGATCATAGAGAAAGCAAGGGAATTTCAGAAAAACATTTACTTCTGCTTCATTGACTACACTAAAGTCTTTGAGTGTGTGGATCACAACAAACTGTGGAAAATTCTTAAAGAGTGGGACTATTAGACCAGCTCACCTGTCTCCGGAGAAATCTGAATGCAGGTCAAGAAGCAACAGTTAGAACCAGACATGTGACAACGGACTGGTTCAAAATTGGGAAAGGAGTACGTCAAGGCTGTATACTGTCACCTTGCTATTTTAACTTATATGCAAGAGTACACCATGTGAAATGCTGGGCTTAAAGGCTCACAAGCTGGAATCAAGATTGTTGGAAGAAATATCAACCTCACATATGCAGATGATAACACCCTAATGGCAGAAAAAGAAGAGGAACTAAAGAGCCTCTTGGTGAGCATGAAAAGAAGAGTGTAAGAGCTGACTTGAAACGCAACATTCAAAAAACTAAGATCATGGCATCCAGTCCCATCACTTCATGGCTAATAGAAGCGGAAACAATGGAAGCAGTAATAGATTTTCTTTTCTTCAGCTCCAAAATCACTGCAGATGGTGACTGTAGCCATGAAATTAAGACACTTGCTCCTTGGGGAAAAAAAAAAAAGCTATGACTAACTCACCATATTAAAAAGCAGAGATATCACTTTGCTGACAAATGTCTGTATAGTCAAAGCTATGGTTTTTCTGGCAGTCATGTATAGATGTGAGAGCTGGACCACAAAGAAGGCTGAGCACTGAAGAATAGATGGCTTTGAACTGTAGTGCCAGGGAATAGTCCTGAGAGTCCTTTGGACTGTAAGATCAAACCAGTCAATTCTAAAGAAAATCAACCTTGAATTGAATATTCATTAGAAGGACTGATGCTGAAACTGAAGCTCCAATACTTTGGTCACCTGATACAAACAGCTGACTTACTAGAAAAGACTGTGATGCTGCAAAAGACTGTGGGAAGCAGAAGAAGGGGGCGACAGAGGATCTGATAATTAAATAGCATCACCAACACAATGGACATGAGTTTGAGCAAACTCTAGGAGATAATGAAGGATAGGGAAGCCTGGCATGCTGCAGTCCATGGGTTGCAATGAGTTGGACAGTACTTGGTGACTGAACAACAATAAACCACAGCAGGATATTGCTCTAGTGAGGTCTAAATGACAAAGGTAGCAACCTGTTTTTAGATTATTACTGAAAATATGGAAAATAATTTCCCATTATCTGACACTGAGAAATAAGAAAATCTTACATTGAATTACACAAAATAAAGCCCTGTTTCTGATGCTAAACATGAACATGAATTCAAATCTAAAGCATTTATCAGATCTATGAAGTTTAAATCCATTCATTAACTAATCAACCTTTACATATCAGAGAACATGTTCTGGGTTAGAAAGCAAAGACTTGAAGCCAAAACTATTCACTTTCTTCAAATACTCACTTGATATAAAGGGTAACAAGCAACGAAATGATCAAAAGATTCCACAGCAAAGTAAATAGCTGGAAAATCCACAAACAGCTGATGAAACTCTGATCAACTCTAATTTGAGTCTACGTTTCATTCCATTTCTACTTAAAAGTACACTGAGGTGTCTTCTTCTCTTTTTTTAAATCTAGTGCTTCATTCAGACTTTAGTATTAGTATTTAGTATTAGTATTTAGTATTCAGAGTTTAATGACAGTAACAGAGTCAAATGTTTTTTAGATGTTAGCTGGTGTTTTTCTAGTACTAAAACACCCAAAAGATAATAAAGTGAACTTTTATTATAACTATTACCAAATTTACCAAAATTAATCACATTATGGAAAAGTGAAGAGATGGGAATCAGTAGCAGTGACTTGATATTTAAAAAAGCTCAATTCATTACCACCACCACGTTGAGTTAAACCGAGTATACTGAATTAAGACCAAAAAGACTTGGAAAAAGATAACAGTAAGAGTCTAGAAAGAGTTGGTAACACTACACAGACACTCTCTAAGTAACCTCATTTCATTCATCCTTCCAGTAATGACCAAAGCTGGACTTCCTTGAACCTCTTCGTATCTGTGAAGGCAATTATGATATGACCTCAGGTAAATCTGCTTTTCAATGAAGATTTAAATATTTTCCATTAGGAACATGATTCATAACACAATTATTGAAGGATTATTACACAATACTTGTAATCTTGTTTGTATTTTATAAAACAATTATTTATTCAGCATTTACTATATTCTAAAACAGCATGGAAACTAGCACCTTCTTTAAATCTACCATAAACCAGGACTATATGTTTTAACCTTTTCATATTCAAGTCTTGGCACTGCCAAAGTTGTTCCTGGGATCTCAAAACACTCTGCTTCTCTGGGTTTCCATATTAGTAAAAGAAAAAAAGAAAGAAACAAAAAGAAAAAAGGGCAGATTTTGGATACTTCTATAATTCAGAAAATTCAGTTATATTAGGTAACCTACGCTGGAAATGATTTTCTTTAAAATATATTTATATATAGAAGTACACAAGGATGATGAAGAGGGAAAAGTAATACCTATTTAAAAATAATACTTGGATAAACGCATAGCAATAAGAAATATTCTGAACCACATGGACCATGTACTAATAACTTTAAAATAAAAATGCTTATTGAAATCTTATCAAGAAGATGCAAAGAGAACTGGAAAAGACAGAGGTCTTTGGGTGAATTTCTAAAAAGCTACACACTGAGGAAATATATATTTGTATTACTAGTGCTAACAGACAGCTGATGTAAATGTCACCATACATCTACTTTTGATCAATCCCATCTCTAGCCAAGGAAAATTCTGATTTCCTGATATTGTCAACAAGACCATAAAGATAAAAACCTCAGTATCTGCTTACTAATACATTTATTACTGAGGTTGATTCAGGGTTACATGTAAATATAACAGAAAGGTTTAGTTCACTGAATAGATAATAAGTACTACCGCTTTTTCCTATTTTATTAAACTATTTAGAACAGGTAATTTAACCAAAACATATGTATCAGTAAAATTAAACTGTAGCCGTTGGAGGTTAAATTTAATTAATTAGTGAAGTATTTTTCTAAGTAACAAGTTCCTTTTAATTTGAATTTATCATATTATTTTAATAAATATGCAATGAGAAGGTTAAAGAACACATTTTCAAAAAAGAACAGTCAGGAAAAATAAAATGCTTCAGATAAGCAATATGTCACCAAGAAATCAATTACCCACTTTTATTAAGGAAAATACTAGCTTTTATTTCTGTAGAAATAGTAGTTCTATAGAAAATCCACTTAGCTTATGTACAAAATGCCTTTGAAGTACTAGAGCCACTAGGTTTCTTATCTTAAGCTGTTGCCAGGTGAATTTCAGACCAAAAAGGTGCATCATTCTAGTTCTTAGCAAATCAACTTACTAATCCAGCCAAGACTATCAATTCTATAGCCAATCTTTCTACTTAGCACCAAAAACCAAGGTTCCATTCCCATTCATAAGAACATTAGACATGTCAAAACCTCCTATTCAAATTCCAGCTCTTTGCCTGTCCTCTTCTCCTCCATCGTTCACTCTATAATCTACTTAAATTGAACAAAGCCGGTTGAGTAGGACCTGCTCAACTTTCCATCCTCTGCTGAGTCAATGGAAGGGACAAGCATTGTGCCTGCCACTCACTATGTCAAAACACAATCCCAATCGGCACTGATGCTGGTGCACCAAGAACTAGCTTTGACTAAAAGACAGGTTTTGTGAGCTAGTTCTTGTGAACCTAAGCTGGAAGACTCCTTGTATGTATTAACTAAGATAAACAGCAATGGATCCATTCTTTAACTTTACAAAAAATTTACATAGGTCACCAATGGTGTCCAGTGTTCTGTGCTTGGAGCTGAGAGTATAGAAATTATGAGAAAATGATGGTCCTTGTCCATTAGATTGTGGCAGAATAGCCACTCATGTCTGCCTTCACTGTGAATTTTCAAAACTGTAGAAAATCCATGAGACTACTAATGAGGTTATGAATAAAACTATGCAAGTTTTATATATTCAAAACATAAGAAAGCAAAAAACAAATGTCCTATAAAAAATCTTGCTTGCTTTCCAAATTCTTCACTCTTTCAGGGATGAGGGTCAGAAAGAGAATCAGAAGACAGTACTAGAGTCTGAAGGAAGCAGTCCATTAAAAAAAGACATGAAAATGTACAAATTTCACATGGAATTTCAGGAAGTTTATTAGCCAATATTAGGAACTCATATACTGCATTCTGGTGAGAGAAACTAATTATTATTATTATAGACAGTTTTAGAAACTATATATAAAGCCACATGATATAATAACAAACAAATCAACTTTTCCTATAGCATCCTGAATATTCTTATTTCATGAAGGTAAAGGCAGAGTGAACTATAACACAAGGAACTTGGTCTTTGAGATTAAACATCCTGCATAGGAAATTCAACCGATCAATTCTAGCCCACCAGTAAGTTGTGAAGACCAAGAGAGTACATTTTACATAAAGACCGTGGTATCCACATAAATGCAGAGATTGGGGGCTTTTCAACCAGAGATTTTCAGCTTCTTTTGAAAAAGCCAAAATTTCTGTCTCATGTTGCTTTATTTTCAAATGTCAACAAGCCAAATAGCATTTAGGACAATTCCAGTCTTTCACATTCATGTCACATAGCTGGTCCCTAGAGAACCTGAGTTAATCTCAAATACATGCTTTTATATAGCTATGATGGTTCTAACAGGGAAAACTGGAAACAGCCAAAAGTTCCATCAACAAAGCATTGCTAAACTAAACAATGTCACATTCACACCATGGAGAGGCAAACATTTACCTATCATCCTACTGTCTGACGCTAAACCAAGCATTTTGTAAACATAGTATTTCTAATTCCTCCAAAAAATCTTTGTCAGATAGATATTAGTACTAAATGTTGGTTTACAGACACAGGAGCGGGTTAAGTAGATTCCCAAAAGTCACAAAGCTATAAAGTGGCAGTGATGAGATCTGAACTCCAATACTCTCCCTCAGAACCCAAGCTATGCAGCGTTTAAATAGCATGATGTGGAGAGCTACTTACTGTCAATGGGAGACTTCTCTCATCTAGAAGGGGAAACGAGCCTATAAAACTATGTACAAAAAAAAAAAACAACTATGCACATCATATTGGCATTTCTAAAGAGTGCTACGTGTTTGCCAGAAAAACACATTCTTTCTTAACTAGTCTACTGCTTCAATTACTTTATAATGAACATATATTACCTTGAAAATAAAAAAACTACAAAACTATTTGCATAGTCAGAAAAGAAATATTTTTTATGCTTTCAATATACCGCCGTTGTACTTGTTTCCACTTACGGAAAAAAAGGTCTCAGAAATGACATTAAATTAGGTTCATTGTTCTGCTTATTTTCTCCCCCCAGATCTTAAAGTAAAATGTATTAATTATGAAAAATTGGTAGACTGTAGCAATGACAAGTAAGAAAATTAAAATTTTTTAAGGAGTGAAAAATATTTCAAAACTTGGAAAATGTTCACAATATGTGAAGTAATAAAGCAGGTGATGATTGTGTTCACTTTCACACTGACCATAGTTATATATTTTCTCACCCTCCTCCCAAATACTGGAAGGAAATACATCAACATGTTAACAGGGATCATTCTATGATCAGTAGAAAATGGCATTTAAACAGACTATTAGCCTTCGTAGATGATTTCTACCAAGACAACTTCAGGATCTACTAGGATGTGTCTCGGGATCCCTCTAACCTCATTTTTCTTACCAGAAAAATAGAGATACCTGTTATTAATTGCTGCCTTCATGGAAGGATATTTTTAATAAGTGATGACTGAATGACATAATGTGTGAAGAATGCTCTAAGTATACACAGGAAGTACTTTTTTGCAAAGTTAACCATCTTTATCATCCCAGGTGCAGCTTTTGATGGCAGAAGTTGGGAGAATAGCCTTTGCCTCTCACCATCTGACTCTGAAGTTCCCAGAAGGGACTGAGAAAATTAGATGTTGAAACCACCCCCCCCGAATTATTTGATAAAGAGGGAGCCATGGTAGGTACCTGCTTCTGGCTTGCGTGCTGTGCCTGAGTTGTAACCAGTTTCTTTAGTAGGATCAGCTGCTATCGGTCTTGGTTCCATTCTGGGCTCCCAAGTACTAAGGTAATTTTTTATTTCAATTTGAGACTCCCTTCACAAATATTGAGACTCACTCTCACACTCTGCACACCCCCCTGTTCATTCAGATCATCTGCTCTCCAGGTGTGGCTGGCTCACTGACAGACAGGTCTAATCACTACTGGATTGAAGGCCTCCTCTCTCCAATCATTCCCTGGTAGCTCAGTTGGTAAAGAATCCACCTGCAATGCAGGAGACCCTGGTTCAATTCCTGGGTCAGGAAGATCCCCTGGAGAAGGGATAGGCTACCCACTCCAGTATTCTTGGGCTTCCGTGGTGGCTCAGCTGGTAAGGAATCTGTCTGCAGTGCCAGAGACCTGGGTTTGATCTCTGGGTTGGGAACATCCCCTGGAGAAGGAAAAGGCTACCCATTCCAGTATTCTGGCCTGGAGAAGTCCACGGGGTCGCAAACAGTCAGACACGATTGAGCAACTTTCACTTTCTCTCCAATTCACAGCCCCATTCATGTATCCGGACTTTCCCTCTCCCACAGAAAGCATGGTATCCAGCCCTGTCCACCTTTGTTTTCCTGTTTTTGGGGTAGCACAGTGCATCATGTGGGTTCTTAGTCCCCTGACCAGTAATCAAACCCGCGTCCCCTGCATTGGAAGCAAAGAGCCCTCTTTTGCATCTTATTCTTTTTGCGTTACCTCTGAAGCAGGATCTGTTTAGTTTTATTCATGTGTTCAACAGATATAACTCTCATATTTTGTTCTTACCCTTATATTAGCATTTGAAGAGGCAGGAATACTTGAACACAAATAGAAGAATTTTAGACACCAAACCTTAAGATAAACTTGGAGAAGCACAATCATTCAAAGAGACTGGCCTTCTTAAAAGAGGCAGCATTACCCCCAGGATCTACAAATTGTTTTCTTTTTTTAAAAAACTGCAAATCTAGTGCTGGCTTCCATTACAGGATTCTAGTAAACTCTACAAAGGAGACAGAGCATCTGAGCACAGGGAAGAGGCATGATGCCCATAGGAGGAATACACAACATTTTATTGGAATGTAGAAATACCGACCATCAATGAAGCATTTTTGTTTAATCTTTTTTTCCTTCACTTACCATTAATTAGGAATGAGTGGAAACCACTTGAACTTGGTTTAGGAAAATTAAAAAATGCCAACTTGATTTTAATGTAAATTCCAGTTGAGATTCTCTCTGCTGGTCTCTCAGGTGCCCTGAAGTCAAGGGGCTTGTTTATCTTGTTCACTACAAAATCTCCTAATGCTCAACACAGTGTCTGGTTGTAGACAATTACAGAGGAAGGCACTGGTCCGGGATGCGGGCGAGAGTGAGGCAGAGGAGGGGAACTGGCAACCCCATAATCCTTGTGTGTGGATACAGGAGAACCTTCTAGCGCCTAAGTTGGTGGAGAAATGCTACACTTAATTCTCAGGGCTCCTGTCTTAGTTCATGCATGAAACTGATAATCTCAATCCAAAATTCCCAAAGGCACGCCTTTTTAATTCTGCTACAGTAATTGCTCATGTCCATATTAACAGCTCTCAAAAACCTGGACCTCACTGACTAATTGGAACAATCTGTCTTGATATGTGGATGTAATGGTTGTTAATATAAGAGCTCCACTCTGGAAGAAGAGACCTTAAAAAAATCAGTTTTCCAAGCTGTATGACTAGCCCTCAGCCTAGCAGCATGAGGCAACAGAATGAACGTGTTTACTGGGGAGTGTAACTAATTCATTTGGGTCTTTCACATCCTTAATACAAGAGGTAGTCTGACAGGGGAGGGTAGGATTTGTTTCTTTATTTGTCCTTTATAGGAATGAATTGTAACTTTTTATTCTCAGGGATTAGAGTGCCTCACCCTGAAGTCACTGAGAGGACAAGATGAAGATTCAATATGAGGATGTTGGTTTCCTAATATGTATTCTGCTCAGCCTTTTCTGGGGTCGTATCCATGGGCGTGAAGATGAAGCAGTGAACAAGACAGACAGACTCCTCTCCCCTCCAGAAGCTTACATGCAGCATACAGGGGTGGGGGGCGGTGGTAAGTTATTAAACAAGGAAATAAAACAATAACCAATTTCAAAAAGGGACTGGCGTTATGAAGAAAATGAAACTGGGTAAACAGGAAACAAAGTGGCTGAGTTGGGAGGGGAATGAGCATGCAATGTTAGCTGTAATGGGTAGGATTAGGGAAGGAATGAGCAAGGAAAAGGGATAATCAGGGAGTGAATATCCTCCACTGAGGAAGCAGCCAGTGAAAGCAGAGGGGTCAGCAGGGTAGGAGCCAGATGAAGGAGTCTGTAAGGCGAGGCAGGATTTTGGGATTTGTTCAACATGGGATCAGAAACCACTGGAAGATCTTAAAGAAAAAATGTAATGCAATTCAAGGGTTTAAAACCGTTGATACTGAATAAGGAGTGGATTGTTACGGAGAGGCGTGGGTGGGCAAGACGGACCTTAGAAGAAATTACAGCAATAGTCGAAGTCAGAGATGGGGATGGCTGAAACCTGGGTGACAACAGTGGCAAAGACAATAAGCAGATGGATTAAGGATCTCCTGCCTCATAGAAGGAGCAGATTTGTACATAATAAGGGGAATGGGGAATATCAAACACACTCTTAGAATGTTCCAGTTCTGCTGCAGCACTCCGCAGCTACTAACTCAAATGAAGCCTTCCAGGATGGGGTTTGTCTCATCATTGTCATGTTTAATCATTTCTCTATGCTACGCTCTTCCTCGGTGTATACCTAATAATATATACCTAGGAATACACTTACGAAGCATCACTATGAACAAAGCTAGTGGAGGTAACAGAATTTGAAATAGTTGAGCAGCTATATCAAATCTTAAAAGATGATGCTGTGAAAGTGCTGCACTCAATAGGCCAGCAAATTTGGAAAACTCAGCAGTGGCAACAGGACTGGAAAAGGTCAGTTTTCATTCCAATCCCAAAGAAAGGCAATGCCAAAGAAAGCTCAGACTACCTCACAATTGCACTCCTCTCACATGCTAGTAAAGTAATGCTCAAAATTGCCAAGTCAGGCTTCAACAGCACATGAACTGTGAACTTCCAGATGTTCAAGCTGGATTTAGAAAAGGCAGAGGAACCAGATATCAAATTGCCAACATCCGCTGAATTATCGAAAAAGCAAGAGAGTTCCAGAAAAACATCTATTTCTGATTTATTAACTAAGTCAAAGCCTTTGACTATGTGAACCACAACAAACTCTGGAAAATTCTTTGAGATGGGAATACCAGACCACATGACCTGCCTCTTGAGAAAGTCAAGATTTCTTGACCTGTTAAGGTCAAGAAGCAACAGTTAGAACTGGACATGGAACAACAGACTGGTTCCAAATTGGGAAAGGAGTATGTCAAGGCTGTATATTGTCACCCTGCTTATTTAACTTAAATGCAGAGTACATCATGAGAAATGCTGGGCTGGAGCAAGCACAAGCTGGACTCAAGATTGCCAGGAGAAATATCAATAACCTCAGATATATAGATGACACTGAAGAACTAAAGAGCCTCTTGATGAAAGTGAAAGGGCGAGAGTGAAAATGTTGGCTTAAAACTCAACATTCAGAAAACTTAGATCATGGCATCTAGTTCCATCACTTCATGGCAAATAGATGGGATAAGAGTGGAAACAGTGACAGACTTTATTTTGGGGGTCTCCAAAATCACTGCAGATGCTGACTATAGCCATGAAGTTAAAAGATGCTTAGTCCTTAGAAGAAAAGTTATGACCAACCTAGACATTATATTAAAAAGCAGAGACATTACTTTGCCAACAAAGGTCCATCTAATCAAAGCTATGGTCTTTCCAGTAGTCATGTATGGATGTGTCTGTTGGACTATAAAGAAAGCTGAGCACCAAAGAACTGATGCTTTTGAACTGTGGTGTTGGAGAAGACTCTTGAGAGTCCCTTGGACTGCAAGGAGATCCAACAAGTCCATCCTAAAGGAGATCAGTCCTGGGTGTTCATTGGAAGGACTGATGTTGAAGCTGAAACTCCAATACTTTTGGCCACCTGATGTGAAGAACTGACTCACTGGGAAAGACCCTGATGCTGGGAAAAAATGAAGGCGGGAGGAGAAAGGGACGACAGAGGATGAGATGGTTGGATGGCATCACCGACTCAAGGGACATGAGTTTGAGTAAACTCTGGGAGTTGGCAATGGACAGGGAGGCCTGGCGTGCTGCAGTCCATGGGGTCGCAAAGAGTCGGACACAACTGAGCGACTGAACTGAACTTAATAGTGTATACTCAAAACTGGTATATAACACCTATTATACAAACACCATCTGAATACCATAAAACATTCAAGAAAGATATAAAAGAATATTTAAAAGCTAAATGAAATACAAGAAAACCCTACAGACCAGTGACTGATCCACAGTTTTCTCTCCTCAAATTGTATTTTTTTCCCTAATCAAGACATACAAACTTTTTCTCCTGAGATAACATCAATATTATGTATCTCCCTTGATTAACACACTCTTTCGTCAAATAACCAGAATTCAGCCTCTTTCCACTGGTGCCATCTATGACACACACACGCCAGGATCCTCTCTCTTGGAATACTACAATCATCTTCTGACTTCTGTTCCCTACACTCAAGTGCAGCCAGGAAGATCCTTCTCGAGTATAAGCCAGATAAAGTCGCTCCTCTGGTTACTCACCTAGAGAAAAAGTCACGGAGCTTCACACGGTCCACGAGAGCTCATATCATCAGGACCTTGACTGTTTTGCTGACTTTGTTCCTATCACTCTGCCCCTTGCTTGCTCAAGCAGGAGAGGCAAGCTTCTGTCTCAGGGCCATAGCACCTGCTAAAATAAAGGTTCCTTGAGACCAGGGCATTTTCTGGTCCATGTAGAGAAGGCTCTGTCCACTAACTTAACAAGCAAACACTCATGATAATTCAGACACATAAAGGAAGTTATTTAAACATTACATAGCTAGCAGCTAGACATCAAAAGGAGCTGTCCTTGGAACTATGTGACACTGCGTGTCCCCGAGAATTTATTCTCATTAGTTTCTCAGAAGGCACCAGTAAGAAGAGTTCCATGGTCACCTGAGCTTGGGAAATTCCAAGTCAAATGAAAATTAAGCAGGCTACTCTACTGAAATATTCCTCAAGTATTAGCATATTAGCTGGCTCTCAAGCTATTAATATAAGAGGAAGACATAACAAGCAGGATTTCCTACATCTATCTGACCACAGATCACTTTTTATACATTTAGACCCACTAACAAGAAGGAAGAGGGTGACAGAGGATGAGGTGGTTGGAGGCATCACCAGCTCAATGCACATGAGTTTGAGAAAACTCCAGGAGATGGGGAAGGACAGGGAAGCCTGATGTGCTGCAGTCCATGGGGCCGCGGAGAGTCAGACACGACTTAGCGACTAAACAACAACAATCTAGAAAACAGACCAAGTGTGTATTTTTCTAAGGGCACTGCCTATGTATAGTTATGATATTTCAGCCCATGTTGGCCAGAAAAATAAACATAAATAAGGTGACGAAAAACAAGAAAACAAAAAAGAAAGAGACAGGGAGATAGAGACAGGCAAAATTAAAGTCAGAGGCAGCATGAGCAATGTCAGAAAATCACAGGATGAGTTCTTTTTTTTTTCTCACCCTGAGCTTTTCTTGACCAGAGAATGGCCAACACCGAGGCATAAATTAAGAAGATTCCATGAATGTTTAACTTTATTAACTGAAGCAGTAAAGGTTTTAATAGGGAAATTAAAAACCCGAAGCTCAGTCTGAATAGAAAGGGCTGGGATTTAGAAGTTATTTCACTATTAACCCAGGTATCTTTCATGTATTAACCTGAGTTTTACAGCCCAGTCTTCTAAGACATCCTCAAACATTCAGGAGATAAAATTTTGCATTTTTAACTAAAATGGGGTTTTGGTGACTTTGCCCAGCTGGCCTCAGTACATCACAGGAAATGCACCCAGACTGGTATCTCTGCTGCACAGACAGGGTGCCAGGCCATGCAATTGGAGCCGGAAGCTGTAGAGATCTGCTCCCATCTCGTTAACGGGGGATGCAATGAAATTCTGTGCCAGGGATTTAAAGGAGAGGGAGGAAACAGACTTTCTTTCAATCCTGACTTCTTTCTATTCCTTATAAATGTTTCCAACTGTCTTTTGTGAGTGATGCTGACACTAAAGAACTAGCTAAAGGCTTTAGATTTAAGATGACTTGAAACCTTCCTGCTCAAACTTTGACAGGATCAAAAAAAAAAAGAAAAGAAAAAATGATAGTGATGTCTGTCTGAGATGGTAGGTGTTTCTCAGTCCAATGTCCACAAATCCGCTTGACCTGAACTTACAATGCATCTGATCTGTCTGCCTGAAGTCCATCCCTGCCCCCAGGGCACAAAGGTCTCCCCAGCAAGCTTTATTGGACTTCCTCAGCCTGGAAATAGATTCGGAGAAAAATAGTGCTCACAGACCCAGGAATGAATGTTGTAAAATTAAACAATGGGAAACAACCTGAAAGTCTATAAAGGAACAAAAGAAATTCTGTATCACATCCAGGGGAAGGCTTCTCAACAACCAACTCAGATTCCAACACAAAAGTGAACTACTGAGTCTGTTTTATTGTTGGGGGAGTAGAAGTGCAAAAATTACCAGAAATTCAGCACAAAGATTTCTCTTAAAGAATTCCTGCCACTCTGTTGGCTAGTTTATTAACTGTGTGTGCTGTTTTAAGTTGCTTCATGCCTGTTCGACTCTCCGACCCTGTGGATTGTAGCCCACCAGGCTCCTCTGTTCCTGGGATTCTCCAGGCAACAATAATGGAGTGGGTAGCTGTTCCCTTCTCCAGAGTATCTTCCTGACCCAGGGATCAAACCCAGGTATTCCGCATTGCAAGCAGATTCTTTACTGTCTGAGCCACCAGGAAAGCCCAGGAATACTGGAGTGGGTAGCTGATCCCTTCTCCAGTGGATCTTTCCAACCCAGGGATCGAACTGGTGTCTCCAGCACTGTAGGAGGATAGATTCTTTACACCAGCTTAGCTACCAAGGAAGCCCCAGTTTATTATCTAAATTTTGCTATTGAGGTCTGGTGCCCTCATGTCTTGCACATTGTGGGTACAGTAACCACAAGCTGTACATGGATCTTGAACCTCTGAAATGCAACCCGTCTGACTTGAGAGGATCTCTTAAGTCTAAAATATACATCGATTAAAGAAAAAAAAAGAACGTGAAATATCTCAGGTTTTAATCTTGATTACATGCTGAAATCCTCCAAGCCAGGCTTCAACAGTATGTGAACAGAGAACTTTCAGACACACAAATTGGATTTAGAAAAGGCAGAGGAACCAGAGATCAAATTGCCACCAATCACTGGCTCATAGAAAAATCCAGAGAATTCCAGAAAAGCATCTACTTCTGATCCATTGACTATGCCAAAGCCTTTGACTGTGTGGATCACAACAAACTATGGAAAATTCTTCAAGAGATGGGAATACCAGTCTACCTTACTTGCCTCCTGAGAAATCTGTATACAGGTCAAAAAGCAACAGTTAGAACCAGATATGGAACAGACTAGCTCCAAATTGAGAAAAGAGTACATCAAGGCTGTATATTGTCACCTTGCTTATTTAACTTACACGCAGAGTATATCATGGGAAATGCCAGGCTGGATGAAGCACGAACTGGAATCAAGACTGCCGGCAGAAACATCAATAACCTCAGATATGCAGATGACACCACCATTATGGCAGAAAGCGAAGAAGAATTAAAGAGCCTCTAGATGAAAGTGAAAGAGGAGAATTAAAAAGTTGGCTTAAAACTTAACAGTCAAAAATGAAGATCACAGCATCCGGTCCCATCACTTTATGGCAAAGAGATGGGGAAACAATGGAAACAGTGACAGACTTTACTTCCTTGGGCTCCAAAATCACTGCAGATGATGACTGCAGCGATGAAATTAAAAAGACGCTTGCTCCTTGGAAGAAAAAGCTATGACAAACCTAGACAACATATGAAAAAGCAGAGACATCATTTGGCCAACAAACGTCTGTATATAGTCAAAACTATGGCTTTTCCAGTAGTCATGTACGGATGTGAGAGTTGGCCCACAAAGAAGGTGCCAGAGAACTGATGCTTTCTAACTGTGGTGTTGGAGAAGACTCTT
The DNA here is from genome assembly GCF_019320065.1 of Cervus canadensis. Lineage (NCBI taxonomy): Eukaryota > Metazoa > Chordata > Mammalia > Artiodactyla > Cervidae > Cervus > Cervus canadensis. Next base: position 20,947,704 of record NC_057407.1, on the reverse strand, counting down.
GAGAGTTCCTTGGACTGAAAAGAGATCAAACCAGTCAATCTCAAAGGAGATCAACCCTGAATATTCATTCAAAGAACTGATGCTAAAGCTCCAATACTTTGGCTACCTGATGAAAAGAGCCAGCTTATTGGAAAAGACCCTGATGCTGGGAAAGACTGAAGGCAGGAGGAGAAGGGGACGACAGAGGATGAGATGGTTGGATGGTATCACCAACTCAATGGACATGAGTTTGAGTAAGCTCCGGGAGATGGTGAAGAAGCAGCCATATAGTCCATGGGGTTGCAAAGAGTCAGACACTACTGAGCAACTGAAAAACAACAACGACATATTGAAATAGTAAAATTTTACGCGTTGCTGCCCCATGGACTGTAGCTCACCAGGCTCCTTGGTCCATGGAATTCTCCAGGCAAGAATACTGGAGCGGGTAGCCCTATCCCTTTTCCAGGGGATCTCCCTAAATCAGGGATTGAACCTGTGTCTCCTTCATTGGCAGGTGGATTCTTTACCACTAGTATTGTTCAGGAAGCCCAAAATTTTAATGTATTTGGTAAAAATAATAGATGATTAAAATTGTATCAGTGATGATTATTATTATATAAGTTATAGAAAGTAAAATGAATTATTAAAATCAAATAAAAACACTTCTTTTTACCTCTTTTAAAGTGACTCCCCAAAATTTTAAATTACAATGTATAGGTCATATTATATTTTCTATCAGACAGTGTCTCTCTCTACATGATAAAGAATACACTAAAGTGGTCAAGCCAGATAAAACATGTAGTACTTGCTACAGATATCTCTTGGCAAGGAGCTGATGGCATTTTCTGTTCACTTCTCTTCTCTCTCTTTTTTTTTTTTTTACTGTATGTTTTACTGCTGGTTCAATCATCTTTGGACATTTTAAGTTCTTTGATTTTTTTTTCTCCTGTTATACAATAAACAGTGGTTATGAGGTCAACAAAACTATTTCTACTGGTGATACTAAAAACAACCTAAAGTGATGATAAGAAAAACAGTGAAATAACTTATCGAACAAAATGAATGATCTTAATCATTAAGATTCTGGAGTACTAACAGTAAACCTCAGCTAAGCCATTTAGCATCCCAGAGGGTCAGTTGTGCCACGGGTAAGATGGGTATCATGAGAGCTCCGCCTTCATAAGGCACATGAGAAAATTAAATATCTGAAACATTCTAGACACAAGTAACGCTTATTAAATGGTGTCTGCAGTATCGCTGTTACACAGTCATAAGTACCAGTGAGACATGTTGGAACCTGGGACCCTTAGCTGCAGTGTTTGCACCTGGACAACTGTCTCCTCAAGCAACAAAATACAAAGACACTATAAGGGTCTAAAACTAACCAGGGACTTCCAGTGGTTAAGAATCTACCCGTCAATGCAGGAGACAGGGATTTGACCCCTGGTCTGGGACAACCCCACATGCTACAAAGCAACTAACCCTGTGGGCAGTGAGTACTGAGCCAACACGGTCTAGAGCCCGAGCTCTGCAATAAGCGAAGTCACAGCCATGAGAAGCCCGGGCACCACAGCAGAGTGGACCCTGCTCACCGCGATGAGGGAAAGCCCACGTGCAGCAATGAAGATGCAGTGCAGCCAGAAATAAAAAAATTTTAAAATATAAATTAAAAAATAAATAAATAAAAATAACCACATGAATGCAGCAGTCCCAGTCAGAACAATTATTACCAGTAAGATACCAAAGGGCCAAAAACCAAACTGCCATTTCTGAGATGCAAGAGCAAAAGCAAGGTGCACACAGCAGCCCAGGGGGAGGCAGACCACCTAACCAACCCTCCAGCCTGACCCACCAATCTGCCCTTACCCTCACCCCTTTTAAGGAACCAGCCCAACCTCCTCGGGTTCCCTCAGCACTATTGCCAGTGACGGGTTGTGTGAATTCCACCCGTGGCCTTATCACTTTCTACTGAACCACGAGTCCAAGGACCTGAGTCAGTAACAGCAGCACCACCTCTGGCACCATCATGGCCTCCCTAAGTCTTCTTTTTGGTTGTCCAAGCCACCCTCCCCACCCCCATCATGAAGTCTTCACGTTTCTATATTGAGAATGTTTCCAATTTAACCAAGTTGCTTTTCAGAGCATATCCTCTGCTTGTCTGAGCTTTTCAGTACAATGTAATCAGTTACCAGACCCCACGCGACACAGACACCGCACCAAGCAGTCCGGAGTCAAGTTCAGATCTCAGGACGACAGCGCGTGATGACGACTGCTAGACACCCCAGACATCTTCACGTAGGGGACCGGCACTGCTTCCATCTCACAAAATCTCCTCTCCGGCTCTGGACAGCCAGGCCAGAGCTTCTCCACTGAGCATACTTTAGCTACTGTGTGTGCTTACGCACTCAGTCGTGTCCGACTCTGTGCGACCCCATGGACTGTAGCCGGCCAGGCTCCTCTGTCCTTGGAGATAAGCATTAAGTACTGGGGCCTCCTCAAATGTTCTTCTTCATTAACACAGGCGCGCATGTGTGCTCACTCAGTCATGTCTGACTCTTCTGCAACACCGTGGACTAGCCCACCAGGCTCCTCTGGTCCGTGGGATTTCCCAGACAAGAATACTGGGGTGAGTTGCCATTTCTTTCTCCAGGAGATCTTCCCAACCAAGGGATCGAACTTCTATCTCCTGCATTGGCAGGCAGATTCTTTACTGCAGCCACCAGGGAAAGAAATCCAATTAACATGGGACATACGCATTAAAAACAATCAGCCAGATGGAAATTAAATATTTCATGGAATCCTTATTTCAATAAAGTCATTATTTAAAGTCCAACCACTTCTCTTGCCATGTGATGGAAGCCACTAAAGAAAAACAGGCCTGGACACATCTCCGAAGAGCCAACACTAGACAACCGGGGAACAATTTCTTTAATACTTTCTATGTTCCAGGATGGGGCAAGACAAGGAAACCAGGCCCCGTCCTGCGCTCCACCTACTGAGGAATCTCTGCATACAAAGCAGCTTTTTCAAGAACCTGTAACAACTGCAGGAATGTATGTGAAGAACAAGGCAAGGCCAAAGAAAAAGGGTGGTACTGCAAAAATTATTTTTAGTAGAAAATGTCTCAATCTCCCTTTAATGACAGTTCTCTGTAATGACAAAGCAAGACAGCATCGAGTTTATAAAGACACTAAACAACTGTTTTGTGAACAAGCCTTGCTGGTTTTATAGTTTTCAACATGACAGAAATCCAAATCATCCTGTCTGTCCTCTTAAAAACATCTATTTGAAGAGGACTCAACTTCTTACAAGGAAAATGGACTGAGGGAGGAGAGGAGAAAGTTATGAATCTCATTTCTGAAAGAGTGATATGTCTAACTTACACTGACAAAGGAAGGAGACAGTAGTTATATAAGTTCAGAAAAAGACCAATTTACACAAAGGTAAACACATTTCCACTTCCCTGGTGGCTCAGGCAGTGAAGTGTCTGCCTGCAATGTGGGAGACCTGTGTTCGATTCCTGGGTTGGGAAGATCCCCTGGAGAAGGAAATGGCAACCGACTCCAGTACTCTTACCTGGAAAATTCTATGGACAGAGGAGCCTGGTAGGCTATAGTCCATGCGGTTGCAAAGAGTTGGACATGACTAAGCGACTTCACTGTCACTTGTCAAACACATTTCAACGGAGGAATTCTAATAGCCTTTGCAATGCCACTGTATACAGTAAGTCTTCAAGAAAGCATTTCATATGTCAACCTTTATTTCCAGCAGAAAAAAAGAAATTCACACAAGAGTAATGGGCAAACTGCCTTCGGCCCACTTAGTCCTGTTCTAGAATGTCACGCTACTGAAGCTAGGACTCCACATGGCACTTGGAACCCTGGCCGGACTGGTCCACATCTGAGTTATGTAGTAGCTGCCATGCTTGTATGAGTGGAGAGACGGTGACAGAGTGTGAAGCCCCTGTGTGTGTCCCAAGAGCATGAGTGTATTCTTATCACACCCATCTTACAGGTGGAACAGCTGAGCTTCCTGGATGCTAAATGCCCCGGCTGAAGTGTAGTGTCAGAACTCGAGAATCTGGGTTCCAATGTCTCCAAAATCTTAACTACGATTCATTTTACTTGTACATTATGTCACTGTTTTTCTTGTCATCCCTTTAGGTTGTTTTTAGCATCTTACCTGGGAGAAGGAAGGCAGATGTGAGTTACCTGGACATAGCCTAGGGGTTTAAGGCAAGTCAACTATCCAACCAGAATAGGACAGAAGCCCTGGAAGAACAAAATTCACTTCACAAAACGAAAGGAAAATCATCAGTCTGCCTCTAAGCACAAAGGTAGGTGCTGGGCAGACAAGAATGAATACAGAGTAGATCCAGGTAACATATCCACAGACGTGGATACTGGAGGAGAACGCAGGCTCAAACAGAGCGTTAAAATGGGACTGAACCACACATTGAGGTCAGGCTAACACTAGCACCTTCTTGCCCCCTGGACAAAACCTAACTTTGACTAAGAATGTTGTATGGTATCATGGCAGAGCAGAGCAGGGAGCAGGATGAGAGGAGGACCCAGACACACACAGCCCATCAGGGAGACAAAGAATTTAGTGTGTGCTTGTGTCACGGGTGGAAATAACCTATACTCTTTGGAACATAAACCAGTGCTACACTGTGGACCGATTTTTAAAATGTAGGTCCATAAATCCTTTATCAGTGACTATGAAACCTCAAAAGCTTCCGAGATCAAAGGTGTTGTTATTATTGACATATATAATTGTGGTGCAAAACTAACTCAGCAGTAAAATCAGAGGTGGAGAGACGGGAAGCCATTTAGAATAGTGATATTTCCTACTTGTGTGAATATTCATCTGCATGCTGCAAAAATATAAATGCATTCAAGGGGTACAGTTCCAGACCCCACTATGTGTCTTCTGTAAATATATATGGCATATGCACCATCATGCCTTTCTAAAAAAGATACTGAATTCTAAAACAGCTGGTCCCAAGGGTTTCGGCTAAGGCATTGCAGACCTGCGCCATATGGTACTGTGCGCACGGTATGTATTAGGAAAAATGTCTTTGCTTCTACTCACTTGCTAAGATGGTCTGAACTGAACTGAAGTGAACCAGCTGTGAGTTCCACTGGAAAGGGCATACACAATCAATTTGGATCATTTAAGCTTATTGAAGACTTCAACTCATAAAGCACCGATAAGTCTGAATCAACAACTCCCATGATCTCTTATTGTAATAAACAAGATTTTAATTACCTCAGAAAATAAGCATGCAATGAACCTCCACCTTAATGGAGCTCTCAGAGGGTTTCATCTGGAGGTTTCTCTTTGCATTAACTCCAACTTCAGTTATTAGCGAAAACACGGCATGATTCAATTTCTATTAGTGCTACATGAACTTTTATTTAAAACGGAATGAGTATGGAGTAGGGACAGTATTCAGGACAGAGCCATCACAGATAGCTGATTAGACAGGTAAAACAAAGTGGAGTACCATGGAAAAACTCAAACAGAACCCCTGTCCTAATCATAGGAATATTCTAAACCTTCTGACTTTAAGGATGCTTAATCACATCTGCAAAGTCCCTTTTGCTGGATAAAGTAACAAATAAGTTCACAGGTTTCGGAAATTAGTGAGTGAACAATGTTTGGGGGAGGGTCTTATCCTATCAAAATCCCAACTGATCTCTCTTAATTGCTTAAAGGTACCTGTAAGCAATTAGGTATCACCTGTCTCAGGGCCTTTGCACACCTCTGTTCTTTGGGCAGGCTCCAATGAATCTCTTCCCTCTTAATAAATACCTGTCTCCACTGATGTCTTCCATCTCATGACAAAATGCCCTTCTCCTTCAGAGACTGTTTCACAACCAATATTACAAACCTGTATATGTGAGTGTTTGGTCAATATCTGTGTCGTGACTCGAGTATAATTATCTCGATGAAAAGGCTCTCTGCCTCATCATTATAACCCAGCATTCACATGACAGAAGGCACACCAGACAAATTTGCTTCTAGACAAGAGAGAAAGCTGAATACTAGGAGGTGAGTGCATCTGAGGACCCAAAGTGGGTCTAGTTTCCTAGCCTCGTCATCTGATTTTTTACTTCCTTTTCTAATTTTAACTGAGCTGTAAAAAATGCCACTATTGAAAGGCTTTTGTTTTGTTTTAACAAGGACATTTATTTTTTCTGTTAGGCTGGATGTTTTTAAGTGCAGGAACGACAAGGCTGAGTCCAGGATTTCAGCCAGGAAAACACGGAGAGGTTTAATTTCTAAATGTGTACAAAGTTGTTGCAGATGACCTCAAAGAATTCCTGGGAAGCAGCAAAACATACAAGGTTGGGTTTGTAGCAGTTTACCCTCAGGGAGCAGATCCAGAATCTCATGGGGCATAAACTTAAAATCCAACCTGCAGTGCTGGGGCCGAGGCAACTGAGGAAATAGGAAATACTCAAGGTCATGACTTTATTCCAAATGGAATCTAAAGGAACCAGGACCAGCAAGACTGACCCAGGAGGCAAGAGAGGCAATTTCCTCTCTAAAAACCAACTCTGCCATGAGGCTTCTTTACGCAAATCTACTTAAAATGATGCCACACAAGTAAAGGACGGCTGGATTCCACTACACACACAGCTTTCTCTTCCTGAGAGCCTCCCAATAGTGACAGTGTGGATCCTATGAACTGGGATGTTTAGCATCATCCCTGGCCTCTGTCCACCAGATGCTGACAGCACACCACTGCCCACAACGGTGACAACCACAAATGTCCCCGGAAAATGCTTAATGTCCTCTGGAAGGGAGGATGCTATCTCCAGTGGAGAATCAATGCTGTATTTGACCAATCCCAGCCCAGTCGTCCACAATAGCTCTTCCTTCTCTGGTTCTCTATAAAAGACCAATAATATCCCCAATGCTGATAAATTACCATGTGGTACATTATGATTTTCTCCCTTTCATTTTAACCTCTTGAAAAGCAGTGTAGTTATATGGAAGGATATAAACCAAGTCTGAGATGTTCAAACAGTATAAAAATCTCAGGAAGACCTGGTGTTAATCAGGAACTCAAAGCAATTTAATTCTTGTGCAAAAATGAGCAACATTTCTGTGCGTATTTTACAATTAAATTTGATCCTGTTACCTTTGATCTCTGAAATTCAAGTTCCTCCAACTACAACCACTAAGTAATTTAACATATTTATCACATTAAAAAGAAAAACAAGCTAGGAACCAGATGGGTTTCAATGAAGCACCCAATTAATATAGGCAGCTTACCATCTGACATTGCTGAGAAGAAATAAATTCAAAGAGCTTGGTCAAACAGTAAGTCTGGGCATTGTAGCTGCCATTTCTAATTAGTTTCTAAATTTCATGGCCCTTTTTGAGTTAAAAAAAATTCATTTAAAGCAATAAATTTTCAAAAGAATACATATCTAGTCTATTCATCTTTCCAGAATCAAACAGGAAGAGGAAATAGGCACTAGGAAATGTGATTTCAGCATGAGGCAGGAGTTTCCAGTTCCTTTCTCCAGAGTTTTTCTTTTCCAAGACAGCTGCCAAATTAAGTTTCCCCAACTTTCAAGCACAGGTCTTTTGTCCAGATCAACATTAACTAGACAAATGGCAACCCGATTCTAAGATAAAGAAGCTTTAAAGCAAACCTAGCTGGACAGAAACTTTCCCTTCGGCTAAACTGCCAACGCGAACTGGCCAACAGGAGCAAAAGAGAAACCCCAAACTTCAAAACCTGATGCAACTTGGCTTCTAGGAATCAAGTTTTCCAAGTACAAATCAAGCTAAGATTTCTAAGAAATGATTCATTCAACATACAAGGGAGAAAAAAGAGCCCATTAAGTAGAAACTCTACTCATAAGGCATAACATTAATGCGACTAGGACAGGAAGTCCCATGATAGAGGAATAGTAATGCAGAAAGAATTTTTAATACTGTGAATTCATCAGCTCAACAACACCAAAAAAAAAAAATATATATATATATATGCAGCACTTTCTCAGAATGGTGATCACTGGTTTCTCCAGCAATCATGGATAAGAGACCATCTCCACCTTTTGTAGGGATTTTTCACTTAAGCTTCAAGGTTACCTAAAAGGCCCATGAATGTGCTGGAGGAGTGAGGGTGAGTGACAAAACCCTACAGATTACATGCAAATACACATTTATATTTTTTCTCTATGGAGAAGGATTGAAAATATTCATCAGACGACCCAAGTAGATCATGACTTACTGAAGTCATAAAACACTAACAGAGTTGCCATTCCATGTTTTGAGTTCAGTCACAGGCCTGGGTACAAGCCTACCTACTACTTTCACAAATCTGTAAAGCTTACCATGTGGGCATCCAAATAATCAACAAATGTGCTTGTCCCCAGGAAAGAATATTTACATCCTGACTGTGATTAAAGATATAAAAAAAAATGAGGCTAGCAATGAAGCAGATGCCTTGTCCCCACCAAAGATTAAAACAAGAGCTTGGAGAACTGCTCCTTCCCTCTCTCACCGAAAGGATACACATGACCTAACGCACCCACCCTTTCTTCTGCATGGATCTCTGAGAAAACTGACACAGAGGAGGCAAAATGACACCATCAATCCCAAAAAGGTAACAGTGAGTCATATGACCAGTGGCCACAGCATCTTCCTCAGCAGTACACAAACCTTTCAAGCAGCTTCCCCGTTGAGAGATGGTTCTGAGACTCCCCTTCACGTATCAACTACCTTTTCGCTTTTCTAAAAGGTCAAAACGAAGACAGAATTTCACTTTTAGAGAGCACGGTTTCAGAAATGGACAGGGAGAAGAAATCGTGTCAAATGAAACCAAGGGTTTGAAATCATCCACCAAGGGTTAAAGTCGACTCAGACCACAATGTTTGCGACTTCTATATCCTGTGCCCGTTAAACAAAGATAAGAAATTTGAGAACAGTTATCCCTCTGTCATGCTGTATATGTAGGATCTCCAGACACAAAGGAAAGGACGGTACAAGTTTCACTCGCAAAATGTCTGGGGGGTAAAGACAAAGCTCTCTGTTAATGCCAAGGCCCAAGACACAGCTGCCCCTGAAATCTCAGGTTGCACTCACCTCCACGGGAAACCGCCTGCTGTTGACACTGTGTTCAGAGCCGGCGGAACCATTGCTGTGGCCCCAGTGAAACTCCACCTTCTCAGCTTTGAATCTGCCAGGCAGGCCAGCGCCGCTGACAAAATAGTCATCTTTCAGCAGGATGGCAACTGTGAAAAATAGGGTGCGGGGGTGAAACAATGAGTTTCCAAACCAAACTTAAAAGATATCTTCTGTTGCATTAAATAAAGCTCATGGTTATATGATGTGAATTATTTCCTCATGTACCTGTTAAAACACAAGTCAAATACATCAGTTTGCATACATTAGCACATTCTAGGTAAAGAATGCTCTCAACAGTCAGTTGATTCTAACATCTGAAAATTCCCAGGGAATGGTCTCAGAATTTATCCATTTCATAGTTGGAAAAGAAAAAACAAACACAAACCACAGACAATGACAGAGTAAGTTGCTTTGAATCAGGTCTCCTAAATCTGCTTGATGATCAAAATTATTTCTCTTTCTTAAACACTGATTCCTAGGGCTTCCCTAATGGCTCAGATGGCAAGGAATCTGCCTGCAGTACAGCAGACCTGGGTTCTATCCCTGGGCTGGAAAGATACCCTGGAGAAGGAAATGGCAAACCACTCCAGTATTCTTGCCAGAAGAACCCATGGACAGTGGAGCCTGGCGGGCTACAGACCATGGGATCGCAGAGTCAGACACAACTGAGTGACCAACACTTTCACTTCCCTCACCTGAATCTTGCCACCCCAAGATTCACTCTGGAACGAGATGGGAAATACACATAAGCCGGATGCAAAAGACATGTTTCTTTAATCAGAAAACTTAGGCAACGTATCAGGTAATAAAACTTGCAGGGTTTACAAATACTAAGGTGGGCTTTTCAGTAGTAAAAAATCCATCTGCCAATGCAGGAGATCCAGGTTCAGTCTCTGGGTCAGGAAGATCCCCTGGATGAGGAAATGGCAACGCACTCCAGCATCCTTGCCTGGGAAGTTCCACGGAGAGAGAAGCCTGGCGGCCTACAGTCCACTGCGTTATAAAGAGTCGGACATGACTTAGTGACTACAACAAGAAACCAGTATTAAGGCAACAATAAAGCGAAGACAGCCAGGGTTGGGGAATGTGTTCATATTTGATATGGTATCCAGGAAAGTGCAGTTAAAATTCTCATTAAGTCACTCAAATAACTGCAGTTTAGTAGTTTCACTTTACTATTTCTTTTAATTCTAAGAAACTTTTGCTTAGCCCATCTGAAAAAACGTCAATCAATTCAAATCCTAAATTTCAAAACCACATCTCTCTCCCTTAAAGCCTGGAAAAGAGAAATCAAGAACAAAAAACATGGACTTAGACTAGCAGAAAAATTATTTTTCCAGAAGGAATTGAATACCCAAGTGGATAAAAAAGATTTCATTTTGTAAGTCATGTATTTCCCCCTCCATTTTGTTTGAAATGAATTCATTCATTCAAACACTTATTGGCTGCTAAATACACATTAAGTTCCAACCAATATATTAAATGGTTTGTGGTCAAAAGCTAAGCTTTTTTAAGGCAAGGAAAACCTTTCATACCCTCATCATCTGCTCTTCCTAAAGAGATCCCAGTTCGAGTCTTAGAAATCCAGCATGAAAATTAGGTCTCCATAAAAGATAGGGACTAAACTAATGACCCATTTCTAAAACAAGTATAATTAGTTTCAGCACTTCTCTATATAAAGGGAGCACTAAAAGCAAGTGAAGGAAACCTGTTTGTGTAAATCCCTTTTTACTGCATTCAAAAGGCAGTTTTCCTCCAACTTCTGAAAAATATTCAATTAGTAGAATAGAGATTAAAGGATAAGATGAAATAAAAGTGTTTCTTAGGCTGATTGAATATGCTACAGCATTGTTCCACCTTTATTTCTGCTAGCATGGTTTAGAACAAGGGTTGGCGAACTTTTTCTGTAGAAGGTTAAGATAAGACATACTTAAAGATTGGTGGGTCCTATGGCTCCTGTTTCAAGTACTTAACAGTGTTCATAACACAGAAGCAGCGAAACACAGTAAGTAAATGCTCAGGTGAGGCTTTGTTTCAATAAAAATTTATCCATACTACAATTTGGATATAATTTTCACAGATTATGGAATATTCTTCTCCTTTTTTTGTTTTTTTTTCGTTTCCCAGCCATTAAAAAAAGGTAAGAACAAGCAGGAGGGGGTTGTCGTTTGGTGATCACTAGGATACAGTATATTTTAGAAGATAAACTATTACACTGAACCTGTGTGCCAAAGCCAAAATACCTATGAATTAGCTCAGTAGTGTCCTAAACACTGCTGATGACTATCAGCCGGTTACAGATTCTATACATAACCATTTTGCATCCAAAGGACGGAGGCAAAGCATTTGGAGTGCATCTGTTACAATACATCCAGGGACTCAGCAGCATCTTATAAATATTTGATTTTACCTAAATCATTTATGTCTCTGTCAGGGGTCATTTTACTTGTTTTACATGAATAATTAAAAGCATAATTAGGCAACCGTACAACCTGAAAGACTAATCTCATTTTTCATTTTACAGTATCTCTCACTAGAGAACACAGCATGCTACAAGCACTTACTGCCCCCACCTTCCGAAAGCAGCTTACGGCTTACATTTTAGTTTACATGGAACGCTGGGAAGAGAGAACTTGCCCAGCCACGGTGCAACAAGTTTCTGCTGACCACAGATAACACAGCTCTGTTTCACAACAAAATGTACCAAAGGGAGTTGCTGCAGCGCACAGAATGTGGCAAGAGCCTCGAGCTCAGAGGACGGACACACCTGGGTGAGAATGTTCTCCTGCCACTTAAAAGCTGGGTGACCTTGGGCAAGCTACCTGACTTCTCTGTGTCTCGGTTTCCCTCATTGCTCAAATGGCATCAACAGTGCCTACACCTGGGGAGGCTGTTTTGATGTTTGAAGGAAATCATACACCAAAAGTGCTGAACACAGCGCCAGCAATTCAGCAACTGCACGGTCAATGTGGGTTCTTGTCAAACTATGCACCGTGCAGATGGGTGACCACACCCGTACTTTCACTTTCAGACAGAGTTCCACTCTAAAGCAATATTGTTTTTCCCACAAAACAAAACTCTCCTTGAGGAGAAACAACAAACAGCAAAGGTAGATGTGGCCCAAATACTTGAGATGTTACGTGTTGAGCAGCTACTTTGAATTTACTATAACATCGAGTAAAAAAAGTATTTCCATTATTTGTATCCTTTTGGGCTTATCAATGGACAAGAAATCTCAATTTGATGTCTAAAATGCACTCCACACTTCAAATGATACTCATTCATTTCCTCCTTTTACCAGAAGTATTTAAGCTAGAAAGTAATAACATTGGTACCTTTGATTTATTTTCACAGCTTATAGGCATAATTTTTTACATACGTCTATCACATGTCAACCTGGAGAAGGAAATGGCAACCCACTCCAGTATTCTTGCCTGGAGAATCCCATGGATGGAGGAGCCTGGTGGGCTACGGTCCACGGGGTCGCAAAGAGTCAGACACGACTGAGCGACTTAACTATCACATGTCAAATAGCATGGGTTTTTGCAATAAGGTGTTGATAAAATATTTTGTTTTAAAATCAATTCATTTTAATTAAGATGAAGGGAGTCAACTGCAAAACAGTAACATAGTATGATAGGTAAATGATACTATGATAATAATAAATAAATACATTTTAATTTAAATTTTGAAACAATAGCACAAAAAAGTGAAACTGGGTAAGGTGACATTTAAGAAGGTAGCAAGCAACAAAGAAGGTAGCAAGCAACAGCTAAAGACTGGAAAAAGATGGGCTAGGAGGAGGATGAGGAGGCAGGTAAGTTACCTAGGAGGGACTTTATAGAACGAGGCCCTCTGGCTGTTCAGCTGCTAACATGGATTTTGATGAAGTCGAAACAGAATGGTGGAGGAAGTGGAAGAAGCCTCAGGTTTCAAATTCAGGATCCCTAACCTGGAGTCCAAAGTCCACAGCAACAGCTGCTCACAGATTTGGGGGCCCATGCCCTCCTGAAACAGGAGGTAAAATTCTGAGCACGGGGACATAAATGCAGCTGGACTCTTGAGTTGCTTCGGTCTGGATTTCAGTCCTAGATCTGCCACTATCCAGTTTTGACAAAGTTACTGCAATTCTGGGTGTTTCAGTTCCTATTCTGTAAAACTGGAACAGTCCAACAGCAACTTCACAAGTTTGTTGCGGGATCACAATAGTTGACATAGGGTGAATACCCAGAAGAGTAATTCATTCACCACGTTACTGCATGAAGATGGCATTGTAAAAGCTCAGAAAGAAATCCATACATATATGGGCAATTAATTTACAAGGAGCAAAGAACATATGATGGAGAGATGATAGACTTTTTAACAAATGGTGTTGGGAAAACTGGGCAGTCACATACAACAGAATGAACACTACCATTTCATATCATATACAAAAATTAATTCAAAATGAATTAAAGACCTGAATATAAGACCGAAACCATAAACTTCCTAGAAGAAAACATAGGTGGTAAACTCTTTGACATGGGTCTTACTCCTTCTTTTCTGGATCTGACTGCAGAGACAAGAAAAACAAAAGCAAAATTAAACAAATGGGAATATATCAAAGTGAAAAGCTTCTGCACAGAGAAAGAAACCATCATCAAAATGAAAAAGCAGGGGCTTCCCTGGCTGGCTCAATGTTTAGGAATCCGCCTGCTAATGCAGGGGGCATGGGTTCAATCCCCATTCTGGGAAGATCCCACATGCCGCAGAGCAACTAATTCTATATGCCACAACTACTGAAACTGTGCCCTAGGGCCCGAGAGTCACAACTACTGAAGCCCGTGCGCCTAGAGCCTGTACTCCGTAACAAAAGAAGCCACTGCCAGGAGAAGCCCGCACACCGCAAGCAGAGAGCAGCTCCCACTCGCCGCAACTAGAGAAAAGTGCTCACAAAGCAATGAAGACACAGTGCAGCCGTAAAATAAATAAATACACATCTTTAAAAAAAGGAAACACAATCCAAAAGAAAAGAACAGGCAACCTATTAAATAGGAGACGGTGCTTGCAATGTGTATATCCAATAAGGGGTTAAATACAAAGAACTCACAGAATTCAAAGACAACAAGACAAACAATCTGATTGAAAATTAGGTAGAGGATCGAAGTAGACATTTTTCCAGAAAAGACATACACATGGCCAACAGGCATATGAAAAGATGTTCAACATGACTAATAAATAGGAAAATGCAAAACAGAATCATGGTGCAGATCACCTCACATCTGTTACAACGGCAATCGCCAAAAAGACAAGAAATAAGTATTGGCAATGGTGTGGAGAAAAGGGGAACTTTGTGCACTGCTGGTGGGAATTTTTCTACTATAGAAAATAGTAAGAATAAGTAAGAACAGAACTGTCATTTGACCTATCTATTCCATTTGGGCATTTACCCTAAGCACATGAAAACTAATTTGATAAGGTATGTGAACCTCTATGTTTAAAACAGCCATGATATAGAAACAACCTAAGTGCTCACAGATAGACGAATAGATAAAGAAGAGGTGGGATATGCATACACAATGGAGTACTACTCAGCCATGAAAAAGAAAGAAGTCTTGCCATTTGCAACAATATGAATGAACTTTGAAGATATTACTCTAAGTGAAATAAGCCAGAAGGAGAAAGACAGATGTGCATTATTTCAGTTATGTGTGGAAACTCAAAAAAGAAAAAAGCAAACTAAAATGGAAATAAACTCATAGATACAGAGATCAGAGGTGCAGTTACCAGGGGTGGGTGAAATGTGTGGAGGGAATCTACTGTACGGTGACTGATGATAAATGAGACTTGGAGTGCTGATCACCTTGTAGTATACCTAGATGTCAGGTTATAATACTGTATACCTCAAGATTATATTTGAAAAATAGATGGCATTGTATAACTACTGTTTATAATAGTTCTTCCAGGAAGAGCATCCACAGCTTTCATAGATTCCCCCTGTGTCCAGGGCTTCCCAAAATGTAACAATGCTCTGCATAGGGGCAGGGGAGACATACAAGTCACACCATGGATAAGGAATTACTTTCCGAATTTGACGAGGTGACTGAGGACCAGGCATTCACTGCATTCTTTGCAGGACATCTATTAACGGTTAATAAATTATACTCAATGCATCTAAATAATGCTGGCCTAAAGCAAGTATTCCTACTAAAATCTGACTAAATAGCAACAGATGCCAAAAGTTTTTAAAAAATCCATGTGAGAAGGAAAATAAGCTCCTCAGTATCTTACCTCCACCACTTGTTAAACAGCTTTCAACACTACAAGATGGGAAAAGACTACCATTATTGGATCATTAATGCTGAGACCCCCAACCACCCACAATTCCAGTGTGCATCAGGGAATGCTTTAGGGCTCCTGGTCAAAAGAGAAACGCCCTGGTCTGATGGTCAAGACACACTAGCTCAAGTGCTAATCTTCTACTGACTTCCCTATAGGCATCAGCATTTACTTTATCTAATATTTACCAATAACTACTGGCGAAGCAAAGGAAAGATTTTAAATGAGGTATTATCTCCCGCCCTCACAGAGTGTATAGCTGGTGGGGAAAACAGGCCACAGCACCTGATGTGAAGAACTGACTCCTTGGAAAAGCCCCTGATGCTGGGAAAGACTGAAGGCGGGAGGAGAAGGGGACGACAGAGGGTGAGATGGTTGGATGGCATCACCGACTCGATGGACATGAGTGTGAGTAAACTCCGGGAGTTGGTGATGGACAGGGAAGCCTGGCGTGCTGCAGTCCATGGGGTCGCAGAGTTGGATACAACTGAGCGACTGAACTGAACTGAAACTAAGCAAGATGGACAAGGCAGAATAGCTGACCTTTTAATCATAAAATATGTTGGATGACAACCCAGTAGAAGGTTCTGTGCCCTAAAACACAGAAAAGTGGACTTTAAAAATTATCCTCCAAGTTCAAAACCTACATGAGGCAAGTTATGCAACAAAGCGCTGGTTTGCCCATTCTGTGACTGGTAAATTAAGCTTCAGTTTACTCAGAAGATAGCTGCTACTACCTGAGCGCAGGGGTAGGGCTGAGGGAATAACAGGAAGGATCTGGAGCTTGGCAGGCAGGAACAGAGATTACAGTGTGACTTGCAAGGAAAGACCTAGGGAAATGGCTCCAACTTGAATTGCAGGGTTCAGGCAAGACTGAACACTAACAGGCTGACAAGAATCCAAGAATCTGGATATCTGAATTTTTACAAACTTTTCTTGTTGTACTGGGGTATAGCCGATTAACAATGTTGTGACAGTTTCAGATGAACAGCGAAGGCACTCAGCCATACGTACACAAGTAGCTGTCCTTCCCCAAACTCCCCTCCCATCCAGGCTGCCGTTTAACACTGAGCAGATTTCTGTGTGTTATACAGGAGGTCCTTGCTGGTTATCCATTTAAAATACACCAATGTGTACATGTTCATCCCAAACACCCTAACTGTCCCTCTCCCCTGCAACCCTAAGTTCGTTCTCCAAGTCTGTGAGTCTGCTTCTGTTTTCTAAGTTCATTTGTGTAATTTCTTTTTAAATTCCACATATAAAGGATGTCATATGATATTTCTCCTTCTCTCTTTGACTTCACTCAGTATGATAATCTTTAGGTCCATCCACTTTGCTGCAAATGGCACCATTTCACTCTTTTTAATGGCTAAATAATAAGGGATCTGGATATTTGAAACAGGAAACTTTAAAAAGTGAAGAGCCAAAGCACATTTAGCATCCCCCAAAGAAGAACGGAATTTTTTCTTAATTACACTTAAATTGTCTTTTTTGGGCAACCTTGAGCTAACCAGAGGTGCTGCAGGGTATTACAAAGACAGGGTTGGGCAGGCCCAGTGTCAATGCTGCTGAACACCCAGATGCTTTCAAACATCTGTCTACTTGGCTGAGGCTCGGCTTCTAACCTTGGCAGCCGCTTTGTGAGCAAAATGACCAACTCATTAATGGCATAAATAAAACTCACAGCTTAAAAGAAAATGTGACCCAGGGAAAAAGATCCAATGCTGGTGCCTCTTCAGTACCTATCAAGGATCACTAAGGTAACTGCAATAGGGTGGTGGGTGATAGAATAAAAAGGAGTAACAAAAAAAAATAAAAATAAAAATAAGTTTCTTATCAAGCCAAATTGGAAACCCTAAGAACATGGACTTGGGAGATCACTGTGTATTTTCACTTGTACCAAAAACCTGTCCTACATCAACATGCCAGGAATAGAGGTTTTACTGGAATGAGGACATACTTAGATTTTCACCATCAATGCTGGACTCTCTACTCTGTACACAGAGTAAACAAAACCCCTTTTCAAACCGTGGTTCTCATCTGCGACTAGCTACAAGGACAACAGGAAGAAGGAAGAGAAAGGGGACAAAGTTAGGAGCTGGGAGTAAAGACAGACCAACAGGCAAGAGCCAGTCTTGTTACAGGAGAGGGGAAATTCAGGGAGATGTGAGAGAAAAGACGGGAGAGAGCAAAACCACACACACAAAAAAAAAACATGTGGAGATATACTAATGAACAGACAAAAATAGGCCACAAAGTAAAAGAAGAGGAAGCGCAAATATTGAGAGTCAAGAAGACAAGCACACAGAGAATTCCTAGAATATTCCTTACGAATCTCAGAGTTGTTAAAGGCTTTTCTATGCATGTGACACCTGGACAGTTATGCTGAAACTATGGAACTCCCTCCTGAGTGAGGGCTGAGCACAGAAGTCTGTGAGTTTGGACAGAAATCAAGCATCATGAAAATCACCACTGGAAACCCTGTAAGGAGCCCATGACGGCTCTCAGTAAGGCTCGCGTCAGTTTCTCCACCAACCTTCGTCAAAACACTGACTTTCAGGGCACCATGGAGGCAGCAGTTGGTCAAGCAGCAACCGCAATGAATGCAGAGTGTCCTTCCTGGTCAGACACTCGCTTGGCTGGGGGTGGAGTGGGGCTTACCATGTGAGCAAAAAGAGAAGCAGCGTCAGATGCTCCTCTTGCACTGAGCTAGGGTGACATGCTCAGTCATGGAACTAGCATGTGGACATGACTGAGGTTGTTTTTAAGGCTGTATTTTTCTCTTTATACCAGCCTGCAGTGAGACGGTTCGTTGAGACTTAGTTTAAGTCTGTGGGTTCTTATGGAACTGCTGTATCATAAAAGCTCCAAGGACTAGGTGAAATAAAGTAGATGCAACGGTATCCTAATCTTTGTCTGAATTATATGGGCTCAGCAACATATTAGGACATGGTTCCTCCACAATTTACCTATGCAGACTTTCCCAACTGTTGATCTACTTTTATTAATTTAACAATTACTTTTTGAATCCATCTATGTCAGGTATACATAGACAAATAAGAAAGAATGTAGGCAAAGAAAAAATAGAGCAAACCAATATGAAGTATGGAAAGAGTAGTAACATGCATTTTGGCAACTGCATTTACCATCTGTCCTTAGTGTAAGGTAAAAGAAAAAGAGGTGGAAAAATAAAAAATAAAAAACACCCTCCAAATACTTAAAACTCACAGGAGACCATGGCTTATTAACATAGGCCAGAACCACTATCTACATCTTAAATTCCAATCATTTAGTTAGAAGCTAATGCTAGGAACAGCAAGATTATCTCAAAATGTTCTTGTTGAATGCATTATCTTTTCATTCTACAAAGATGAAAGAAAGGGAAATAACTTTAGATGAAATCAAATGAAAACTGGCGCAATAGAGAGTTATGGCTGTTCGGAAAGAAACAGAGAGATGCTATCTGTCTTCTAAAGATATTTTAGACAACTTTCGAGAAGTGGACTACGGACAACCACATTGCTCTATTGATTATGCCGGATTGGATATATGGTCCTCTCCACAGGTTAAGACAGATATGAACATTAAAACTGCTTTATGGGAAAGTTACTGTCTGTATGTAACAGGCCACCTTAAATATTAACTTTCTGTATTCATATTTTAATATCCAAAAGACAGTCTATTTTACAGATAAGTGACCTGTAAATTTCCAACAGAAAAAATGAGTATCTCTTCCTGAATTTATTTTGTAGAAGTGCAAGTTTCAAGGAAAGACTTTTGGGGCTCAAAAATTAATGACTGAAGAAAAATAAGGTTTTTTGGCATCTAGGCAGGAAAGTTAGATCCAAAATGAATGATGATAACAAAGACAATGTGGCTCATGATATACTTTTTTTTTTAATTAAACTTTTAATCTTCCTGATAACTGTAGATCCACATGTAGTTTTAAGAAATAATATAGAGGTCCTGTGTCCCCTTTATTCAGTTTCCCCAAACAGTCAAATCTTATAAAACTAAAGTACAATGATATGTACTTTTTTTAACAAATATTATCCAGCTTGCCTATCAATACTATTCACTGTTGATATTATCAACTCCCACATTTAATTCAGATACACAGCATTCTGCCCTATATTTGTACTGTGTTCCACTCAATTTATATGATCCAGGCATAATAGACAAAGCAAATGGATCTTCATTTCTCTAAAAATGCTGGAATATTTATGAACTCATCTGACATTTTAAGAACAGAATAAAGCTGTTCCTAGGTTCATGCATATTCAAACAAAAAAAAAGGAACAAGACAGGTTTTTCAGCACCCAAGTTTCTAGAGAAACATACACTAAAAGTCTTTTAAGAGAACAGAAAATACAATTCGATGTTTACATTTAACACTGCATACCCCAATGTTCATCATAGCACTGTTTACAATAGCTAGGAAGTGGAAGCAACCTAGATGTCCATCAGCAGACAAATGGATAGGAAAGTTCTGATACATATACACAATGGAATATTACTCAGCTATTAAAAAGAACACATTTGAATCAATTCTAATGAGGTGGATGAAACTGGAGGCTATTATACAGAGTGAAGTAAGTCAGAGAGAAAAACACCAATACAGTATATTAACGCATATATATGGAATTTAGAAAGATGGTGATGACGACCCTATACACAAGAGCGAATGAGACACATAAAAAGAGCAGACTTTTGGACTCTGTGGGAGAAGGCAATGGTGGGGTGATTTGGGAGGATAGCATTGAAACATGTATATTACCATATGTGAAATAGATCACCAGTTCAAGTTCGATGTATGAAACAGGGCACTCACAGCTGGTGTACCGGGACAACCCAGATGGGAGGCGGGTTCAGGATGGGGGACACATGTACACCCGTGGCTGATTCATGTAAATCTACTGCAAAAGTCACCACAATATTGTAAAGTAATTAGCCTGCAATTAAAATAGATAAATTATTTTTTTTAAATGGTTGGTACTTAAAAAAAAAATCACTCCTATGGAATCATGTTAGGTTGATTATTTATGGGCTATTAGCCTGTCTAGGATAATGTCATAAATTTCGAAGTCATAAGCACAGTTTGAGAAGTAACAAAGATTTATTTCTGCTTCTCAGAAAGCCGTACTTCTGAATTTCAGAGACAGATGCGTTCATATTTGGATGGCTGTGCTCTCAAGTCAGGCGCATGCGCCCACAGATAGGCAACAACTTGTGGATCACTCTGGAGGCCAGCAGAGTGACAGAGATTGATAATAAGCTTCTGGAAGACCAAGGTCATGAATCAACTTGCACTGAGTGAACCCCACACTTGTCTAAAACCTGTCATTGAAGATACCAAGCTGAAAGCTGTCACTGAAACATGTTATCTTTGCAGAAGGCTGTCAAGCGTTTCAAGTCAAGTAGAAAACTGTATCAGAGAGCCCAGCAAATTGCCTTTGGCAGGCTTCCGGAATGTGGCACCAAGGTGGCACTCATCCCCCAGATCTGATTACCCCAGCATAGCAAGGCTCTGGTCCACCACATTCAGACTGACTGTGGAGTGATATTCCCGTCACGGATCTCCAAAGGACACTCACATTTGAAACACACAGCAAAGCTAGTGTTAGAGAAAATCTGAGTTGTAGCTGTAAACACACCATCTAAACTCAGGGAGTAGAAAGGTGCAGGTGAAAAGGGGTGTATAAATAATATCACTGGTATACAAGCTTGTCCCGAGCAGCTGCTCAAACGGATGAATCAAGGTACAGGAGAAAGTAGCCTGCTATAATGCTCGAAGACCTGTTTATGGGCGCATTATGAAAAAGAGCTCGAAGCCAGGAACCACTGTGTTGAGTGGGAAACAATTCTAAGATCAAGTCAGACCAACCCAAAGCAATCAGCCACAAAAAATCTCTGACAAATGCTGGTTCAGAGAAAGAAAATGGAGCCCTAAAGTTGTACGTGCAGCCACTTAGGTGGTGGTGGTGGTGTTTTTCAAAGGCATCTCAGTGACCCACAACATGAATGGGACCAAAAGACAGATAATGAAGTCATTTTAGCTTCGCATGAGGGCTTCGCAGCCAAGGCTCCTGGAGGGATTGCTTGGAGTGCTCTGTACTGATATCCTTGGTTACAAAGGGATTGTTTCAAAGAGAGAGAGAGTGAGTCAGTTTTAATGGGTTGAGTTATAAGAGTAGAAAAATAAGAAAAAATACCTTTAGCACCACAGAATCCCAGTTAACACTAGGCACAAATGTAATATAACACTCAGGCAGTTATTTTCAAATCAAACAGTGGGGCACAGCAAGGCAATCTCTGCTACTTCCATCAACAATCTGTAACTGTTATTTGCATGGTAGTGATTAAGAGGGAAGCACTTTGCATTAGCAATTCTGAAAATGTGGTATTTCATATTCATGGACCCTAAGTGAAAGGTGAGGTAGGTAAAAGGAAGCTGGAGGATCAAACTGCTGGTCTGATACACAAAGGGATAAGACAGTGTTCATCTGTATTGTAATACAAAACAAATATTAACAAATCAAATTCTCAAGGAAGATAAGAAATGCATTTCCATCTGTGCATTTGGCACGGTGATGTCTAGTAGAAATTTCTGTAAAGATAGAATGTTCTCTGACTGTGAGGCCTGTTATGGTAGTCACTAGCTAAATGTGGCTACTGAACACATGAAATGTGGCTAGTACAATACTGCCCAAAGAGATCTACAGGTCCTTTGAAATTCCTATCAAAATTCCAATGGTGTTTTTCACAGAAAAAGTTAAAACCATCCTAAAATTCCTATGAAACTTCCAAAGACCCTGAACAAGAAAAGGAATCCTTAGAAAGAAGAACAAAGCTGGAGGCATTATACTTCTTGATTTCAAGTGATACTCCAAAGCTGTGATAATCAAAACAGTATGGAACTGGCATACAAATAAACACATCAACCAATGAAATACAATCTAGAGTCTAAGAAATAAACCCACACATATGACTATTTGCTTATAATTGACAAAAGAGCCAAGAATACTCAATGGGAAAAGGATAGTCTTGTCAATAAATGGTGTTGGAAAAATGAGACATTCACATACAAGAATGAAGCTGGACCAGTACCTTACATCCCTCATGAAAAGTAACTTGAAATGGATTAAAGACTTAAATTTAAGACCTGAAACTATAAAACTCCTAGAAGAAAACATAGGGAGAAAGCTCCTTGACATTAGTCATGTCAATGATAATTTGGATATGACACTAAGACAACAAAGGACAAAAGCAAAAACAAACAAATGGGACTCACCAAAATAAAAAGCTCTGCACTGCAAAAGAAATGACCAATAAAAATGAAATGGCAAAATGTTATATGCCAGTTATATCTTAATGTGTGCTCAGGTACTCAGTCATGTCTGACTCGTTGCAGCCCCAGGGATTGTAGCCCACCAGGCTCCCCTGCCCAAGGAATTTTCCAGGCAAGAATACTGTAGTGGGTTGCTATTTCTGACTCCAGGGACCTTCCCGACACAGTGATCTAATACATGTCTCTTGCATTTCCTGCACTGGCAGGCGGATTCTTTACCACCAGCACCACTTGGGAAGTCCTGTATATTAACAAAGCTGAAAAAAATAAAGGTGACCCCTACGCCTCTACCCCCAAAATACAAAGATCTTAATGTGTGTCTCCTCTGCTTTCCAACATTGCAAACAGATGCCCTAAGAAGACAGGAAACAAAAACAAAACTATACGCAGCTACTAAAACTAAGGGAATAAATTTTAATCTTGCTTAGCTTTAATTAAATTTAAATATAGCTACATATGGCCATATTAGAACAGAGGTCTCAAAGTTCATTCTATATACTTTACATGGACTGACCCACTCAAATCTTAACAATTCTATGAGATTGATACATATATGTTATTATCCGTATACATTTTTATCTTTATATTTTTACCCTGTCACATTGGGAAAAAAAAAAAATCTTTAAGCACAAAGTGATTAGGCAGTTTGCCCAAAATCACACAGCTAGTATAGCAAGCAACCAGTTCTTAAACCGAGGGTCAGTTCCAGAGCTCTCACTCAGCTTTATGTTGTCTATAGTAATGTGCACAACTAAATGAACAAGTCATGGTTAAGGTACAGACCAGAGACACCAGAAACATTTCATGTTGTCCTACAGACAGGTAAAGAAGATGCAGTTTACCTGTTTTCCCTGTGTTTTTCATCCAGGTTTTGTTAGAAGACTCATTGTCGAAGCCATCAAGCTGCAGGTCCTGGTACTCTTCACTGACACGTGCATGCTGGTCCGAAATGTCTATAGGCGACTGCTGACGGCCCCCACAGCTGACACTGGACGTGACCCAGTGCTCAGGACCATAGGCACCTGTTAAGAGAAGACAAGATTTCAATTCCTGTGGCTCAAAGGGCACGGATGGAATGAATAAGACACACAAAAGTCAAGCACTTCTGCCAAGATACATTTTCCTATGTATCCCCACCCTAACGATGCTACTGCACTGGAAAGCTCAGCCCAAGCCACTTGCTGGATAGGGCAAGAAAATGTAAGTAAAAAATCTCACTTGAGATAGTTTGGCTTCTTGATTTGTAATCAAATATTTGCTCATTTTTTTCTATTACCCAATTAAGAAAATTAAGCAGAAGGGTTGTCGGAGTTATTCACATTTTAAAAAAATTGTTTTAAAAATAATTTTCCTAAAATAAACAGAACATTTATTCACAAGAAAACACCTTCATCAATTTAGCATGTTCTGCTATTGTGCACATTATATGAAACACAACTTTTTGTTATGTTTCTAGGAATTTCTGAACTGGAAAAAAAATTAAAAGCAACACAGCACTAGATGAGAGTCACTACAAACAATGTACTCAATAGGATATGGTTTTCCTTTGGCTAATTGTGAGATTTTTCACTATAGCCAGTTTGAACACTTAGATATTAAGGCACTCATTTCTCTTTCTCAGCCCCTCTCTGTCATAGGAGATGGGGATACAAAGCTACCTTAAGACTAGACTCATTCATATAAATAAAGATTTTGAAAAAAAAAAAAAAAAAAAGATTTTGGAGGGACATATTCCATGGAAATAGACAAAGAGAATGCAGCTGTCATGCATAACCCTAATGAGTGTCAAGCAGGCATAGGGAGAGAAAATTTTACAACCTTCATGACACGACAAAGCAGAAGTAGTCAACTAGAAAAAAAATCATTTACTAGAGAGATTAAGATACATTTTTTGTTTGAAAACCAGATATATAATAGGTCTAAACAGTATAATTTTTCAATTTTTTATTTTATATTGGAGTACAGTTGATTTACAATGTTGTGTTAGTTTCAGGTTGTACTGCAAATTGATTCAATTATACATATACATATATATCCTTTTTCAGATTCTTTTTGCATAGAGGTCATTACAGAATATTGAGTAGTTCCCAGTGCTATACTATAGGTCCTTCTTAATTATCTATTTTATATATAGCAGCATGTAATAACTGTAAAATAATTAGAAGATAAACCTGAGGCTTCTCAATCAATGCAGTTTAGTGTATAAATACATATACACATACTTGTATTCCTAGCGGGGCTTTTTAAGCTTTAAATTTCTTCACATATCAAATAAAAGAGGATGAATGGCCAAAGCGACTTTAGGTGATCAACTCATCCATGAACCCATTCCTTTCTGCCTCATTCCATACTTAGCCTTGCACGATGGAAGACAGGAGGACATCTTAGGTCTCCCTCTTCCCAAGGAAGAGTGCACA
This sequence comes from Cervus canadensis, assembly GCF_019320065.1. NCBI lineage: Eukaryota > Metazoa > Chordata > Mammalia > Artiodactyla > Cervidae > Cervus > Cervus canadensis. The sequence goes on along the minus strand of NC_057407.1, from coordinate 20,922,489 downwards.
CCTGTGCCCAACACCCACCACACACTCACTGGCCATGGATTTCCCCATTTCCCGAAGTCTGATACATCTCACAGCAGATACAAATAGGGGTACCATGAACAAAGGGGTGACCACAAAAAACCTTTGCAGTCACAGTAATGGAAGCTTCATGGCTGCAAAAGTAACTGACAAACCTGCCCCCAAAACGATTCAAATGCTTGCTCTCTGGCAAAGAGCTCAGCCTCACTCTATGCCTGGGTCCTTTTCCCTAATCCTCATCCCAAAGACGATCAGAAAGAACACATTCACTGACGGGCAAAGATTTAGCGACCTCAGGACACGTTTCACAATTGTAAGTGCCAGAAGACTTGCTGCAAAAAGTTAGCATCACCACTTCCTTTACTGTAGGATTCCAACTACATTAGGAATTGTCAAGGGCTGTTTCCTCATGTCATGTCACCTCTTGGTCAAATTCCCTAAGACTGTGTGAGATGAGTCACGAAGGGACAGAGTGTGCATTTGTGTATGTTTCACCTTGCATAAATATAGTTGAAGAAAAAAAGGAGAGGAAAGCGGATGGGAATGGCTCCAATTATCCTATTTGCTCTAGATTTTCTTCCACATACCAAAAAGTTTCCAAAAAGTTTCCTTAAAAAATTGAATAAAGTGCCGTTGATGTATTTGATAGCTGAGCACCATGTTAATTCTGGCTAAGCTACAACTGGGCCTGTATGTTGGAAATATGGAAACTGAAGTGCTAGAATATTGTGTGTGTTTATGTATGTATATAATGTCTTTCAGAAACTCACTACTACAATAAAACTACACTCAATGGGAAAAAAATACATGGTAAAAAATAAATTCTAACACATGTGACTCCAAAGAACGAAGAACACAAGTCATCATTTGTAAAAACACCTAGACACCTGGTAGTTATCCTACTGAAAAAAAAAAGAAAACAAAACAAAACAAAAACTCTGTAACCTCTGATAGATACTTGCCATTCACAGTATTTCTCATAACCTGCCAGGCATGGGTGAAATATAAGTTAGCACTCTATAAAAATATAATCAGGGTTCGTATCAGTGAGATTCATTTATTCACTGGTAAAAATCTGAAGATTTAAGCCAACTACCATGCTTGCTTTCACACTTCTACCCAATAAATGCTCAAGTGCAATTTTAATTGAAACTGATCTTTCACTTCAGATTTTAAATTAATTCTTCTTTGGAGTGCTTCATGCTCCAGACATCCTTGCTTTGCAAAACCCCTTATGTCATTAGTGGAGGAAATAGAACACTTTTTTCAAGCTTGCAGGTATCGATTACCTATTCTCACGCTGAAGCACCACGGCCGTTCCACACTGTATAAATCTCTTCAGTGTTCAGACACTTTATAAAGGACTGAGAATTATATCATTAATCATTTCCAGATGCACAAGTCTCATAGCATTGAATGCTTTGTTTTTCAAAACTTTGAATAATGCCTTTAAGCAAAAAACATGACTCAAAACAAAACCAAACCACTGTGGTTGACTGAAACCTAGGTTTGAAGGAGGGAAAGCAATCAGCAAGAAGCCTTCCTCTCTCAGATCTGGGATTACCCACCTAAAACAAGAAGAAAAAGTCATGTGCATTTTGGTTTCCTCTTATTGACTCTTTCTTAGAATATCTGCATTTTAATAGCTGGACCTATTTAGAGCAGTTCACCAACTCGGACATGGCAATCTAATATGCAAGGCTATCTTCTCAAAATGGGGAGGCATGGGGCTCAGAGGTAGAAACTGCAGGGTAGCTTGGCTGCCAAGAGTAACTCCCTGTTTACCTGTTAAGAGTCTGGTATGAATTAGATCTGATTGAGACATACTGCCAACAGATTAGTACCAAGGCAATTTAACAGTGACTTCTCCTCAATCTAGAATGAAAAATATTTTCTTTTTTTTTGGCTGGACACAAGGGAGATCTTAATTCCCTGACCAGGGCTCGAACCCATGCCCCATGCAGTAGACGTGCAGAGTCTTAGTCATTGTACTGCCAGGGAATTCCCAGTATTTTCCTTTTAATAAATTCAACGAATACATCTGAAACTCCTGGTTGAAGGTTTTGACCTCAGTGTAAATATCCCTTTGCCAAGGAGGCTTTCGTGAGAAATGCACAGGGTTCTGTATTCTCCTGGCAATGGGTTCTTGTTTGCCTAAGGACATCTTATCATGAACGTAATTATTTACTCTTTAGTGTCTGGCTTCCTCACCAGCTCATTACTCTATGAGAACAGGTTCCTTCTCTACATTGTTTGACTTGATTCTACTCTCTAGCATAGAACTTGATAGACAATGAGCTCCTAGTATACATATTTTTACCACAAATACATGAATTGCAAGATGACATTAAGAAATCTTCCACAGGTCTGTCTCTCATGACGTGTTCTCTGTCATTACTTTGGTTTTAATTTTACACTTCTATCTGCTGATTTCTTCCTAAGTCTTCATTTCCTGGACTCAAGATGTCAGCTTTCAAAGTAAACACTCATTTATTCATTAAGACATTAATCTGAACAGTGATACAGTAACGCTGTATCAGCAAAGACATGATGTGCAGGATAGAATCTATGTGCAAACTTAACAAGTCCACCAACAGCAATGAAAGTTTTTTAAAAGAAAGGAATGTGATAAAACTTTGTTTTCAAAACCTTTTGGGATATGATCATTTTTAAGATGTTCATTTTTCCTATGCTTTAGCAGAGCTCTCTAATCAAAGAAGGTGAATCCAGGAGGAAACTTAGTCTTGTTCATTACTTCATCACCAAAGTCACTTCAACAATGACTCAACAAAATGCTCAGTACCAGGCTCAGTTCTAAGAAATGGTGGTTGGGGGTGGAGATGTGACAGATGCCTCTGTCAGCTCATCTGTACAACGAATGGGGAACATCAGTGATTTGACCTCAAAGGCTGGTTATGAGGATCAGATGAGATAACCCACAGAAGATACTCAGCATAAGAAAAAAACAATAGAAACTCAATACGTGGTGGCTGGTATTATTATTGTCACTGTTATTGTGTTATAAAATACATAGCAATCCCTCAAGAACCCGACCATATATAATGAAGGAAATAACCCAAGCAAGGACTAAGGTAGGTGGAGGCAGGCATTATGCGCTCCACAGGGAGAGAGGAGAGACACTTGAAGGAGAGAAATTCACACCAGAAGTGGACAGAAATTTACTAGGTCCAAGTGCTTCCCGCATGGACAGAGGCCAAGAGTCAAAAGTACTGCTGACCCCTTCAGGAGATGAAGTTTAACCCTAGCACCTGCTGCATTTAGGGACTCGCTTCCCAAGAATAAGGCAGAAAAGGGGGGGAAAGGCAACCTCTCAATGGAGAAGCCCGGTAAATAGCACCTCAGCCAAGTGATGGAGGTCAACCCCACCTTCAGTATCACGGATTATCACGCACATCTTGATAGGGCGTGGTAAGTAAGGGTACAGAACCACTCTCGGATTCTTTTTTAAAAATCCGTAACTCCCATGACGAGGAAAACATCAGACAAACCCAAACTGAGGAACGGAACATTCTACAGAACACTTGACCAATATTCCTTTAAAAACCTTGAGGTAATGACAAGCAAGGAAAGACAATAAAAAACTGTCACAGACCAAAGAAGATTTAGGAGCTGAGACCAAAACTGCAATGTGGTATTTGAGACTGAATAATGGAACCAAACACGGAAGTTAGTCAGAAAACCCATGAGCTCTGAATAAAGGTTGGAAGAAAGAAGACGACATATTTATCAAACTCACAGAAAGCAAAAAAAACTTAACTGTTCTTAAGTGGGCTACATTTTAATATCTGTATTTTACTGACTTTACTGTTATATATTTGGGGGTAGCTCTACGCCTAGTGGATGAAGGAGATGGATATTGATTTACAGATAATGCTGTGCTTATTGTCATACTCTCTTTGTAAGAAAGAAATTTGCACAGAGCAATGCCAAAGGAAAACAGAGGGGGCCTAAAGAAGGATATTTCATTATTTAAGGCTACATAAAAACCTTCAAAAGTTGGACAAATTATAGCTAAGGAAAAACATTATTAGCTTAATTTATGGCTCATTTGTGCATGAAAAGCACCCACCTCTACCTCCAGGGTGGACCATTAACAAGTCACTGTATTTTCTCATTTTGAGATGCTTACAATGCAGTAGGACTAGCACCAAGAAGACATATTTCTATAGGAGGCTGAATAAATCACACAACTGGAGATTAATTCCAACTGGCCTGTTTAAGGTAGACAATTCCCCATGTGAAAATAATGGCAAATACTGTAAATCTGGGTTCATGTCTGAGATCCTGCTTAATGTGCACTGCTTCTTTAAGGCATATTTAACTCAAAGAACTTGGTTGATACACATACGTTCTGAACCCAAACTAAGCTAATGCGTTCACAGAAAAATAAAAATCTGAGAGACACATCTCAACCCCCTCCACATCTCCAACAATATTACTTGAAAAGCTAAGAGGAGCAAATATAACTGGTTAGCAATAAAACCTTTGTATACTGTAAGTAAAACATCTCACTTCAGTATAGTTCACTATTAACACCTGAGCTGAGAAAGAGAGATAAAAGTACTATCTGTGGAGCATACAAATCATACTTTTGTCGAAAAGCAAAGAGTTTCAAATGTCCATGATTTGTATTCCAAACAATGGTTTCTTTAAATACATAAGAGATTTTTTGCAGAAAATAAGCATACACCTTGAATTTATTTTACTAATAACATATCCAAATAATGCTTTCTATTCACTAATGAAAAGCCATTAAAAATAATGAATTCTGTCTAAATCTAATTAAAAACAAAACTAATATACATGTTATATGCTGTTTCTAGTCAAATATGCTTATTAATGCCTCCCTCAAGGAATTTACATTAAAAGCATTACCTTGATCCAGGCATCTTGGTGTCTACTTTTAACCAACAGCAACAATCCAAAAATAATGTATATTCATTTTTTAACCTAACAGTATAATTAATGTTTTTTCTCCCAAATCTAAAGCACGTATTTAAACTATTCTATTTTTTAATTAAAAAACTTTATGGGACTTAACTTATAATTCTTCTGGTGCATTCTTATGGTGCATTTTCCACCCCTGGTAGCTAATTACGTGTTGTTAAGTTAAAACACTGTATACACGAAAAATGGAAGGACTAAAAAGCATTCATGTTGCTGATCCCAGATCATCTCTAAAACTCCAAAGAGTTCTAACTATTACAAGAATACTTCCTGTAACATCTAAAAGAATGAAACAGACATATTAAATTCTGTTGACATTTTAGCTAACATTCACTCTCACTGTGTACAATCCTGAAAGTAACCACAAGGATCTGGTGAGGATGACACAGATAATCACACACAGAGTGCATCCATCAGTACATGACACATGCTAACAGTGCTCGGTAAGCATGATTATCTATACTTCCATCTGGAAACCACAACCAAAACTAAATTCTGGATGATGTGACCCTGTTCCAGGGCTCCAAAAATAGCACCTGATTGCTTCTCTGGCCATTAGTTTAATTCCATTGTCCTTGACAAGAGACTGACTCAGAAAGGAGCCTTAATCCAGGACTAAAGCACTGAGTAGGGGGGATTTCCCGGGTCCGAGGAAATGTTTTAGGCGGGAGGTTTAGAGAAGACTCTTGAGAGTCCCTTGGACTGCAAGGAGATCATACCAGTCAATCCTGAAGAAAAGCTGAAACTTTTCTGCTGAAGCTGAAACTCTAATACTTTGGCCACCTGATGCAAAGGACTGGCTCATTGGAAAAGTCCCTGATGTTGGGAAAGATTGAAGGCAGAAGAAGAGGATGACAGAGGATGAGATGGCTGGGTGGCATCACTGACTCAAAGGATATGAGCTTGAGCAAGCTCTGGGAGTTGGTGATGGACAGGGAAGCCTGGCGTACTACAGTCCACGGAGTTGCAAAGAGCTGGACATGACTAAACTGAACTGAATTGATAGGATTCAACCTAACCTTTGCCAACAAAGGTCTGTATACTCAAATCTATGGCTTTTCCAGGAGACATATACAGATGTGAGAGGTGAATCATCAAGAAGGGTGAGCATGAATAATTGATGCTTTTGAAGTATAGTGCTGGAGAAGACTCTTGAGAGTCCCTTGGACTGCAAGGAGACCAAACCAGTCAATCCTAAAGGAAATAAACTCTGAATATTCATTGGAAAGACTAATGCTGAAGCTGAAGCTCCAATTCTCTGGCCACCTGATGCAAAGAGCTGACTCACTGGAAAAGACCCTGGTGCTGGGAGAGACTGAAAGAAAAAGGAGAAGGGGACAGCAGAGGATGAGATGGTTAGACGGCATCACTGACTCAATGGACATGACTTTGAGCAAATTCCAGGAGATAGTGAAGGGCAGGGAAACCTGGCATGCTGCAGTCCATCGGGTCACAAAAAGTCAGACACAACTTAGCAACCGAACTACAACATTCAAAACCAGGCTCCAGATTTTTGTTCTGAGTCTGAGGGAACAACCTACCTACTCCCTGAATGGGAATAGAGAAGAGGCAAGGAATGGACTGACTTTGAACCAAGACTGAATGAGGTGGAGGCCAAAGCTGACAAGGAAAAAGGCAGGCAGTGAGGAGAAGGGAGAGGACCTGACCAAACAAATGCTGAAACTCAAATTTTATCTCTAGACTTCTTAATTTTAAGTGTCTTTGTAGTCAAAACTTCTTGATTAGGCTTTCTGCTATTTGTGACTGAAGAAATATAGGAGATAATCAGAATGTTAGTTTAAAAATACCAACAGTTAAATCACTCAGTGCTTTCCACATTCATCACTAGGAAGAAAATGTCAAATAATAAAGATAAAAATCAGGAACGCATGCTGGATGGAATGTATAAGGATAGTATCTCCTGATTCCCCTTCCTTTTCTCTCTCCCTAGAGGAGAGGATAAACTTGGTAAGGCTTTTAAGATCTCATTTAGACAAAAGAAGAGGGAACAGGTCCTGAAGTCCCTGGCTATAAATCCACAGTGGGTAACACAGAGGTCACACGACAGGAATCCCTGACTTAATGGGACCAGATGCCTCTCTCAGAAGTCTTCGGCCTAAGAGACAAGCCACAACCAAGTCACTACCTAGGGAAGGCCTGCCGAGGTGACCATGCATGATTCCCAAAGGTCACAGTTTCATCTCAGGGTGGGGCAAACAAGACAGACAATTAGGGTCTAGTTCAGTCTGGCTCAGACAATGCTGGGACTTCCTGTCTTTGAGTGGAAGGCCTTTTTCACACCATTTCACTCTATAGTAAGTACCTAGCCTCACACTGTGTTGTGGAACAGAAGCTACTTTAGCTTATGAGAAATCCCCATCATTAGAAGGAACAGGGAAACATTCCCAGACACAGTTTAGGAGTTCGGCGTTCGCAAGGGCTAAGAATGTACAGACCAACCCCATGATATGAGGGCTGAGAGGAAAAGAACAAGGAATTAAAAATCATTTTATGAGGTGTTCACTCAACAGCTGAGCTGGGGTGGATGGGGTGTGTGGGTCTGGGAAGCACTTCAGAGGGTAAAGACAGGATGATTCACACCCTTCCTGCAACAACTATAAAAGGAGGAATGTATGCTCCAAAATGTATTAACTATTGAGTGCCATCTGGGGAAATGTCTAGACATAAAGTGCCACATTTATGAGGTGAAGCCAAAACAACATGATGGATTCTATGCCTCTGTGACACATTGTGAACAGTTCACTTCAACTTACACTCTCCTCTATTTCAATCAATTTAGAGTGTGGGTAACATCCAATGAAGGGGATCTATAAGGAAAACCTGGAGAAATCAGCAGAAGCGACAGTGAAAAAAAGGAACATAAACTCCTTTCAGTTCATCAAATCACAGGACACTCTGCTAACTTAGCTTTTTAAAATAGCCCCCTCATCCAAGCTGTATTTCCTTGACCTCGTGCATTTCTCTTTTGAGTATACAATTCATGAGAAAATAACCTCCATGATGTTAGATAATTGACTACTTGGTTCACTCAGTACACAGAAAGCACTCAATAAATAAGCATCAAAAGGGCCAGCATTAAGGTGAAGCACTCGCTAAAACTCAGTTATCAAAATAGATAATATTCCAATGAAGTATTTTAAAGTTTGAATGAAAAAAAAAAAAAAAAAAAACCTATGATGAGCAAAATATAAAAAAAAAAAAATTAAAGATATTGTCAGTAACAAAGTCCTGTACAGAGTCCTACTGGAGTCTGAGGCAAAAGTAAAAACCAGCAATGGAAAATATTGCATTAAAATGTAATTTCTCTTGATTACGGAGTTTTTTTTGACACTCTAGTCCCAGCCCTACTAAAACGGACTGACTGACATTTAATAGTATACAGCCATCAAATGACATGAATAAGGAGATTCCATTAGGAGAATAGTCACTACATGCCAGGCATTGTGATGAAACTTGTTATATTTTATCTTCTTTGAGCCTTTCAAAAACTTGTGTCAAGTATATATGTTTCTTTCCTTCTCAGGTTAAGAAACTGAAGCTCAGCAGCTAGGAAACTTGCCCTCACATAGTGACAGACCATGGAGTCAATTTCGGATATATGGGAATAACCCACGATATAAAACAAGAGTTCGCAAACTATGGCACACGGGTCACATATAGCCCACCATGTGTTTTTGTAAATAAAGATTTATTGGAATACAGTCACAGCCATTCACATATGTATTATCCATGGTTTTTTCCAGATTGTAACTCCAGAGTTAAATAGTCTTAAGAGAGACCAAAAAAAAGAAAAACAAACAAACAAAAAAAACCCTCTAAAATATTTACCATCTAGCCTTTTGTTTACAAAATGAAAAAACTGGCAATAATGTAAATATCTAACAGTAGGGGCTTGCTAAGCAAGCTACTTCCATACTTAACAGTTCAAAAGTAGACAAATCTTATTCTCAGATAAACTCCCCACGGCTGCAAGTTTTAAATATTTAAAATAAGTAAAGGTACAAGAAGCAGTCGTGAGGAAGTTTGAAGTAGGAAAAGTATTTCTACATATGTAAAATCCTAAGCATCAGAAAGACTAATAAAATCAAATATATTAAAGAAATATTTAATTTTCTGATAGCAGAATGCACCAAAAGAAACAACTAAAAATAAACGATCTGCAAAAACATTTGCAATTCAAACCACAAAAAGGAAAATGTCTTTATTATACTAAGGGGTTCTAGAAACTGATAAATCCAAAACCGGACATAAAAATGGGCAACAGGTATGAATCAACACTTGAAATAAAAAAGGAAAACACAAATGGCCCCTTAACACAGGAAGCGCTTCTCTGCCACACTAATAATAAGAAACACAAGTTAAAATGGTATAGATGCATTCGTTTACTCACTCGATCTGGAAACACCAAGATGTTTAAATATACACTGATGTGTTCGAGTAAGTATATTCATTTATGCCACAGAAAGACTGAAACAATCTTCATAAAAGAAAATTGGATAATAAGTATTTAAAGGATATGGCTTCCCAGGTGGCACCAGTGGTAAAGAACTCCCCTGCCAATGCAGGAGATGCAAGATACGTGAGTTCAATCCCTGGGTTGGGAAGATCCCCGAGAGAAGAAATGGCAACCCACTCCAGTATTCTTGCCTGGAGAATCCCATGGACAGAGGAGTCTGGCAGGCTGTAGTTCATAAGGTCGCACAGAGTCAGAAATGACTGAGCAACTTAGTACACACATGTACACTGAAAGGAAAAATGTGCACTCCTTTGAGCCTGGTGTTAATTCTTCAGGTATACTTGTATTCATACAAGTTAAGGTTAAGGTTAGTTAGGGGCTTCCCAGGTGGCGCGAGTGGTAAAGAACTTGCTTGATAATGCGGGAGACCTAAGAGACACAGCTTCAGTCCCTGGGTCAGGAAGATCCCTGGAGGAGGGCATGGCAATCCACTCCAGTATTCTTACTGGAGAATTTCATAGACAGAGGGTCCAGGCGGGCTTATGTTTTAAAAAATGAGAAAATAAATGATCATGTATATAACTATATACGTATACACATATATTCTTACTGTAGGTATATAAAATACCCCTGGAAGCATATTTCAGAAAGCATAATACTAGTAAATGAAGAGGAAATAAGAACAGGATATTTTTCACTACTTATTCTTTTATGCCCTTTGTGATATACTAACCTATTAAACAGGAAAACTTAAGTACACATAGAAACTTAACATGCATGGAGGAGTACCTGATACCATTCAGTGGTACTACTACAGAGCAAATACTGCAGAAGTATATCAGATCATGTACAGAAAAAAATTAAATAAAATCAAAACCAGTGACAAAAAACAAAGATTACAAAGAAGCTTTCTAAACTGTAAATGGTGGTTAGCTCCAGGATGCGAGTCAAAAGATGCACATACATGAATGTGTGTGGAAGGCTGAAATGAACACCTAAGCAGCAAACATGAAATAAATTACTTACACATGAATAAAAGATGCTAATATGATCTAGAAAGATATCTATTTTGAGGATACATGTATGTAGTGCTTTATTTAACAACAACAATTTTTTTTTTTTTAAATTCTGGATACACACTTCTGAGATTTTGACCTAAGAATATTCTTGAGGGACTCTGGAAGTCCTGAAGGTCTTAATACATGATGGCATCATTCTAACAGGGGCCCCAGGAGGGTAAAAGTTTGTTCTTTGCGGGAAAATATATTACTATTTTCATGTTTAAAGCACAGGCATGTATGTATGTGTGCAATCAGATGGGGGTGATTAAGAGGATGTCATCTATAAAGTTAAAATTTCACATGCTAAGGGGTGATTAGGGGGAAAATATTTTAAACCTCATTAAAAATAAAATCCATTTTCCTGAGCTCCCATTGCAGCACCTTCAAGAGTGCGATCCAGGAAACTGTTCTGAGAACAGTGAAACAAGTCACAAACAGTACCAAGAGCTGACAACAGTACTAACTACTACAAAAGAGAGTGTGTTTTACAAAAACTATCGTGTAAAAATATCTAATCAGGCAGTGGGCAGTAACAGAAAATAAGGTTGAGAAGAAAAAGACTGAAGAATTCTGTAGGCAAAACAGATCCTCAAGTCTTTTTCCTTTTTTATTAATTCACTTACTTTAATTGGAGGATAATTACTTTGTGGCAGTTTTCTGCCATACATCAACATGAATCAGCCATGGGTCCACATGTGTCCCCCCATCCTAAACCCCTCTCCCACCTCCCTCCCCATCCCATCCCTCTGGGTTGTCCTAGAGCAACGGCTTTGAATGTTCCACAGGTCTTCTTCATGTGACTGTTGAGTCAGATCCATGTGAAAGCAGAACTTCTATTTCAACTTTAACCTGAGACAACTATCGAAAAAGCCAATACTACTGAGAAGTCACATGGTCCTCACTGTAATTTTATGTCATAAACCCACAGGAAAACCCTATGGTATATTAGGATTATCCATTGTAAATATAGCAGTGTGTACCTATAGGAATATGGGTTTCATTTTTCATGAAGTTTTCTACTCACCAAGTCCAGCACTGGTCTTTCATTCACCATTTTGGAATAATTGTTTTCATCATTCTATCATTCCATTTTATCTTCCATTATTTCATCATAATACTAATATACTAATAATACCACTAACATACCCATTATTACAAGAGGAAAACTGAGATTCGCTTACTTAGAGTGCAAGTACTTGAGGCTATGATTTGAACCCAAGTCTGCACAACTGTAACTCTTTGTTTTGGCTGAAGTGCCTGTTGCTTCTCTCCTACATCCTATTGAATTTTTACCCATCATTCCTGCCTCACAGGAGCTGGAGAGATCCTGATTTTGTCATCTAATTTCAGCCATAGGCCTCCCGGTAACATGCCAGTTGCAAATTTAATAAATCCATCTCCTTTGTCAAGTCGATGATAAAAATGCTCAAAAGGCCAGGGCCCAAGATAGAACTCTCCATCATTACAGTGGAGCATTATCCAGAATTCCCTGGGAAGAGTTTTTCAATCTACCGAGAATCCTCATTTCTCCTTCTTAACTCTAAGAATATCAAGAGATAGCATGTCAAGGCTTCTCTCTGAAATACAGAAGCCTGTGTTGGTTGTGCTTGAAAATTCAGCAATGTTTTCGCCATGTGGCAGAGCTTTAAACAGGGAGAGGTGCGAACAAAGACCTTCCTGCAAGTATCTGCACACAGTGCTTTGAGGGCAGGACATACTTTAATTTCCTCACCCTTGTTACCCGTCCTAGGAAGAGCAGGCAGTGGGTAACTAAAGGCTGCATGACAGAAACAGGGCACAGAACGGGAATATACAAAAGCAGCAAATCAGTGAGATGACAAAATGGCCAGCTCTGTTTCCCATTCTGCCAGAAATTTGTGATCAAAATAAGATTTCTGATGAAAATCTCATCAACTTTAGGAATCACTATTATACTTAGAGGGACTGAACTGATCAGTGATGAGGAAGAAACAAATGCAACTGTAGGAGGGACAGATGGGATCTATTTATATTGACAGCAAAGAAAGTGGTCACCGTGAAAAACAAAAGTGTACAGGAAAAATAGCAAGGAATTTATCTTCAGGTGAAACAGACTTTCATTTCAGGATTGAAGTGGCAGGAAGTGGTAGCCCACTTTTGACCAAGAATGATAGAAACAGTTATTACAAAATGATGACCCAAAGCCCAGAGATGTACGTAATGACCAGAAAACTTCACTAAAAACAATACATACACATCACATGAATACCTGTGGCTGACTCATGTTGATGTATGGCAGAAACCAGCACAATATTGTAAAGCAACTATCTTACAATAAAAAATTTTAAGAAATGAATATAACCCATATTCCTACGGGTACACACTGCTTTACTTAAAATGGATAACCAAGAAGGACCTACTATATAGCACGTGGAACTCTGCTCTATGTTACATGGCAGCCTGTATGGGACGTGGGTTTGGGGAGAAAGATGGCTGAGTCCCTTTGCTGTCTACCTGAAACTATCGCAATATTCTCAACAGGCTATACTCCAACACAAAATAAAAAGTTGAAAAAATAAAACAAAACCAATATTTCTGAGCTCTCATATCAGCACCTTCCAGAGCGGGATCAAGGAAACTGAAAATAAGAAACAGAAAATAGCCAGGAACAGTATGAAGAACTGATACTGTCACTAAAGACATTGTGTTTTTCAAGAATCATCTCCTGAAATCAAATGTAAGCAATAAACTTCACTATTATCCTTATTATCCTCATTATATACTGGGTTGGCCAAAGAGTTCATTCAGGTTTTTCTGTGGTGTGTTATAAAATAGTCGAAACAAACTTTTGGCTAACCCAATATTATGAGGAATGTCAGAGAGTATTCTAATCTGCTCAAGATGATTCCCCTAGTAAGCAGCTTTTAACCCTCACTTCAAATGCATTCTTTATATACTAACATTTACGGGCCACTGACAAGCAATCAGAATCCATGGATTATCTTATTTGCTCCTGACAATACTATCTTCATTTTATGGATGAAGATACTACACCTAGAAAGGTTTATTTATCTGGTATTTAGGTCACCATTAAGTAAGTAGTGGGAGCCAGAAGTCAAACTTAGATGGCTCCACAGACAACTCTTTAAATATTCTGATACAGTAATACTTGAATAGGTGGATACTTCTAGACAGTTCTGGCGTTAGCCAAATCTGGAGGTCAATTTCAACTGAGATTATGTGTCCAGGTCCAAAAATCTGCTCCACATATTTTGAATAGCCTACTAGTAGCTTTGACCTTGGTTCTTCATAGTCAGCAAAGAAAATGCTATTATCAAAGTACTAACATTCTTCAATAAAACCATGTGTCTGTAGGTGGGGTCCAAAGCTAGGCAGGCTGATTAGGGAAACTAAGTAAGCAACCATGGTCACAGAAAGGTCTAACATCCCAGAATTACCCTACTAAACCCGAGAAGACTAATGCCATGAACACTGAGAGATTACCACTGAAGGAATGGGATGGGCAAATTACATGAGCATCTAAAAAAAGAAAAATCACTTATCTTTGCATAATAAAGAGGGACTACTCAATTTCAGGTAATAAAAGATTTTTAAAACATTATCAACTCACTTTAAAGGATACTTTTAAAGGTATCAAAGCAAATAACTGCGTTAAACATGTGCATGAAATGAACGAACTTTGGCTTAAGGTGTGGTTGTGCAGTGTTGGTCTTATAATTCTTCAACTAGGTGATTTAGTACCAGTAATACCATGAGAAAAAAAATTTCCTTCTGACTACATTTTAGGTACATTATTAAGAAGACAGAGTACAATTTCACAGTTATATCGGGAACTTTCTATACACATGAAATGCTTAACGAAAAAAAGAGGAGAAACTATTTTTTCAGACAACTGAATGAAGAATTGTATTTGACAAGATGCATAAGAAATATGACTATTAAGAAACTGAATTTAGGATCCTCAGCATAGGATTAAGCAGGAGACAGAACAAACATTTTTCCTTTTGCATTTTTAGAACTCCAACCATGAACAATACAAGCTTAAGTCAAGTTCTGGCCATCATCATAATGGACTCAGCAGGAATTTTTTACTTGGGGACCTTACATCCCAGAGAGAATGTTTTAGTGGTTTCCAAAACAATAGGCTCTTGGGTGTGAAAAATAAGCTCTTTAATTAGCATTTTAGAAGTCCCTTCCTTGCAGATAAAGTTGCTAATGCAGGCAAAGACTTAATATAAAATTATCATTTTCAGAAGAGGCTGGACAAAGAGGAGGAATGTGCTGTAATCAGCTTTCATTCTTTTTGCAAGCTTTATAGTCAACTGTGGGACCACCTTCTAAGGAAGGAATGTAGACCTTTTGAATATCTAGGTAAAAGAGGTTGTTTTCATTTATTAGCACTCAATTTTCTCTCCAAATCCCTCCAAAAACACCTAAATCAGAAAAATAAGGAAAAAAACTTTCCAAAAGAACAGACTAGTTCTTTAAGCAGCAATCTCTTAACCATATTTACTGGATCACAGGACCGAACCCCTAAACTATTGTGGTTCTAAGGATCACTTAAAGTACTGTACTTAATATTCCATTCTGAATTTGCTTTGCACTATGTGTTATTAGGGCTGTTTCCACCCTTGGGTGAGATCCCAAAGAGAAATAATTCCAGGATAGCAAATGAAATCAAATAAACTACTGCACTGGCTGTTCATACACAATCAAAGCCAATAACCAGTAAAACATAATACCTGCACTGCTCTTGGCCTGAAGTTCTCAATAATGAAAAAGGTCCTGAACCCCAGTGGGCATGTGTAAATCTGAGACTAGGGGTGGATAAAGGAATCTCTGCTAACCTCAGCCTAACAGTTCCCTGCAAGCTGGGATGGCTATTGTTCCAAACCCTCATGAGATGCTCAGCAGAAGCTGCAGGCCCCTGGGGACAACTGATCACAAAACCCATGTCTTGAACCCATTTCATGTATTACAAGCATAAACCTAAAAGTTTCTAAAGCTTTCCTCTATCCTAAACTTGGCACAATGTGGCCTGTACTATCTTACAAGCATCTTCAACGCTCATGGCAAAACCCTTGATGTCCTTCCTCATTCCTTCTTGATAGTATTCAACAGATTCAGCAGCAAATGCTAGCCTCTACCTTTACAGAGATCCAGAAGGTGACTACTTCTCCTCATTTCCACCTGCTACCACTCTGGTCCAAGTCACTGTCACCTCTCCTAGGGACTGCTGTGGCTATCTTCCACCTTGTCTCATTGCTCTAATATCAACCCAGCAGCCAGTGATCTTACTAAAACATTAAGTCCAGTCATGTCACTCAGTTGCTTAAAATCCTTCAACAGCATCCTTTGACATTCAGAGGGAAAAGCCTGAGACCTAGAAAATAGTCTGCAAGACCACACACATCTGCTCCCTGCCCCCAATTACCTTCCTGATCACCGCTCCCGCTTCTCTCCGCATTGACTCTATGAAAGCCAGACAGGCCACCTACCTGTCCCTTGAACATGTCAAGCATTTTACTGCTGTCCTATCTAAGGTAACAAGTAACCCCTCACCTTCTTGAGATCATAACTTGCATCATTTTTTTCAACGTCCTGCCACTCAAATTGCATCCTTCATGCCTATGTGCTCTCTCTTTATCTTTTCCTCTGTAGCACTCATTTTCTCATATTGTAACATACTTATTTCATTTATTTACTGTCTGTTGTCTATTCACCATTTCCTCTGAAATATGAACTCTACAAGGACAGGGAAACACCTGTTAGGTGCCTTGCTATATATACACAGGTCAAGAAATAGCCTGACAAATATAAACAACAATGTAGTCTTAGTTTACAATAGACAGTTTTTAAACAACTTTATTGAGGTATATAACATATACGCTGAAATTCAACCATTTCAAGTATACAGTTCAATGACTGTTTTAGTAAATTTACAGCGTTATGCAACCAACAAACACCACAAATCACTTTCACATCACTTCCATTATATCAAATGATTTGAAGTGGAAGTTTTAATTGGGTATCTACCTATGTGATATCTCCCTTGTTGTATTACACAACACAATCAAACTTCTAGGAACACTGAATATGAAGTAACTTGTTCATGAACTGGTACTCATCAATCTACAATTTCCTTCTGTTTCAAAATGCAGATTTCTTTTTCGTTCATATACAATACCCAGATCATTGAAATTCATGGAAGTAAGATGACTAGAATTTGAGTCCTGTTCTTTAACCAGAAACATGGGTAATACATACAGGAAATTACTGCACAAACACTGAATTCCTAACATTACCTCTGTCAAATGGGGAAAAGATCTTCTTCACTGAATGGTTGGATATATTCCCAGTGGGACCCGGTTCCTCAACTGCCCTTTGCTCAGACAGACCCAGCTATGACTTTCCATGATCAGGAGTCTACAGTTAGCAACCTAAACTTTGGAAACCAAGTGCTCCTTGAAACTACTATTCACTAACATTCAAGCCACCTTGACATTTTAATGAACTAATGAAGGGACAGAAAATAAAAAGTTAATCAACATGGGACTTTGAACCTTAGAGTTTTTGAATACTTCAAGAAATTTAGCCTAAGTGGGAGGTAAAAGTTCTTATATAGTCTAAGTGGCAGGTAGAGTCCTTATATTTGAACTTGGACCAAATTCCTTTACTTTGTGTTTTCTTCCAAGCCTACCAACTCAGCCCTACCAAGCTCAAAGCCAAGAAATAAATATGCCTTTAAGATGCAGATACAGAAACTAGAATTTTCAGGGAGAGTTTAAAATAAATACTGAACATCCACGTTAAAAAATTACAATTAAGAAACCAGTACTAATCTACCTTGGGCTTTCCCAGTAGCTCAGCTGCTAAAGAATCTGCCTGCAATGCAGGAGACCTTGGTTCAATTCCAGAACTGGGGAAACAGACGCTTAGAGGAACAAAAAGAATCTTGTGCACCAAGATCCAGGAGAAAGGACTGGTAACCCCACAAGAGACAGACCCAGACTTGCCCATGACTGTCCAGAAGTCTCCAGCGAAGGCGCGGGTTGATTGTGGCCTGCCACAGGGTGGGGCAGTGCGTGCATGGGACCTTTTGAAGGAGGTCGCCACTATCTTCACTACCTCCACCATAGTTTGGCCTCAGGTCAAACAAGAGGGAGGGAACACAGCCCCGCCCATCAAAAGAAAATTGGATTAAACATTTACTGAGCAAGGACCAGTTCCCCCTCAGTTACTCTCTCCCATGAGGAAGCTTCCACAAGCCTCTTATCCTTATCCATCAGTCAGCAGACAGAATGAAAACCACAATCACAAAAACTAACTGAAGTGATCACGCGGACAACAGCCTTGTTTAACTCAATGAAACTATGAGCCATGCCTTATAGGGCCACCAGAGATGGACTAGTCATGGGGGAGAGTTCTGACAAAAGGAGGTCCACTGGAGAAGGGAATGGCAAACCACTTCAGTATTCTTGCATTGAACAGTATAAAAAGGCAAAAAGACAGGACACTGAAAGATGAACTCCCCACATTGGTAGGTGCCCGATATGCTAATGGAGATCAGTGGAGAAATAACTCCAGAAAGAATGAAAAGACGGAGCCAAAGCAAAAACAATACCCAGTTGTGGATGTGACTGGTGATGGAAGTAAAGTCCGATGCTGTAAAGAGCAATATTGCATAGGAACCTGGAATGTTAGGTCCATGAATCAAGGCAAATTGGAAATGGTCAAACAGGGGATGACAAGAATGAACACCAAATTTTAGGAATCAGTGAAGTAAAATGGAACTGGAATGGGTGAAGTTAACTCAGATGACCATTATATCTACTACTGTGGGCAGGAATCCCTTAGAAGAAATGGAGTAGCCATCATAGTCAACAAAAGAGTCTGAAATGCAGTACTTGGATGCAATCTCAAAAATAACAGAATGATCTCTGTTCGTTTCCAAGGTAAACCATTCAGTATCACAGTAATCCAGGTCTATGCTCTTCTATGGAGACCCACAAGACCTTCTAGAACTAACACCCAAAAAAGATTTCCTTTTCATTATAAGGACTGGAATGCAAAAGTAAGAAGTCAAGAGATACCTGGAGTAACAGGCAAATTTGGCCTTGGAGTATGAAACGAAGCAGGTAGAAGGCTAAACAGAGTTTTGCCAAGAGAACGCACTGGTCATAGCAAACACCATCTTCCAATAACACAAGAGAAGACTCTACACATGGACATCACCAGATGGTCAACACCAAAATCGGACTGATTATATTCTTTGCAGCCAAAGATGGAGAAGCTCTATACAGTCACCAAAAACAAGACCAGGAGCTGACTATGGCTCAGATCATAAACACCTCATTGCCAAATTCATACTTAAGTTGAAGAAAGTAGGGAAAACCATTAGACCATTCAGGTATAACCTAAATCAAATTCCTTACAATTATACAGTGGAAGTAACAAATAGATTCAAGGGATTAGACCTGATAGAGTGCCTGAAGAACTATGGACAGAGGTTCGTGACATTGTACAGGAGGCAGTGATCAAGACCATCCCCAAGAAAAAGAAATGCAGAAAGGAAAAATGGTTGTCTGAGGAGGCCTTACAAATAGCTGAGAAAAGAAGAGAAGCTAAAGGCAAAAGAGAAAAGGAAAGATATGCCCATTTGAACACAGAGTTCCAAAGAATACCAAGGAGAGATATGAAAGCCTTCCTGCTTATCAATGCAAAGAAAAGAGGAAAACAATAGAATAGGAAAGACTAGAGATCTCTTCAAGAAAATTAAAGATACCAAGGGAAAATTTCATGCAAAGATGGGCACAGTAAAGGACAGAAATGGTATGGACCTAGAAGCAGAAGATATTAAGAAGAGATGGCAAGAAAATACAGAAGAACTATACAAAAAAAGATCTTCACGACCCAGATAATCATGATGGTGTGATCACTTACCTAGAGCCAGACATCCTGGAATGTGAAGTCAGGTGGGCCTTAAGAAGCATCACTACGAACAAAGCTAGTGGAGGTCATGGAATTCCAGTGGAGCTATTTCAAATCCTAAAGGATGATGCTGTGAAAGTGCTGCACTCAATATGCCAGCAAATTTGGAAAACTCAGCAGTGGCCACAGGACTGGAAAAGGACAGTTTTCATTGCAATCACAAAGAAAGGCAATGCCAAAGAATGTTCAAACTACCACACAATTGCACTCATCTCACACACTAGCAAAGTCATACTCAAAATTCTCAAAGCCAGGCTTCAACAGTACATGAACCATGAACTTCCAGGTATTCAAGCTGGTTTGAAGAAAGGCAGAGGAAGCAGAGACCAAATTGTCACAATCCACTGGATCACTGAAAAAGCAAGAGAGTTCCAGAAAAACAAATACTTCTGCTTTACTGACTATGCCAAAGACTTTCACTGTGTGGAACACAACAAACTGTGGAAAATTCTTCAAGAGATGGGAATACCAGACCACCTTACCTGCCTCCTGAGAAATCTGTAAGCAGGTCAAGAAGCAACAGTTAGAACTGAACATGGAAAATCAGACTCGTTTCAAATTGGGAAAGGAGTATGTCAAGGCTGTATATTGTCACCCTGCTTATTTAACTTATATGCAGAGTACATCATGTGAAATGCCTGGCTGGATGAAGCACAAGCTGGAATCAAGATTGCTGGGAGAAATATCAATAACCTGAGATATGCAGAAGACACCACCTTTACGGCAGAAAGTGAAGAAGAACTAAAGAGCCTCTTGATGAAAGTGAAAGAGGAGAGTGAAAAAGTTGGCTTAAAACTCAACATTCAGAAAACTAAGATCACACACACAGCAACCGGTCCCATCATTTCATGGCAAATAGATGGGGAAACAATGGAAACAGTGAGAAACTTTATTTTTGGGGACTCCACAATCACTGCAGATGGTAACTGAAGCCATGACATTAAAAGAAGAAAAGTTATGACCAACCTAGACAGCATATTAAAAATTAGAGACATTACTTTGCCAACAAAGGTCCATCTAGTCAAAGCTATGGTTTTTCCAGTGGTCATGTATGGATGTGAGAGCTGGACTATAAAGAAAGCTAAGCACCTAAGAATTGATGCTTTTGAACTGCAGTGTTGGAGAAGACTCTTGAGGGTCCCTTGGACTGCAAGGATATCCATCAAATCATATTAAAGGAAACCAGTCCTGAATATTCACTGGAAGGACTGATGCTGAAAGCTGAAACTCCATTACTTTGTCCACCTGATGGGAAGAACTGACTCCTTGGAAAAGACCCTGATGCTGGGAAAGATTGAAGGTGGGAGGAGAACGGGACAACAGAGGATGAGATGGTTGGATGGCATCACTGATGCAATGGACATGAGTTTGAGTAAACTCCGGGAATTGGTGATGGGCAGGGAGGCCTGGCATGTTGCAGTCCATGGAGTCGCAAAGAGTAAGACATGACTGAGCAACTGAACTGATCGACCATTATTAGTTATGTCAAACAACTCTTTCTAATCCCAAAGGTGATTTTTCCCGTCCATATTCATGTATAATCTGTTGCACATTAACAACTAAAATTTCCAAGCAAAACACACTGGGAGTCTTTCAAGTATTACTATTCATAGCAGATGAAGCTATTAAATTGGCTTCCAAAAAGTAGCAAATATTAAGACCAATCTGATGATAAGACAACTGTGTTTTCTTCAGGCCTCTTTAAAAAGAGATGTTCCTCTCTGTCTGCTGCATTTCTTTATTTTTTAAGACAAGGGAGAAAGGAAAATTCCTTGAGAATGGTCTTTTCCCTAACTCTGAAACACAGACAGAAGGCAGGATGTTACAAAGGAATTAAAATCATTCTTTCCTTTTCCTCATGGGAGATGTAGTTTCTCAACACCATCCCAGAAGTCACCCAGATATCCTATTCCAGTCAATCAAGGTAACCTGAGTTGACATTATAAACATCAGCAACTGGGAGATATACCTCAGACAATTCCCCAAAAAGTGGCATTTCAGCGCTTCATTAACTTGCTCAAGAAATTTATGGCTAAAGAGAAATGAACGATTATCCATGCTCAAAGGAAACAACAGGAATCTGTGTATGGCTTGAGACAGAAGAGCTTCCCAATTATCCCATGCTTACTTTGAAATATCTCAAAAACAACCTCCCTGATTTCATATTAATTTGCACACTCATGTAAATAAATCGATGTTACACATATAACAGAGAAGGCACATGGGTGAGTTCCATATCCCCACTGCAGCTTTTCAAGGGGAAGGGCATCATCCAGGTATCTCTCTTCGCCATCAGAGTCACGAGGCATGCTGGGCCAGGTGCTCAGCTCCACAGGCTGGCCGTTGCAGGGAGACAGTGCCACACGTCTCAGTCCTGAATGGCCAGATGTGCTCACCAGGGTCCCCGAAGCACACGCAAGACGGAGGAAACGAAGGACACTGAGTCTGCAGCATGTTTATGGGAAGATCATCCTACGTGCTGTCCTTTGTGAAGCGCAGACTCATCTCACCTTCTCACTGTATTTTCTGAACACCCTCCACTAACCAATCTGCCCATATCCTGCTCCTCTGAATAAAGCCTTTCCCATCTTCCTTGATGCTTTTTCTGAGAAAGGTAACTTGAATCACACAATTCAGTACTGGACTCCTGTGTGCCCAACTGTTGTTGTGTGGAAATAATTAAAATTCCCCAAGAATAATAATTAACTTGCTCATAACACACTGATAATCATTTACTGTCCCCATTATGCATTCATTGCTGCAAATATCACATTCAAGGTTTTTTTTCTTCAGGGCTCATTTTTACTGAGCTCTGCATCCAGGTATACTGGAACTCTGTGGAGGAATAAAGTTTTCTGCCTGAATAGAAAACACATTCTCGTGCCTACAACTACTGCCGCAATAGATACATTAATACTACGTGGCTGCTGCTGGCAGTGAACCATTCACTCAGCCAGACAATCGGCCTGCAACATTTCATTTTACTCCTCATCCCATCCTGTGTCAAATATAGTTGCATTTCCATTATACAGATGTGGAAACTGATGCATGAAGAAGTCACATTGGGTAGGAATACAAATTCCAGTGAATCTATGATTCATTTGTACTCAGTCACACATGACATCTACTTTTCAATAATGTGTGGCACAGACACCATGTCTCAGAAGAAATTAAGGGTTTAATGAGGTTATGAAACTAATTACCCTGCACATGTTCTTTAGTTGTTCTTATTCAGTTGCTAAGTCGTGTCCAACTCTTTGGAACTTCAGGGACTGCATGCTAGCTCGCCAGGCTCTTCTGTCCTGGAGTTTGATCAAATTCATGTCCATTGAGTTAATCATGCTATCTAGACATCTCATCCCCTGCTGCCCTCTTATCACATGTTCTTGAAGGTGGATTAATTGTTACCACACATTTGTATAATCCCCTGAAACAGCACCACTGATGCTAGGAAGTACTATTGCATCATAATCCTTCACCATGGCCTTCCTTATTTCCCATTCAACAGGGAACAGGGCTTCAGTGAACAGCCCAAAGGCAACTCAAAAATGGTAGCACCTTGGTTTTACTATGTTCAGAACCTTTATCAAACAGATCTTCTCACACAAGAAAACTACCACTAATCAAGAGTACAAGGCTAGACGTACCCTCAGACAATTCCAGTGGCACCACATATATTTTGGAAAGAATTCTTACAATATGTACTTAATGCCTTCACAATTTTCACATTTAAATCTAGTGGGTCTTTATGTGGGAATCTAAGAACCTAAGAAAACCCAATTTAATAAAAGAAGAGGGTTATATGCACAGATAGACTTCATATCCTGATTCGTAATGCTAAAAGGAAGAACAAACTTCCTGGCTCAAAAACGAGAGGCTATAATCATTTGGTGGAATATAACATAGCTCTGAAACATAGCTGGGAAGGCCATTCAGCAAGAGAAGAGATACTGAAAGGCAGATAAAACAATATAAAATTAAATATCCACCATGACTCTACAAACAACCACAAAGCTTTGATAAAATAACACACTTTACGTTTAAGGGTCCGGGCCATTTTATTAGCTAAATGTAGTACTTTCACAGGATCAAAATGGCATCAACCACTTAGCTTTATGGTAGAAACAGTTATTTCATGAAAGAAAAAGGTATCTTCGTGGCACAATTTCTCCTCATTCAAATTCAACTTCCAGTAAGGCATGCCTGAAACATTAACATAAACATTCCCCAAGAAGACCATGATATTATACTGAATGTTAGTCATATAGCATTTTTATTGCTATTTGAAATACTTCTTTGACATGCTCACTAGAGAAAATCTAAAAGCCATTTATATACATGTAAATACCTATGTATTCACAAAATACATGCACCCTTTTACATCACCATCTTTAAAAACATCCAATGACTTTGATCCATGAACTCCACTCCTTAGAACATTTTTCTATAACATTAGTCAGAGATAAACATGGCTCCCTTAATTAACATGGAAAGCATTTGTCTCAAGTAGTGAAATTTAAATTTAGTCAGTGTTTGGCAGCACTCACGTGCACTAAATCCAGGAGAATGGCACTCGTGTCTGATCAGAAGGTCATGATTATCAATTATCATTAGTCCGTTTTTGTGTTTAAACGATCTACCTTCTCTTCCCAATGAGGGAATGAATTTAGACATCTAAAATGCAGCTTGGGGGGTTGATGCATTACTAACATTTGAAACGAGGCTTGAGACCATTCCTATGGTGGGTTAATATTTCTTACCACTTCTGACAAGTAGAGCAAAGATTAGGGAGCTGAAAAGGCTGAGATGAATTGAAGGTCTTAGTGATAAAATGAGTAATAATAAAATTTTTCTCACAGAGATTTTTAACACTCCATTCTGCCTAGTTTATTAAAAAGGTTTTACAGTTCAACGTGAGAAATCAAATCACAGGCAATCAGAAGTCGCCACGACAGGCCCATTTCCCCACCAGCAATGTGGATACGGGTTAGCCAAGGACATTCGTGGTAGAACTGGTATCTAGTGTCCCAGTGGCCCAGCTCAGCCTAGCCTCTGGGTCACATGTAAAAATTACAGCTGAAGAGACTTTAATCAAGAAATTCTTCCTTGGTCCCCATTTCTAGGTCAGTTTACTTGGTCATAAACTGCAGAAAATCATGTTGCTTTCCTCTGGGACTACTCTTAAATGTCATTCATTCTCATAAAAGAATTTAAACCTATATTGTTCATAACAACTCCAGCCTCCCACCAACCCAACTGTAACTGTCATGGCAGACTTCACTTCACTAATAGCTACAAGAGACCTCTGCCTGTGGACCTCGCCAAGATCACCTAAATAAACATACAAGTTGGGACTTCCCTGCTGGTCCAGTGGCTAAGACTCCGTGTTCCCAACTGTGGGAACCCAACTGTGATCCCTGGTCAGGGAACTAGATCCCACACGGCACAACTGAAAGAGTCTGTATGCCACAACTAAAGATTCCTCATGCCCATGTGCAACTAAGATCCAGCACAGTGAAACAAATAACAAATATTTGTTTGTTTAAAAACCAAACATACAAGCTGAATAAAAGCAGAGTGCTTGCCACACCAATATTACTGCAAGACAAACTCCAATAACTCCAACTTCCACCCAGGCTGTAGTGGCTGAACCTTATATAAAAATTCTAGAGCCACCTGCCCATTTTGCTTCTCATTATTCTCAAGAGGGTAGTAAAAGCATCTGGCACATAACAGGCACCTAGTAAATCCTTCTTGACTGAATAAAGTGAGAAGCAAACTAATAGATGAGTGGGAACTAAATCGGAAGCTCTATTGCTCGGAACACATTTCTTCATACGGAATTGATGTGGCATTATAAGTGGCATTATAAATACCAGTTGTACAAGTGCCACCAGAAGTCAGCCTCACATCGTCACACCTACGTAAGACACTGGTTCACAGGCTCAACACTGCGTCAGAACAAGGCGTACCTAGCCCTCTTGACATGCCCCGTTCTCTGCTCATCAAGATGACTCAGTAACAGCCCAGTCTCAGGTATCTCAAGTAAAGTCTCTCATCTTCCTATCACTGGGGGCTGCCCATCTGCAGCACTGCCCACTGTGCATACAGGTAATTAACTCGTAATGCTCCACTGGCTCTGACACATCCCATGACACTGGAAAATTCAGCCGCAGGTAGTTAAACATGCAAGCTGCTTCCTGATTTAAACCGGATAACCAAATATCACATGTAAGTGTCACTCAATATGGAAGACCTTGTTGACACGTAAGTCATATGTCAGCTGGGGCAGCATGGTGACTATGGTTAAATCCCATTCCTCTGAACTCTGTTAATTTGAAACCTATGGCAATGCAGAGCTGGAATAACAACTTGTTTTTGTTATGGAAGAAAGGTATGCTTTGAGCCCTGGAAATAAAACTGTATGGGATGGGTTCAACTAGATGACAAGTTCAGTAAAAAAAAAAAAAAAAAAAAGAACCTTCCTGTTGGCTCAGAGTAAAGAATCTGCCTGCAATGCAGGAGCCCCTGGTTCAATCCCTGAGTCAGGAAGATCCCCTGGAGAAGGAAATGGCCACCCACTCCAGTGTTCTTGCCTGGGGAATTCCATGGACAGAAGAGCCT
This sequence comes from Cervus canadensis, assembly GCF_019320065.1. Lineage (NCBI taxonomy): Eukaryota > Metazoa > Chordata > Mammalia > Artiodactyla > Cervidae > Cervus > Cervus canadensis. The sequence goes on along the minus strand of NC_057407.1, from coordinate 20,896,350 downwards.
GGAGGGCTACAGTCCATGGGGTCACCAAGAGTCAGACAGGACCCAGCAACTAACATTAACACCTCAATAAGAAAAGAAGCCATGCATAGCTTAAGGGTAAAGATCATGAATTCTAGAGCTAGACCACCAAACCTCAACTTTGCCACTTGATAGGTAATGACCCTGAGCAAGTGACTTAACTTCTCTGCACTTCAGTTCTATTACTTGTAAAATGGGAATGGTAACAATACCTAACCCACAGTGCTATAATGAAGCAAAATTCTCAAAATGATGCCTTGCAAACACTGAGCATATGACATGTGAAGAATTAACTATTAGTACCCTGACCATCTGTTGTTATGTTCAGTTGCTCAATCGTGTCCTACTCTTTGTGACCCCATGGACTGTAACATGCCAGGCTTCCCGGACATTCAGCATCTCCCAAACCTGCTCAAGCTCATGTCCATTGAGTCCGTGATGCCATCCAACCATTTTGTCCTCTGTCGAACCCATCTCCTCTTGCCTTCAATCTTACCCAGCATCAAGGTCTTTTCCCTGAACATTAATACCCGATACAGAACACACAGCAGGCCCCCAAAATGACTGAGCAAACATAAAACTATCTCTACAGATACTTGAGAAAGAACCCACATGCAAACAACTCATACATTCTCGACTCATCGATGCAAGTCCCTTCCAAGAGTGTCAAATGAACATTGTGCATGGTCTAGATTCCTTACTAACTACACAACTATCTCGTTTGAGTTGAATTTTTTTTTTCTTTTAAAGGCCAAATTAAAAAAATAAATAAATAAATAAAAATAAAGGCCAAATAATTCTGTGGGACAGTAATCTAGACTGCATTTTCCTCTAAAATTCTAGGGCAATGAAAGGATAGACGATCAAATGACAATAATGAGGGTTGGAACTACCCAGCAAATCATCAAAAAGTTTTTTTAAAAAGGCACAGAGAACAAAGCCTCAAGCTCAGGCTGAGCCACTTGTGTAAAGCCATGACACAACAAGGACAGACAAAGAAGCCACAATAAAGAGTGGAGAAAGGAGGCTGAGGCAATAGAGACAAGAGGAGACACACATGAATGGAGAATTACTGGCTTCAGAGGCACCTGGAGCAATGCGGAGGAGGTCATTATCACTTTCTCCTACAGTGAAGGGCAGCTCAGATGTTTGGAATTCAGCAACGTTGGACATGGGGTTTTGATCTCCAACTAACATTTTGCTATGCAAAAATGCAGATGCAGTGACCATTAACTCATAACCCCACAATAAATACACATGACAACGCTGCCCAGGAGTGGACACTATAGGGAGGATCATTCAAGAAATTCTTCCTCTGGGTGTTTCCTACCTCATTCACCACTTTACACCTCAGTGATGACTACTGATTAATCTTACCCTAAGTCACAGTTTATGTTTATGAAGCCATCTTGGCGATATTGTTGGGAAAGTCTCTGAACCACTTTATGATGACAGAATGAAACTGTCTGCTCCATTTCACGGACTTAGTTTTACATTCCTGAGAAGATCACACAGTAACTGTTGTGGTCGGCTCCTTCCGAAGCAGATGCCACATGGCTGATTCCTGGCAAGTGATCCTTTCCTGGATACTTTGAACAAGCTACTGTTGCTAAAGCACTGTAAACAATGCTATTTGAGAGTATAAGTAAAATCACAACATTCATTTATTCTTATGCTTGTTTATTGTCTTTTCCCTCACTCTCTAAGTTGGAAGCACCATAAATGCATGGATCTTGTCTCAATAGTTACTTCTCTGTGTTATGCTAGCTTCTAGAATAGTGCCCAGTACCAAGTAAGCATTCAAAACACATCAACAAAAATGAGTCATGTAGGATTTATGAAATATATTGCTTATTGATTAATTGAGAAATAAGTTCACCAATTTTGACTATAAAGAGCCTGATGGTGAACATAAAAAAAATGAACCTTGAAGTAAAGATATTTCCTGTATGCATACTAGTGAATTCTCACCATTTGATATTGGTTGTACTATACCCATTTCACAGATGAGCAAAGCTGTGCTCAGAGAGGTTAAAAGAGTTCATTTAAGCTTTGCAGTTTAAGGAGCAAAGATGAGGTTTCCCAGCCAACTGTGCCTCATCCAAACCCCAGCTCTCCAGGGTACTTGGGAAGATCTGATTCTCTTCTATCTGAAAGAATAAAATTAATATACCGTCTTTAGGCAGTCTATTATCCAGAGCTTGTCTTGAGAGGGAACACAGCTGTCAACAGTCTTCCACAACACTAAACAGACTCTTAGAGATAAATCCCTCTCACCATGAAATTCGTTCTCAGGCTTAGAGAAGCTCAGGGGACTGAAAAGCTTAAGGTGTCGGATCTGTCTGAAGTTGAACGTAAATCAGCGCACAAGGCAACCCAGCTCTAAAACCCAAACCAGTCCCCAGACAAAAACACCTCCAGGTACAAGGGAGATCATTTAACGCAGGGAGTAAAGCTGGGTGTACACCAGAGAAGACTGAGGACTGTGGAAAATATCAGGTCACAAGCGATGGCCCAAATAATGCTGCTCAAACTCCAGCTCTAGGGACATTACCAGAACAGAAAAGAGCCTGAGAATTTCAAACTTAGAAGCCTTGGGCAAGAATCTGGAAATGCGCTTTGCTTTTTTTTTTCTTTTTCTTTTTCCTAAACAAGTTCCCAGGTGATGCTAGCCCAGGGACCACACTTTGAGAACAACCAATCTCAACAGATCACCTTCCTTTCATCTCCAGCCCATTGTTGAAACTAAATGAGGGAGACCCAGAAAAACTTTAATACCTTTCAAGCAAGACTGGCTTTTCCCATTAAATGTTTATTTTTACAACAGTGTACAGAACAAGACTTCAACCAACAGTGTCTAACCCTTGAGAAATGATGTGCCTAAAAGTGATTAGTAACATTTAGGGGACAAAACAAAGCATCAAGTCACACTTGCCCCAAGGAAAAAGAACCCAGTCTGACGTGGGTAATCAAGTGACATAAAATGGTCTCCTTTTGCTCTACACAGTCAAGGGAATTGTTGGATTTTAAGATGACCACGTGTATATCTCAGCCATAAGAGATCCCTGCAGCTGAGGGACAATAGGGCAGAGGTCTGTCCCCACAATCAACCCCTAAAGGCATCATTCAGAAACAATAGGTGAAGATAAATTCAAAGCAGTGAGTGATAAATGAATTCATATTTATAAATATTTATCTTGCCCAAGATAATATATACACCCATTTCAGTATCACCCTGTACCTCCTGGCCTCCTTCCAGGTATTAGCTGTGTCTCCTTTTAGGGATCTCTCTGAGAGATGATGCTGGTGGTGATGTCAAAGCTTACACAACACTCAACTGCTGGCCTTGTGTTGATGGTACCAATCATCTGAATCCGTAACTAGATCCCTGCACAGACAGGCTTATAAATGAAGAAAGGAGGCTGATAAATTATTTGCTGCAGATAATGAAGCTGATCAGTGGAGGGGCTGGGATTTGAACCCAGTCTGTAGTGGGCAAATCACACCACTAGCTGCCCTTACTTGTAAGAGTTCAGAAGCTGGGATACTTGGCAACCTGAATCAGAAACATAGGGACTCATAAACCCCCCCAAGTCCTAATACCAAGTGGTTATTCCTCACCAGCAAGAGCAGTAGGCCCAAACCATCTCATCCTCTGACCCAGAAGCAAGGAAGACGAAACTGCTTACCTTGCTCAGCAGAAATACAAACCACCCTTGTCATATCTGGACGATTAGCCCTGCATTTGGGAAGCAAAAACAATGACTCTAGTTGGCTGTCAAGTGGAGTGTATTAAATTTCTGGCTCCTGAGACAGATCCCATTGATCTGTTTTACTTAGACTTAGTCTCTAGAGTTGACTTCATAACTTAAGTTTATGACTTTATCAAATGATGCAGAAAAACAACCCCAAAAGCTCAATGATTCTATTATGCACATTACAGAGTGCTGGATTCGTGGCAGGGCAGCTGACTACACAAACAGGGAATCCATCACCCTGATACCAGTGGCCTGATGCACAGTTCAGGCTCAGCTGTTCTAGAAGAGGCTGTGTCACACCTTGGAGAGACGGACGGCCGCTGGCCAAGCACACGTTAAAGCCACATCGATGGGGCGTCCAGTGCACGCCAAACACTGGGACCCACAGTGAACAGGGCAGAGATGGCCTGGGCCTTCAAGAGCTTGCTTTCCAGCAGGGGAGAAGGGCACAGGACAAGTAACCAAGTACACTCATGTGTAAACGCACCTTATGAGAAAGAATCTGAAATTACTGAATGTGAAGTAAAACTCTTGGGGGTGGGGGGGACTTGACATAATACAGGGCCTCTTCAGGAGGTGACATTTAGGCTGAGCCTGGATGGTCAAGTAAAGACAAGGAAGTGGGGCTTCCCTGGTGGCTCAGTGATGAAGGGTCTGCCTGCCAATGCAAGGAACACAATTTGGGTTCAATCCCTGACCCAAGAAGATCCTACATGCCATGGGATGAACAGAGCCCGTGTACCACAACGATTGAGCCTGTGCTCTAGAGCCCAGAAGTCACAACTTACTGAGCCCACAGGCTGCAGGACCCATGCTCCACAGTACGACAAGCCGCTGCAATGAGATGCCCACACACCACAACTCAAGCATGGCCCCTGCTCATCACAACTAGAGAGAAAGCCCGTGTGCCGTGGCGAGGACCCAGTGCAGCCAGAAATGGATAAATAAACACATCTTCTATATGAAAGATGATGGAGCAGTGTTCTGGACATGTGGGAGAGTATGAACAGAAGCTGTGATACAAAAGACAAACCTAAGAGCAGCATGGAGAGCTGGGAAACAGGGTAGGGATCGGCAGAAAACAGACATGAAATGAATGACCCGTCAGTTCAGTTCAGTTGCTCGGTCGTGACCAACTCTTTGCGACCCCATGGACTGCAGCACGCCAGGCCTCCCTGTCCATCACATCCAACTCCCAGAGTTTACTCAAACTCATGTCCCTTGAGTCGGTGATGCCATCCAACCATCTCATCCTCTGTCGTCCCCTTCTCCTCCCGTCTTCAATCTTTCCCAACATCAGGGTCTTTTCCAATGAGTCAGCTCTTCGCATCAGGTGGCCAAAGTATTGGAGTTTCAGCTTCAGCATCAGTCCTTCCAATGAGTATTCAGGACTGACTTCCTTTAGGATGGACTTGTTGAATCTCCTTGCAGTCCAAGGGACTCTCAAGAGTCTTCTCCAACACCACAGTTCAAAAGCATCAATTCTTCGGTGCTCAGCTTTCTTTATAGTACAACTCTCACATCAATACATGACTACCGGAAAAACCATAGCTCTGACTAGATGGACCTTTGTTGGCAAAGTAACATCTCTGTGTATTTCTCTAAAAAAGCTGAAAGAAGAGCAAGATTATTCTGGGCTCCACTGGTCCAGGAAGGAAACAAGAACTATAGAGACAGACTCCACAGAGGCTGAGATCACAACACAGCAACACCACCCATTCAAGAGATACGCACAGACAGACAGAGAATGGAGTTGGCCGGGCTTTCCCATAAACGGTCTCTGTTCCATCCTGGGGTGGCAGTGGTGGTGTAGTCGCCAAGTCCTGTCCAACTCTTGTGACCCCACTGACTGTAGCCCTCCCAGCTCCTCTATCCACGGGATTCCATCCTGAGTCCTGGCCAAATCTACTGTCCAGTCCTGTGTCTGAGGGAAACCCCTGAATCCTCCAAATAAATCCCTGCCTTTGCCCAAAGACAGTGGATGTAGGTTTTCATTCATCCCATCCAGTGATCCTAGACTGGTACAATGAGGATTCTGGGGGCATTCAGTCTAGAAAATTTGACCATCTCCAATTTAACACGCAATTATCAAGCATGTATTCTGTGTTCTGCAGAGCGAAGCAAAGATGAATGAGAGTCAGTTCCTGTCTCAGAAAACTCTGACATGCAGTAGGGAGATGGTCATAAAGGCAACTTTTGCAGGTCAGGCTCATGGAAGAAGGTAAGAGGGGGAAAAACAAAATCCATAACTATGGAAGAATCCAAAAGAGGGCTAGTTATTTAAACTAAGAGAATCAATGATGGCTTCACAGGAGAGGAAGCATAAAAAATCGTTGACCCTCATCTGTCTGCAAACACAGGAAACATCATTGTGTTGCTATCATTTTACCAGATTCAAGAAAATTCCTTAAAAATTAGTAGCCAGCCCAATGGCAGGCAGAAACAAAAATAATAATAATAAAGCTGACAATGGTTTGCTTGGGGGAATGGAAAGTGTATCCAACAACCCAGCAAAACACATAAACCTCATTAAGGCAAATCCTCTAAGCCAGATAAAAGAAAGGAAAGAACAAGAGTCACAGGCTATTAACTGGCTACAGACATCTGCTTTCAGATTAAGAAAGAGGTGGCCAAACCACCTAAGTGCCATTGTTCCAGCCCAAAGACCCTATCTGAGGCTTTCAGGTGGGGGTGATTTTCAATAGTGCAAAACTGGCTGCTGAAAATCAATGAAAATGGAATTGCATGAAAATGGGGCCTCTTTACAAACAGATGCAACAGAAAAAAATACCAAAATTGCCTGCAACACACAGGATACATCCAATTCTTTTGGACCATGCATGTGCATTCTAGGAAAATGAGGAGTGAATTTCTTCCACCTTCCTAATAGAGAAGCTACTGACTGCCACCTGCACTAAGAGAGGAGACAGGCATTTCATGGCAAATGTAATGATTACCTAATTGTTCCCAGGGATGGGGAAGAATTGGCAATTACCTACCCCAGAAGACTTATGTTCAGCAATTACATGTTTGCATGCTCTCTGTAAAAATGCAGCATCCAAGTCAATAAATTGGTGGAGTGCATTATACAGCACAGTGCATCATTCACCTAGAACTGCACAGCCAAAGAAGCAGAGCAGATGGCAAGTGAGAAAGAAATATTGATCACCATGAATAATTTTTACTAAAAAAGCATATAGAAACTGGATTTTAAAATATTTCAAAATAATTTATTCACTGTGGTCTCACTGTTTTACATTTCTGTTTATAAATATTTACAATGCACTACCTTCATAAAATAATTATTATTCAGTGTTCACAGTAAAGGGAACGGCATCAGAGACTGACTGACTGTGAGGATGCCTCTACTAATCTGTGTGACAATATTTTAATTTTGCATTAATTTTCAACTCTTCCCAGTTAAACATACACGGCTTTATTTGCTCTCTGTTTCAGGTGATATTTATAGACAAACAACATACATCACGTTACCAGTTTTTATTTGTAGTAATTCATTGATATGAGGGACAGACTTGAAGTTAATATTAATGTGGAATACTAACAGATTTTCAACCCAACTTCCTATTTACCTTAAACAAGTTAACAGCATAAAGGAAGCAAATCATAGAAATGGCAATGACACAAAGCAATTTCATTAATCAATGTTAGAAGGAGTGACAGATGCATTGAGGTACTATTCTAGGGGGCCTTCCCAGGTGGTACTGGTGGTAAAGAACCCACCTGCCAATGTAGGAGGTGCAAGAGACAACAGTTTGATTCCTGGGTTGGGAAGATCCTCTGGAGAATGACATGGCAACCCACTTTAGTGTTCTTACCTAGAGAATCCCATGTCCAAAGCCTGATAGGCTACGGTCCATGAAGTCGCAGAGCTGTACACAACCGAAGCAATTTAGAACTTACTCGCTCACTATTCCAGGACAAAGAAAGACAGCTAAAGAGCCAATAACTAAAACCCCCTCCTGGGTGTCACATAATTAGTCTGGTCAGAATTGTCTCCTTGTCCTGAGATGCCTCTGAAGATAAAGGCAGGTCTTCCTCCTCTTCCAATGGTGACAAAAACTTCAACATATGGATGTGGAAGTCTTTCTTAACATATTCTTTCATTTTAACAGACCAGTAACAGTCCTTTGTGCCACACTACATCATCCTTAGGTTATTTCATTCTCCTACATTTCATCTCTAGATTTAGGGCCTGATGCATCCATTGAGTTGAATATTCAACTCATTTTTAGAATAGAAACTGGTAAATGACCAGCCTTTTTAGATCACTTGAATTAACTAGACTATGATCTACTGGATCCTCATTAACTATTTCTTCAATAAGTAGCGACACTGAAAGACACAGATGGTAAGTTGAATCAAACGTTTCAGCAAGAAGGCCCTGAGTTCATTCTGCATATAGCTGCACTATCAGTATCAAACCTTGTCTCTTCTCTTTCTTTCCCTTTGGAACAAATGTCTGAGCACATGGTGAGCACGTATGTTGATGTGTACTTGTATGAGAGCTGGGTGCCATGAGGATAGAAGCAATGTAAATAATTAATTGAACAAAAATTAAACATAATTCCTCATGGCACTGTTGGGCGGATGGTGATCACATGTCTGTTAGAAATAAAGACATACAAGATTAACTGTAAGGCAAAAAATTCAACTTTTTAATAAATACATTTCATTCAATTCATATACTCTTTCATTTCGCAGGTTAAACTAAGAGAGGGTATTTATTCCTTTCCAAAGAAATAATGAACTTGGCAACTCTGTCTCAGAAACTGAAATTCTGCTCTTTAATGAGCATAACATACTATGTTGTGTTACCTATTTTAGGAGTGAAGAAAAAAACAAGAATTCTGGGATATTCCACAGTGACATGAAGCAAAACATATTCATCTTCAGACAATACTAACATCAGCTATTGTTAAAGGAGAACTTTCTCAAGCACATTTGTATATACACACAGATGTGTGTGTGCCTGAAAATGCTATTATTTCAGTAGAACTGAAACATAATACATACCTTGAATTCCCCAGAGTAACACAGTATGATAACAGGTACATTTCCCCACCAAAGTAAATTTAAGACAAGGATATTTTTAATAATGGGTAACTGTAGGGGAATCAGACATTTAGTCATAATTGAGCAGGCAGGCTTCTAGCCAGATACATATATTGCTCAAGTTCAAAACATACATATAAATAGATTTAAACTATAGTTATACTTTTAAGCCATCTTCTTCCTGGTGCCTAATTCACATACATATACGTAGATGTTCATAAATTTTTCCTAAATCCAAAATGAGACAGCATAGTATTACAGGTTATAAATATTATTTTAAAATTAAAAACAATCTGAACATTACCATCATCATTAGCTAATGGTTTTCATCTTCCTCTGGGACAATGAGAACATTAAAATTCAATTTATACAACATTTACTTCTCATAAAAAAAATGGTCATTAACACTTTCTAGTTAAAAACATCTAACAGCCTACTGAGTCACAAACAATAAAGACTGGCTCTCAGTGACAAAGATTTGAAAAAGATGGAACTAGAAAAAAATAACAATAATAAACTTCAATGATATGACACATATACATAGGTCCAGAACAGTCAGTAATTCTTATCCATCATGTTTTCAGCCTAAACTACAGCTTATATCTAAGACCTAGGATGGGGGTTAATGTTAGATTAACTGCTGGGAGATGTCATTATGCATGGTCATTAAATTGAAGTAATACTCTATGATTATAACTGTGTATCACAAGTTGATTCGATCAGACCATTATGAGGGCAGTTTCCCAGGATATGTTGGTGTTGTTCAATCAAACTCTGACACATGCATCCCTTTTTACTGGAATTGATTTCTCTTCACCATCTCCTTCCCCATCTGATTTGTTAAGCCCTTGGCCCCACACCTCATTGAGATGTCCTCCCCTGTACATCCCCTGATCCTTCTACTTTATGCAGCAGAATTCCCATCATTTCACCACAAAATATTTCCAGTGGACCTCTGCTATATCTGAGCTCAAGAAAGAATAATGGGTATAGTTTGGGATTTCATAAGGGATAAAGGGAAGTATCTTATGAGTGTCAGCCTCTGACAAATCTTCCATCTTAAAATTCTCCCCCTTGCCTCTCTTGAGTCTGGGCTCCCCCCTCCAATCTTGCCTGCCAAACAGTGCCATTTTTCAGGGTTGCAAGAAATGTCTCTCGCATCAATCTCTCGCAGGTCCCTATTGCTTACTTCATTAAATAGAAAAGCTCTACGGGCCAACCCTGCTTTTATCTATCATTTTACCTTACACAGTACATCTCTGTGATGGGAGAAGATGGTATTCAGAGCTTTTCCCAGTCCTGAGAGCCAGGGACCCTAGGATCAATTCAACACCCTGCCTGCTCGGACTACTCCGTCCACACTACCATCACCCGTAAATAAACGTGCCCAAATCTGACACTGGACAAATGTATAACAACACGCATCCATCATTAGAGCAGTATACAGAATGTGTTCACTGCCCTAAAAATCCTCTCGGCCCTGGGACCTCGTTGGTGGTCCACTGGGCTAATACCCCGTGCTCCCAATAAAGGGAAGTCAGGTTTTATCCCTGGTGATGGAACTAGATCCCACATGTTGCAGCTAAGAGTTCAGCTGCCACCACTAAATGGCAAAGATTCCGCCTACCACCACTAAGACCCGGCACAGCCAAATAAACACATTTAAAAAGATTCTCTGTGGTCCGACGATTCATCTATACCCCAACCACTAAGCCCTGGTAACCACTGGTCTATCATTTTACTGTTTGTATAGTTGTGTCTTTTCCAGAATGTTATATAGCTGGAATCATGTAGTATGTAGCCTTTTCAAGTGAAGCCCAGGTTTTTAATTACCAAAGAACAAAGTCAACAAGAACAAGCCTTTCCATCCCTTTGGCCTGAATCCCTACGCCAGCATCTCTTTTCCTTCTGTTTTTGCTCCTCTCAAGCAAACCCTGACCATCAGCAGCGGAACAACAATGTACAGTGTTAGGAGAACGAGCAAAACGCTCTGGCCTGATGGGAAGTGAGGGAAGTAATCTAAGCTGAGCCTTGACGTTGAGTTAGACTCTAACCAGGTGACAGTGGAGACACAAGGCTGGAAGGAGGGAAAAGGCCTTCACCAGACTTAGAGGGCGATGAAAGGCTCCCAGGGGAAACTGTGTACCCGAGGTAGGGCAAGGGAGGCGGGCAGGGTGATGTCGCAGAGAAAATTCACTGTTGGAATGGATCCTTGGACGGAAGGAAAAATCACTTGAAAGGTTGTCAACACAGGAGTCGCATGGTCAGAGTTTCACTTTTAACAGTTGCTCCAGATTTCTGTGCATTCCCAGGCCACAAAACTGCCAAGAGTCCTCCTTGTATTGCTCAAAGCAAAACTGCCACAAAAACTTTAAAATCCCGACTGATAGGTCAAGTGCCAGGGTGGGCCCATGAGGTCAGTAGTGGTCTCCTCGGGTCCTGGGGTTACCATTCTCCCTAATGCTGCCAAGCATGACCTGTGTCCACTTCGGAGATCCAAGGCATGGCAGCATTCTAACGCCGGCATTTTTGGTTTGGGCTTGAGCTATATGTTAATACCAGTCATGGAACAGATCAGCAACCCCATCAGCAACAGAGTAATGACCTTCGGCATTTCCTACAAAACCATTAGTTACTCTACTGTTGCCAAGAAGAAATCCTTGCACCTTCCCCTGTGAACACTGTGTGAAGACTGCCTTACAGCCAGACACTGCATGTACACAGGAATATTCGGGGTCTTCTCTGGAAGATCAAAGAGGATAGACAGGAATACATCCTGCTGCCAATGGTCCAGATGTATGCATGTGAAGAATTCCTACCACCACACAAAGATGAAGAGTGTTTCTGAAAAGGCTGCCTGAAGAAAAATACAGCCGTGATGTGAAGTCTGCAGCACCAGTGAAAGAACTGATTTCCAAAAGAGCACAAAGATACAGTTGATAGAGGCTAAAGAAATGGGAATACAAAGCCAATTTTGAAGAGCTAGGATTATTACAAAACCAAGACCATGAGAAGCTTCAGCTTGAAGGGCTTCCCTAGTCCACTAGGAAACAACAATGCCCTTCCTCAACAGTGACAGAAAAGGGCTCATAGAAAACACTGGACAGATTGGATTAGAAGTGATTGGCACTTTTAATTCTAGTGTCTAGGAGAAAGAGTTCAACTGGGAGGAAAGAAAATTTTTTTCTAATAGAAAAGTTAAGATGAGAACTAGCTGAAAAAGAAACAGTCCTAAATCCTGCATGGGTGTGCATGAAAACCTAGCAATGATTACTGGGACAATCCATGACCTCTTCTACTACTGAAGAAAATTAGTTTTTATCCGGATCTAAGTTCCTGCAAGTTTCACAAAACTAGTGCATTGGAAGGGAAAAATGATATGGTTTGGAGACTCCTGGGTTCACCTATACCAGAACTCCTTGTCTATACCACAAGACAAAGAATTATTGCAAAGTCCCCATGGTTTATCTCAGGACATGGTATTTATTAACATGAAAATGTTTATGAATATAGCATGTCATGTATCACCTGAGCTCTCTTTCCAATTTTTATTCCTAATATTAACGATAGAGAATAGCATTGAAACATGTATATTATCAGGTGTAAAACAGATCACCAGCCCAGGTTGGATGCATGAGACAAGTGCTCAGGGCTGGTGCACTGGGAAGACCCAGAGGGATGGGATGGGGAGGGAGGCAGGACGTGGGATAGGGATGGAGAACACATGTAAATCCATGGCTGATTCATGTCAGTGTATGGCAAAAACCACTACAATACTGTAAAGTAATTAGCCTTCAACTAATAAAAATAAATGAAAAAAAAAAAAAAAACAAACCTAAAGATCTAAAAATACCCAATCTCATATTTATACTGGCAAGCATAAATATGGTGAAATAACTGCAAGGATTGAATCAGCCAGTTCAGGTACACAGCAAGATTTCCCAAGTGAATGAAGATTTTTTTCATCCAATTACTAGGAGCACAGGAAAGCAAATGCAATCAGTTCCTGATACAAACATACAAAAAATAATGTAGAGTTGATGATTTTTTGAAAATATTACTAAAAAACCATTTAAAGCAAGATTGCTGCTCCTAAACTTCTTCTTGGGGCTTTAGTCTGAAAAGAAATACCAACGATTACAAACCCTCTCAAACCTACCATTGATATATTTTCTTTCCATATTCACTTCAACAAGTATCTACTATGTGGAAAAAAATAACAAGATACAACTTCTGCAAGACTGGAATACCCCTAAAACTCCCACAGTGAGGAATAGGAAAAAATACAATTGGAGGCATCCTCCTCATAACAGAGCTGAAAGCACAAGGGCAGGGCATAGCAGGAAACGAGATGACAGTAATCTGGAAATACAAGAGAGGTGGGAGCGAAACGAAGGTCAGGAAGGAGAGAACGACTTCGTGCCAAGGTGGGGACCACATAACGGAGCAGGTTCAGACAAAACTCTGTAATCCAGGTGAAGCAATTTGAGACTTTATCCTACTGACCATGCAAAGTCATTCAGGGAATCCTTAGAGGCCAGGACCTGATCACCTTTGCAAACTTTACCAGATGGTTTCAGAAATTCAGGGCAGTGGCTAAAACCCAAAGGCTTAGGAAGAAGAAATGTCCTGACCTTCTCTGTCTGAACTGCCATTTGTCACCAGTGGAAACTTAGCTCCATAACCTCTCTCCATTGCAAATTCCTCGTTTTCAACTCTTTGTGACCTTGGAATTCTCCAGGCCAGAACACTGGAGTGGGTAGCCGTTCCCTTCTCCAGGGGATCTTCCCAACCCAGGGATCGAACCCAGGGAGATTCTTTGCATCACATTGCAGGCAACTTCTTTACCAGCTGAGGCACCAGGGAAGCTCATATGTACCATTAGGAAAACACTGATTTCCAGGCAGGGTGAGCTGAGCATAAAATAAGATACTCCCGGCTCTTGGGAGCAAGAGGCACCAGGTTCAAGCTACTCAAAGCCTCACCTGAACTATGGTTTCTCCCCCTCAAAGATACCTATCCCTAGTTCCCCTCCACAGACTTGATTTTTGATGCTCCTATCCTTATCAGCCTGTATCAGACCCTTCATATTTGTACATTCCTCAAAAAAACAGCTACAGAAGTCTCATTCTTTTACCATCAACAAGAAAAACTGTCTTCTTTTTATTCTTCCACATGCTCATTTAAATCTGATTCTTTTCTCAGTTATAAAAAGCCCCCTATCACACTCATTCTGTTGCTGCTGTTAAGTCCTTGTGTCAGACTCTTAAACAGAAAAGATCATTTGGGGGGAAAATCGGGTCACTGGTGACACCTTTTGGACATTCCCATTAAAAACCACCACATGTTAATGCCCCAAGGCATGATTTTGCTTATATATTTCAGGAACTACCTTTGCATCTTCTTTGGAGTGTTAGCAAGTTGAGCTCCCTTACTGAAAGTGAAGAAGAAATGCCTTTCTCTTTCCCTGACAGCTATATTCCCACTGTGACAAAGATAATCATAGACATTAACTGTGGTAACAAGCTATTAGATCATCAACTTGGTTCTTCTTCCAAGGCAGGCAAAGTATCTAAAATAACACAGTATCATGACTGCCTCCTCAAAGGTAAATACATTAACTCTCACTCCCAATTAACAAAGGGGCTCTTTACACACTTATGCTAAATCCCTCTGTGCTGTATAAAATACTTGAGGTATCCGATGTCAGCCTCCTCTTTGGCAGCGTTCAACCCTCCCTCCATCCTTTCTTTCCTTGTCTCTAATACACCCCATCTCCTGTTTCCTTGATTACTTTGGCCACTTGAGAAGCAGTCAATCCCTCTGCCCTTTACTGTATCTATAGCAACCACCACTCCATATCTGGAGAACATACTCCATTCCTGCCTCTTCCAACAACAGCATGAAAATGTAATAAGCTCTTCAAAGAAAAGGATTTAGGGGAGTTTTGTGCACCACTAGACTCCGGGCGCCTAGAATGATGCCTGGCCATGATAGGTACCCAATAAGTGTGTGTTGAAAGGATGAGGGAATGAATGAATGATCAGACTGCAGTTTCTTTTTTGATTCCCTACAAAATGGCTGGTGTTCATACGCAGCCTGCATCAATTCCTGCCCTTCTGATGACACACTCAGATTTCCTTTTGGGCAACTATTTCCTTAATCCATACTCAGTTTTTCTCAAAAAAGGCAACCAAATCTTGATGTCCTCTGAAAAAGCAGGCAGACAGATATCCAAAGCTAATAAATAGACACATTCATCCCTCTAGATGTAGGAGTCCACGGATGAGACCTTCACAGGAAACACCAGAGAAACAAGTTCCCATGACACTGCTATTGCAAGCCGTTAGGATGATTTAAGTCTATGGAGGCCAGGGGCCACCACAAGGAAAGCCACTCCAGGAGAGACAAAAAGACCCATTCAAGCTGAATGAGTCTCAACCCACTCAGACCCAGTCCCGAACGTTCCAGTTACTTTAGTCAACACATGCCATTTTTGCTCCAGTGAAGTATGTCCTGGATTTTCTGTTACACACTCCTGCACAAGTCCAAAAGGATACATGTACCTCCTCTCACCTTCATCTGGGTCATCCCAAATCTGCAGATTCTCTAAATATCACCCAAATTCCTTCACTAAGAACCTCTTTGCACTTGATCTCAATCTCTCATCCTCCACTGCCCCGGCACTGTTGATCAGAACCCTCCCGCTCAAATCAATCCATCCCCGGTATCCTGTATATTTTATCTGTAATTCCTCACCAACAAATCAAGAACTGTCCACTCTGTGCTGTGAGGCAGTTTTGGAAATGGTTGTGAATTTTTACACAATCATTCTATATGCTTTGAAGAGATGTTCATTACACAGGCCAGCTGCAAAACTGATCTTTAGTCTGCAAAAGTTTATCTCCTTCTACAGGCCCACAAATTAGCAGGGGATCAAAACCCTGATTGCTGACATAATTAAGCTGGACTAATTATCACCACTAATAAAAGCACTATCATCCCAGTCAGCCCACTTTGCTGATTTTTTAAAAAAGAAACCTAGGCCTTGTCTTTAAAGGACTAAATCTCTGCTGGAAACCTCTGAAACCCTGCCTGACTTCACCAGAGCACACCTCCCCCCAAAAGAGATTTTTAGATGAATACTCTTTCCTTTATTAGAAGCTGTCATTTCTCATCATACCATGTCTAAATTTGTTCAAATGTTTTCACTCATTTTCAATAATTTGGTAGAAATGTTCTAGAAGAGATGAGGTACCGAAAGGCACTCAACCTCAGAAAGCTTGTGTCCTACATATTTCGTGCACTTGGAAAGGTCTTCCAGAGTTGAAAGTAAATAGATGTCTTCACGTCTCTGCAACAGGAGACAGCAGTGCCAAAACAGCACGCGGATGCAGAAAGCGATACTAATTACTAAGCAAGGTATTTTTGGCCTCTCAATTATAAAATCAAGACAGAGCTAAATGCATGGCAATGGAATATACCTGTACTTGTCTTAGTTGCAGATAAATATCCCATCTGGATGAAAATGCACAGATATCCCTGCAATAGGGAGTTGTCTGGAGATAGAAGTAGACTCCCTGTAAAACAGATCCCCAAAAAGTGTGGGCTTGGGGGCCTGACACTCTCCCTTCATTCTTTTTAATTATAACCAAGATCTGTATGAAATCATTTCTAAATTAAATCTTGCTCGCTCCCTATGTGAAATCCTTTTCTATTCCCCACTCCAAACCTCTGAGGCAGAGCCGGAATTAACATTTTTATTTATCACATGAAAAACTGTATTTTGTGTCTCAGCTCAGCCAGTTGGGAACTGACTCAGAGCACAGCCTTGATGATACACCTGACAGACAGACAATCTCAAACGTGTTATCTCCTATGATTCCATTTACTGATACTGAGGGAGCAGCTGACTTTGGGACTGGAGGAAGCAGACACAAAATACTAACACTCCGCTGTGTCTTAAAAACCTTCCAGTAAAATGAGTTCCTAATTTGGTGCTGTCTGAATATTCAGTAACCGAATCACAAGTCCAATGTTCTAAGTAATACTTTATTGGTTGGGTACCTGGGGTGAGAGAAGAGTACAAATAGTTATGAATGACTCCATCAAAAAACCTGGCAAGACAGATGAAAGACCATTTCAACGGTGATGTTTATTAAGTGCAGAGCTTGGGCAAGCCACATCATGCTTCTGTGTTTCATTTCCCTCATTTCTGAGACAGAATCGGGGATCGTGTCTACCTACTGATGAGACTAGCCTTATGGGTGCTGTCAGTGTTAATTCTACATTCAGAGTTCTCAGGACAGCGCCTGGGTAAACATTAGGTGCGCCACAAACAAAAACTCTTGCAAACTTTGTTAATTTAGCAACTCTACTTGAATAGAGAAAATAAATGGAACTTCCCTGGTGGTCCAGTGGCTAAGACTCTGTGTTCCCAACGCAGGCGGCCCAAGTTCTATCCCTGGTCAGGGACCTAGATCCCACAGGCTGCAAGTAAGAGTTCACATGCCACGAGGAAGACTGAGTGTCCTGAGTGTTACAATTAAGATAAAGATTCCGCATGGCGCAACTAAGACCCAGCACAGTCAAATAAATAAATACATATAAATAAATAAATATTTTTACAAGTAAGTAAATGTACGCTTATCATATATCATCATAGTTTCCCAGAGAAACATGTAGATGAACCCTTTGTGGTTCAGGTCAGTTCCCACAATTTCCCAGATGTGCCTCAATTTAAAGTTTTCCTTCCAAGGGCCTTCCCCATCAGCGGGATCAGGTAAGTCATCAGATGTTTGTGAAAGAATTCAGGAGTTCCTACTAAACTAGAATGTTTCTGGTACTTTGCTTACAGCTTGTCAGCCAAGACTGTACGCCTTGAAACATGTACTGACAGTCCGTTTAATGGTCACAAAGTCAGCTCTGCCCTTTGCCATCCACTGCTGGGATGTTTCACAGACAAGGTAGGTGAATTAAAGAAGAAAGGGAAACACACCCCTAAATGTAATGACTTTTTTTCCTCAGTCTACTCACTTCTGTAGGACAGAACTCAGGGAGCACTTTACAAAACAGCTTTAACACCATAAGGATTCCAGCAGGGGGTGGAGGAAGTAGGGTGTGGAGGGGGGACAACAGTTGGCCATCTTATCTGGGTCCCCAAAAGTTTTCATTCACTAGCTAAATTCACACAGATAAATGCAACATCATGCAAGTAAAAACTATTTAAACCAGATCCAACCTGTTACTGGATTTAAACCAGATCCAGTCTATGACATTTCACAGGAATACACTGAAAAACAATTTTTTCAGGATTATACTTGGGCAATATAGAGCCTGACAACTATCCCAGTCATTTTCCCTGATGAATTCAAAGGCTGGACAGACAACTGACCACTGTGTGTCTGACCCTTTGGAAAAGTGAGAGTCAGTCTGTGAAAAAGTCACAGAGTTCTTCAAACTGAGAGGAACTTCAATTCACCTAATCTAGTCTCCAGACTTCGCCTGCAGCCAGGCGACCATGAGCTTTGAGACCAGGGTGAAAGGAAAAGATGCTGCTGCTGAAGCACTGTGTTCATCCAGCACAGAATTCCATTTACGCACCATGAGGAATCACCTCTGCCAATCCTACTCACAGGGGGTCGGTCATCACTTGTTCAAGATGCACCCCCGTGACAGGATCACTAGTACATGAAAAGTGTGAATCATGAAACTCAGCAGCTGTCAAGCAGGGGTGTTTCTATTCTCCAGGGGACATTTGGACAATGTCTGGAGAGATGTGACTGTCACAACTGGGAGGTGATGCTACTGGCAAGTGGGTAGAGGCCAAGGGTGTTATGAAACATCCTACAAAGCACAGGACAGAAGCCACAAAATGTCAGTAATGCTCAGGTGAAACTCAGCTATTACCAATGAAATATGATGTTTTGTTTGCTGCTGTAGTCCAGACATACAGCCATTGATCAATGTATTAAATGTGAACAAGGGGGAAGTATACTGCATAATCGCACCTTTGAGACCGCCCCCCAAAACTCTTACTTCTTGGTTTTCTCTGTTTTCCACTTTTGGTGACTGGTGATCATTTCCACCCGACGAGCTAAATATCAGCTACCCAATCCTCTGAGAGTCTAGGTCTTCTCATTTCATTCCGGCTTTGTTTAAGACGACCCACAAAGGGAGTGGTATGAAAAATTTCCAAGTATCCCATCAAGACAATGAAGTATTTTAGGGCATGACGATGGTGGTGGCAAAGCAATGACACGATGAAAATATGTTTTATTAAGAATTTATTGGGGTTTCCCTGGTGGCTCAGTGGTAAAGAATCTGTCTGCCAATGAAGGAGACATCGTTTGCATCCCTGATCTGGGAGGATCCCACATGCTGCAGAGCAAATGGGGTCATGTGCCACAGTTATTGAGCCTGTCTGTGCTCTAGAGCCCGGAAGCCACAACTACTGAGCCCGCATACTGCAGTTACTCAAGTCTGCGCACCCTAGAGTCCACGCTCCGCAGCAAGGGCAGCCGCCACAACGAGAAGCTCATGTTCTGCAACTAGAGAGTAACCCAGTTCATGCAACTAGCAAAAAGCCCACACAGCAAAGACCCAGCACGGCCATAAATAAACACAATTACAGTTTAAAAAATTATTAATTGCTTTGTGTTCCTTAGTATTGCCTTGTAACCCTACAAGGGAAGGACTGTAATATTGGGTTGGCCAAAAAGTTCGTTCAGGTCTTGTAAGATGGTTAGGAAAAATCCAAAAGAACTTTTTGGCCAACCCAATATTACATATTTTTGTTAGCATTTTCAGGAAGCAGGCTTAGTACAATAAAATGATATGACCAAATGCCAAGTAGGATGTGGTTATTAGGCCAAAACCTGCCAAACCCCATCCCCAAATTCAGTTCTCTACATACTACAAATAATCATTTTTTAAAGATATCTACTCTTTTACATGGGGATTTTTCTGCAAATCTGGAACGTTAACATCAGAGGCGGGGGTGAAAACTTGAAACAAAAACGCAATGACCTATACACATATGACCCACTGACATAACTAGTTGCAAGGCAAAGACAACATTCTGCATCTGGTGAGCAGATCCACTCTCAGCCACATGACAAAAATCTGTGAGCACCAGTTTCCTCCTTCCAGTGATGAAGACTGCCCCTCTCCCGACTAGCAAACAATAGCCTTGAAACCTGAAATGTCTACTCCAAAGAGATTTCACTGTTTATTTCCCATCCTCATTTAGCTTTGGGAAGAAAGCTCGTCATTTCCATACCAAGGATTGTTGTTTTAAAAAACATAGTTAAAAAAAAAAGCCATAGTTAATAAAAAAGCAATGTTTTCTGGTTTATTTTTAACATTAAAATGAAAACTGACCATTTTAAAAAAAACTTATTTTTAATTGGAGGATAATTGTTTTCCATGACCATTTCTTTGGTTCAAGATGTGGGGGCAGAGTTTCTCTGGTGCAACAGAGACAAAAAATAACCTGTCTGACTCTTCTACTTTAGAGCTGTGTACATTCAGACTCATTCACAATCTTCTCTGAGCCTTAATTCTTCACCTCTTAAAAAACGTGAAATAATTATGTATTTCAAAGACTGGGTGGTTGAATGAGATAGTAGCATAAAGCAGACAATAAGTATTAGTTGAACCTGATTTTTATCTACTAATAACATCTGCAAACTCAAAATGACCAAACTACTAACAACATCTGCAAAATCACAATGACCAAAATAACCATAAAGTGAACTTAAGAGGAGTGAAGACGGTCATGGCAAATACTAAACAGGATATGAAAAACACAGGTATTTCACTTCTTAGTCCTGCTACCTGGAAAACAACACTAAATGTGTGGTTACAAATAACCATTAGCTTTGTGGCCTCTTACTCAGAGCTCAGCAGGTAAAGATGGGGACCACAGCTAACATGGTAGCACATGTCCAGGCAGAGAGAAGAGTACCACCCTGGCTCTGACTAATTTTTCTCATGATGCAAAGTACTATGATTACTTCAGAAAATAAAGTAAAATCTGTTTTTACCTGTGGGATAACACATCAAACATTTCTTTGAAAACAAAGTATTAACTAAAGTATGAGTCAAACTAAGAACCATATATGTCCAAGATGGACAATTTAGAAACTATTCTAAAAAAGAAAAAGAAAGGTGGGGGTGGGGGGAGGGGGGGAATGATTGCTGGCTAAATTTAAGCAATCATTTCAGTACAAAGTATCATTTTATGGCACCCCTAAATCACTAGCCTCTTTTTCTTCTATTTTTAAAATTATAAAGTTTTATTTTTCAGAATGAGGCTAAGCCCTTTATATAAATGACACGTTAGGGAATTACCGGAAAATGGTTCCTACAGTCATAGTGGGTTGTCATCTCTGACCCACTCAACAGGTTTGAAGACTTTTCTTTCCCCATGTCATACACGATGAATGTACAGAACTGTCAATTAATTCGCTCAAGTAGCACCAACGGCTGCTGTTGGGATTAGGATGCCAATCTGCACAACCTCAAGTGCAAAATTGCTTCCACTGGACCACATCTGTTTCACCACCATATACAGCAAATAGCATCTGCTGAATCCAGAGAACGCAGTTAAAAAAAAAAAAAGAAGAATAAAATTTGGTCTCGTCTGGAGAAAAATGTATAATTCTATCAATATAATAAAACCGGAAAGACTCACAAGATGTATATGAGGAAATGCCAAATCAGGTACACTAACAATTAGGTCAAAAGCCACCAATTGATCAGAATGACATCTCAGAACTGCTTTCAAAGTATTCTCAAAGTTTTGGAACCAGAAGTTCTGAAGTCCAATGTCACTCAAATTTCATTCATTCATGTGTGGCCTTTCAGTTGGTGCCCTAACAAACTACCACCTAACTGATTTATTTCCTCAGTGCACTGTATGTGCTCAGTCCTGTCCACCTCTTTATGACCCCACAGACTGCAGCCCGCCAGGCTCCTCTCTGTCCATGGGATTCTTCAGGCAAGAATACTGGAGTGGGTTGCCATGTCCTTCTCCAGGGGATCTTCCCGACCCAGTGATCGAACCTGCATCTCTTGCATCTTCTACACTGGCAGATGGATTCTTTACCACCATGCCACTTAGGGAAGCAGTATTTTCCTATAAAATGACTTGCATTATGTTAAAGCTACAGGGAATACAGAGGAATTAAGCAACAAAACCACATTAAAAACAAGTTGGTGATGAAGACAAGATGTGGACCCAGTCCAGATTTCATTCAATTCAAAAGGTCTCCAGCATTTTCCTTTGTTCTATCTCCACATCTATCATGTAGACACCAACCATAGGCACTGAGGTCAGCGGGAAGCACATGGAGCAGAAACTCCAATTCTTCATTAAGCAGCAAGCTAGAGGTTGCTATTTAACATTCCAAAACGAACAATTATTATTCCTTAATAAAAGTCAGTATGACTTGGACCCTCGTCTTAAAGCAGAAGAAAGTTAAACAAACCTTTCAAAACATTTCATTATTAATAAAAACCTGTTTAATATTTATTATTAATATTAATAATAAAAACTGGAAGACCATGATTTCAGAAACAGAGTATAGATTACTTTCTCTAAAATGAAGTGCCTTATTTCTTTTACATGCCGAGAACTCAAAAAAATCATATAAAGTCTTAAGCAATTTCTGTGTATTTTGCCTGGCATTTTGCTCTGAGGCTAGATTAAGCAGTATACCTTCACACTGCAATTTCATTAAGCACTGGCTTTTTCTTTAGGTTCAATCACATTTGACTTTTTATGAGCTCTGCACATATTTACTCAATTGTGCAATGTAAGCATCCTCTTGTAAGACTGATTGGAGGAAAGGAGCTTGTCTAAGGTTTGCTTGGAGTCATCTCATGTCACCTTACTGCACTGAGCTTTGCAATCCCAGTGTAACTACAAGGTGTCTGCACCAGAAAACAAGGTTTTATTTTTAAAACTTCCTTAATTTGTGCAAAAAGAACCCATCCAAATCCCACTGCCAGTGTGACACCCAGTGTGGTGTAGTCTTCACAGTATTCAAACCACTGCCAAAATGGTGAGCATGGACATGCACCAGTACCAATTTCTGGTTTGCAACCAGCCTCGGTCATTTCCACGTGTAATAACTGAAATGACACATTTACACTGAACTGGAGCGGGCCACTTCAAGTAATTATTGTTGATGTCTGAATTTACTTTCCATTCACAGAAACACAACGGGAATACAAAGCCACATATGAAGCTTTTTGTGCCCAAAGCATAAATCTGGACACCAGCAACACCCAGACATCGAACGATGAAAACGTTAAGCTGTGCTAACATCTCTTCCCATCCCAGAAGATAACCTGTTTGTTTCTTCTAGAAAAATAGACCATGATAATAAAAACTATCATTTTCCATTTTAAACTCTGACCACACCCTAAACGAAGAACTGGCAACAGCTTTCATTAGCCAGCACTTCTGAAAGGTTATTAGGAAAATATAACCAATATAAGGAGAGCACTTACACATTTCAAACACTATGATATTCATCACAGATATTCATCACATCCCGAATGTTAAATCAATTTCCCTTCTCTACTGGCATTTATAGATTCCTTAAGAATACCTAAAATAGAACTTGATTCATAATAAATTTCAATTTACATAAAACTCCAGGGAAATAGATGAGACATACCCTAAGTTCTTTTCCAGATCAGAAAGTCTCTAATTCGCAGGGTAAGACTATGTAAATACTTTGTTAAAACCCATTTTCAAGGTTCATGGATACACACACAAGTTTATATACCCAGACCGCCCAGTTATCTCAGCAAATCTGGAGAAAATTTTGGAAGCTAAAAAAAAAGGAGACCTAGAAAGAGGGAAAATACATCCAAGAAAACAAACATATTAAAAAAAATCTTTGTTAGCACAAGCCACTCAGACTTGGCTAACTACAGAGAGAAGAAATTTCGATTAAAATGAAGAATACTTTTAAAACCTTTATCAACGCAAGATAGAGAACTTCAAATGCAGCCTTAGAACAGTGGGGAATCTTAAGTCCACACAGAAGTAAAAGATAGTATTATATTCTTAAATTTCAATAAAAGCACCCACAGCAAAAGACTATTCAAAGATAATTCAAAGAAGAGGAAGAAAAAAAATCAAGATCAAATGCAGGATTGTCTTTTCTTTTCATTTACAGCTTAAAAGCTTCTTGGCAGCACCAGTAATCTGTCAGAATGGGTGAAAAATTGTGCCTAATAGATAATTTTAAGACGTTACTCAAAAGATGTTAATAAATATCCCGGGGTTGGGCCTTGGAAGTGGCACCAGCAGTTCTGTTTGCTGTCACCTGTTATGAATCTAAAAATGTGATCACTCTGACTGCATGTTTCTTGCCTCTAAAATAAGCAAAAAGCTGTGAAAATTTCTCCAAGTTTCTAAGTTACAAAGATGTGAACAGAGAACTCATAAAGGGGTGTTGTTTCAGTTGCATTCATCAAAGGTAAGTTGAGTTTACGTATCTAAGCATTTGTTTTAAAGAATGGAACTATAATCAGTTTTAAATTCTCAGTGAGGAGAAGGATATTTCAAATTGTTTAGAAGACTCTGGATCTGACAACCAGTATCTAAGGGTGGTTTGGGTCAGACTCTGGGCTTAGTTGACATAACGACTGCAGTTCAAAATGTCTGTGATGGGAGAAAGCAACGAGCCCTGTCGGAGCACCCTTGGTATTCAGAAAGATGGTCTGCAACAGTGGTGAAACCAGAGTCAAAGTGAAATGGATGGTAATTCTTCCTTAAAGCCAACTGGCAGGGAAGTCAAATCTGCAGCCATATTCAATCCCTCCACTTGCTGACTTTCAAAAAGGCAGTCACTTTCATAGACAAATATATGAGGAACAATGGAAACAGTGACAGACTTTATTTTGGGGGGCTCCAAAATCACTGCAGATGGTGACTGCAGCCATAAAATTCAAAGATGCTTGCTCCTTGGAAGAAAAGTTATGACCAACCTAGACAGCATATTAAAAAGAAGAGACATTACTTTGCCAACAAAGGTCCATCTAGTCAAAGCTATATCCAGTAGTCATGCACGGATGTGAGAGCTGGACTATAAAGAAAGCTGAGTGCCGAAGAACTGACACTTTTGAAATGTGGTCTTGGAGAAGACTCTTGAAAGTCCCTTGGACTGCAAGGAGATCCAACCAGTCCACCCTAAAGGAAATCAGTCCTGAATACTCATTGAAAAGACTAATATTCGTCGGAAAGACTGAAACTTCAATACTTTAGCCACCTGATGTGAAGAACTGACTCATTGGAAAAGACCCTGATGCTGGGAAAGACTGAAGGCAGGAGAAGAAGGGTATGACAGAGGATGAGATGGGTGGACGGCATCACCGATGCAATGGACATGAGTTTGACTAGGCCCCAGGGGTTGGTGATGGACAGGGAGGCCTGGCATGCTGCAGTCCATGGGGTTGTAAAGAGTCAGATATGACTGAGCTGAACTTCATAGACTAGAAGTCCTCCAAGTTCTGTATCTTTCAAGGAAACACATTTGCAGCTGAAATACTGAGCGCTTTCTTATGATTGGGTATCTCATCGAAGTGACAGGGGGCAACAATGCCCTGTCTTTAGAGAAGACGGTTCAAAAAACCACAGAAGGTATTCCTTCCCCATTATCGCTTTTGGTAATTCTCTTCACGTGTTGGCTATAAACTACATGACTTCCACTTCCAGAATTTAGAGCTCTGAGAGATAACTCAGAGCCATCACAGTGTTAAAAAGGGTCAAATGTGATTACCCTCGTTTCAAAAAGACATGTTAAGGAAGAGCAGAGAGATGTGATTGTAGCAATGTAGGGGCCATGGAAATCAGGCCTTTTCAACACATAGCTCTCCAGTCCGGTCCTCCTTCGTATCGCCAGTGAACCAGGCTCAGTTCTGTTTTGACTGGTGGGTACATACATGTGTGTATAGGTATGCTCACCGGGGAAGAGCAAGGGTTGCTGTGACTGTTGTCTGGCTTTCATTTATCATTTCTTTAATACGCACGAACTAGCATGACAGCCATGGGGTGCCCTGGTAAAAGCTAAGCTCCAAAGCTGCGAGTGAATACAGTGGAGCTTAATGATCATCAAAAGCATGAGGCCTAGAATCAGACCTCTTGGTACTGAATCTCATCTCTGGAAAAAAAAAAAAAAGAAGAAGAAACTGGGCTGGTATTTGCCTTGCTTAGGCTCAGTTTTCGGAGAAGGCAATGGCACCCCACTCGAGTACTCTTGCCTGGAAAACCCACGGGCAGAGGAGCCTGGTGGGCTGCAGTCCATGGGGTCGCGAAGAATCGGACACAACTGAGCGACTTAGCAGCAGCAGGCTGAGTCTTCTTTGAGAGAATGGAAATGCTATCCCTTCCACTAGGAGGTTACTAAACATTCTAAATGAAATGCCTAGACCAAAGTCCAGGTCTTACTCAGGGTTAGGTGAGGGTGGCAAATAGTAGTATAATCTTAAGATATACATAAAGAGCAACTCTTCACAATTGAGACATTCTGCAAATATGTAAGAAACCAAAACATTAAGAAGATGAGAATGTGAGAGCATCTAAGAATGAGGGCAGGAAAAAGGAAACAAAATCAGCAGCAAAAACCCTACACGGGTGCCATTACACGAAGAGTGATATGGAACGCACCACTGACCGAGCAGCTTTCATGCCCAGACTCTCTGCGCTGCTTAAATGGTACTTCTTCCAGCTTCTAGAGAAGGGTCCAGCGAGTTCATTGCCTCCAAGTGCTAGGGAGGTTATGTAATGTGTATTTCTGGCAGGGTCGCGTGTGTGGGTGGGTATGCATGCACATGCGTATCTTTGCCACCCTGAGCCACATGGAAAGAAGCGGCAGTCAAGAGTTTGGAGCAGACAGGGTGTCCATCAAAAGCACATGAAACAGACCGCTTTCTGTCCATCTGTTACTTGCAAAGCTGAGAAGCTGTGCTCCGCTCTGTAGATCACACTTTTAAATGAGAAATGAGCAAAACTGGAATGTACTCGGAGGTGAGAGACAAGGATGGCGGAAGGACCTCAGGAAATGCTTACGAAAATGTGTAACAGCTAAAAGAAATGTGGGTGCTGGGCCTGGAGGAGGGGGGGAGTTGCACTTGGCAGCTGTCTTTAAACCAAGTAAAGACACATACGTGGGATGGGGGATGGAGGCATTCTATAAAACCCTGGAATAGAAAGAGCGATAAAAAGGAGATGGAAGAGATTTGTGTGGAAATCCACACAGGAAGTTCCAAACCTGAGATGGGCTCTGGGCTCCATGTTATTCATTCATTCAAGCAATACATGCATGGATGACGTGCCAGCAATCATGTCACTCAACAGGCTCCTCACAGTGAGAAGATTGGAGAAGTCAACTTAATTGAAAGAAATGAGTAATAGATCTCCTAAGTTTTACCCACCCAAGCTCGTGACTACTTTTCCCAGTATCCCATGCAGCTAGGAATGTATTTGCAAGTATGATCAAAGGACAAGCGTGAAAGCAGCATGTACACCTCAGACCTTCTTTTTCCCCTACACACCTTCCAGCTGGCTGGAGGACACATAATGGCAGGGCAGGAGCTGGGGCAACCACCGGAGATCCTGAGACTCACTATAGATGCAGCCTGGGTCTCTGACACTTTCACTATACCAACATTCCATTGCCTGGGTGTAGACTATTCCATCCTGGAGGAGGGCATGGCAACTCACTTCAGTATTTTTGCCTGGAGAATCCCAAGGACAGAGGAGCCTGGTGGTCTACAGGCCATAGGGTTGCAAAGAGCTGGACACGACTGAAGTGACTTAGCACACACACAGACTATTCCGTGAGAATGAAATCCACTAGACTGTTTAAATCACTGCTACTAGGGCCACTGTTATAACAGATGAACAAAAATCCAAATACAGATGCCTAGAAAAGACACTGTGATTTTGTGAATGACAGACCAGTACTAGAAAATCCAAGTTTCAGAGCAAATGCCAGAACATAATTCAGTCTGTACATTACTTAAGCATCCTTCTCAAGGGGCATTCAGAATATTCAGCAGAATATGTAATGTCAGAGATTCTAATTTATATAAATACATATACATGCACACATATATATACATATATAGAACTTAATGTGATGAAAGCTGTGTTTAAGATTGATACCTTTTTTTTTAAAGCTCTAACGAGGATATGTAACTTGCATACATTTCCCCCATCACTGAGACTCAAAACACCCAGTAGAACAAGCTAAATGTTCTCACAAGCGAGGTAATTATAACTGCATGTTTGAGTCCATAAAATATTCAGGCACGAAAACACAGGTGCAGGAGTGAGAGATGGGACCCCAGGCTGACCCACATGTGGTTAACTTGCCGAGAGGAAATTTGCTTTTCCCTGGGCTTGATGGCACAGATATCTAATGGGGTGATTTTCTACAGTGGAGACTATTTTCAAACTAGATGATCTACTGATTACATGTTTGATATAAATGCCAAAGAAAGAAAACACGGGCATCACTGAGGAGACAAGAGGGAAATCTCTTAGATTATCATACTACTACGGGTGAGATACGGAGTCTGAAAAACACCCTCCAAAATGGAGAGAAACAATGGGACTAAAAGAGCAGCAGGAAATGGGTGGGAGTGACCACCGTCAAAGGGAATCATACCTGGCTGGACTCGGATGACTTCTTCCAAAAGTTTATTGCTAGCAAGTAAAGCAAAGAGTGATGTGGTAGGAAGCAATAATCAGTGAGTGGAAACTATTATTAAAAGCCAATATTTCAACTATCATTTACATTCACAGGACATTATAAGCAGAGTGTACTCCATACAGCTTATCCCCTCAACAATCTTGCTCTGTAAACTATTAGTTTGGATGGGCATTTGACAGATGAGGAAACTAAAGCTTACAATTAATTAACAATGTAGTTAATGAGCATCTACACAGTACCGTGTGCAATTACTAACTGTGAGCAAAAAAGGATAAAAAAAGACAAAGTCTCTGACTTCACAGGCCAACATTATTTCTTCAGAAAGCATGAACTTGGATCTTAGCAACATTCAGATCTGCTAGGGTATTTTTAAAAATTTGTCTTTGTTACTTTATTAACTTAAAAAGAGCACTCACCCTACCATATAGGCTAGGGCTCCATCAATCTCCTGTCTTCTACCTCCCCTGTGTGACACATTTATCATTCCTGACTGGCCTTCCTGCAGATATTTATTTGCTTCTGGAACCCCAATCATAGCACTGCAGCAGAGACTCTGCTCAAACACTTCTGCTTGTCTGACCACAAATCCTTAGCCATATGGGTTTCCTAATTGGCAGTCCGCTCTCCAGACAGACGGCATAGCCATCATGTATATTAGCTTCTATAAACATAAAGAAAGACAGCAAGTGAGGGGGTTGCTTTCAACTCTGATCTGGTCAAGATAAGATTTCCCCCTCGGTCTAAGGGCCCGTCTGCCCCTCAGAAGATACTGAGAGGAGGAAAAGAACAGGGCATGATACCCCCTGGAAATCTCCAAGAGAAAGCCAATAAAGATCAAAGAAATGGTGAGGAAAGTCAACTAGTTCTGACCTTGTGACCAAGACTACTGCATTACATTTGTGGCTGTAAATTCTGGAGTCAAAGAACATGGATGAAAATCCTACCTCTTTCTCTTTCCATACAATTTTTGCAAGTCTCTTGACCTCTCTGGGCCGCCATCCCCTCAGTTATAAAATAAGAATCTAACACAGTAGGTGAGGACCACTGTGATAAGGCAAATGAACCATGAAAACAGTGCCTTGCACGGTCAGAACTCAGCAAATGATGGGGATTAGATGTTTTTCTACTTGACCCTTTTAAAGGCTAGTGCCAAAGGCACTTGGTCAGCTCATGCTGGGAAGCTCATAATACATTTAAGTATTCATATTTTCCTACATCTTCCTCCTAGCTAAGATGCCTGAGGCTGCCAGAAATAATCACACTATTTGTGATCCCATGTTTATGCAACAGAAACGAAATGGAATTTTATGGTCGGCTGTGTTCAACACCAATGCCCACATTGGGATAATTCCATGCAGTGCTGTGTAACAAGAATTTATGCAATATCCAATCCAGAGATGCAGTTCTCAGGCCAACAAAGCTTTACCAAACTATCTGATTTAAAAGGAAAAAAAAAAAAAAGGAGCAAGCCAGCACCACATCCGTAGACCCCATCATACAGCCACTTAGCAACAGCTCTTTAATTGACCTGAAGAGTAATTCTGATCTTACTCGTTTAAAAGGAGGAAGCAGCTTTTGGCAGAGGAAATGCTTTCCACAAAAAATGTGTTCCAAATAGCAAAAACAAAAAGTGAAAAATCAAAAACACAAATGAAGAACAATTGCCATATTTAAGATAAATAAATGTTGCAAATTGATAAGAAAAGACAGCAACACAGACGAGCCATGATTCAAGAATGTTAAAATGTTAGGCTGAAAGCTTTCCCTTTGGCGATAAGAACAGAACACCATGAGGCTGTTATGGTATTCACCCAACAACCTACAGGGAGGGAAACACTGAGTAGAATTTACATGATCATCACTCATTTTTCTTTGGATGCTTCACACAGCAAGCTAGTTCTTAGTTTCCTGACCAGGGATGGAACCTGCGCCCCCTACAGTGCAAGCGCTGATTCCTAAGCACCAGAACACCAGGGAAGTCCCACCGCAGTCATCACTCTGTAATCTCCTGCCATGGTCTTTGGTTTGGGTTTGGGTTTTTGGTCGGGGTGAGTGGGGATTTTACTACAAAGTACATAGCACAGACTTTACTGCTGCTTTGGTGCTCCCGAAAAATGCAATCAAGGTGGAACATAAATACTGTCCTTCCTGGGCGGAGAAAAATGAGGACACAGCCTGGTCATGAGGTGGCTGGGAAGGCAGCTCTAAGAAGAGGCAGGACCTGTGCCTGGAGCCACAACCCAGCTGGAGCCAGGCACACCACAGCCTTTCCAAAAGATGCAGTGAGCTGAACTTTACTCCAGAGGAATATATGGAGGACACAGTGGGCAGAACTAAGTAGGGCAGAAACCTAGTGTCTGTGGACATGCGATCACCTCCCAGCATTAAATGGGATGAAACTGCAGTTTGTGCTTTTGTAATTTAGTTGCTCGGTTGTGACCAACTCTTTGGGACCCCATGGACTTGGAGCCCGCCAGGCTCCTCCATCCATGGACTTCTCCAGGCAAGCATATTGGAGTGAGTAGCCATTCCCTTCTCCAGGGGAGCTTCCCAATCAAGGAATCAAACCTGTGTCTCCTGCTTGGCAGGCTGATTCTATACCACCGAGACACCTGGGAAACCCAAATTGTGCTTAACAATAGTCTATTTATCAAACACTGTCAAGCAAAACTCCAGAAAAATGGTTGTCTACTCCTTTTATTTTTGGTTTGTTTGTTTGTTTTGGCTGCACCAGATGGCTTACAGGTTCTTACGTCCCCAACCAGGACTGAATTCAGGACCTCAACAATCAAAGCACAGAGCACCTACCCACTGGTTCACCAGGGAATTTCTAGATTTCTACTCCTTTAGATGCTAAAATCATTATGACAGAAATGATCTGGGGTAAAAGTGTATCTATCTACTCACTAGATTTTTAAGGAGTGCTCACTCCATGAGGTAGGAGGAATAGAAGATGGAACCAGGCAAGCACAACAATTTCCTTCACAAAATTAACACTCCTGATACAAAACTGTAAAAAAATAATAATAATTCTGCAGCGACTAAAAAGTCAACAAGATAACTTAGAGACAGCTACAACAAGGAACAAGCCTTTAAGAGGAGATGCTGAGGGTGAGAAGACATTCAACTGGCAAGAGCAAGGAGCAGCAACTTTGAGAGACGGAGAGCAGAGACCGGGTAATGAATGGGAGACTAAGTCGGCGGGGAGCGGGTACGTATGGCAGGAGCCAGATAGCAAGATTCACTGGGTACCCAGAGGCCTCAGATCCTTTCCCAGCAACGCATGGAGACAGCATGCCTTCTCTTATACGTCCCATTTGCAGTGGTTCAACAGCACTACGGCCCCTCTACCTTAACCTAAATTTTGCAACATCCAGAGATGACATCCAGCCCCACACAGAAAGAATCACAGGCCACGGTCCATTCAGAATTGTGAGGTATTTTGATTTTCAAATACCCTTCAACATTCTTCCTCCAGTCTTGCTTAAAATTTGTATCTCTAGCCATCTGACAAGGAAAATAGTTGTTAGGAATAAGTCAAAAGTAAAAGGTAACTGGTAACATCCAGTCCTACACCCCAAAGTGAACTGAGAGGATCATCCTTGGGCTATTAATTCTTCACGACACTCTTGAGAAGAGAGAGGAAGATAAACACACACACACACACACACACACACACACACACACACAGAGCCAGAACTTTGATCATCCAAAAATCATCAACATTCTTCCAGATGAAATTTGTTGGAACTAGTTTTCTGGTGTCACTGGTCAAATTTTCTCACCTTTAAAAGGAAAAACTCATACAAAACACAAAAACTAATTTATATAAATACAGATCTTCTACACTGAAATCTTAGAAACACGCACATCTGATACAGCCAAGATGGCTGTCACCATCACTTTTTGTATGTTCAGCTGTATTTATAGATACAGTGTAGGTAGCTCCATCTTTATCTTTCTCTATAAATACTTACACTGGCAATTGTCAACCAGATCGTGGAGAATTAAAAGCAATCTGTAGGCGTTTAAAAAAAAAAAAAAAAACATTGTCTGTTATACTATCATCACGTGTCAATATCTATGCACCCAGAGCAAGAAAGGGCATAATTTTAATTAAAAGTTGATATTCTATTACTGATAACTCAATGCCCTTTTATTAAATAGAAACTGGGATACATGAATCTGTTCCCATAGGATACATACCAAAAGAAAATAAAAATCAGGCAGTTCAAATTGTACATATGAAAATGTCAATGCTGTTCAAGGTCAAAAGGACGTCACTTTGCAAAGAACCCACCGATCTTTCTCCTCAGACATTGCAGCCGAAGGGCCAGAGGAGCCGTGATACCTGCACGGAGTCTGAAGACATAGAGTTCGTGTAGTGCCTGAAAGACAACCTGTGCCTCATTTTCCAAATGCACGTCTGTTCATCTCAGGTCACAACTGTAATGGGCAGAACAATTTAATTCATCACCTTTTGGGCAGGGATCCACACTGAAAAACCCACATCCAGAGGACAATTTGGCTCAATTAATGGGCTTTTCTCAGAGGACGTTCACGATGTAAAGCATGTGGAACCAGAATGGTGTGTTCCTTTTACAATGAAGTGTTGATTTCCAGTCTGGGAAAGGAACCCTAGAACTAAATATGGGTTCACTGGAAAATCACTGAAGTAACAGAATATGTGGGTTTGTTGGGAAAATCACTGAATTAATAGACTATGGCCAAAGAAATCTTGCCAAGTCCACCTGGTAAACCAATGTTATTCTAAAAAACGTAAACATAAGGCCTCACAATATACCAGGAATGCAGAACGTAAAAGGCAAATCTCAGTCTTCCTTCCCTAAAGAGAGAACAAGTTTTGGGAAACAATGAGGCTCAGAAGTCTCATGCTTATTATGTTAGAAAACAATGCTTTTTCCCTGTGATATGTGGCATTCCGGACATGCTTTTGGTAATGTCATAAATGTCACGTGAAAGAACGAAAGCTCAGAGACAGAGCATTTGGTTTTGGCTGTGACACCGCAAGGTTTCTCAATAGCATCAGCATTAGTATTTCTGGCCATATTAACTCACTGGTGTGTGTGTGGGGGGTGGTCCTGCCCTGCGCACCGTAGGACTTTCAGCAGCATCCCCAGCCTCTACCCGCAAAGTGCCAGGAGCAACATCCCTCCCTATTGTGATAACCACAAATGTCGCCACTGCCAAACTTCTTCAGCAGGGCAAGAAAGAAAGAAGAAAATCACCTTTAATCGAGAAGACTGTGCTAATGCAATCACACTGTTTTATACTTCAATGTCACTTGATTACATCTGAAGACTGTCACAATACAGTTGATACCTTTATAAAAACATATCAAGTTTGAAAAGAGATAAGGCATTTTCAGCCTCCTTATCTCCAATGTCTTTGTAATTTGTAAAACACATCTAAAACTTTTTAAATAGAAGGAAAAACTAAAATGCAGAAAAAAAAAAGAAAGCACCAGTGTCGTGGTCTTCTCCTACTCTTTATTATCACAGGGGTGATTTAAAAAAAAAAAAAGCTTTCGTTTTATGGAGACCACCAAACAACATCTATCGTGTACATCTATCAGTAACCGGGTCTAGGAAACACTGGTCCCATTCCTGAAAGATAAATAAATTCCCTCCTCTTGCAGTCTGACACCTGCTATGATTTTTTCTTTCAATAAATTCATGTAATTTAATCTGCCCAATAGAAAGTCGGGGATTTAAAAAAAGGGGGGGGGACAAGGAGGCAAAATGACAAGTTTAATTTGGGAAATATGATTGGGTTTCAATCTATGCTCACTTGAGATGGAAAATGGTCGCATCCGGTGTGGTTCACACATATACATGCCAGTTGCCCCCTCTGGCTTTCCTGAGCTCTCACGGTGGAGCTGCCTTAGAGTAGGGGAGACCAGGCAGGCTACGTCAGCATGCCTCTGAGGTTTCTGGGGTATGCTCTCAGGGAAAAGAAGGGGGAAAGAGAGTCGAGAGGCAACAACGTAAGCAGCAGGGTGCAGGCACTAGAGTGAGCTATGCCCCTCTGTTTTGTCCTCCATTGAGAAATGAACTGTGTCACTTAACCTCTCGCCTCACACTCCTTACATCAGAAGAAGGATGGCTAGCAATCTATCACCTGGCTAATTTATCTTCCTCTACAACTACATGGAAAACTCTCCATCAGAATCAGATGGGTGGCCGACAGAGAAAGAACACCCAAGGTACAGAGGGCTTCTGAAAGGGCCCTCACCCACCACCTCCCAGGCCTCTTCTCTTTGACTACAAGTACACTGCACTTTGAGAAGTGAAAACACCCAACTTTACCATAATTATGACATCTTTATAGATGAATCTTATCTCCTGTTTCTATTAAATGTAAACGACCGCCAGTACAAGAGGAAGATAATCCGATTTATAAACCATAGAAATGACACAACTTTAAAGGAGGCCTCAATTTTATAAAGCAAGGAAATCCTATAGTGAGCTTTTAAACCTAATCGACAAACCACACCAAATACAGCCCCAGGGTTATTTTGTCCCGGTCATGCTCAAAAGGCATCATTTTGCAGACTCAGATGGTTAGCAGCAAACCACAGTCAGCTCCCAAATGAAATCATGTACTTCTCAGATCCCAGCCAGCACCGCCGCATAAATGGGATAGAGGGCTTCTGGCTGACACTCATGGCCAAGTTCATCCTGCTTCAACGGTACAGGATATAACCCTTCTCCAAACAGCCAAGTGGGAGACTTGCCCGCTTGGCAAAGAGTCTTCAATAGGCCTCTCCCCACAATGAGCTCCCAAAGCACACTGGGCTAATGGAATTCCAAGGGTCAGTTGAGAGTTCTAGAAAGTGGGGCGAGTCTTAGAAAGACGACAACAGGCACAGACTGTTGTCCGGATCCAACAGATGTACCAGGCAGCCAACCATATTTCCAGTTAGACAGGCTTCAATTTCCTGGGGAAGCCCTCAGCATGTTGAATAGAACAAAGC
This sequence comes from Cervus canadensis, assembly GCF_019320065.1. NCBI lineage: Eukaryota > Metazoa > Chordata > Mammalia > Artiodactyla > Cervidae > Cervus > Cervus canadensis. The sequence goes on along the minus strand of NC_057407.1, from coordinate 20,860,765 downwards.
TAGAAAAAAAAAGATTTTTTTTTTTCTTCTTCATGCCTGGGAAGGTAACGTGCCTATCGATGGAAAAGATCAAACGGACAGAACAAAAAATAGAAACAGAATCCTGAAATGCAATTCGGCTGCTTAACTGTGGAGTTTCCTGTAGTCAAAAATAGAATCCAGACACTTGATGGTCACATGAATTCACGCAGTGACCGGTCATGAAAGATGGCAAATTATTTTCAAGATAAAAGCTAGACACGGCATGTCACCAATATGCACTATAACGTGGGTCAAAACAGAAGCAATGACAACGTCTACAAATCTTGTTTTATTCTCTCCACTTTGATTTTATTTTCAATCCCATACCACCATGAACACTGCTAGGAATTCCTGGGGAGAAGGAATGAGATAGGTCCTCTGAATAATTGTGGTCCACTTTGAACACTGAACGCCATAAAAAGCACTGAGTTTAAATGCATAATAACGTTACAAACTGGAATTATAAGGGCACATTCAGGTGCTTAAACAGGAGCCAAGGTGAGATTCACCAACCACAAATACTCATTCCACTCCATCGCCCATTCTTGGTTTAACCATCCTCAAAATGGCCTTTTTTGACCCTGTAGACCTGTACTTCTCCAACTTGAAAGTGTCTGCAAACCACCTGAGACTCTTGTTTTAAAGCAGTTTCTATTCTGATTCTGGGTGGGGTGCCAAGTTCTTGCAGTTCCAACAAGCTTCCAGGAAATGCCTATGCCCTTGGTCCAAAGATCAAGCTGTGCATAGCCGGGAGCTCAGTAACTATGGAAACACTGTGGGCTCCCAACTGGCAGCTTTCTCTGTCTTATCAAAGAGCGGCAACCTAATCAACCTGAGGGCTGAGTCAGGCTGGAGCCAACCCAGTCCCAGGAACTGGAGTCCTCTCTGCTAGAAATGGGTGTAGGGTAGGCACAGGGTCCAGCTTGAGCCAATGATTTTTATGGGGAAGTCGGCTGGACGTCCCTCCCAGCTTTGCTCCTGCGGCAGCCTCTGCCATGCGAGTCTGGGCTACAGGGGGCCGAGGGAACCATCTGAAAGCCAAGGACAGAGGTGAAAGGTCACATACAGAAGACCACAGAGTGAACTCCACATGACAGCCTAAGATAAAAAGGTCACAAAGCCTACGAGCCATAGGCCAAGTCCGTTTTTGTAAATAAAGTTTTATTAGAGCAGAACCATGCCCATCCGTCTACTGTTTATGGTTAGGTTTATGCCTCAGTGACAAAGATGACAAGTTGCAGCTGAGGCCATATGGCTCTCCAAGCCTCCAGTGTTTATAACCAGGCCCTCTTCGGAAGAATTTTGCTGACCCCTGGCCTAGATCGTTAAATCACCGCCCCATATGCTTCATCCCGTCCTGCATTTCACCAGCGTGACTGTTTCAATAGCTTCCTCCCCTGTTGGACAATAAACTCCTTAGCTATCTTGTTTACTACTATCCGCCGGTTCGGAGCACAGTACCAGGCCCATAGGCGCTATGCAATGAGTTGTACAATTTGTAATGAAGCTCCAATGTTTTAATCAAGATATCTGCAAGTCTCTGCTCCTTTCTCTGGCTCTTCAATATTCAGTCTTTAGAATATGCTAAAAATGACAGTGCTTAATATAACATCCTATTAATAGCAATAACCTGCTTTTCATCCTCCACAAATACCACTTCCTTCCTCTCTGATCAGTTACAGGCAGGACAGAATGGAGCTGCCAAATCCGGACGCACTGTATCCAGAAGCAATACAGCCTGGGGCCTGGAAGTCCAGGTCAGAATTTGCATGATCGCAAGTCCCTCAGCCAACAGCAGGATGGACGGCCTGCTCGCCAGCCAACTTGAGTCCACAGCAGAGAGAACACACAATAGTAGGCAGCCTTCTGTGAGCCCAAGAGGAAACATAAATTTTGAATAAAGGAAGAAAAGGAAAAAGAAGTAGGAGATCCCAGGGTGATAAAAGGCCCAACTTCCTACAGCAAAAGAGCCACCAGAGGATGCCTTAAAGAGAACTCTGAACATTATTATAAAAGTACCTTGTTGCAAAATGCTATGATGGAAATGGATGCTTACTAGTTATATTCAAAGATAATGAGATCTCTTGACAGAATTAGCAGTTGATACATTCCTTTTACTGTATTTTTGTAGCCTAATAGCACAATGATGAAGAAGGAAAAAAAAAAAAAACCAAAACAAAACAAAAACCATGCACTATAGAGCTGGAACTTGGCTGGAGTTCCTGCTTAGGGATGGGGGTAAATAATTTGGCCTCAGTTTTCTAATCCATAAAATAGACATAATACTAACACTTCTCTTACACATTTGTTGACGTGAATACTCAATAGATGGTAGCGATATATCATTGTTGCTATTTTTAAAGAACACATAGAAATCATTGAAATGCATTACTTATCAACCTTTAACTTTTAAAAATTTTACTTTTATCTTTCCCTACACACTGCTGACATTATCAAAAAGGAATCTCCCCCACGCTGTATTATATACCTGTGCCTGAAAAGTTATTACAAGTAATAGATAGTTTTTTTTTAATTGGAGTATAGATGTTTTAAAGTCTTGAGTAGCTACTCACCAGCTATCTATTTTATACATGGTGGTATATATACGTCAACGCTACTCTCCCAATCTGTCCCACCCGTCTCAGTAATACATAGCGGATCATTAATCTATGGCAGGCTATGTCTCAACATTCTTCCTCAAAGAAACATGAATAAGAAATAGACAGTTTCGATATGAGGCCTTTCCTTTTGGGAGGTTAGCAGCTTCACTCAGGAAGTAAAGAAATACCCAGGAGCAGTAAATATCATGTATATTTGAGCCCACAGCGAGCACTACTCTAAAGCCGTGATTTCTCATTACACGGCTCAGAGTCACAACTTAAGCACCTTCAAGACACAAGCTTGGTTTTGTGGCGTTTAGGGGAAAGAAAGAAAGAGTTTCAAAGGGCTCAAGTTCATGAAATGGACTGAGCTGATGTGTCAGCACTAAGTAACAAATAAATGTAATCAGTTCCCACTGAACTCGAGGCACTAAGAAAACGTGTTTCAAAGGGTTAAGTTCTAAGAGTGGAACATGGTAATAATGGCTGGTGGGGTAATCTCCCTGAAGACAATTAAAGGAAGTGCAGAAAAGGACAGAGAGCAGACAGGAGTACCGTCTTACAGGGGCTTACGTGAGGCCTTCCGGGGAAGGTGAGGTTTGAACAGAGACAAGAATTGAGTGAAAGAATAAGTTCCGTGCCCTGTGGTGAAGGTCAGGGTACAGGGTGAAGAGGGAAACATGATCCAGACAGGAACTACTAAGTGCAGGCTAGTGAGTCTGCTCCAAAGAAGGGTTCTCCTTGAGTCCCAGGACAATAACACGCAAACTTACTCACTCAATACTCACTCACTCACTCCAGCTGCAGCACGTGGGATCTAGTTCCCTGACCAGGGATCAAACCTGAGGTCCCCAAGTTGGGAGTGCTGAGTTTCAGCCACTAGACCACCAGGGAAGTCCCAAGGGTAACCACTTTTTATTCAAAAGAGTTGCTTTCCTAGATTTCCCTGGTGGCCCAGTAGTTAAGATCCAGCTCTGCCAATGCAGGGGGTGCAGGTTAGATCCCTGGTTAGGAAACTAAGATCCCACGTGCTGCATGGCGAAAAGTTCTTCTTTAAATGTTGCTTCTTACACTAGGTGAGTGGGTAGTATTCAAAGATAAATTGAAGCATAAAAAAAATTTTAAGAGTTTATTTAATCAAAAGTCAACTCATACAGGACAATATTCACTGGCAGGAGCTGAGGAGAGACTTTCATAGAGAAAAAGTAGAAACAAAATAAGGAAATTACTGATTGGCTGAAGCCCAGCTAGTAGTTTGTGATTGGTTGGTGTTAGGTGTCAATTTCATAACCCTGAGGCACATGCAGGTTTGGCTTTGGGTTTGTTACACGGGCCACTAGGGCCTCAGCGCCACCTCAGTCTCATGGCCTCCTTGTTTAATTAATGACAGTTGAGTAGTGGCTAAGTAGGTCCACGAATAAATGAAACTTGGGTATGATCTGGTTCTTTATTGGCTTTCTAGATGCTGTGGCATACACTAAAACTAACCATTTGACCATTCTCTAGGTGTCCTGCTATTTCCATTACACCCCTTCCTTTGGAAAGGCCTACAGCACTCTCCCAAGTGACCACACACCGCCCGTCACATCTGCATTTCTTTCCAACGACTCCCACACAGCACCTGGAATGCAGCAAGAGAAGTGATTATCTGTCAACCAGACTTCCTATAAAAACAGTCTCTTTGCAGCTCCAAAGCCTTGATTACCAAGGACAGCACCCTTCTGGTTCAGGTCTCTAACTTCAAAAGCAGGGGATCACAAGAATTACAAGCACCAATGCCCTGACCTTTCAGGAGCACTTCCGCCACTGGGGACCAAGTGAAAAAGCAACTCACCTATTATAGTGTCGGAGCAGACTGCAAAATTTCCCAGTCCCATTCTCACAGCCATAGAGTTTTCCTCAAGAAGTCATTAACAGCATTCACAGAAGGATAAAAGGATATTTAGAGAACTGGGCTTTCCCCAGGAAATGAGGTAGCTTTTTGACTCACAGTGTAAAAGGAATCAATGAGAATCAGTTGGCCAGCGATATAAAGTATATGTTAGACAAAAAGGAAGGAGAGGTAGAGAGAGATGGTTTAAATCACTGCCATATTCAGGGGATGGCAGGGCATTTCCCGCTCCTGCCCTCCAATCCATTCATGGTGACTAATTCAAGTACAGCCTTTTCAAAACCTTAAAGGGGCAGAGGACTCTATTCCAGGCATCTTCCTTGTCCATGTGATTTCTGAGCTCATGGCTGAAACAGATAGCCATTTGCAGATTTTACTAAAGGCATATGGCATTTACATACTATTTCCTATCTTCTCTATTCTATGTACAGAGGGATGTTATACTCCTTATTAGATGAAGCTGGGAAAGATTCATTGCTATCTCTCTAGCTGGTACGTCACACAACTAAAAAATGATGGCGCTGAATGTCAAATCCAAGTTTTTTAGCATGCATCTGAGGGTAATTAAAAATAAATACATTAATAAAAAATATTTATCTTCAGTCAAAAATTGACTTCTTCCTCATTTGTAACCTGATGAGTAGAAATACATCTGTGTCCTCACATCATCATTTAGGAACAACTTTTCTCTCCATGTGAGTCTCCCAACAACGCAACACCCTTTGCTGCTGACATCAAAATTTCTGCCCACAAACCGACCACCACACCTAGAAACCATCTTTCTCTCTGCACCCAATGCAAGGACTTTCTGTCAAGCTTCTTTCTTGAATCATGTCTCCACCACACTGACTCTACTCATTACTTCCCTGCTTCTCATTCATCACTGGTCAATGTATAGGAGGGGAAATACAGGAGTTCTATAAAGCAGGGGTCCCCAACCACCTGGATCCAATGCCTGATGACCTGAGGTGGAGCTGATATAATACTAATAGAAACAACATGCACAATTAAGTGTATTGTGCTTGAATCATCCCAAAACCACCCGCAGTCCCATCTGTGGAAAAACTGGCTTCCACAAAACCGGTCCCTGGTGCCAAAAAGTTTGGGAACTGCTGCTATAAACTGCGTATTACTCAAATTTTTCCTGCCTCAATTTTACTGATCACTAAAGCTTTTATGTCTTTTTTCAGGGTGTGACCACCTCCTGGACCAATGTCTGTTTGGGTTGTGGACTTCAATCCGAAAAGCAACCTTAATTAAACAGCCCTTGTTAGCAAGACACACATAACCGCTATTTGAAGAGGTGTTTGTGGAGCTCTCGGGATCCTCCTGATATTAACACATCCAGAGAAAGTTTGTATGAGGAAGGTGTGTTACCAGACATCATACATGGCTCACACCAAGGCAGGGTGTCATTTTAGCAAGACGCAGAGAACCTGCAAGACAAAGAAGATGAGTTGGGCGCAGAGCGACTGCCAGGCAACGTGGCATGTTCATCCCTTAAACACTCCATTTCATTCCAAGGTACCCAAACGATAATAGACTTTATTCTAATTGGATTGTCTGCAATGAGCCAATTTAAGTGCTAAATGCTGCGAATTATTCAGCCTGACATAGCAATGCACTGATGTGAGCCGCTGCAGGGCAGGAGGTTTGTGGAAAGTGTGAGTTCCTGAAGCATAAGGAGGAGTCTCGCTCATCTAACTTGGCAGACCTCCACCGCACAGATTCAGGCTGTCTGCACAGCTGCAGGGGACCCAGAAAGCATCGGCTGCCACCTTGACCCCAAACACATCTGCCATCAGCCCGGACGGCTGATTCCATAGCGTCACTGGGGCAAAGACAGGTCAAAGGCTTAAAAGGAGAACGAATGGATCAGAACACAAGGAAAGATTTCCACAGGAAAGGGCATCCTTCACCATCACTCTGGCTTCTGTTATTTTCACATCACATTGTCAGAATTTAAAAACATTTTTAGACTTAAATTTTAAAATTTCAGAATGTTTAAACTTATCAGGGTATTGGCTAGAGGTTTAAAATTAGTGTTTAAAAGCTTGAGATCTGGAATGGAGATGGATCCATCACATGCCAAGGCAAGTCACTTAATACTTCTATATTTCAGTTTCTTCATTTAAAAAAATGGGCATGATAAAAGTGCCTATACTAAAAAAAAAAAAAGTGCCTATACTGCCCCAGACCAGGAGGTAGAGTTAAATATATGTAGGGATTCTGAACATGTATGGAGTCAACATAAGCTAGTGATTAAAATGTATATATTATATACAGATGTATAATGTATATATTATGTACTGAAACATATAATAGCAATTACATGGGAGTTTTCGCCCAAAACAGATTTAAAGAGAAATAACTAGACAACATCTACAGAACTCCATCCGGAACCTAGATGATCACTATTTCATGTTACAGGGCACAAAAGAAGGTGCCTAATTTGAACAGGAGATTTTCTTCTCAGCACAGTTCTGTCACGGCTTCTCCTATAGAATTCATTTATAAAAAACACTGGAGGGGGAGGTCAAAATAGATGGTCTCTAGGGTGCTACTTAGCACTAAAATTAGGATTTTCAAAATTAACTTACACCTATAATAATCTTCTAACTAAAATGATTTCCAACACTGTCCTAGTTCTGAATCAACCTATATTTTCATGAAATACTATGGCGCTCTACACAGAGCCCAAAGGAAGTCTAGGTCATGGTAAAAGCTCAATTTACAAATGCCAACAACAACAAAGAAAATACAGAGCCAGCTTTTAATAGCTCAAGAGAAGAATGTTCCTTCAGTTTCCTGACTAAAGGGTTAATTAAAATTTCTTCCATGTCAAATGCAACTGATTCAACTCGGGCTGAGGGACTGAAGTGCCATAATATTCTCATCTGACTTAACAGTGCTTTCTGTACATATTCTATTCATACGAATCAACAGGTGAATAGTTTACTTGACAATTTTCCCCTTATATGTGCTAAGTCACACAGACCTAGACACTAGAACACTGCAGTTCATTCAAGAATGGGCTGCAATTATTTGTGCTGTTCTCTTAGGAGCTGTGAAAGCAACCTAAGCTACCTTAAATTCACAGTCGCTATATGGGATTTCCTATATTATTCAGATTCGTGTGTGTGTCTGTGTGTACTCGCCTAGTCATGTCTGACTGTTTGCAATCCCATGGGCGGTAGCCTACCAGGCTCCTGTCCATGGAATTTTCCAGGCAAGAATATTGGAGTGGGTTTCCATTTCCCACTCCAGGGGATCTTCCCGACCAAGTAATCGAACCCCCGTCTCTTTTGTCTCCAGCACTGGCAGGCAGATTCTTTGCCACTGTGCTACATTCAGTTTCAGGTATTTGACTTTAAATCAAATGATAATATAAATGAAGCTTGGTAAACTCGAATAACATCCCCTAAGATGTAGTGCTCTCATTGAAAAATTAATTTCAATTTCCATACTATCTGAAAAATAACACTCCCTGAACTTGTGGGGCTGGGGTTGGGGAGTTCTTATTAAGCCTCACTCGGCAAAGGCCAAAACTATAGCTTCTGAAGAAGGATTCACAAACTTTACTGTGCAAATCTCTAGAAACAGGCCAAGGAATAATAAGATGATGACAAATAAGATATATTCCGCAGCTCTATTTACAGAACAACATCGCCTTCCTGCAATCGAAGCCGTCTCTTGCTAAAAATGGTAAAGAAACACAAATACATTAATCAGGATTTCAGTTCAACTCCCCACCACCGCTATGCTCCAGCCAACAAGAGAAAAATGAGAGATATTCTGAAATACTCTGTAAACACAGAACAAACCCAAGTGGTTGAGAAAGACTGCCTTCCTTCAGAACATTCTGCAAGGGCAGGGAAGGCAGGATTAATCTACAGAGCTCTTTATCTTAAAATGCATTTTAAAATTCTGTCCACATAAAAATTATTTTGTAAGAAACAGATTTTCATTTTAAAAGAGTGAATCTAGTCATGTTTGGTGAAACCAAGATGAATCCCTTATAAAGCCTGCATCTTTCTCCCCACCCTTCCCCTTCTGCTCTTCAGGGCAGAGGTAGCAATTTTTTATGTGCATATGTGTGTGTGTGTGTGTGTGTGTGTGTGTATATATATATACACACTTCCTTATCTCTCTACAGTATCAGTCACTCAGTCATGTCCAAATGTTTGCAATCCCATGGGCTGCAGCTCTCCAGGCTCCTCTGTTCATGGAATTCTCCAGGCAACAATATTGGAGTAGGGAGCCATTCCCTTCTCCAGGGGATCTTCCCAACCAAGAGATCGAACCCAAGCCTCCCAGATTGCGGGCAGATTCGTTACCGTATGAGCGACCAGGGAAGCCCTATCTTTGTATAACTTATTTAAATATTAAGGTAACACATCTTTTCTTGAGGATCCATCTTTTACTTGGTATTAAGCTAGAAAGAATACTGAGCTAATAAAATCAGGCAGGTAGTTCACTCCGAAAAAGAAAGACACTCATGTCATTTCAGAACAACATCTTTGTTCATGATGATAAAGCTGATTCTGACTTAGGAAGGATACTATCAGATGCTTAAGCAGGAAAACAAGGGGATGGGCAGATACCTCCCTCCTACACGGCTGTCTTTACAGCAGGAAAGGAGACCTCGACGGTGATGACAACCAGATGGCAATGAACTCCTGAACAGAGCTGAGAGTCCCCAACACGCGTCTATAAAATGAGCAAGGAGCAGAAATCTTCAGTCCCTGGAGGGCACTGATTTGAACTGGGTCTTAGAGTAAAAGACTCATCTCCAAGAACATCAATGAACCTTATATATGATTCCAATGCAAAATCACAAAGAAATGATATGTCAAGTAAAATGAACTCCTTCCAACACAAGAAAAGTGAGTCATAGGACGTTAAAAGTCAGCCATCAGTGGCATCTTTATCTTGACCTTCATCCGATTTCTGATCCTAACGTCTGTAACAGAACCATCTGCCTGAGTCCTGGTCCACTGAAGATGGGGACTGAAATGCCTCCGATGAGAAGCAAGGCAGCTCCACCACCCCTGTTTGGACTCAGAGAGGGAATAAACCGGAGCCTTTGTGCTCCCACTGTGAAATACACCCAAATAGCCTGGAAAAAGAGGAAGTTTTCTTTTTGTTATAGCACAGACACAAAAGGAAATAGCAGACTTGGTCTAATCTCTGAGAACCAAACTTTTCTCGTAAGACCATACCTCTCATTTTACATGTCTCTGAAAAAACCAGACATTCCCACTGGTGACAAGAAAGCACTGAAAAGAATTGAAAGCTGAGAGAATTCCCTCAGAGGTTAGTAACATAATGAAGGACACTCCTTTGAACTCAGATGAACAGGACGAGAATCTAGTCAAAGTGTTGACTTATTGAGGAATATGCTATAGACAAACAAACCAACAAAAATAAGGTCCAGACCACTGGGTATCTCTTCTTGGAAGATCATGAAAGCAAGACTGCAAAAAGACAAAGGAAAAGAAACCCTGATAGAAATACCCAGAAAACTCTTAGCAGCTGCTGAAGTCACCTATCTGTAGGGTGGCTATACTTTCACACAGTGTCTTTGTATGAGGTGGGGAAAAGTGCCCCGTGCTCTGAAATGCACCCCTCATCTGCCCTTGGACACTGCTTCTGCACGGTGAACATCCTGCCCAGCTGTCAACGGCAGCCCTTCTATCACATGCAAAAGTCCATGTTATTTTCAGCCTGAGAGAAATCAGTTAAGAGAAAAGAAACTAGAAGAAAAAGAAATATTTTTAAATGCTGGGGAAAAAAAAAAAAAAAACTTCAACCCTAACCGTCAAGCTATGACTTGTTTCAAATCCACGTAGTCCGTTTCCTCCCGGTAACCCAAAATACCCTTAGCAAACCACTCTTGGAATAACTCTAGGCTCTGCATAATTTAAATGCTTTAGAAGAAACCCCTAACTGCATGGAGAATAAAGAAATGCCAACCTCCCAAACCTAGCTCCCAACTGACAAGAATAAGGGGAATTAAATATCAAAACTATGCAGATTATTCAAGTATATCAAACAAAAAGGCAAAGATCAAAAAAACAACCATGAAAGTTTTGGAAAAGACTGCCAGTCTTCTGTGCACCAGAATCAATCATAATGACAAATTTCGATGGATTTTTTCCTTTTCCTTTTTTTTTCTTGATACATTAAAGGGTAATTGAGTCATGCTTAAGTGAAGCTTTGCAGTTTGAGTTCAGTAAGCAAAGCCTAATTCTAAACGATGGTGAGATACTATGGAATGCGAATCCATAAATAATTTTTACATTTAAAAGGGAACCAAGAAAACACACTCTCTGATATATGAATTTCTATCTTTTCAGGGGAAAATTTCTCACCCAAATGAACAGAAGCCCTACTGTTTGGGTTTAGTTTTAGCAGTGCTAAGGGGCCATGACTATATTTAAATGGGAATTATTCATAAAGAAGGAGCATATTCCAGAGCTGACTGTATATTGTTACATATTTTTGAAAAGTATCAGAGAATATTCTTAGAAATATATCCTGAGAGGTTCCAAAAACACTCTAAAACACAGTAATCAGAATGGGGTCCTGACTACCTGTACCTTACACCACTCACAGAAAGAAGAGATTTGATTACTTTGGGAGGACATCAAAGGATGCATACCAACAATGTGAATAGAGGAAAGAGAGGGCGTAAATCACCCTGGTGAAAAACGCACAGATTTAACAGCAGAGAAAGAAATGTAAATTGAAACAGCTTTAGAGTTACACTTCAGAGCTATTAAAATACAATGAAATTATAAAACTCAATTTTGGTGGAGCTCTAGATAAACAGGTACACACTGCCTGGCAATGAAACCAACTTCAATCTTTCTTAATGATCTAGCAGCCTTTAATAAGAGCTATTCAAAAACAGTAATTCCAAAGAAATAACTCGGGGAAAAAAGAAATTAATTTATACCAAGAAATATTATATTTCATTATAGAGTAATGAAATTGAAAACAACCTAATGCTTCAAAATGGGGGAACAATTATACAAACTGTAACACAGCAGCACCGTACGTAACGATATTTAAGCTAATATTCTGCACACACAACCCTATTAAAAATTAAACCTGTTGACAGTGTTAATAACACAGAGAAATGTATTTAAGTAAACATATTCGATCAACAAGGAAAATGCAATTAAAGGTATTTTATATCGTAAATGTAAAAAGCAGCATTGAAAGAAGGCTCAAACGGATATATCTATCCAAATGTTTAGTGAAAATGAGTCATGAAGCCAGAGTCAGGAAATTTGCATTTAATGTGCATCCATTTTTATTCCTGTATCAACAAAGATTAATTGCGCTTCCGTGTCTCAAGTGCTAAGTTAGATGCTTGGGAAACAACAGAAAAGAACAAAGACACGGGTACTGACCTCATGAAATTCCCAAATGCCTCTGTCCTCACCCTTTTGTCTTTAAGCAGAAAAAGGATTAGATATAGGTAGAGGTAGGAGAAGGAGTCTCAAAGAAGGATGCTGAGGCTGCAATGGGGGGACTTGGAGAGACCTCACCTAGTATGAGGATACAGGAGGGCTTTCCTGGAGATGCTGTGAGAAATCGGGAGGAGAGCTTACCAAGGAGGAACAGCTGAGCAGTGGGAGTACAGGGCCCAGCAGGCGGGGCCGGAGAAGACCCTGGAAGGGTAAGGAAGGAGCCTCTTGGGGCTGCAACACCAGCATGGGGATGACCAGACTCAAGGATTAAACAAGCGGGGACGCTGAGACCCAGCCAAGATGTAGACCTTTCCCCTAAAAGCCAAGGGGAGCCACTGGAGCTTTTCAGCCAAGCAGGGACCTGACAGGGTTTGCTCACTTCTGCTGGGCTGCACTGCAGGGAGGCAGGAGCTTATGGAAGGAGCTGCTATGCGGGAAGAGCAAGACGTGAGGTTGTTCAAGGCAAAGAGGAGGGCTCGGGTTAACCTCAGGGGTATCGTGCGGCCACAGAGTCAGCCACAAAGTCAGCCCCAAGGGCTGCAGGGATGACTGCATGCTCAGCTTCTTCAACACAGTTAGGGAAACACAGTAACTACTACAAAAAAAGGAAGGGAAACACAAATTTTAAAACAGAAATAGATTTAAGGAAGCAATGTCCAAGAGGGGAAAATGTAATGGTTAAAGATATAAAATGATGTTCAACCTCAAGATCAACAAAAGGAAGTGAGAAGTGAAAGAATGAGTTACCATTTTATACCCACTGGGTTGGTAACCATTAGAAAATCAGGCAAATTACTGGTATACTCATTGAATTCCAGATACAAAGGATGAAAGTATAATAGGGTGATATGGTGGCTCAGGCAGTAAGGAATCCCACTGTAATAAAGGAGACCTGGGTTCAGTCACTGTGTCAGGAAGATCCCCTAGAGGAGGGCATGGCAGCCCACTCCAGTACTCATGCCTAGACAATCCCATGGACAGAGAAGCCTGGTGGGCTGCAGTCCATGGGGTCCCACTAAGTAGGGCACAGCTGAAGTGATTAAGCAGCAGCTGCAGCAGCATGGTCATTCCAGCCAGGGACCAAGTAGATTGTGGTGAAATTTGGTAATAACCCAATTCAATAGTAAAACTCAAGAAGCCCATTTTGGATGGATGAATACACAAAAGTACAAACATGCACACACACACATATAGCTATTTTCCTCCTCCAGGGGATCTCTCCGACCCAGGGATCAAACCCATGTCTCCGCATTGGAGGCAGATTCTTCACCTGCTGAGCCATCACACACACATACACACACACAGGTTCAGTTCAGTCGCTCAGTCATGTCTGACTCGTTGCGAACCCATGGACTCGTGCACACCAGGCTTCCCTGTCGTTCATCAACTCCTGCAGTTTGCTCAAACTCAAGTCCATCGAGTTGGTGTTGCCATGTACCTCTATACATACACATCTTTATACATAAAAGGTCCATAAGGCAACAGGTATAAAGATCCTCATGGCAGCACTGTGAATGAAAAACACAAGTTATAGACAATCAAGGGGACTTTTCCTGTGGGAATGGGTAAGCAGAATGGGATGGCTGGCTGCATGGAACACTGTACGGCAATCAGAAACAATGAACAAATAAGATGTACATAAAACAGTGGAGATAAATTTTCAAAGCTGACACTGATTGAAACTGCACAACAACAAATTGAGTTCTAAACACAAAACATTCAGGTGAATTAAAACCATTACTAGTGAGGTTCTTCGGAAAAGAAAAAATGCAATTGAAATGAAGGGAAAAAAATAATGAATATAACATGTAGGAACTTTTCACAAACTGAGGATGATAACACACCATAAAGTATTTGATGCCTTCTGAATCATAGGCCCAAATTTTACAAACTAAATTTCTAAATTATTTTGAAATTAACTTTAATCTTTTCCAGTGATAAATAACATGGTACTAATATTAGCAACTGTACTTTTCTAATAAATCTTACCAATTTGAGGTTTTTTTAAATGACTGTACTACCTTTCACATCTAAACTGCACAGTACTAAAAATGTAAAAAGCTGAGTTGACAGAGATTCATATTAGCTTGCTAGAAAGGGTACATTTAGCCTAAGAGAACAGCTCCTTTATGGTCTCAGAAAACATTTATGTAACTTGTATCATTTCCTTGACCTCCTAACAGGAAATCTGAAATATCTGGTAACTGATCTCTGATTTTTCGCAGAGTATGTGAGCTCCAACATGCTCAAAAAGTTATCACAAAATCGTCCAAGGACTGATGCCAAGAATAGCCTTGCTATTAAAAGTACCTGGTTATTCAAAAGGGGTGGGAAAATCCATTTCAATATTACTCTTTGAAAACACCAAAGCCTTTTCAGAGTTTCTGAGACAAGATGGTATTAAGCACGAAGCAGAGTCAAGGAGAGGAACAGCCCAGGTCACGTGTCATGGGGTGTCACACTGCAGGGCAACGTTTCAGGGCCCATGCCTTGTCAGCTTCCACACGGTGTCCGGCATTCAGGGACTTGGGGCCCTCGTGTGTAAGCATGAGCCCCTGAAATGATTTAAGTTGGCAACCACAGCAACATAATTAATGCTCTGTCTTTTAATGTCAGTATTATTCATTTTTATGTAGATTGGTGGTAACTTCTGCCACACCAACAGATTCTCATTATGTCTGCTTAAGCACATAAAAATCAAATTAATTCATGTTTGCTTTCTTCCTATCTGCCCTTAATTCCTGCAGAGAAGAAACACAGAAGCAGAAGGTTCCAGGGTTTATTACTGTGCTGAGTCACTAAATAATACAGGATTGAAATGCTGATCCTAAATTACTCACGATTCTAACCATGCCCTCCAAAGTTTACACCCAGAATTGAGGTCAAATGTAGCCTGTGACCCTCCCCAACATATGTATCATAACAGATTTCCATTTCTAGGATACTGATTTTAAATATGGATTCAAACCTGTCCCTGCTGAACACTTAGAAAGGAAACAAGTTCTTTAGCTTTTACTACAGTTGAGAAAGAACTTCCAGAGACAAGTCTGATTTCAAATAAAATCAGAGCAGCTCAGAATTTTCCAGGGTGGAGAGTGATCATCTGTGTTCTAATTACAGGAGCTTTGATCTGTACTTGGCTTATGGTTCTACCTGGTGTTGGAGTAGCCATCAAAACTGGAAATATAAATTCATAGAATAAAGTGATTTTTTGCACTTCCCTTCAGGAGAGTTTTGCCTAATAAAATGACCTACAATAAAGATAAACACATTCAAAGATGACATGCAGATTTCATCTCAGCAGGGGGTCAGTGTGCAGAGCAATGGTGAGAAGAATCAGGAGGGTAAATCGGGCCCTGCTAGAAAGACAGATCCACTGGTAGAGAATCTGCCTGCAATGCAGGAAACCTGGGTTCGATTCATTGGTCGGGAAGATCTGCTGGAGAAGGGAAAGGCTACCCACTCCAATATTCTTGGGCTTCCTTTGCCACTCAGCTGGTAAAGAATCCACCTGCAATGCAGGACACCTGGGTTCGATCCCTGGGTTGGGAAGATGTGCTGGAAAAGGGAAAGGCTACCCACTCCAGTATTCAGGCCTGGAGAATTCCATGAACTGTACAGTCCATGGGTCGCAAAGAGTCAGACAGGACTGAGCGACTTTCACTTCCTTGAGCACAGAGAAAGAGGAAATACTTGTAGCATTAATCTAGGATTAAGGCTTTCCAATTGCTGGGTTTAAAATGAGTCGTTGAGACTCACTCTTCAGTTTTTCTTAGCAACAATACAAACCAGGCGTATTCTATAATGAGTATTTATTGTGGAAGACCATTAATATGAAAGGAGAAGAGAAGGAAACTGAGAAGGTGGGAGCACACTGCAACAGACAAGGCTTCCCCAGAAACAACTGCTCAAGAAAATGCTGTATCATTTCAAACTGTGTGTGTTTTCAATTGTCCAACTCAAACATGCAACCACATCACTTAGTGGATCAGTCAATTCTGTTTCCTATTAAGGGAGAAAAACAGAGCTCTTTCCAAAGAGAAAGCTGAACACTTTTCTTAAAATGTTTAAGCCAGAAGTAACAGTAGTCAGACCTTTAAAAACCTCACTCAAATAGGTTGACTACTATGAATACAATCTCATAATATAAAAATTTCAGGTACTAAAATGTTTTCTTCAAATATCATTTCGTTTCTCTAAAACTTTATTTTCTCCATGATGAAGAAAAATCCTTTCCAACTCTAATGATTACACATGCAACCTTGAAGCTAAATGAAAACTTAAGAAATAAAGCTAAGTACATTTACAGCTCTCTAAAATTAAACACATTAATGAGAAAATTAATATTCACATGGTTCTTTCTGAAGAGCATATTTCCTCCGAAACACAGAGGATTTGCTTCCTGAACACAATGAATATATGAAGTGAGTATTCAAATATTAAATATGTTTCACTTCTTCTAGGCAAGTATTTGGACAGTCAAATGGACATAGAAAAGAGTAAAGAATCATTGGTTCTTCCTTTAACTTCTACTGACAGCACTGAAAGTTCCCTGACAGTACCTCTGTTTAACCCACAATAGCAAAACTGAAAATCAACTACAAGTGGGCAAATATCTGAATTCTGTAGGCTTCATCTCAGTATGTATAGATCTTTCATTCAGATAAACGCCAAAGCTTGGAAAAGATTCTCCAAGATTCACTTAAGACACTTGCGTTCTGGGGATTAACGTTCAGTGTATGACAAAGAAATGGATGAACTAGTAAACTATGGCAAGCAAATGTTATTTAAAGAACCACCTACATCCTGAGAAGATGAAAGTTCAATCTGGGAAATTAAGTGTGGAAGGCAGATAAAGAATCCTGAGGACTGAACAAACAGAATCAAAAGACAGAAGGGGAAGCAATCCTAAAAGAACTAATCAGTCACCAGACAAGTGCTTGGACAGAAGATTCTAATCTGGCTCCTGGAAAGTACACGGAAAGACTATTTAAAGGAGCAGAAATTAATCTTGAAGTCCTGGGTTCACAGGGCTAATGGCCATATGATCACAGGCAAGCCCCTATACTTCTCTAACCTCAGTTGACCCTAATGAAGTAGACATGCCCAGCTTAGCTCTCCTCGAGTAACATATACATGACTGTAACATATACTATACGGGTCATTGCAGTCAGATTGCCAAAATCCTCTTCAAATGATTACATCTGATTTTCAATTATGTATAGAGAAGGCAACGGCAACCCAACCCAGTACTCTTGCCTGGAGAGTCCCATGGACGGAGGAGCCTGGTAGGCTGCAGTCCATGGGGTGCAAAGAGTCGGACAGACTGAGTGACTTCACTTTCACTTTCCAATTTCATGCACTGGAGAAGGAAAAGGCAACCCACTCCAGTGTTCTTGCCTGGAGAATCCCAGGGACGGGAGCCTGGTGGGTTGCCGTCTATGGGGTCGCACAGAATCAGACACGACTGATGTGACTTAGCAGTAGCAGCATAGTACAGCTCCTTTTGAGCAGGGAGGAGTCTTTTCCTTTAAGGAAAAAAAAAAAAGCAGCTTCTTTGAGGTCTTCCTAGTGCTGATAAAAGCCCTTCCTTCATCAAAGTGCAGGGAAAGGTAGACGGCGGGAACCAAATGTACAATTTTCCACCCATTTACAACTTTGCTCTTGAGCATCAAAAAGAAAGTCTTTCTGATTAAAATCAAAGATCACTTTATACTTTGGTAATATTTAACAATCTACTTGCCTGAGATGAAAACCAAGTGTAAAATTAGGAGGTTGATTTTTGTCAACTGCAAATACATACATATGTGAAATGCCTATATATATATATATACACACATATACATATATTTAAATGCCAACTATACGCATATATATGCCTTTCCTGGCTTTTACAGACTGGATTTACACCTTTGTAAACCACCTAGGGGCTGGCTTTTTTAAAAGACTACAGTAAATTCTGAGTAACAATTTAAAGGCAGTGGAAACCCCAGCTGTATGCTTGGGGATTGTGTAGGAGTTAGAAAGCTGACCACCAAACTAGGTAGATGTGAGGCGGAGGCCTGTGGGCATCTGACAGGAAGGTCTTAAATCCTCTAAAAGAGGCAATCTATAGTCATGCTGCAAACAGCAAAATACTGTATCACAGTAGGTCTCAAAGGATCCTGGGAGGCTGCATCAGCACTGCCCACATTTGCTTGGGCCTGCAGGGAGATGGTTAGTCAAACGACATTAAAAAAAACACACAGCGGAAACCACAGGCCCTGCTTTCAGAGGCAGAAGACAGAGGGTGTTTGCACTTCTTTCCCTTGGCACAAAATTTTTTCTTTTCATGAGATTTTCACAGTCTCTTGAATCCTGCGGTGGTGGGGGGGTGGGGTAAGGGGAAAAAAAAAAAAAACTACTCAGCTCCTTCTGAATGGAGACTTAAAATCACAGCAGGGCCCAGTTCCAAATGGCGGGGACTGGCAGGTCTGAGGCTGAGGAAGAGTCCCACCGCTGCACTTGGGTGTTGAAGACAAGGAAGAACAGAATGAGGTTCTGCCGGGGCAGAGGCAGAGAGCAGCCCAGGCTGGATCTGTCCTGGGTATGGGGGACAAAAATATCCAAAGCTCATCAGATTCTCTCAGAACCAGCAGGGGAAACTGAACACCCAGATGTGAAAAAGACTATTTACAGAAGCTGCTCTTCCTGCCAGTACCTGAATGACAGCCATCTTTCCAGATGACAAGTTTAAGTCAGTCCAGAAATGTGAGAAGACAGAACACATACACATAAAAAGGAAACAGGGTGGCAGAGGGCCTTCAGATTTTAATGACACGCTTCCTGTTAATAAAATATAAAAATAATTGAGCCAGTGCAGGACTGCCATATGACCCAACCAGAAGGCCATGGACTTCATTGCTGAAACCAGAGAATATTCATTGCTGTAATTCGGTGTGACTTGCTGATGGTGCGTTAACAAAAACACCTACCTCATTCAGCCTAAGGATATGACCAAGAAAAGTAGCTCTTTCTGGTGGAAAAGGAGAGCTGAGCTCGGGGTCAACCATGCTGCTTGCTAAGGAGGTGGAGGGTCCTTTTTTGTCCACAAGGAAGACTGCAAGTGGCACCATTAAAAGGTTTATGTCTACTTTGTTCACTGATAGGTGCAAAATACAAAGAACACATCAGGCATGTATTACACACTCAAAAAAGATTTACCGATAAGGAAGAAAACCCCACTGGGACAGAGCAGTAAGTTAATGATGACTTAGCACTCGCTATGTGTTAATACTCGTAACGTATGAGAAATGTCTTAACTATTATGGTCCTTACAAATTTGTGATATGATTCCTTACACATTCTACAACTCACATCCTTATCTCCCTGAAATCAGGACCGATTCTAGAACTGACGGAATCCTTGGCAACATGTGCTTAGTGGCTCAGTCGTGTCCGACTCTTAGCGACCCATGGACTGTAGCCTGCCAGGCTCCTCCGTACATGGAATTTTTCAGACAAGAACACTGGAGTGGGTTGCCATTTTCTTCTCCAGGGGATCTTCCCAACCCAGGGATTGAACTTGGGTCTCCTACGCTGAAGGTGGATTCTTCACCATCTGAGTTACCAGGGAAAGCCATCCACTGAAATGTCATAGGTAAATTAGTAGTGAGATTTCTTTCTTAGTGGTACATAAAAGAGTGGTTAAGTTTTAAAAACAGTGAATAAATGTAAGTATAGTTAATGACTAATTTGATGAAACAGTAAAAGGATTAGTAAATCCCAAGGTACAGGTTATAGAAACTAAGGCTCCATGAATTTAAGTTTGCTCCCTTGGATCTAGACATGTCCAGGCATGTACTCCTCTGCACTATGCTTCTCAGCGCTGCAGTATTAACACATTATTGACCAGAGATACATTAATACCTCTTCTGTTTTCCAAATGTTATTGACCAGAGTGTTTCAACATCCACTTACTTCCATTGCAGGCCACAGGTATTAGATCAATGGAAATAAGCATAGTGCAAAACTCACCAGTCAATAGTGAGTCAACAGCCACACTATGGAAAGCTGTTCTTTGTCTATTCTCTGACCACATGCTTCCTTCCAAGCAGGCACAAAGATTCTCCAAAGCTACCCTGACAGCCATGCCATCTTCCTCAGTTCTAATCAGCCCACGAGAAAACACAGGGAGGCTCTCTCCAGACCTCCAGAGCAAGCTCACAGCTCTGCATGTGGTGGGCCTCATGGTGGGAGAGATAAGGACAACTCCTACTGGGTGATAACCAACCAACCAGTGTCAACCTGTTCAGTCTTTCCAAGCCAAGCTGATAGAAGAATACAGTACCTTGTTATCTACTTTGCTCTACGTTTTTCACTTTTTATTTTGCATTAGGATATAGCTGATTAACAATGTTGTGATAGGTTCAGGAGAACAGTGAAGGGACTCAGCCACACATACACATGTATCCACTCTGCCCCATCTCCCTTTCCATCCAGGCTGCCACATGACATTTGGACAGAGCTCCCTGGGCCCTACAGTAGCTCCTTATTAGCTGTCCTTTTTAAATACAGTAGTGTGTACATGACCATCCAAACTATAACTATCCCTGCAATTTGCTCTTTATTGCCATGTTTCATCACAAGAGAAAAGTCTCCAATGAGAAAAAAAAGGCATTAAAATTGGGTGATCACAACTATGACAAAACATTATTTTTAAATGTCATTTTTTATTAAGTAGATTCTTTTTGCTCTTTTAATGAAGCAAATATCTGGCAATGATATCCATGTTAAAACATAAAAGAAAGAGAAGGTATTCTAGCGAAGTGGACCCTGAATTTGTCTAAAACAGGATGGTTCAGACCCTAGTAGCAGGTGGTCACCGTGGGAGAACAGGTGGCAAACGGGTCTATCTGCAAGACAGTGTGAAAAGTCTCTAAGCTTCCTGGACTGAAGATTCTGGGCTGCTATTCACACTTATTGCCGTCTCAATGGACAGTGCAACAGGAGACCATTTCTCTGCAGGCTGAGGGGTCTCCAGTAGAAACTGGGGAGCACGTAGACTGTACACCTACACTGCAGATTTACCTTCTGCAAGGGCGCTCAAGCACTACTTTCTAATGTTTTCTTCCTTCTAATTCTACCTGATCAAAATACATATCGCACCCACAGGGAGCAACTGGTAACACTTTCCTAACCTCAGCTATCAACAGAGACATCCACTGATTGGACAGCCATGTGATAACATTTTTGACAAGAAAAGTCAAAAATAGAGGCAGCTCTTCACTTACCAATCCAACCTTCATGCTCACTGGCCTATAAACACAATGTGAAAACGATCCATACAACAGCATCACTCTCTGTGGTTTCCATCTGTACTGACAACTGCAAACACACATCCCCCATATTCAAAATATAATTCAAGAGAAAGTATTATAAAAATGTAAAAAATACACATAGATACATTTGTTGGTTCCTGGGTTTAACAATATTTCAAGACAGACCAATCCGCCCTCTGAGATCCACATGCTCTTACTTTGCACTTCTATAAGGGATCACTGCATTTATCAGCAGATATGCCTTCTTGGCAATGTGGGACACTTAATATGCACCAAGCCTCCAAAGAAGAAATTTCTATGCTTATTTCCATTGATCTTCAAAACACTTCTGTGAGATAATTACTGGTAGCCTTCCCAGATTAAAGAGGAGGTAAAGGATGCTTGGTAAGGTGAAATCTCTTGGGACTAGCCAGTCCAATCTCAAAGCAAGTATTCTATACTGCCACCTACATTTCTTTTTAAAACTACAGGACATGAATATAGAGACAAATGTCTAAAACAATGTGTTCTGAATTCCTACGGATACTCCTGTCTAACCTGTCTGTGTTACACCTCCTGTGTAACCTCAACAACTCTGCCAGCAATTTTGGGGGTGGAAAATGAGTTTACAATCTGTAAATCCCAGATGTAACTTCTGCTCCTCTGCACTGATGGGCTCCCACTGCCTTACTATGAGAGAAAGGGGTGGTGTGGGGAAAGTGCTGGGGCATATGTGCAGGGGAGCACTTTCAAGCTCTCATGCCAGGATGAATGAATGATAGGAGAACACAGCTTGCATCAGGGGACGGGACTAAGAGTGTCTCTGTCAACACTTCAGAGACACTGCACCCGTTTATAGACTTCTAGCAGATCCACAGTTGTGTCTGTGACAGGGGGAGCAAGCCTTTAATTGAGAGACTGGGGGAGGGAGGATGAACATCACAGCAACAACGGAAGAAGTCATTTATTTTTCCAATTAAATTCTCAAATTGGTGGGAGTGGCCTATTAAAAATACAAAACAAACCAAAAGGGAAAATGCAGATTTTAGAGGTTGGCATCAGCATTATTTTTTAATGACAAAAGAAATAAAGGAAGACATTACCACCCTAGCCTGTTTCCTTGATGTCTCCAAACTTTGGGTTCTGGCCACCATGATACCATGTCATTGGATACTTGTAATTTGAGCTGATGCACTTGACAAGACTATTTGTGTTTAAAACTGTGTTAGAAAATCACATTTCTTTTAAAATGCATGTATAGAACAATTTCTATTTGCAAAGCGCTTCCAGTTTGTGTGTGTCTTTGTTTTTTTTTTTTTTTTTTAAGTAATTCTTTACAACAACCATGTAAAGTAGGTGGAAATTTTTATCCCTCATGCCTCCTCTTTCAAAAAGCTAGTTACAAAAGGGACTTCCCTAGTGGTCCAGTGGCTGAGACTTCATGCTCCCAAAGGAGGGGGCATGAGTTCAATCCCTGGTCAGGAAATGTGATCTCACGTGCTGAAACTAAGAACCAGTGAAGCCAAATAAATAATTTAGAAAAAGAAAGGTACAAAAAGGTTAAGCAGTTTTCCTAGGATTGCACACAAAATTGGTAATGGAACTTATGAAGCTATGACAGCTGCTAAATGTCTAATGATGATGTCACCCCAGTGGTTCTCATTCTCCTCCTTTTAATTTTCTTTCATAATTTTTTGGGATCTTTGTCTCAAGTAGTATATGTAGCATCCTGGGCCCTCCTCCAAACCTTCCTCCTAAAGAATCCAGCAAGCAGATTCTGAATATCTGTTCATGGAACAGGTGTTCCCCAGATGAGTCTGCAGGGCAACCTAGTGGGGGAACCACTGCTGGGGGTTCTTTGGGAAGGCTCACCCCTTCATCCTGCAAAGCAGCTGAGAACAATCAGCACCATTATAATCAAGTTGTGTGTGCATGCTAGGTCATTTCAGTCGTGTCTGACTCTTCGCCACCCTGTGGGCTGTAGCCCACCAGGCTTCTCTGTCCCTAGGACTTTCCAGGTAAGAATACTGGAGTGGGTTGCCAGGCCCTCCTCCAGGGGCTCTTCCCAGCCCAGATTTTGAACCTGCGTCTCTTATGGCTCCTGCATTGGCAGGCGGGTTCTTTACCACTAGCACCACACCTCCACTTTGAGACCTTGCCAAAGCAGAAACGGGCAGCTCCCTCTCAAGAAGCAAAGGCATTCGAAATCGCTTTCAAGTCACATGCGTTCAACACGCTCCCTCTCAAAACAACTGTTTCAAGTATTTTGGCTTTTATCTGGAAATAATGTCCCTTAGGAGCCTCTGACCTGATAAAAGGAGCAATTACATTTCAGCATTCATTCTGTGACCACCTCTCCTATTCATTCTTCCTCCCTGCTAGAATTATTCACTGATTCCACACATAGCAAGCACAGTGTGACCAGAACTCAGCACCGTTTCAAGTGAGCATACAAGGCTCCTCAACCAGGCAGCACAAGCGACTTCCATTATTTCATTAAACCTACCCTCTGAGAGATGCCCCACTTCACAGATTTTTAAAAATAGTAGGAGGCTAAACAAGTTGCCCCAGGACATACCAATATTAATTCCCAGGTTTCAGGTTCAAACTGAAACCCAGAAACAACAAAAACACTTTTTCTTTATTGTTGCTTGTTAAACTTCTCTTTTGAGTCTTTCTTCCTCTGTATTTAATTATTTCATCAGCAAGGGAACATTAAAAAAAAAAAGTGTCCTTCTTTCCACTTAAAAGTTTTTCCCCACAAGCTTCAGCCGCTGAGAAAAAGAGAAACCATGGAAAAATCACATAGTGAAGAGGTGCAATGACTGGAAGAAACAACGCCGTGAAACCTGTCACACCCATTTTCACGGTCAAATCAGAAAGGCTCGCTTTAAGTATGAACTCAAAGGATTCAGATGTCTCAAGCTAACTGTACCTCCTTCAACTTTTCTGGCTTGGACTATCTGAAGCGTAATTTGAATAAATATGACAAGAGAAACAAAGATAAAGTCAGAACAAGATGAAGACAGAATTAGAAGAGGCACAAAGGCGAACAATGAAGCAAGTGTACCTCTGTGCAACGCTGATGAAGATGCAGGCTTCGTGACTTTCCTTTCTGAAGCCTAATGTCACGAAAATAAGTGTGAAACTGAATATCCAAAATATATATATATATATAGGCCATGGAATAAACTTAAACCAAAAAAAAAAAAATCGTGTGATCATATTCATTGCCATAGAAAAGGCATGACAAAATTGAATATGCATTTATGATAAAAACTCAGGAACTGAGAAATGGAGGGAAATTACCCCAATGTAGTACAGAGCATATACCAAAAAATAAGGGAGTTCGGCTAACATATACTTAAGGATAAAGAACGGAACATATTTATTCTAAGACTGAGACCAAGGCAATGCAAGGTAATGCAAGTTCCAGCTGCTAAAATATCATGGTACCAAGTTCTAGCTGCTAAAATAAGGCACAAAAAAAAGAAGGAAAGACAGAAAGAACATGAAGAAAGAAAAGTATCTCCATTTGAAGATGAGATGACTGTCCATATAGAAAAGCCCCAAGATTGTACAAAAGAAGACATCCTAGAAATAAGTGAATTCAGTAAGGTTTCGGGGGGGGGGGTGGAATTAGCATAGAAAAATACAACATAGTTCTATATACTAACACTGAGCAAACAGAAATGCACATAATACCATTTACAATTATCCCAAAGTAAATAAAACACTTAGGTACACTCTGGACAAAATATGTACAGGGTCTGTGTGCTAACAATACCAATGGCCCTGAAAGAAATCACAGAAAACCTAACCAAATGGAGACACACTGTGTTCACAGACTGTATGACACGACATAGTAAAAATGTCAATTCTCCGCACACTGATCTATAGTGCTAATGAAATCCCTATAAAACTCCCAGCAAAGTTTTTGCAGACATAAACAAGCTTATTGTAACATTTATATGGAAAGGCACAAGCCCTAGAAGAGCTAAAAAAAAAGTCTTGACAAAGAAGAATAAAAAGTGAAGAATCACTCCGCCTGATATTAAGACTTACAATAGAGTCACAGTGATCAAGACTGTGTGGCACTGGGGAAAGACAGATGCATACATCAATGGAACAGAAGAGAGGACCCAGAAATAGACCCACAGAAATACATTCGACTCCTTTTAACAAAGACTTAGGATTAAGGAAGTATATGGTGTTTTCACACGCATTATGTGCTGTAGCTAGACACCTATTGGCAAAAAAAAAAAAGCACACTGACCTAAACCCCTCATCTTACACAAAATTTCATTTAAAATGGATCACGAGCCTAAAGGTAAAATGCTAAAACTTTTAAGAAAACCTTTGGGATCGAGGACTAAACAAAGAGTTAGTGGACTTGAAATCAAAAGTATGATCCATAAAAGAAAAAGCTGACATACTAGAGCTAATCAAGATGAATAAAAACGTATGCTCTATGAAGGAAAACCCATACAAAGGGATAAAAAGCCAAGATACAGACTGGGGAAAATATTTACTAATCACAAATCCAACAAAGGACTAACATTTAGAATACATAAAGAACTCTCAAAATTCAAAGTAAAAAGAAAAAAAAAAGGCCAATTAGAAAAGAAATTGGGAAGAAGATATGAAAAGATATTGCAGTGAAGACACCACTCAGATTGGAAGACAAGCCCAGCAAATGATGACCCACATCATCTGCCATCAGGGAAATACGAATGAAAACCACACTGATCACTACACACCTATTAGAATGATAAGATAAAACACAGGGACAACGCAAAACTTGCAAGGATGCAGGAAAAACTGGACCACTCATACGGTGCTATAAAGAATGTAAAATGATGCAGTCCCTCTAGAAAACCATTCACCAGTTCCTAATGAAACTACACATGTGATGACCATACAAGCCAGCAATTGCAGACGTGGAACATTTATCCCAGAAAAATGAAAACTGAGGCCCACACGGAAACATCTACAAGAATATGCACAGCAGATTTATTTATAAAAGATACTGTAATAAGCCCAGATGTGCTTTACCAAGTAACAGGTTGAACTCTAACACCCATATCTACACTACCATTACACTGTTACACTGCTCAGTAGTAAAAAGAGAGAAACTCCTGATGCACACAATTTGTATATCCCACCAAATTACTGAGGGAAAAAAGCTGATCCATAGCTTACACACTGTCTGATTCCAACTACGTAACTTTTGAAGTGATACATTTTTTTAAAAATGGAGGACAGATCAGTGGTTGCCAGCAACTGGGGCAGGAGGTAAGAGGGAGCTGGGTGTGGTTGATAAGAGGGAGCTGGGTGTGGTTGATAAAAGGGGAACAGGAGATCTCAAGGGTGTTGAAACTCTTCAGCATCTTGACTATGGTGGTGGATACATAAACCTAAACAGATGATAAAACTGTACAGAACACACACACACACACACATATGATATAATGTCAATAATCTGTGATACACTACAGTTTTGCAAAATGTTACCTTTCGGAGAAGCAACTGAAACATGGACGAGGTCTACCTGTATTATTCTGTACAACTGCATGTGAATCTTCAATCTCAAAAGATATGTAAATTAAAAAAAAAAAAAGATACAGGCTTAAATTTTTTAAAAAGATATAGACTTAGAAACATGAAGAGTATCACTTTAAAATTCATCAAAGCCAAGCCCAGAGTGTGTTTTGAAAAGCCAAGGACTCCCTTTAAAGGCGAAGGATCACTTCCAATACAACACCCTTCCCACTGAGATTTTGCTAGCAGAATACTGAATGCTAGAAACTAGCCGAAGTCACCCAGAGAAGCAACTCTTGCTTATCTGCAGCCACAGGAGGTGAGTCACAGCACATCACTGAATCCCAGGTCTCATTTTTAATCAATGGTCTCAACCTCTATTCATACTAAAATTTTGCCCTAACCTGCTACCAAGAAAGCTCCACACAGATATTTAGGAACACCAAAGTTGACTTCCTAACATAAAACGTCCTTGTGGTGATATTTTCAAAGTAAAATGGTGGCCTCCTCTGTCTTAAGATATGCCGATAACTGCTACTTGGTTTGTAAGGTCAAAATCCTACACATTTATATGCACGGCATGCGATTTTACAAGCTGGGGAATTCGGAGCAAATCATTAGCTGAACTGTAAACTTAATCAGAGGCAAGACAGGCTGGCAGATCTAAGGAAGATTAAAAGGACAGGGAGAAAAGCATTTAAATACCCACAAAGGTACTGCACTCTGGAAGCACAAACGCCTTGTAGGAAAAGATGTGAGAGTCAACTCTTTGGGGGCATTGCTTCCAAACACAGGATCAAGAACTAACCCACATAAATCACTTTGCAGTTTCCTTAGTTCCTGCCTGGACCAACTAAATCAGAGTAGTGCTCAAAAAGAACCACAGTGAAGAAGCTACCAAGCGACTTTACACACACGAAGTCACAGGACCCTGTTTAAACACTTGCTTACCATTTCTTGGTCTCTCCTTCAGACAGTGGTCTGAAGACATTTCTGTTGTCACAGCTGGGGACCAGGGCGGGGCTGGTTGTGCTACTGGCCTCTGGGGGGTGGCAGGCCACGGATGCCTGCACGCTCTGCAAGGTTAAGAGCAGCCCCCACAAACCAAGAATAATGGGGGCCAAATGTCACTGGTGCTGAGTTTAAACTCCTTGCCACGGAGGGATACCTGAGTTAGGTCTAACCACAGGAATACTCACATACAATGTAAAATATGGGGACAAATATTTAGAGCTATTTATAGCCAATAACTTAGAGCTAACAAGTGGAGGTGACCTCCAGGACAAAGGTGGCTCTAAGTCCTCCATCTTCTGATTCAACTCCAAGAAGATGATGCTCTTTTTGACCATTATTTTAACAACATTGATTCCCAAGCCACAAAGCCCAAGTCGAAATTCCAGCTTTGCTCTGAGTGACATTGGGAAAATATGTTTGGTAAGTCTCAGTTATTACATGTAAAGGAACATAGCTGTTCTTCTTTCTAAGAGCTCTTAGGAAAATAAATAAGATATGGGGTGTCAAAGAACCTGTATTTGTTACTGCGAATGAGTTCTCTGCCTTTCTCGCCCCACTATCTTTTTATTTCTTAGCTACCAACAAAGTCAAACACTTCTTATTCTTCATGTTTTTCAAGATAAATCGGATAACTCTTTTAGCTTCGTTTCCTCTCTTCCAGCACTCAGTAAGAGCTGCCCATTTCTCATGACATAAACAGTGTCATTTGCTTTCTCTGTGAAAAACCCCACTAAGCATCTTTATCAGCCACGTAACTCACTTCACTAATATTCTTATATTAGGGATAACCTTAATTATGAGACAAACACCTTTTCTATGATCAAAGCAGTTCAGAACACTTGAGACTAACAGTTTTGCAATTACATTCCCAAAGAGTTGTCCATATAAATAAAATGCTTATTTTGGACCCTAAAGATGCAAACTAAATGCCTCAGCTCAGAATTCAAAGTCTGGCAAACAAATATTTATCACACGCCACTGACGGGCTGGCAGCGCTGGATACTAAGAATAAAATGGTGAACACACAGGCATGGCTGCTTCAAGGTTTAAAAGGAAATGTTTCTATCTTAAGACTCAAAAATGCACCAGGATAACTAATTGGATGAAAGAAAACCTTCCTGTTACAGGAAATACCACCCAGTCTTCAAGTGACTCTTAGCAAAAACATCAAACCAAATCAGGCAGCTGAATCCAGAAACTTGGTTAAGAACTCAAGCACCAAAGCCAGGTTATGGTTCTCCCAGGTACAGTTGGTATAATCTAACCATTCTGGGTGTTATTTACTCAGACTATTGAAAAGAGGTAACAAAAGCACCTACCTTGTGGGGTTCTTATGAGGATCAAATTAGTTATTACCTATGCAGTTGAATACTAGCTGGTAATCAAAGATGCTATTATTATGCTTATTAGCAAAGGAATTTGAATTTTACAATCTTGGCCTTTTGTAGCTCTTGATTCTTTCAAGCATGTACTAGAACGTCTTTCAGCATCTTGTAGACACATATCCTTTCCCAAAACATGCTACACCTCCTAAAACTTCAGTAAGTTCTTAAATTTTCCACACTCTGAGCATTCCAATTAGAACTCCCCTCCCCATGCCCCCTGCAGCGTACAGCTCCCAGCAGCACGCATCTGCACTTCATCAGCAGGTGGCGATAGCAATGTGCCACCCACCAAAGTAACAGTCCAAATGCAACTCCATCTGCTCCCTTGCTACTTAGAAACTGAGACTGGATGCCTTGAACACATCAGGTCTGATTCTTATTCTGTATTAAATCCTCTCCTAGTTACCTGCCAGCCTAAATCCTTAAGACCATCTTACTAAAAACTGAACAGAGCTTAAGGTTTTATCCCATTAACTGATGCATGTAGATACTGATAACCAACAACAGGGTTAAACTCCGTCAGCGTTACAACCACACAGGGTGAGACGGACATCTAATTTCCTCTACTTTAACTAATTAGACGGATTGGAAAATGTTCCTTGAGCTCTCTGAGGCTTATTTTCTCCCCTGTAAAATGGAAATAACAATACTACTTCATAAAGCTATTGAAAAGATCCAGTAAATTTTTTTCTTAAAAATAGCACAGCGCTGAGCACATTATTCATTCACACCAGTAAAACAAAGTTATTATTATTTTCATAGCGACTGCTATGAAATTATTCGAAAACTCAGCTAAATTCATTTATGCCAAAAAAATAAAATAAAATAACAATGATTTTAGAGAAGTCACACAACTGTTCTTTAAAAAGTGTTAGCTTGCAGAAGGATTGACACTTACGTGGGTGAACATCTTATATCAACAATCTTCATTAAAGTGAAAAAGTGAATGTTTTGCATAGTAAGGTAAAAAAGTTTCACTAAGTACCAGATGTATAAATTGTAGGCTTACAAATCATATTGGCCTGTACTAGAATCATCTCCCTAAGATTCTAGATGAATATGCCTTTTCCACTTTAAAACCAACTTCTGGTTCTCTCTCCATTGCTCTCAGTCACCCCATGCTCTTTCCAGAATATAGGCATCTACATAAGAACATTTCTTGACCTAGATCTTCATTCTCTAAATCATGTATCTGTTCACCACCATTAGGGCATTGTCAAGTTGACTTACCAAAAAACTACTAAGACTTTAGCCTGCAGACCTGTCTTTTCTACTGTAAGACAAAAAGTAAACTGTTTGCACATAAAAAAACCCATGTAGACTCCTATCATTCAGAACATAAGAAAAAGATTGCTTAGGGGGTAGACCTGAGCCAGCTGAGATCAAATGCGCAGTGGAATGAAGGATGAGAAAAGCCACAGGGAGATTAGCCTTTATGTTTTTTAAAACAGATAAAACAGAAATTGGAAGTCAACAGCTTCTATCCATAAAAACACTGAATTTTCAATAACAAATGTAATGATATTAAACTGGTCAAAGTCTGCAAAGGAACACAACTAATTATAAAACAAAGAGGGATCATTTTACACTGATGTAAAGTACTGGTAGTGCAAACACAATTTGCAGAAACACCCTCCTGTTTCCCCATGCTGATGTAAGCTATGTCTTCTGTCAGAAACTCAATGGCTAAAACAGGGTTTGAGTCTAAGTCAGCTGTAAAAAGCCCATTTTTATACCAAATACCCTTTCTCAAATGCAAGGGTTTGTGAAGACTGGATTTCAACCCTCTGCACATTTGGAACAAAAAGGGATGAAGCAGAGTAACACAGCTATCTTAAGGAATGCCTGTAATTTCACTGTTGTTAAAGCTTCCAGATGTCTTAGCTCAAAGACGACAGAGCTACTGAGTTAGGGCTTAAAAATTGACAAAACCTTACAATAAAAAGGCCACAAACCCCCACAAATACCGCCATCACCCATCACCTTGGGTGGAAAAATGCTGAATGATTGGCTTATCCAACACGCTAAGACAGGTAGCCACTGAAAAAGCAGACAAGATTAATCAAAGAACAGAAATGACTGCATCCTTTGCTACATTGTTTCTATAGTTAAATTGGGCGATCTGGTTAACCTTAAATATCAAGCTATAGATTATTTCCCATCCAATAAATACCTCAAGGAGAGCAATTGAGTTTCAAGTCTGACCTTCAGACGGCAAAATAAATCATACTCTGCTACTAAAAAGAATGCAACAGCTGGCCCCATACACCCTGCAGAAAAGCTGAAGCGCGAGAAACTGAAAATATCTTTCTTCAGAAAGCATGGGAATAGTTATGTGCAAAATCTCAGGCTGTGCCGGCACCTCAGCAGTGCGCTGGCTGAAATGATGCCACGTGCTTCACAGAGAATCCTCCCCACGCGCTTTCTCAGACTTCAGTTCTGTAACTTGTCTGCAGGTATGCGTCTGTATCAGAAATCTCTGGCTTTTTTTTTTTTTTAATTAAATCTAGATTATGAATCTGGGTCTGCTGCAGAAGTGACGAGGGAAATAAGCTAAATATTAAAATAACAAGAAGGAAATACAGACAAAGTCACATCTGCGGTTCATTATGGAAATACTTGAGCAGAGCATGACTGACTTCTGGGCCAGAGCATGTTGCCATCCTCATAAGAATCATCCACTTACTGGAAAAATCCACTTTAAGACAACATTAATTAACTCTAAGTAGACGCTAATGTCTAAATCAGCTAACGACTCCAACAAACACACCAAAAATAATAACAGCCTTTTGAACTAGCAAAGTAAAATACTGGTAGAACAGAACAACATGATAAAGGTTAAGTCTTTACATCGTATAGAAATATGCCTCTACTGTGTGAAATTTTAACTTTCCTAATCAAATCAGACACAATATGGACACACACAAACAACAAAGGAATCAGCTTAAAGCGATCGCACTGGTCAAATCTGGAACAATCAATTTCAACACCAAAATAACCACAGTAATAGATTATATCCCACTCAATAAAGAAATAATGTATGAGTCCTAATGATAAACGTCAGTAAGTGGGGAATAACTGGGGAAGAAAGTACCTCCTTTTAGTAGAATGCCAACTAACATAGAGAAATAAATATGAAGGAATCACAGACTTAGAAACCACCACCATTTGGCCACCTTCATAGCAGTATCAGCAATTTTCAGTGGATATTAAAACTAGTGGGAAACATTTAATGAAAAATAGCATATTAATACAGCTGCAAAATATCATTTGACAAATAACTCAGGAAAGGAGTAGTTTTAAAGTTCAGAGATCTGATGGTCACAAGATTTCATCTTAAATTTTGAAAATCCACGTCACTGTGCGCTGTGATGAGACGCACTGCAAAAAACACAGCATCACCTATGATAATTCCTGCCTAAGGTGCATGACCTAAATATAATCAAAGGAAGCACTGGGGGAAATCTAATTTGCGTGATACTCTGAGAAATAGCTAGTCTATACTCTTTAAGATGTCAGCCTCAATCTATGGTGATCGGGATGGGGAATACGTGTAAATCTATTGCTGATTCATGTCAATGTATGACAAAACCCACTGAAAAAAATAAATAAATAAATTTTAAAAAAAAAATAAATAAATAAATGTCAGCCTCATCTGCTCCAGATTAAAGGAGACTACAGGGACAAGACAAAAAAGGGCCATGTATGATTCTGTCCTGGAGAGCAAACAAAGGATACAATAGGGACAAACAGCACAATCTGAACACGGACAGTGAATTTATGTAATAGTGTCACGGTCGTTGTTCAGTTGCTAAGTTGTGTCCGACTCGTTTGTGACCCCATGGGCTGCAGCCCGCCAGGCTCCTCTGTCCGTGGGATTTCCCAGGCAAGAATACTGGAGTGGGTTGTCATTTCCTCCTTCAGGGGATCTTTCTGATCCAGGGGTGAAACGTGGGTTGCATTGGCAGGCAGATTCTTTACCACTGAGCCACCAGGGAACCTAATGGTGTCATAGCAACACCAAATTTTCCTAATTTAGATAATTTACTATTGGTGCACAAAAAAATTCTTATTCCTAGGATATAAGTAATGAATTATTTGTAACTATTCAGGCATATTGTTAGCTATATAAAATACATACATACACACAGTGTCATACAGAGGAAAAAAATGATTTTTAAAAAATCGGTTAATCTGGATCACAGATACAAAAATGGTTTTCCACAACTGTTGCAACTTCTTTGAAGTCTGAAACGATTCTTTTTTTTTTTTTTAAAAAACAAAAGGTCTCCAAAACTCTCAAGGACACAGAAAAAGACACGAATAATTACTCAGTTACAAAACATGTACCTGCTATATCTCTGATTGCTTCTATTTTTTTAACACATGTCCCTGATTTGATTTTACATCAATTCATTTTGATAATCTACAGAACTTTTGAATTCAATCTATAGCATTGTTCTTGTGAAAAATTAGACTGAGTAATGTTCCTTTAACATCTTTGCATTTCCAGGAATGTGACCTCAGCAATATTTAGATAAGTAATATATTAATTTTTGTTTAAGAGGGAAAAATATATGCAAAAATACTCTGAGGTCCGGTTTTTCTGGCCTAAATAAACATGGATGATTTAACTCTTCACTCTTTTTCCCCTTTTCTTTCTCTTTGGCTTACCGAAAGCAATCATCCATAATTAAAGCTTGGTAACACTTGGCTTACAATTTGCAAAACAGCAGTAGTTCAACCATGTAATGTTATTATTGCTCAAAGCCACCCCTAAATACAACAAAAGGTTAAACAGCAGCTCACATCCACAGTCCTCACAATTTCATTAATTGGTAAGTAAATGTCTCTTCTGATGAGTGTGTTTTTAGTCCATCTTTGCCTTAAGAAATCTGAATACACTTCAAGACTGGGACATGTTTGTAAACAGTGCATTGGGAAATCGCTCAGTGAGAAAATCCTCTAAAGTTTTGCTGGACTCTTGATTCTTAGCGTTTCGCTGTGTCTAGAGGTCTTGTTAAAATTGGTTTAATGACTCCTGGTTAGGGCAAAGAAAAGACTGCCAGCAGTTTAGAAATCACAGCAGAGGTTCATCCTGCAGATCTGTTTTCACTTTCTTTACCTTCCCTCAGAAAGGGCTGAATTTGTCTTAGCAGGCTGAAATGGGTATTAAAGATGGCACTGAAAAATAAGATGCTATGGTTATTTATACTTTAAAAATAGTACTTCCAGGAAATGTTTAAGTGGAAGGAAATCAGAAAAGTAGAGTTGGAGAGGTTTTTTTTTAAATTTTCCTTATTATTATTAGCAGAGCACGAAAGATGCTTCATCAGTTTGCTTGATCATCCATGAACACTGAGCACTGCTGGACTTCATCCCTAATCAAAACTTCACTTAAAAAAAAAGAGAGAGAAGTCCAGTCCTCTTATCAATTCTCTAATGGCAGAAAAATACCACAACACTCAGAGTCTATGAAGCAAACATGTAATCAATTGCTTACACTCAATTAAGCAGAAAATAAAACCCTTCTATTTGGAAGAAGATTATAAAACACAAATCTGAAAAGAAACAGAAAATAGAAAGGGTAGCTAATAAAGCTCAAGATGATTGTGGTTCTTGACTAACCGGGAAATATTCCCCCAACCACATGTCTTACTGTCAAATAATCTACAAGCTTTCTGTTTCTGTGGTTCAAGTTGTCAACCTTTCCCTCTTTCATTCCTGTGGATCGAAACACCTACAGGTGAGCTCTAGCAGGCACCGAAGATGTAGAACAACCAACATCAGATGTTAAGTGTCTCTGATCACTCTTCTATTTACTCTAGGCCATCTATTTTTGCAATGGTTTCCTTTGGATCTCAAAAATACATATATATATATATATTCAATAAAAGAAAACTACCTTAAAAAGATATGGTCAAAATGGCAGTAAGCAAATGAACTATTAGACAATCATTAAATATCACATTAAAACTGGAAAATTCCAAGAGAAAATGCTTACTCTTTTTTTTTTTTTGCCACACTGCATAGCAAGTGGAACTTCCCCAACCAAGGACTGAACCTGTGCCCCCTGCACTGGACACTTAAAGAGTCTGAATCACCAGGACAGTCAGGAAATGTTTACTTTTATCAGTTCAGTTCAGTCGCTCAGTCATGTCCAACTCTGTGACCCCATGGACTGCAGCTTGCCAGGTCTCCCTGTCAATCACCAACTCCCAGAGTTTAACCAAACTCCTGTCCACTGAGTCGGTGATACCATCGAACCATCTCATCCTCTGTCGTCCCCTTTTCCTCCCACCTTCAATCTTTCCCAGCATCAGGGTCTTTTCAAATGAGTCAGCTCTTCCCATCAGGTGGCCAAAGTATTGGAGTTTCAGCTTCAACATTAGTCCTTCCAATGAACACCCAGGACTGATCTCTTTTAGGATGAATCTCCTTGCAGTCCAAGGGACTCTCAACAGTCTTCTCCAACACCACAGTTCAAAAGCATCAATTCCTCAGGGCTCGGCTTTCTTTATAGTCCAACTCTCACATCTATATATGACTACTGGAAAAACCATAGCCTTGACTAGACGGACCTTTATGTATATCTTTAAATAGACTGAAGGCAGGAGGAGAAGGGGACAACAGAGAATAAGATGGTTGGATGGCATCACCAACACAATGGACATGTGTTTGAGTAAACTCCGGGACTTGCCGATGGACAGGGAGGCCTGGTGTGCTGCAGTTCACGGGGGTCGCAAAGAGTCGGACAAGACTAAGCAACTGAACTCAACTGAACTTAAATAGTTTTACACTCCATCCCTATAAGAGAGTAGCAACTTCTCCATCAAATTCCCTCACCTACGATTCTCCTGTAAAAGGAGAAGTAACTTGTATACCAACAAGGAAGTAGAGTCAAGTATTTTACAGGGTCTCTAACTTTGAGGATAGCTTATCCATTTTAGTTCCCTTTCTCTAAGTGGCATGAGTTATGCGACATGTTCCTGCGGTGTTGTCTAGCTCTTCCTTGCATGCCCCAACTCCTCATGGTCCTAAGATCTGCACTTAATATGAAGTTTAAAGATGCTCCACTAACTATGACTGCAGATACAAATGCTGACATCCAATCAGCATTGCTTTTGATTAAACAGTTTTGATCTGATACCTGATTTTTATCTCAAAGCTGGGTGAAAGGATAACAAGAAAGGATAATAAGACTGCACACGCATGAGTTCTTACATAAATTAATGTAAATATGCATGTACAGAAAAAGAAACTAGGAAAAAACACACCAATGATGGCTAGCCCCTGGCAGCAGGAGAACAGGTAATCATTTTTCCTTCTTGAACTGTTGGGGTATGTTCCAAATATTCTACAATATTGAAAAGAAACGCACGCAAGTGTTTTCGGAAACAGTACAGTAGAATAGAGATTTTACAGGCAAAACTTCAAATAAATTTTTGCTGGTTTTAAGCAAAACCGTCACAGTTTATGGTGTTATGTGATCTATGAAATTTACAAATTGGTTGAAAAGATAGCAAAAACCGCACCTGTACACCTCATCTGCTTGCATTTTCATAAAAGAGCATGGTTTTTGAATTGGCAGATGGAAATAAATGACATTTTGCTCTAGCCGACAATGAAAGCAAGCATCCCTTGTCAAGATTATTTACCAACTACAAATGCAGGACAGATCTTATAAGCGGCTCTGGGCAGAAGAGCAGGTCCTCCGATTAAACTTCAGCTTCCCTCTTTCCCAAACCTTAACCATGCTTTTCCCCTGGGGTTTTCTTTTGCTAGGAGCATTTAGAATCTGTCAGGAATCAAATTTGAAGATCAGTGCCTTAGAGTTTACTAGAAGTGGCATGTGGAAATTTTGAAGCATGGTGTAGCCTTGTATAAACAAACATCTGCTTTTTCAAACCAAAAAGAGATGAGGGCCTCCAGACACAAAAAGTGCATGCCTTTAAAGACAATGTTGAATTTTCCAAAAGCATTTAAATTACTACTCCAATTACACAGACATTCCTCAGTTCTTCAAACTTATCAAGCTACTGCCAGGCTGGATCGAGGCCTTTGTGTAAACTGCTCTCTCTCCTTCTGCCAGAGACAACATGCCCACCTCATGGCTCAGCTTATATGCGCCGTGAAAAGACCTTCTACAACCTCTATTCAAGACAGACCAATTGTCTCAGAACTGTCTTACTCCAAAGGTCTCACGACAATCTCTAACCATTTAATGCAAAGAACCCCAAACTTTTTGGCATCAGGGACAATTTCAAGGAAGACAAGTTTTCCACAAAGAGGTAAGGGACGATGGTTTGGGGATGATTCAAACGCATTCTATTTACCGTGCACTTTATTTCTATTATTATTGCATCAGGTCCACCTCAGACCATCAGGTAATTAGACTCCAGAAGTTGGGGACCCCTGGTTTAATTAATTCATTTCTTACCTTTTGCAGTCTGCCCCCTAGACTCAATTCTAGGGCAGATCCAGCATTTTATAACCGTAAAGCTGATTTACATGCAGCTGACACATCATATGCTTTCGTGGCAAGTGAAAAACACCAATTTTAACTCAGTTACTAAATCAATATTCTGTCTCCTACAGCATTTGACTGCAGTAACATAGACAGCAATTTATCAATCATATAGGTCAGTTTGAAGAGGGGGATGAAAAGAGGAAGGCAGGAGAAAAAACGTGCAACTCCCAAAACAACGTAGGGAAGAGGAGAGCCGGAGCTGCAAGTGTCCAGAAGATGTCAGGCACTGTCATCGCCTTCTGCCACCTGAGTCACCAAAAGCAAATCACCAAAAACTGAAGGCAGTAAGAATATTACAGAGAATATAACAAGCTAAGTCCTGTAACCAGTAACAGGTATCTATGCATGCATATGTACCTATAACAGGTATCTCAAACTTTATAACATGCATTTTTATATTGACATAATCTCTGGCTGTATTTTATATACTAACCCTCAAAGACATTGGTTTCTGTCCCTATGAAATGTTTATTGACACTTACCCTGTAAACCACCTTAATTCCTTTCTTGGAAACAAGGTGACTGCTGAATTTCTAAATGAAGAACAACTGGGAACACAAGAAGCCCTGCCAGTAGACAAGTGGCAAACAGTCTGACACGTTAATGAGAAAAGAGAGAAGTTGAGGGGTGACTTGATTAGAAGACAGGAAACAGGAAATATAATTCAGCATGTAAGTTTCATATCATTTTTCTTTTTTTTTGTTTTACCCCAAAAGGTTCTATTACCTTTATACTAGTAAATTTTTTAAAAAACTTTTTTTTCTTTTTTTTTTTTTTAATCCTCAAGAAGGATACAACTGTTGATCCAGCCTCAAAACCTCTGTCCAAATGGACTTCCAAGGATGAGCTGGTGACCTCCCATGGATATGAGCAGCTTTC
The DNA here is from genome assembly GCF_019320065.1 of Cervus canadensis. Lineage (NCBI taxonomy): Eukaryota > Metazoa > Chordata > Mammalia > Artiodactyla > Cervidae > Cervus > Cervus canadensis. Next base: position 20,822,125 of record NC_057407.1, on the reverse strand, counting down.
ATGACAAGTTCAGAAAGCTGAAGGTTATAAAGTGAGCTCTATCTGCTCAGAGGAAGCCTGGCCTTACAGTGACCATCAAGCATCTCCTGAAGCTGCCCAGCCACAAAGGCAGAGGCCTGAGACGGCAGCAGATGAAATGGAAGACAGAGGCCAAGCACTGGAACAGAGTCAGGAAGTAGAGCCAGAGAAGGCTGGGTCACTCCTGTAATCAGCAAACATCTCCTGTGCGTACATGCATGACACAGAAACAGGCAAAACCAACCATTCCCAACAACAATGGGAAAGACAAGCAAGTGAACTGGCCATTACAACACTAACGGGGATTCGAACAGAGGGAAACCCAGAGCACCGTGAATCCAGAGAGGAAACACTCTGAAAACCAAGATGTCAACCAGTGTGAGCTGCAAGGTACTTAGATACACAATTTTTGCTACTATTGCGTAGTTGCTAAGTCACGTATGACTCTTTTACAACGCCAAGGGCTGTCCATGGCACTTCCCAGGCAAGAATACCAGTGCAGGCTGCCATTTCATTCCCCATATCTCCTGGCATGTCTCCTGAATTGCAGGTGGGTTCCTTTACTGCTGAACCACCAGGGAAGCACATGAATTCACAATTTATGAATATTGACATCCATGGGAATGTGTGGGGCTTCTAAACTCTTTTGAAAAAAATAAAGATGAGACAAGTAGCACACAGCTTGAAAGCCCTTATACTTCATGCTGTGTCACCAAGATTGGATCAAGTCAAACCTACATCTATATCAAGATCCATGACTCATCTACCTAATTCAATTAGGAGTAATGCCACAGTAAATGCATTAGTGTAGTTTCAAAGTATGTCATATCAGGACAGTACAGTTTCCAGGACATTTCGGCCTCCTAAAGGGTATAAAGCGATTTTAACAAACCTAGCCTTGCAGAAAGCAAATCCATCTAAGCAAGCCATTAAGTTCAGGGGAAATAGCTTTCCAGCCAGTCAGTCACTGGCATTGTGGAAACAATACATGCAGTTGACTGACCCACAATTTATGAGTTACCCAGATGCTCTTTAATTATGTTTCAACATGCCAAACAAATTTTCCATTCGGAAAATTGCTCCCAGCTTATGTTCTCAGGAAATGAAAGATTTGGCATGTACTTTATTGAGAAGGAGGGACATTATCGGTACCAGTGCCGTGTACCTGGGAGTTAACCAAATGTGGAATTCCCACCACACAGAGTCCTTACTCCCAGCAGGGGGGAAGCAGTAGTTCTTTTCTATGTGCCTGTTGTTATCTGCACGTTGACTGGGGTTGGGGGTAGGAGATTGTAAGAATGTATTTCATAGGAGTGGGTAACAAAAATGAGGATTAAAACCCTGAAATAAACATTTCTTTCAAAGGAGTTACAAGAATGTTTAGAAATCGCTTATAAACACACACACACACAAATTAGAAATACACTAACAAAACCATCTATTATAGTGTTTGTTCTCTATTTCCAAGTTCTATACCATCTGCTCTGTTTGTATTTACTTTCATGAGTCCTATGAGAAAAATATTACTAAAATCCATTTTAAAGATAAACCATGGAGGAATCAAACCCATCAACAGTCTTTTACTAAAGTTGATGCTTCATCACTAAAAACTGGTAAATATCCTCAACTGGGTATTACAGACTGAAAAGATGTAACTAAACTAATATAGACCCACTGGTTCTCCACCAGGACCAATTTTTACATCTCACCCACCTCTGGCCCCTGGGAACAATAGCAATGTCTGCAACCATTTGGATTATCATGACTTGAGGAGGCAAGAAATACTGGCATCTAGTGGGTCGACGGCCACCAATGATGCTAAACATACTACAGCACAGAGGACAGCCTCCACTCCAATCAGCGAACTGTGTCTATGCGTGCTTAGTCACTCGGTTGTGTACAATTCTTTGCAACATCGTGGTCTGTAGCCTGCCAGGCTCCTCGGACCATAGAATTTTCCAGGCAAGAATACTGGAGTGGTTTGCCATGCCCTTCTCCAGGGGATCTTCTTGACCCAGGAATCAAACCTACATCTCCTGCACTGGGAGGTGGATGCTCTACCACTGAGCCACCACGGAAGCCCAATCAGTGAATTAAATGGACCCGAACTGCACATGGAACAACAGACTGGTTTCAAACAGGAAAAGGAGTATGTCAAGGCTGTATATTGTGATCCTGTTTATTTAACTTATATGCACAGTACATCATGAGAAATGCTGGGCTAGAAGAAGCACAAGCTGGAATCAAGATTGCAGGGAGAAATATCAATAACCTCAGATATGCAGATGACACCACCCTTATGGCAGAAAGTGAAGAGGAACTAAAGAGCCTCTTGATGAAAGTGAAAGAGGAAAGTGAAAAAGGTTGCTTAAAGCTCAACATTCAGAAAACTAAGATTATGGCATCTGGTTCCATCACTTCATGGCAAATAGATGGGAAAACAGTGGAAACAGTGTCAGACTTTATTTTTGGGGGCTCCAAAATCACTGCAGATGGTGATTGTAGCCATGAAATTAAAAGACGCTTACTCCTTGGAAGCAAAGTTATGACCAACCTAGACAGCATATTAAAAAGCAGAGACATTACTTTGCCAACAAATGTCTGTCTGGTCAAGGCTATGGTTTTTCCAATGGTCATGTATGGATGTGAGAGTTGGTGTGTGAAAAAAGCTGAGTGCTGAAAAATTGATGCTTTTGAACTGTGGTGTTGGAGAAGACTCTTGAGAGTCCCTTGGACTGCAAGAAGATCCAACCAGTCCATCCTAACGGAGATCAGTCCTGGGTGTTCATTGGAAGGACTGATGCTGAAGCTGAAACTCCAATACTTTGGCCACCTCATGCAAAGAGTTGACTCACTGGAAAAGACTCTGGTGCTGGGAGGGATTGGGGGCAGGAGGAGAAGGGGACGACAGAGGATGAGATGGCTGGATGGCATCACCAACTTGATGGACATGAGTTTGAGTAAACTCCAGGAGTTGGTGATGGACAGGGAGGCCTGGCGTGCTGTGATTCATGGGGTCACAAAGAGTCAAGACACAACTGAGCAACTGAACTGAACTGAAATGAAATGTCAATATGAAGAATTGATGCCTTTGAAGTGTGGTGTTGGAGAAGACCCTTGAGAGTCCCTTGGACTGCAAGGAGATCAAACCAGTCAATCCTAAAGGAAATCAACCCTGAATATTCACTGGAAGGACTAATGCTGAAGTTGAAGCTCCAATACTTTGGCGGGCCACCTGATGCAAACAGCTGACTCATTAGAAAAGACCCTGATGCTGGGAAAGATTGAAGGCAGGAAAAGAAGGGGACGATAGAAGACGAGATGGTTAAAAAAAAAAAAAAAGACGAGATGGTTGGAAGGTATCACTGACTCAATAGACATGAGTTTGAGCAAGCTCCAGGAGATGATGAAGGACAGGGAAGCCTGGTGTGCTGCAGTCCACAGGGTCACAAAGAGTCCAACACGACTGAGCGACTGAACAACACCAGCAACATTCAATAATGGTGAGACTGAGGAAGACTACTGTAGAGGAATGCAGATCTCCAGGGATTATCAGAACCAGTGACTTTCTGTGTCCATGGTCCTTAAGAGGCCCATTGGGAGCTATCTAAGCAAACGAAAAGAAAGTCAAGAGGATACAGATCTGGATTAAAATTCTCTGTTCACTTGTGTATACTGGGGAGCAAGGGTGTTGTATATAAGTATTTGAGTGAAGAACTCCATACCTAAAGTAATCAATCTAGTCAACTCTGTATTTCCAGGAAAAATGGTAACTAAAATATTCTTTTGAAAAAGAGGCTATTACTCTTACTGCCACTAAACTCCTCCCTATTCTGCCCACGGACCATTTGAACAGCTAGAAAAATCCCCCTATAAAACAACATGACAAGGATGTCAAGAAGGTAACGAATGAGTGAGACATGTCAAAAGGAGACAATAAGGAATGGAAGGAACTGTAGGGGGAGAAAAAGCATGCTTTATCTAAAGCAGTCAGTGGCTACCCATCTAACTGGTTGCAGCCAAAGAGACACTGACCCAGTGGATATCTCCTTATTTAAAGATACTAAAATCTGTCTCACTCTAACATCCACCCATTAGCCACCACTCTGAAAGCTGATCAGTATGTTCCTGCACCCAGAGGACAAATACTTGTAACCACTATTAGGTAACTTCATTCTCTCCTCACCCACATCCCAAGACTCTTGGCTAAACAGCAGGCAATCCCTTTCTGATGCTGTTGGCTCTTCCTCACAATACATTATTTCATACCTTCTCACCATGCCACATGGCCTTTCCTGTATGCACCTGAAAATAAAAATTCTAGAAAAGGTGGTGGGTGAGGAGGAGACAAACAGACAAAGCACATTTTATATCTATCAATTTGTTAATCAGTCTGCCTCCAGCAAATAGCCTCTAAGTTTCTTACGAACTGCTATTTCTCCAGAATATCAATCATGCCTGAGATTTGGTAAGTATGCAATAAACATTTGCTGACTAAATGAATATTTAAATCCTGATTAGTATGCCTGATGTGACCATTCTAGTAATAAAGCAGAGAGTGTTATGCTCTTTTTTACAGTACAATACAATGAAGACATACAGAAAAATAGACTGTCACCAGAATCACCACCAGGTCAACTTTTACATGAACACAGAACAGGTCAAATCCAGAAAAAGGGGGTATGCTACAGTGAAAACAACCTCCAGTTCAGTCTTCTACATCCTCAACTATAAATTATTTTGAGTTTGTTTCCTTCTAACAAGAATAATTATAAAAATACCACATAAGATTATATAAACAATCTGGGAAGCAAAAAAAATGTACCTTAAAATACCTAAGGAAGCCAATGATGGCCAATCTTACCACTGTTATTCAATGCTGTCCCGGAAGTTCTAGCCAAGGCAATCATACAAGAGAAGAAATAAAAGTCATCTAGATCACAAAGGAAGAAGTAAAACTACCTCCAGTCAGAGAAGATACAATTTTACATACAGATGATCTCAAAGAAAACCACCAAGAAATGATCAGAACCAATAAATGAGTGAAGCATTCCAGATAAATATATAAAACTATACCCTGGAAATGAACAGTCCGAAAATGAAATTGAAAACAGGAAAAAGAATAAAATCTCTCAGAATAAATTTTACTGAAGTATAACACTAGTGCATTGAAAATTACAATGAAATCATAAAAACCAATTAAAGACCTAAGTAAAATGACAGACATCCCCTGTTCACACATTAGACTTTAAATTATTCCAGTGTTTTAATTGGAACTGATTCTGAGGACACAGAGTTAGATAGCCCAGAAGCCTATGAAGAAAGCTGTCCTTTAAGGTTTTAATTGTCTTACTAATCAAGGTTCAAATGGTTTGATCACCATGTAAATACCACATTTTCCAATGGTTTTCATAAGGAATTTTCACATGTTTGCTTTCTTTCCTATCAAAATAGGAAATGAGGTAAATTCCACAGGTTTTATTCGTGGTGAACCTACATTGGCTACTTTGCAGTTTTTATAACCCTAATTAGACTTTTTTCTATTACTATATGGTAGTAGTTGAAAAGACCAAGGAATTCTGATACATAGGTTGGTGATCTTATAGAATAAAAGATCTGGTGAAACCATGTCACTCGATACATCTACAAACTGACAAGGCAACTAAATTTCCTGCATTCCAACTTCAAAATGTGGGATAATTCTGTTGTGCTTTACAAGTCCAGGGAAAATGTCAAGTAAGAACAAAAAGAGAAATGCAAATCAAAGAAAACTGGTGTTCACATATTGTATTTCCTATAAGATGACTAACTCTACAGTGAACCACTAAAGAGAACTGAAAGCAGAAAAAAAGAATGAAATCCTACTGGCTCATCATCACTACCCAAGTCACGGAATGAAGAAGGCTCTCCAGGGCAAAGGGATCTATCACTCAGGCTTGTCAGGACTCCCAAAATTAATTTCTTTCCACGAGATGCAGCAAATTCGCCAATATTCATAAAAGGCTCCATCAATAAAACTGAAAATGTTAAGTGTTTCAGTGAGTTTTGGTGATAAATGCCAGAATATGTGCAACAATTCTGATACCCTGACACTTCGGGTGCAAATTATCTCCTATAGAAAGTCCCAAATTTAACAACAGAGATCTCAGGAAGTACTTCTCTCACTTAATAAGCCTTGGCAGCATTTCAAATTAAATACTCTATTGTGCAAGGAGCTAATTATGTTACGATTAAACCGAAAGAATGAGCGGGACATTTACTGTACTTTCAGTAATTATGCCAGCGTTCTATATTCAAAATAAGGTCCTCCTCATGTTGAAAGTTGTCACTGCTAATCCAATAAATTCTACAAACACACAGCTTGCTCAATGTTTAAATATTTTGGAAACGAAGAGGTATTTTATTTCACCCACTAGCATTCATTTTACATTCTCTCCTAACTGCCAATATTTTCATTGTTTCCACCCCACTGCATCAGAAGTTTCCATATGTAAACACATTAACATCCCCTGAGTGTGTTTCTGACATGCAATTGAACAATTAATGCTTTTACTACCAAGGCCTACACACAACTACTGAACATTATTCTATTTAGTATATTTTTATCAAACACTCAAAGATGATAAATTTCTGTAAGCTGTTTGGTCAGCTGTTTCCTCCCCATTTCTGGCTTAATGATAAACTACAAAACAACCAAAATTAGGCACCTGTGTGGTTTCTCTGCAGTTTACATATTAACCCCCTACTGGGGACCTAAGCATTTGTACCAAAGTTCACAAACACAAAAATTAACTTCTGAGGGCCAGGTTAGCATTGTCAAATACCTCTCCACTGATGCAGAACATTCACGACCTCAATACTTAAGGAATAGCAATAAAGATACAAACACAAAGTCATGCGTCTGTGCTTCTGGTGGGTCCACACTGGACTAAAATTACATAAAAGCGAAGAATCACATCATTTAAATATGCCTTTTCTTCTTGGTAGACTGAATGGAAAATGTTCTTACATTTGGACCCTGGCATTTGATATCTAGGAATTTACACTTTAGATACACTTCAGATACAAAAGAAGTTTTAAAAAGGAATACAAAGACTGCACAAGGCAAAGCCCAGACTTTCTTTCTGATTTGAAAATGTAGGCCTGAATTAAAAGTTACCTTTCTCAATATTAAAAAAATAAGAATACACAGAGGGGAAAAGATGTTAATACTTCACGAATATAACTGGAAGACAGCTGAAATTCCAATAAATAAGTAGTCAGACACATTATTATCTGACCCAGTGAACATGAGTTTGAATGAACTCCAGGAGATGGTGAAGGATAGGGAAGCCTGGCATGCTACAGTCCATGGGGTCTCAAAGAGTTGGACATGACTTACTGGCTGAACAAAACACATTATTATAAAAGATGCAAAAGAAGTAATACTTCACAGCAAATAAATGACATAAGGTAGAAATACAGTTATTGAAGAAAGCCATGAATTAATGTTAGGTGGGAGAAGAGGAAGGTAAGTTATAGAACGGCTTTAACAATGTGATCACATTCTAATCCATATTACCTAGACAGACACTGGTGAACTTGAAATCCTGAATTTGTACCTTATTTTTAACAAAGGGAGGTGTGAGCTGTAAGTAAGGCAGAGTGGAAAAGGAATTGAGTAAGAACACTTGTTTCTACTTTTCATTATTTAATTTTTCACATTAAGCCTGCTACTTCTATAATTTTTTCACATTCCAAGTACTAAACACAAAAAGTTTCCTAATGTACTCCACAGGGGGAAAAAAAATTGCCATTTAATATTTGGAATTAATATTTCCATGGTTTTATAATTCATAAAACTAACACATTTGTGAACTATTTATATGAAATGGTATTTAAACTATATCTGGATGAGCAAACAACAGAAACTATTTAACTTGTTTCACTCTAGACAATAATTACTGCTTTTGAAAGCAACCAATTTACACTGAACAGATTTTAGAACTATAGAAAAGTTGCAAAAATAGTATCATTTCCTTCACTCAGCTTCCCCAAATGTCATCTTATATAACCACATTCCAATGATCAAAACCAGAAAATTAACATTGGGAAGACACAATGAACTGAAAGACAGACCTTACATGAAATATTCCAGGTGTTCATTCATATCTTTTCTAGTTCTAGAATCCCATATTGCATTCAGTAATTCCTCCTTAGTCTCCTCCCGTCTCTAACGGTTTCTCCATTTTTCCTGATCTCTCACCATCTCAACGGAAGAATCCTGATCCACAGCATGACCCTCAGTTTGGGGTATCTAACAGAATCCCAGGACTGGAGTGACATTATGCTGTTTTGGCAAGAATACCATAGAAGTAATACTATATCCTTCCTGATTACTGTTTCTAATTCTAAGAGAATCTTTCATTGACACTGGGTTATTGAATGCTCACATTTATTACCATTATTTGTAATGCCCCCCCCCCTTTTTTTTTTTGAGAAAAACTGCTTCTAATGAATCATGGTTAAGACTTCAAAAAAGTAGGAAATGGATTTCAGTTGTAAGGTTTCCCCATCGCCACTCATGTCCCTCACATTGGGTTGGTTCTTTGTATCAAGGGGGCATCAGGCCACTACTTCACACTGATTTTAGGTACATGGAGGGAGTAGAAAAAAAGTCAACCATCTGCAAGATTTGCTCTCCAGTTACATCCCTAGAAAGGAATGATGGCACTCATAAGAATGGAAAGACCCTTGGCAAAGGCTTGAAGCCAGTCTGTGAAACGTGTGCGTGTGTATCACTAAGGCACACCTCCAAGCAGGGACCCCTCCATCTGATAGATGTCTGAATCACTAACTACCCAAACACCCAAACACAAATACAGAGCAAACACTTCTTTCGAAACATGAGGTAACTTCCCTTTGAAACACTTGCCAGTTTCTCTCCTTTACAAAGATAGACATTTACCGATTAATCAAGTAGCTGGTGTAGTTATCATTAGAAACATTATGATTCTTTTAAATGAGGATCCTCTCTCTCTCAAAATCTTTTGCCTCGCAGATGGCACTCAAGTACTCCTGACACCATCCCCAGGCAATCCCAGGGCCCTTCTGAAACGCTTCCCTGCATGGTTTCAATAGGAACCACTTTTTCAAGTGTCAGTTGCTGAAACGGGATGCTGAGAAAGAGGGCTGCAGCCTCTGCAAACACTCCATATTCTAAGCGGGTTTTGTGCTTTGGTGTATGATTTCTACACACAGAAAAGAGAGGAAGTAAAGGAGAAGAGGGATCAAAACCCAGAGCAAGAGATTTCATGAGATCTTTATCCACCTTGAATCTCCCGTCTTTAGATAAGGGCATGTGGCAGAAGGAAGAGAGGAAGGAGAATTTCTAAAGGCAACAATTTTTTATTCCTACTGATCCGGTACACCTCTTAAAGTCTTGGCATAGTCAAAGAAAAAGGTAGGGAAAAAAGGGAAAGGGACAAAAAGAAAAAAGTATTGTAGATATTTAAGTGAAAAGGAAGACAATTTACCTCTCTGATCCAAAAACCACCCCCATCCCAGAAGTCCCTATAAATGTGAAATTAGCCTGGAGATAGTAAATACAGAACCCAACAGCAACACTGAAAACCAATCTGCATAAGGTAGATAAAATCCTGGGAAGAAAAACTTGTGATGAGACCCAGTCAAACTTGAGGAGATAAGCTTCCCAGAGGTGGTCGAGAGAATCCAGCACAGGCTGCCAGGCCAAGCCCACATCTCAAGGCCTGAAATAGACAGAAAACGGGGAACGGCCCTTGTTGATGACACTGGCCGGGGAGCTCCTGAGCTGCCAAGATGAGCAGATGATGGAGCAAAGCGTCCTGCTCAGGGTTCTGCATTCCTGTGGCTGGGACGGTCTGATCCAAAGCTCTCATTGCTAGGCTCTACAACTGGTTTCAGAGTGCCTTTTGCCACCAAAAACCATAGTAACAGAAACAGCTGACATTTCTGCTGTGTCAAACGCTGTCTAGGATTTGAATCACCAGAAATAATCCCATTTATGACCACTGTTCTCCTAGACACTGTTTGACAGAGAGGCAGCAAAGCAGACAGAAGACAACCGAGGCTCTCTCCTCTCACTGCGCAGTCAGGAGGGGTGGGAACTGACGTGAACCCAGAAAAGCTGACTCGGCGGCCTGATCACTTCGCTGCTCATCTACACTGCCTTCGGAAACGTCACTCATTCTTAGTCAGGTTAGAGAGCTAATCGGTAAAAACGTCTGCCTGATAAGTAAGAGAAATGAGGTGGAAAAATCTACCTTCCTTCGGCGCTCCCAGAAACACACCCCCACATTCATCACTATACCGCACATTCCCAATTTACTTTCCTGAAAGAAATAATATTTTATAACATAAAATAAATGCCAAATGCAACCCATAAGCCATTCTACTGTACTTTTCTTTTCCTACCAGCTACCTAAAGTTGAAAAATGCTTCTCATGTCCAAAAAAAATACAACTGACTACCACTATTTAACAAGATTCAATGTTTCAGTATATTTACTTTTGATGTTTTGTTGTTTAGTCGTTAAGTCGTGTCCAACTCTTTTGCGGCCTCCATGGACTATAACTCACCAGGCTCCTGTGTCCGTGGGACTTCCCAGGCAAGAATACTGGAGTGGGTTGCTACTTCCTTCTCCAGAGTATTTGCTTTAGATTTGTTTTAACATTAAAGAAATGAAATATTACAGGTAAAGCTAAAAGTTTATTCAAGTTGACCGATGCGTCTTATTTACTCGTTTCAGCAGCTGCCTGGTCCCCCAAGGCATGAATGTAACACATGGATTTACCAATTGCATGGTGAGAGTCACTGAGGTTGTAGCCAGTTTTCTGCATCACAAATTGTGCTGTGATGAGTATCTGACATGTCACCCAGGCTACTTGTATCAAGAGTTTTTCTCAGCTACAAATGGAATTTTTTGATCAAAAAGCAGAGAAATCTTCAATTTTAGTGAAGAGCTTCCCCAAATGGTGGAATCCATTTGCTCCCATCCAATGCCTCTTCTGAAAGAGGAAGAAAACATAAGATACATTTGGCAACTCAATTACTTCACTTTTTAACTCTTCGTCAGTCCAGAGATGCATGGTTCTGATTCAAAACAAATGCCTCAGATTTTCTGAAGATGGAACTGCAAATGAGAAACATAATTCCAAGGAAAAGCTCTTTCTTTCCAAACATAGCTGTTTCACCAAGCTGGGTATTCCGTTTGTGCCACGACCTCTGGATTCTTCTGGGAACACACAGTCTAGATGTGCAGAAGGCTCACACACACCCTGGCCCAGCTCACTGAGGAGAAACTGTTGTGACCCTTCACACACATACGGGGGCTTCCCTGGAGAAGGGAATGTTACCCAGTCCATCATTCTTGGCTCAGAAATCCCATGGACAGAGGAGCTTGGCGGGCTACCGCCCAAGAAGTCGCAAAGAGTCAGACAAGATCTAATGACTAAATTACCACCACCACACGTATACAATGATACACCTCAGGAATGATTGTGCCATATGCTAAGTGAGCACGAAGGAAGGGCCAGACAAGCCAAGCACTGACACAATCACCAAACCAGCCTCAAAACGAAGTGTGATGCCATTTTACAGATGCAGAAATTGGGGCTCAAAATGCATAAGTAATTTGTCCAAGATCATAAGGCCAGCAAGTCATGGAGCCGAACACGACAAAAGCAATTCATCCTAACTCTCAAATCAACAATACTGCATTTCAAACACCCACTGCAGGACAGACACTGCATTTAATACACGTGCATGTTACTTCCACAGGAAATATATTTATTTGGCCCAATCTACTCCATAGCAAGACCTTTTGACCAGTGTTTCTCTTAGTGAGGTTCCAACAGTAAATGAAGTTTATGGAGAAAGCTCTGTGATCCAAGAATTCGCTGTCTGCTTATCACTTACACAGAGTGAGGAGGTATTTTCAGCTGTCGAGAGCTTTGAGCTGGGCATCAGAAATGCTGAGCGAAAACACTCAGGTATAAAATACAGATCTCTGAAATCTGACTGCCTGTGGCCTTTAAAGTTAAACAGCTGTGCTGAGACACAGAAAGGAAAGCGAGACAGAGAGAGCCATTTATCTCCTGCAAAATGCACCGCAAGCCGGCGGTGTTGCCTGGGAGCCACGATTCTAAAAGGCCTCGGCGATTCCCAGAACTGGCTGCCCTGATGACCATGACTCCTACCCCAGAATCGATCGGTTAGCGGGACACAAGATGAATTCTAAAACGTAAGATGAGCGAGAAACCGGTCTCTTCCCTTTTCCCCTGTGCAAACCTGTCACTTTTAAGGTAACTTAGCTGGAACCCAACAGATCCAAACATGACAGCTCAGTCCTGGCAAGAGAGACAGAGCAAATATTTTTTAAACACATCAAACTTTCTTCATTTCATGGAAGTCACTACAGATTCTGTCAAATGATCCATCCCGTCATCCGACTGGGCCCAGAGGATGATATTTTCCCTACTAGGATCAAGCACCCAGTGGAGAGTCAGCACTTTTATGCTTTTTTAACAACAGAAGAAAGCAAGAAGAAACTGGAGCCCTGAAGGGACCTTCAAGATACTCTACTTAATGACCCTCCATTCTAGAAGCCAGGAAACTGAAGTACAGAGAGACTGGCAATCTGAACCAATGATGCCCTTCTTTTCCTAAAACCTCTGCATTGAACTTCATCTGTAATTCTGTTTCACTGCTGATTTCAAAACAGCAATGTTTTAAAACATATTTCATAGTCATTAAGGGATCTTTTTGTAAATGACTTAATTGATTTCACAATGTAAGGCACAGACAACCTGGCTATTGTTAATTTTTACAATTCTATTTTAACTAACATTTCAAAAGAACTTTACAGTTTGTATAGTACTGTCACAGAACTGGGAAGTAAGAATCATGTTTCCCATTTAACAATGGAAAACTCAGAGTCAGTCAAGTATATTGTGTATTAAAACTATTAACATGTATTTCCAGCAAAAGGCAGGAAAACAATGTTATTTATATAGTAGCATAAATAGACACAATAACATTGTTTTCCTGCCTTTTGCTGGAAATACATGTTAATAGTTTTAGTACACAATATACTTGACTGACTCTGAGTTTTCCATTGATAAGTAGCAATATATAGATACTTTTTTCCTAAAATGATGTAAAAGACAATGCCGAGAATTTTATATTTCACATGTACAATTGCTTGGATGATCTTAAATTATAACACTTTTTCAATTAAATAAGACAATATACAACATCTAGTCTACTCCCTCATTTAAAGTTACTTGTATTTCACTTTTAGAACTACATATTTAAGTGCTTTAAACTGTAAAAGCTGTAATATGTACACACCTGGATAAAGCTATATCAGCTGTTTTTTACCAGCTGAGCCACAAGGGAAGCCCAAGAATACTGGAGTGGGTAGCCCACCCCTTCTCCAGTGGATCTTCGTGACCCAGGAATTGAACCAGGATGTCCTGCACTGCAGGCAGATTCTTTACCAACTGAGCTATCAGGGAAGACTGATACTAATTTATATATCAAGAAAAATAAAAATACAGACGTTCACCAAAGCAAACTTAAGTTCACAACAGATCTATTAATTGCAGTCATAAACTGGAAAGAGTCCAGATGACCATCAACAAGATGCACAGAAAAGTAAACTGTGGTAGAAACATGCAATAAAACAGGACATAGGAAAAGAGACAACAGACTACGTAAGTAACATCATAGACAAATCTCACAGACACGAAGAAAGAAAATCCAGAAACATAAAGTACATATGGTATGATTCCATTTGTAGAAAAATCAAGAACAGGCAAAACTCATCAATGGCCACAAAAATGAGAAGAGTGCTTCCCTCAGGGAGAGGGGAGTTTACAGATAAGGAAGGGGTGCAAGGGAATCCTCATGAGGGACCAGGAACAGTCTCAGCATCCATCCGCGTGGTTGTGACCTGCATCTCAGCACACGTGTCATTGCTGAACAATGGAAGTGAGTTCACTTTATACACAAGCATGTTCTTGCTGTTGTTCAGTTGCTCAGTCGCGTCTGACTCTTTGTAAGCCCATGGACTGCGGCACACCAGGCTTCCCTACCCTTCACCATCTCCCAGAGTTGGCTCAAACTCAAGTCCACTGAGTCGGTGATGGCATCCAACCGTCTTGTCCTCTGTCATCCTCTTCTCCTCCTGCCTTAAATCTTTCCCAGCATCAGGGTCCTTTCCAATGAGTCAGTTCTTTGCATCAGGTGGCCAAAGTATTAGAGCTTCAGTTTCAGCATCAGTCCTTCCAATGAATATTCAGGGTTATTTCCTTTAGGATGGACTGGTTGGATCTCCTTGCAGTCCAAGGGACTCTCAAGAGTCTTCTCCAACACCATAGTTCAAAAGCATCAATTCTCTGGCGCTCAGCTTTCTTTATGGTCCAACTCTCACCTGCATGCATCATACATGACTACTGGAAAAATCATAGCTTTGACTAGACGAACCTTTCTTGGCAAAGTAATGTCTCTGCTTTTGTATATGCTGTCTAGGTTGGTCATAGCTTTTCTTCCAAGGACCATTTTAATTTCATGGCTGCAATCACCATCCACAGTGATTTTAGAGCTGAGGAGTTACTGGAGCCCAATAACAGGTACATCAGAGCAAAAATAAAACCCACAGCAGAAAAAGCCATAGTGACGACCAAACCCCATCCTCCTCAGGTTAAGCAAAACAGGGAAGCCACAGAGAGAATAGGCTTAATTTACCAGTTCCTAGAGGTAACCAACCTCAAAGCCAGCGATCCTACAATGCTCCTAAAATCTCTAAAAAATTCTAAGCAAGTCACCAAATAAGACCTTGTTATAAATGTGCCTGCTGAATTAAAAATGAGGTACAAAGCCCAAAGGAATTCGAAATAACATGAGTTCCAGAAAGCCTGGCCCTAGAAACTTCGAAAACTGTAAGAAACAGCATTTGACCTTGACCCTGAATTGTTGCATTACTTGTGCTTACTTAAACAACCAAAAAAGCCCCATATCTTTACTAACCATTTTCTGTTACAAATTAGCCTCAGGGTAATTCTACAGGTCAAATGTGTTCACTCTGCCCAGCAAAACCTTCAGACTCAAACTCACACAGGAAAAATATAACAGGGAGAGGTGAGAGCCCAGAAGGTGGGGAGAGGAACAGGAGAGGGAACCAGGAAGGCAAGAGGGGGCACTGGAATCCAAAGCCCTGGGTGGGGAGCCCGGCCACCCAAGAAGACAGCAGGGAGGCCAGGGTGCGGGGGGCGGTGACCAGAAAGAAGCAAAATCAGCAAGCCCACCAGGGGTACAGCCACAGAAGACCTTTTCTTCTAAAACTTAGGGACTGCGGAATCAATTCTGAGAAAGGAAAGGAATCCCACGAGGACTGTGGGCAAAGAAGTGACATAAAAAGATAGCTGACAATCTCTGATCTTGGGGCTATTCCATCATCAGGTAGGACAGAACATGACTCACTGCACAGAGTTTGTAATGGATCATATGAGACAACTAACAATTTGCATGTCCAATCCAGAGCCTGGCACAAACCTGGGTCTCAAGACATGTACCCTCTCTTCTCCTTGGTGAAGGGACTATTTGGGGGTAGGGCAGAAGGAGGAAGCTTAAGTAGAACAGGAGATCTTAAAAACCGGGGTGTACTAGCCAAGTCTACTTGTTAAACCACAACCACAGGACAGTCACGGAAGAAGGCAACCATTCCTATGTCTCATGCTCTAGGCTGCTGGGAGAAAGGTGCTCAGTCCAGCAAGGACACAAGGGCTCAGACTCTCAGTGGAAGACAGACCACTAGCCTCAACCTTTACAACCCACCTCTAGGCCCCAGGCTCAGGCAGGAACTCATCAACGAGCCCCACACAGCCCTGGCCTGTCTCTCATCTTCCGTGGGTCAGAAGCACGTGTCTGTCCTATGACAAGTTAACTGCGAGTGTTTTTTAAAAGAAGGGCTTCCCAGGTGGTGCAGTGGTAAAGAATCCACCTGCCAATGCAGGAGATGAAAGAGAGGAGGGTTTGATCCCTGGATTGAGAAGATCCCCTGGAGTAGGAAATGGCAATCTGCTCCAATATTCTTGCCTAGAAAATTCCATGGACACAGGAGACTGGTGGTCTACAGTCCATGAGGTCACAAACAGCCACATACAACACACCCATGCACTAAGAGAAGGGCTATTTCCCCTATCTCTATGAACTCCACCAGCAGCCTGATACAGGATAAATGCTCTAGGGAGATCCCTGAGGAAGGGAGGGGGAGAGGGATCACAGCGAGATGGGGAAGAGCTGCAGGGTAAAGGCTTGAATTGTCAGGGAGTTAGACCCACCCAAGGCCCACTTCTGCCACTCCCCAAAATGACCTGATTCCCTAGTTTTCCTAGGAAGATCAGAGTCATCAAAAGATCAAATGAGTAACGGATGAAAAGAGCTATCGTGTATGGTTCATAAAAAGCAGTGAGGAATGAAAGTTATTATTATTATAAAACAAAAGGGAGGGAAAGAAGAGAAGGGGACAGGCTCATGTTCTACAAAGGTCACCCACTTCTGCGCCTGCTCCATACACACATCCCCTCACAGTGAACCAGCTACCCAGCAGGGACTGCCTCCCCTGGCTTTCCTTCCATCAGTTACCCATTTAACCATTCTCACTTCAGGCAACCAAGTCAGCTCAACGGGGGCCGCTGGTATGTCTCCACGTGTAGCCACTCCTTGGCCATGGAGGCAGGCTGCAGGCAGCAGGGGGGAGAAGCCATGTCAGGCCCCCAGCGGGGACGCCATCAAGCCTGCGGCTGCTGAATCACAGTGACAAGAACACCCTGATGGGTTCCAGAAGGAACTTCTGGGGCCAGGAGGCCATCTGGTAGGGCTGCTGTCCCAATCCTGGGCAATCTGATGAAGCACGATGCCTGGCTGGGAGGCTTATGTTCCACCCAGCCAACAAGACTTGAATCCCACATCCAAGCCTCCTATGACCTGGTGCCCAGTGCTGCTGTGGTCTTTCTTCCCACAAACACGTGTCTCCAGTAGGATAAAGCAGCATCCAGTTCCAAAGAGGGGAAAACCCTGTGAAGTGTAATTTTTACAGGAAGGAACGATGCTGACTTCTCTGTGCTAACTTCCAGCCAGGTGTTCCAAGATGGGGATGTGCTTGCCCTTCTTCCTTGTGGTCCTCAGCCCCTGTCTCAACCTCACCTGTCTGGACAGGATGGGTCAGAAGCCTTCCAGTTCCTAAACCAACACCACCTTCTGCCCCTCTATAACACGAGAGTTAAGGAATGCAATCAGGGTCGAGTGCAAATAAAAGTGTGTATGACCAGGGGCAAAATGAAGAATGCATCTTCACACGTATCAGGAGTGGGGAAAGGGAAGTACAGGTGTTTAATAGGCAGGGTGAAGTAATAAACTAACAGCCGGTGACAGCAACAGGAGGCAGAGTTCCTAAAGAGTGGACAGAGCAAATTCAGCCTGTTCCTGGATGGAGTGGGAATGGCGCTGCATGAATTACCCATTGCACATGGAAGCAGGGATAGGTGAACTCCCTGGTTCATTTATAAAGCAGCCCCATCAGAGGTCACCATATTCTTATGCTGGCCATATACGATTGAAGATTATATCTATGGACAAACCAGAGTCCCTCCGTCTGGCAAAGGAAGACTGGATCACCACTGACTTAACTCCACAGACACTAACCCCAGTACAACACCCCAGGCCTTCTGTGGCTGTCCTGGCTACATGGCCATCGGAGGAGATATCCTTTATCCTTGGGGTAATGGGCTCAGCTCAGAGATCCGGCCCCAGTGGTACAATGTGCAGACATAGCAAACAAAGCAGGAGAACTTAGTCAATGAGAAGGCAAACACGCTCTGCCCCGCTCATGGAGAAGCAGCTTGTTGCCACCTGCCTGCCAGCATGGGGGGGTACCCTAGTCCGACACAGGATGATTTTATGATGATCAGGTCAGAGGCCATCTGGAGCAGGAGGAAGCCTTGCCCCACTTACTCCACTGCAGAGAGTAATGGGATGGTGCACAGTCAGTACCCACTTGACGCTAGGCAGAGGTGGTCTCAGTTTGCATCTTGGCTTCACCACTCACTAGGTATGTGCTTCAGACTGAGACCTCTAGCACTCAGCTTTCTCAGCTAGAAAAGGAGAAAAATAAGAGTACTCTCCTGAAGTGACTTTTACAGATGATGAGAACAATGTAGCTATCTAACTGGTAGCTGCTTTATTATGACTGTTACTATCACTGTTGTGGTGATAGTTGATGTAACAGGGTTACATCAAGTTACATTCTAAGCTGCACTGCTTTTGACCCCACAGATTCACTGGTCACATACATGATGCAGTCCCCCGGCTTGCTTCTGGACAAAAAGCATCATCATCCCCAGTGATCAACAAAAATGATCCCTGGTCTCTGGATACCTGGAAACCGCTATGAACCTGTAGACTGGAGGGGACAGGGCTGGGGTGGCAGACGGGGTGGGCGAGGAAATGACAATTTGACACTGGCAAGCTGACACAAACGGCCCTTCCAAGACACCGAAACCTCACAAGACACCTCCTGCAGAACCACTGGAATAGTATGGAGAGGAACACCAGGGAGTAGTCTAGGAAGAAAAGGAAACCGACGCTGCATGTTACAAGGAGCTGGATCCTGGAGTCTCCTTCAGAGTGTATTTCGAATCTGTCGTTTCCTCTCAATTTGCAGAGCACAGATGTTGAAGAGAAAACCTTAAAACGTTTGGGTTATTGAACACTCCGGGTGACTGCTGAACCAGATTTTAAGAGGGCAATGGCAGCCAGAAAATTATAGCTACAAGGTGAAAAATCAAGAGCTGAAACAGACTCAGTTCACTACACAAAGTAGAACTTGATCGTTTTTTAGAGCAAAATCAAGTGACAAGCAAATGACTCTGGTTCCCTAATCCCCCTGGGATTTGCCTTAATTCCCCCTGAATCCCCGAGATGCTCAGTATAACTGATTTGCTTACAATTAAGCAGCATTCGAAGACTGAGGGTCTCCACGCCCGGCAGTCAGATGTCAGGGGGAGCATGATCCACTGATCAATAGAATGATCGATAGACAAAGATGGACATCTTTAGAGATCAGTATCACAAGCCAAAGTCCCAACAGTGCTGTGAGACACTGGGACACTTTTGTCTTCTGGGCTACTGAATTGAAGTCCTGGGTGAATAAATGAAGGAGTAAGATGAAAGAATAGGCCATAATTATGTGGCAGGAAGAATTCTACCACCCTAACAAACATTCACTGATCCTTATCAATGACAAGTGCCACAGGAAGGGCTGTTTGGTTTTGTTCTCATAAACATCCCACGTGGTAAGCGATTTTATTCTCCCCACTTTACAACAGAGAATGAGGGATGCAAAGGAGTTAACTGATTTGTCTAAAGTTCCATTAACTTAGGGGAGAGCACGACCTAGGGTTGGGACCTTGAGCTACCTCGATCTTACTGCCCTTCTTCTTAACCAGCATGCAAATAACCTTGGACAACCTCTTCAGAGTTGATATAGATGAATGAGTTCTGCTAAATATGTAAGGCACCTCTGAGGTTCATTCCAGGTAATACTGCTGAACTCTCTTCTAGTGAAAGTGGAAAACAGCTGAATTGAAGGTTCACTATACATACAAATCTGACCTTTCTTTTAAATGTTTAAATGATGTGTTCAGAATTTAATGATGGACCCCCCCCCCCGCCCCCCGCATCCCAGGGCAGGGAGACTCACCCCAAGGCTTGAAAAGAGCAAGCAGAAGCAGAGCCCTATCTTGGGACCCCAGAGTCGTGTTGCTCAAGGTAACACAGGGGTTCTGGAGCCCCACAATGGGAAGCTGGGATGTGCTGCCTTACACAGCAGATTGGCAGGGAAGACACAGGGAACGTGGAGGCATCCTTCACCCACTACAAATCCCTGCCCTGGAGACACCTGTCTCTCCAGAGGTGAGCCCTGATGAGCACGCAATAGCCAGGAATTGAGTCTATGCTATTAGGACCTGGGCCTAAATACACACTCTGCTTTGGTCCCAAAGTTACAGCAATAAAATTCCCACTACATTTTCCCGCCTTCCTATTATTTTGAGAATGTTCAAACATATAAAATTGGAAGAAGTTTTATAGTGAACATCTACATGCCCACCACCTCAAAGCTCTCCTTGACATCACCAAGGCAGATGCACAGGTCATGCAAGACAGAGGTGAAGAAAGGGGAAGCCACAGCATCAGGTCATTGCCAACTTATCATCAGACATGTCCACCCCATGTCTGAAGCTGAGCACCAGCAATCTGACGGGACTGGCTCCATTGCTCAGGGGCACTTCCTGGATCTCCACAGAGAATTTCAGCCAACCATATCATCTCATCACCTTCAATGCAGAGAAAGCCCAGTAGGTCTTCTACTTTATACCCACAGATTTACTTTCACTGCTAGAACTGAAGAGGAGTTTAGGGGTCACCTAGTGAAACCTAATCTTTTACTGTACACTTGAGGCAAATAAGATTTTAAGGGGTTAAATGCCATATAGGATCACATATGGATTCCATAACCGGGGGGAATTAAAACTCTCCGCTAAGATACCTGGAGTATTTCCTAAAATACAAATTGGCCTGATGGCAGATAAAAACTAACCCAACAGGAGGGAAATGCTTTGCAACAGATTTTAATGAGCAAAATGCAATTGTATTCCGTCACTCTTTCAAAAGTCTGGGAGGGAATTCCTTGGTGGTACAGTGGGGAGGACTTGGCACTTTCACTGCCATGGGCCCAGGTTCAATTCCTGGTCAGAGAACTACAATTCTGCAAGCAGCGCAGTGGCCAAAAGTCAATGAATGGATGAATAAACCAACAAACAAATCAGAGTCTGGGAAACACTCACATTGTTAGCAATGATCTTTTAATACTAATTAGGGTTCCTTAGTCAAAGTTCAAAAAAGACCGTTCTTCTAGGTGACAATGTAAAAAAGTTTTCACAACATTTATTACATGATAATTCGAAGTACAAAAACCCCGTCAGCCTCTGCTTACGTCTTATCTTAATTCTGCCCCTAGAAGATTCTTTCAGTCTCATCTGAAAACACATAATGGATCTCTGGGTCTCCCAGGTGGCTCAGTGGTAAAGAATCCAACCTGTCAAGGCAGGAGATGCAAGAGATGTGGGTTCAATCCCTGGATAGGGAAGATACCCTGCAGGACGAAACTGCGACGCACTCCAGTATTCTTGCCTGGGAAATTCCATGGACAGGGGAACCTGGCAGGTTATAGTCCATGGGGTCACAAAGAGTCACACATGACTGTACATGCAGACAATGAATGTCAAAACCATTAGTGCATTCCAATCATGAGGATACACGGCAGAAACCTAAATAGTGTGATAAAACCCACCGGCATCGGCATGCGCTAACTGCCAGGACTGCCGAGGAGTGAACCCAGTCTCCAGAAGGAACGCCAAGCCAATGGCGTTTCCAGCCACATGTTCTCCTCTCCTCTTCCATCTCTAAATAACACCAGTCTACGCCTTCTTTTAAGGCTTATGAAAATCACTGCAACTGATCTGGGCTCACCTAGAGATGAAAATTACTTTGCCAATAGCAGAAAACAATACTTTCCACACAGATGACAACAAAGGCAAGCCTCTTCATTGACCCCTGCATCGTTTTCCTTTATCTGGAGGATTTCTCCAAAGCTTTGAAGACAAAGGACAACACTCCAGGAAAAGCACCATGGTGAGAAAGTCAAAGGCAGACCGCATCTTCTGCCCTCAAGGACTGACTCCGACACTGCTATCTTTGATCAGCGTCTTCGAAGGGTTTTGTTTGTGGGCCCCCAGTTTGACAAAAGCTTTGAAGAGTGATGTCTGTGCCAATTTGGGGGGCTCAATAAAAGCTGCTCATCGGAAACCCCGGAGAATGACAATTACAGCAAACAATCTGTCTTTGACACCTTAGGTCACTGAAACTATCATAATAAAAGCTGGTTTTCTAAAGGACCATTTTAAAATAGCTGTCCATGTTTTCTTCAGTTGGCGATAAGAAGAAACCACTTATTCATATACAGCAATTGGGGGAATTCACTACAAAGTCAGACTGAAGTAGAAAAAGCCACTACCAAACAAAAGGTGATTTATTGTATGAGTCTATTCATATAACATTTTGAAAATGTTCAAAACTTTAGAAATGGAGCTGTATTAGAGGTGGATAGGGATTGGAAGCTAGGAAGAAGGTAGGTGTGGGGATAAAAGGGCAATACTGGGGATCCTTGTGGGGTTGCAACTGTTGACTGTGGTGGTGGATACATAAACCTACAAAGGTGATAAAATCATGGAGGATGTTAATATGCACACACACTAACACACATTGTGCACACACATGCACGCACACACACACAAATGAATACAAGAAAATCTTATCACTAAATGTGACACAGGTATTGTTATCAATGTCAGTGTCCTGGGTGTACAATTACACATTAATTTTGCAAAATGTCACCAATGGAAGAAACTACAAATGCATGAAGTATCACTTACCTCAAAATTTTTTATTTAAAAACACCAGCTGTACCTCTAAGTCCTAGAAGGGGGAAAAAAAGCCTTTTTGCCCCCTTTGCTAAAGGCAAAGAAGGAATCATCTAAGAGTCTATGGCAGCAAAAAAGGACAAGAGCAACTGTCAGCAAAATAAAATATGATGACTGGAGGACATGATAAAATTTAAGAAAAGGATTTCCTTCTCAGTCTAGCACTCATATCAACTCATTATGAGTTGACATCACTCATATCAACGATTTCAATTTCGCATCCTTACCTTGAGGCACAACTTTCATTCAGAAACAAGCATAGAATGTTTCCTCCTCTATTATCTCACCATCTTTAGTAACATGACAAAGCGATCATGCATGATTTTATGGATTGATGTACAAGTCAGAAAACCTCAGTGTCGTTCCAAAGTTTATGAAATTTTAAAAGGAAATGTGGGACTTCCCTGGTGATCCAGTGATTGAGACTTTGCCTTTCAATGCAAGCGGTGCTGGTTTGATCCCTGATTGGGATGCTAGGATCCCAAATATCTTGCAGCCAAAAAAAAAACAAAATATAGAAACAAAATAATATTCAAAAAAATTCAATAAAGACTTTAAAAATGGTTCACATTTTTTAAAAAATGATATGCTAGTTAACAAATGATATGCTCTATTGATCAAAACTAAGGACATAAGACAAGCTGTTGTTGGGTTCAGGTCATTAGTTCTTATAACTATTTCAATGTGCCTGCCATTCACCAGCTTCCCATTCTTAACTTATTTCCCTTATTTAAAAAACAAACAAAACAAGAGTCTTGAACAGCGACCACTTCATTGGTTGACAAGCAAACTCCTAGCAACCAAAACTATGGATTCCTTACCAGGGCTTCAAGCAAGAAGCTCTCCTTTCATCAGATGTATACACAGCAGAGCTATGGGAAGAAGTATAATTTTATTTCATGATGACTCTGATTTTTCCTTATTGTGATATTCCATGATTTAAGATAAAAGGTAATTTTAAATCAAACCTGGTTTGAATCTCAGGTCTGTGATTCAGATAACACTGTAACATGAGCTATTTAATAATTTTCCCTGTGTCTCAATTTCCACCTTCCTACAAAATTATTATATGGATTACAGTGAGACAATGCCCTGAAGGCCTTAATGCCTGGCACATAGTGGGTGCATAATAAATGATCAATTCTGATGATCAACAATTCCCAAGCATCTTTAAACATTCAAAATGTTAATACTGGAAATTCCCTGCCCACCCAGTGGTTGGGGCTCAACACTTTCACTGCTTAGGACCCAGAGAACTAAGATCCCAGGAGCTATGAGGCTCATGTTAAAGTATTCTTAATTATTTTGCAAAAGAAAACTATTGCTCTTTCTGAGAGTCTACATTAGACTAACCTGTTCCACTTCAAGTTTTTAAAAACCAACCCTTAAGTCATAAGACACCACCACAAAAATTTCAGTATTAATTCAGAAAGTTTTTTGTCTCTACTTTCTTATTTTCTCATTATGACCTGCATATACAAAACACTGAAAGTCATGTTTGCTAAACCAGGAAAAGGAAAGAATAGTCTTTATTCTTAAGTTTATTAGTGAGCAGTTTATTAAAAGGAAGTGTGTAATGAGCTAGTCTATCATGCAAAATATACGTACCATGGTTATTATCCTTAAAATTGAATTTATAGTCAGATCCAATTACACACAACAGCATCATAATTAAAATTAAGGCTATTTTACTAGCATAAAAGGGGCATTAGGGTGCCGCAACTCAGCTAACCTCAACTGGCATCTCATGACATTGTTTTCAACAGAAGCCACGTGTTGTATTAGAGAGCTTCTTAACTCAAAGTGCTAAAAGTGAGTAAAACTTCATTTATCTGTTTCAAAAATGAGACAGAATGCCTCATCTCATAGGGAAGGCAAAAAATGTCTTTTTCTATACCACACTGAGAAAACACCTGACATATCAAAGCTAATTTGGTTTACTACCCATGACGATACAATCTTTTTATTATAAATACTATATTATTATAGGTTGGATTTTTCCCACTCAGTGGCCAATTTGTATTCATTTCCAGGAATAAATCTGGCTGTAGAAGCACTGCTAAAGTTGCATATCCTTTGAAAAGAAATAAAAGGAGTTGGTGATATTGCTAATAAAAATGGACTGAAATACATTTACTCATTCAACTATCTTCTCCATGAACTTTCTGAAGTAGCTTTTGGTAGTAGTGTGCCACCTATTGTTAAAAAACGAGCTTCTGTATTTGAAGATTTCCTATTTCTTTCTATAGGGAAGCAAAGCATCCCACTGTCTTTTTCAAGATAATGAGTGTTTATTTTCCTTCGTTCTTTCCTGTCACTTCCAACACCCGAAATACAAATGGTCTACAGAGAAACTAACCTTTAAAAAATGTATTACAACCCATTTCAAGCATGAATCAGTTTAACTCCGTGGCTATCATACAGGGGTGATCTTTTTCCCGGAGGAATCTGTCAATGTCTGGAGAGACTCACAGGATCCCTGAGGTGCAGGGATACTGGCTTCTAGTAGGTAGAAGCTGGGGATGCTGGTAAAGCATTCTACAGTGCGCAGGACACCCCCTCACAAGGGAGAATTACCCAGCCCCAATACCCATAGCACTGATGTTGAGACACCCGGATTTAATTAAAACCAGTATATCCTTTCTTCCAAAGGCAAAAGAAAGCCATATACGATGGCAGAACAAAAAATAAAAAAGCCAATTTCACAAATCCAACATTCAACAGCAATATAGTAATTAATAGTGGTTAAAATATTAGGAATTACATTATTCTTGTCAAGACCAGTATGAAGATATGATAACAACCCCAGGAGCAATTTATAATTCAAATGCTCATTAAAAACAAACAAACAAACACTAAAGCACATGTTGGCCTACTGGTCCAAAATCCATGTAAGGAATAAGACCTCAACTTGACTTTGTGACTGGTCTCCCAAGCTGACTCTTGCAACCCTTGACGTGTAATAAGGGTTCTCAACTTTCAAGCCATACTTAAGAACCATCCTTGTCAGTGTGGCATGCTGGGGCACGGTGTATGGCATGTCTACCACAGTTGGTCGTCTCCACTCCCATTCATGGCAGGCATCATTAATTGATCAAAGTCTCAATTTTTCTTATGTGGTGCTCCAGTCTATGGAACTGGCGTGGGAGATGCATATCTGACATCCATGATGAGATATGATTTCAGGAGGACTGAGTTCAAGTCTTGCCTTGGTCACTGAAGAGCTGCGTGAACTGAAAGTCACATAAGCTCTCTGGGTCTATTTCCTTTAATTATATAACATTCCTTAAGGAATCTTTAAAGAATCTTTTATTTGAATTTTAAATAAGATGTTACAATATACCATTTCTGGAGTAATTAAGGTATTTTGCACTTCAACTGCAGAACTGCTAAATACTAAATGACTAAGGCTATGCAGATAGAGTAAAGAAGAAAGATTAGACACACAGAATAGGACAGTAGCATGGGAATTGACCAGAAAATAAATGTACAATGGAAAAAGGGCATTATTTTCTAAAAAAATAAAGGAACAGCATTCAGTAATGGAGAAAACTCACTGGAATTAGATTCTTAAGACCTTACTTTGAGTAATCACGTCATAGAGCAGTAATATGTCTGTGACTCTATAAGATAAATAATTTAATCTCTCTGAGGTTTAGTGTCCACATAGACAAAAAGGGCTAATTGCAATTGCCCAGCCCTTCTCACAAGACTTTCTTTAAATTAATTACTGAACCTTCAAAAGGTCACGAAGAGCAGCATGATTGAGTAATTTATGGATGATCCAAACTACAAAATATTACAGAGCTGCAAAGTGAATGAGTTCAAGTTGCTTGTAACAGACTGGAGAGATGTTCATAATATATATATGCTGCTGTGCTTAGCCACTCAATTGTGTCTGACTCTTTGCGACCCCATAGACTGCGGCCTGCCAGGCTCCTCTGCCCATGGGCACACTCCAGGCAAGAATACTGAGTGGATTGCCATGCCTTCTTCCAGGGGATCTTCCAAACCCAGGGATCGAAGCCAGGTCTCCCACATTGCCGGCTGATTCTTTACTGTCTGAACTACCAGGGAAGCCCATATATATATATATATATATACATAAAGCTAGTTGCAGAGAGATGTGTATACAACAATCCCATATTCATAAGCAATAAGGAAATGAATCAAAGATATGTGAATACATGTGTGTGCAGGCTATTAAAAAAAAAAAAAAAGAAGTGTGAAAGACACATTCCAAAACATTTAGCACTGAGATTGGGGGAAGAAGGGTGGTAAAAAGAAAACTGAAATTGTGGGTTACACGGTGGGATTCACTTCAGATTTGTTCTTTGGGCTAGTTCTTATGCTGTAGCTTAAAAAGATAAATGTTTTTAATTTTCAATTACCTTCAACAATTCTTGAAAAGTCAGTCAGTGGCTGGCAGGAGCTGGGGGCAGTAGGAAATGGAGAATGAATGCTTAATGGGTATGGAGTTTCCATCTGTGGTGATGAAAAAGTTCTGGAACTAGATAATGGTGCTGGCTGCACCACACCATGAATTAACTAAGCCCCTGAACTGCACAATTTTAAATTGTTTAAATGATAAATTTTATCTTAAATATATGTTTCAATTTAAAAACTCTTCTAGGTATTTTGGGGTGGGGGGGGCGGTGCACAATGTACCTTGCAGGATCTTAGTTCCCTGACCAGGGATTGAACCTACACCCTCAGTGAAAGCATGGAGTCCCAACTGTTACGACTGTCCAGGAATGGAATTTCCACAATTAAAAAATTCTTGATCTTCACATTCTGTGGAAGTAGAGAGACTGTGGTCACTAGAACCTCCACCATCTGATACTGAAGCAACCAAGGAAACAGTTACGGGAGGAAAGGAACTTTGTAAGTTCTTCTAGGAACAGAAAGAGGTGGAAACCCCGGTGAGACCAGAGGAATATTTAGATATTTGCTTACCTATAACTCACAGTAAGCCCAATCCCAGGCTCTACAACACCCGAAGATCCAGCAAGAGTCTCCCCTTAAGCTTCCTTGGTTTAATACTTGTCAATTCTGCCTCAGGTTCTCTGCTAACCCCCTGCCAGACACTGTTCAAACAACCCAAGGCATTTAACCTCAGCAAGATCCCTTTGTGAGGCTTGAAGCACTATTCAAACCAAGAACATGAGAAGTAAAAGAAATTATTATAATTACGTATGTTCTTTACTTTTAAAAGGTCTCACCTGTCATATTACTGTAGCTCCCTGAGTAAAACATTACAGAACTCTCAGGTCTCCTTTAACATGAACTTCTTAACGCTCTTTCAAACTGAGCTTTGAAGCTGTAAATAGAAAACCAAAATAAAGGAAGTAAAATTCTGTAAGACTCCAAAGAGTCAGAGCATTCTAGGATACACTCTGAAAACCACCAGGCCTGGGCAAGAATCCTGCTGTTTTTAGAAAGATGAGAGCATCTCCATCTATACCATGAAAACAAGGAAGAGGTTAACTTCAAAAGGCTGATGTGTAAGTTGCAACGAGATGATCATAAAATCCGTGAATCTCAGAAAAGTCTGGGGGTGGGGGGCGGTGCAGAACAAAAGCCCAGCAGAGAAGAACAACAAAAACAGTTCAGTTGTCCACTGAAAGCTTTTCACCTTACTACTCTCATTGCCTAGGTGCTCATGTCAGTACGGACCAGAGAGTTTAGCAGTGTTTTAAGGGCCCTAAACATGGGTCTGGGCACAACACAGGCAAGGAAAGCCTTGTTACCAAAACTGAGACCCGTACAGTGACTGTGCTCTCCTTCCAATGAGATGAAAACAAGAAAAAGCCAAATCATAGCCATCTTTAAAAAAAGAAATCCATACCTCTATACACCAGCAGCTCTCCAGCTTCAGGAGAAAAATTAATGCAAATATGTGATTCGGTCAGCAAAGGGGGAAAAAGACTAGAACAAATGGAGTATCTAATCTGAAAAGTGTTAGATATGCGTAAGGTAGATATGGGCTTCCCTGGTGGCTCAGACGCTAAATAATCTGCCTAGAATGCAGGAGACCTGGGTTTGATCATTGGGTTGGGAAGATCCCCTGGAGAAGGGAATGGAAACCCTTCTCCAGTATCCCTGCCTGGAGAATTCCATGGACAGAAGAGCCTGGTGGCCTACAGTTCACGGGGTCGCAAAGAGTCGGACGTGACCAAGCAACTAACCACTAAAGCCAATATACCTACGGCTAGTTTGGAAACCAGAAATACAGCAAGTCCCTCTCCACTGCTCTGACATTATTCCTCTTCTCTACACATCCCTCATCCTAGACTGTTAGGATATGTGGTTCTCCACAGAGTAATACTCTGACCTGGCAGCTGGTTTAAACCTCAGGTAAGTACTGACCAGTGGGAATGATTATATACAGGACAAGACCGGTTTATGTCTTACCAATGTCTGTCCACTCAGAATAGCTCTTGATAAGTCTACACATTTTTAATGCCATAAATGTATGTGTGTATACATATATAAATACACACACACACACACATATACATATAACATATAGTACACTAATACAGTCCCCCTAGTAGGGCAAGCTAAAACACACACACACACAGAGCAATTTAGTCTTTCAACTGTTATCCAAGGTTGTGGCCCCATCTTATACTCTCTGTACAGCACGCTTGGAAGACAATCCACCATGACTGACCCTCAAGCAACGTCAAAATAATCCTCATGACAGTCCTTTGGAACTGACCAGAACAAGAGAAAGTCAGACCTCTTGGAAAAGCACAGTGGGCAACGTGTAAAACGCTCCTTTTCAAAGGGTACTTTTAGGAAATGGTGGTGGCAGAGAGAGAAAACAGAATATTTAGTATTTTCTTTTAAACATCTTACAAAGAAGGCTGTTAACACAGATGGTTTTGTTAAACTCTAAAACCAAGTCCCAAAATCATCAGAAATGTTCCCATCAACCAAAAGTATAGCCTCAGTTGTATCATTACTACATTTACTACCAAGTGCTGTGCAACAAACTATCTGAAAACTTGGTAACTTCAAAGCACTAACATTTATTACATCACAATTTCTGAGTGTCATCCCACCTACATAATCCCACTCATAAAATAGGAGACAATTAAGTGGCTCCAATTTACAATTATTATTTCTTAACCACACTTTCTAATTTTTTACTTTCAAAATTATGCCATCAAAGGACAAAAGAAAAGAACAAACTGAGCATGCTAGCTCTGCCAGAATCCCAATCAGAACATTTGTTTTCTATCATTTTAAATAAAGAATCACAGATCCAGCAAAAAGAGTCTAATAATTCCAAGCCACTTAATGCCAGTTCTCAGTCATTTAAAAATTCAAATGTATTACATGCACTTCATCTTAGTCTAATTCTTTGAAAATGTTTATTTCAAACAAGCAGTTCCCCAGCTATGCAAGTAAACAAGTATTAGATGTGAAAATCGAATGTGAAATGGTAGGTATTGATAACATAAGCTATAAAATATATTTGTCAAAACTAAATTGTTCTGTGTGTGTGGTATTCAATGGCAGCAGATAGGGTGTCTTCTGGCCACCTAGCATCTATGTTCTGCCTTTTGCTCAAAGTAGCTGGATTTCCTTCTGTGTACCTTTTCTTCTGCCAGCTAGGTCTTCTCTTGATGGGCCGTGCAAGCAGGATATACACCTTCTCCTACTCTAGGCCCATCATGCAACCAATGTCTTTTAGACACAGACATTTCAAGTAAGTCTAGAGCAGATTCATCCCAGAAATTATTACTTTTTGAGGGACTTTTTCACCTTTGCCAGAATTTTCACCAGGCCCCTTATCTTTCTGCAGTAAAGTCATCTTTCTTGAAGTTTAGCCAGAGTAGACTTCTGTTGCTTGCAACAGTGACTCGATGCAGCGCGAGTTATTTTCCTGTTACTTGTGGGCACGGTGGTGACGGCACGGAGCAGATGTGTACCAGCCAGGGCACTGCGCTCAGTGAGCGGGCAGAAAGAGCGACAGGAACTGTCTGCGTTGTGAAAAGCCCGCCTTACATGGACCTGAGCTCACAGATGCTGTCAGCTCTTGAGAAACCTAGAGGCAGGCACCCATGGGAGCTCCTTTATCAGGCATCTTACAGGCAAGCAGAGCTGAGATCCACTTTTAAATGCATCCTATTTCACACAAAGGCACGTTTCACTTTGCAAACAGTCCCCCCAAACTGCTGAAAGATGGTGGTCTCATTTTTGCAGTGTTTACCAAAATTTTAAATGTGCCTCCCCAAAACAATAGCACATGTGTACAAGGGGGCAGGGTAGACAGATGTTCAGTCAATTTTCTTTCTTAATGTCAATAAAATAGAAACAATGTAAACATCAAGTAGTGGATAAGCAAATAAACCACCAGGAAACAGCCACAGTAAGAAAATATCTATGGAGCAGTTTAAAACATGAAGCAAACAAATATGAACCAATGTGGACAACATATGCAAGGCACAAACAGGGGGAAAAGATTTTAAAAGCATAATATTTACACAAACATACACAGAATCATACAGATTACACCTTCCACAGCTAAAAAAAAGATATTAAATATTTTCCAAAGAGATATGAGGACATTCACATAACACATTAAGAGCAAAACAGCAGTATTTACAAAACTGAGAGCTTTTCAGAGGAAGGACAAAAAGGGGGGCCTGGAATTAGGGAACGAATCAAGGAACGAGGTTTATGCAAATCATTTCCATTTTTGTCACCAGTATATAACCATGTGTTGCTTACAATAATTAAAAACTAATCATAAAAGTATAATAATCTGAAAAAGCTCAATTAAGCTATCAGAACGTTGCAGAAACAGACTCCAAATGTAAAAGGAGTTCCAACCACTATGGAAAGATGACTCTAGGCATGAAGACTTGAGGTCAGATAGTTCAGTAACCCCAATACTTCTGGAGTTGTCATGGGAATACCTTGCTGTTGTTGTTGAGCCTCTAAGTCGTATCTGACTCTTTGTGACCCCCATGGACTATAGGTCACCAGGCTCTTCTGTCCATGGGATTTCCTAGGCAAGAACACTGGAGCGGATTGCCATGTCCTCCCCTTCAGGGGATCTTCCCAAACCAGGGATGGAACCGTGTCTCCTGTGTTATAGGTGGATTCTTTACTGCTGGGCCACCAGGGAAGCCTATGAGTATACCTACCATATGTCTTACGCAGAGTTTTGGCTACTGTATCTTCATAAAAAAAAAAAAAAAAATTCAGTGTCTAAGGACAGTCATTTTTTGCTTAATGTCTAAATGTCCCTCACATATCATGGCCTCCTATTTCACTGAGTTCATTCATTCTTTTCAATAACAATAAGCAGCTTCTGGGCATTAGGAAAGTCACAGCAAATTGTGTTCTCATCACTTATGCTACAGCATCCTGTTCTATTTCAAATCCATTTTCCAGGGAATGCTTTCAAATGGTTTAAATCATACCCCACTCCGTTCCCTCAACTACCCCTATCTTTTCGCTGCATTTCCAGTTTATAAAATAAAGCTCCGGAAAAATATTCATGAATTTCTCATGCAGCAGGTTCCAATACTTTATTCAGGTAAGAAATGTATAAATTGAACCATCCACCATTATGTTGATTTGAAAGCACTAATTGTGGCAGTGGTTTTCTAAAGAATGTTATCTATTTCCATCCTGTACAAATTTAGGAGAAACTGTGGTTTCCTGTTCCAGGGTGTTGTCCAAAAACCACTCTACAGAAGTCTGCAAAAATAATCCTTGGCGTTTTTTGTTTCAAGAGGAATGCTTGGAGTGTTTCCCACTGAGAAAGGAAATGGGCTTGTTCCGACTGCAAAAAGGCCCCCATGTATTCCAGAGACTCCAAGAACAAACATAATTTTTAATTCAACAATACTTAATGGAGTTGCTTGTTCACAAGCTCTCTGGGAGTGGGGGGCTATGCTGTGATGTCGGATAAGCTTTCTGCTGATCGCGAGCCAGTGGATCTGTTCCGTGTATGTGCGTATTCAGTCGCTTCCAGTCATGTCCGACTCTTTGCAACCCTATGAACTGTAGCTCGCCAGGTTCCTCTGTCTGTGGGTTCTCCAGGCAAGAATACTGGAGTGGGCTACCATGTCCTCCTCCAGGGGAATCTTTCAGATCCAGGGATGGAACCCACATCTCCTGCACTGCAGGAGGCTTCTTCACCACTGAGCCACTGGGGAAGCCCTGTTATCTGTCATGAGACTTCCCTAAATGCCAGTTTCCTCATCTTGGTTTTAAGATAATTATTATAGCTGCCTCTTTAGAAGATTTATTGTTAAAGGTTAAAGTGAATGCCTTGAGCTGAGCAAAACGCCTGGCACACAGTACGGCATGATGATGGTTTTATATAACACACACACACATACATAGTTTTTTCCCCTAAATAGAGTAATAGATTGAGTATAGAACAACTCAAGAAAGAGAATACTGAGCTATTTAGGAAAGGGTATTACTTTACGTTCCATATTCATTATAGCAATGACTTCAACTTAACAAAAGCTATGAGAAAAGTGGCCTGAAATAACAAATGTAATATGAAAAGACAAAATAATTTTTCAAGACATTAGTTGTTATAAAAGGGATTTTAAAAATACACTGAAGTATCACCCCACTTTCAAAAGAACATCCTTAACTTGAAAAGGTGAAAAATGCAAACATTTCTCAGCATCTTCCTTTAATTCTGACTCATTGAAGGCCAAGTTTCCCAACAGAGGCATTTCGGGGTCGAAAGGAGCAGGTGGGAGATCAGGTACACAATCTGATTTCCCTGGATTAAGGACCTTCAGAGCTCTCCCAGCATCCAAGGCATAACCTCCTGAAAAGAGGGCACGGACTGCAGGAAGGATGGTGACTCTGCCCCACCAGAGGTCACAACCACTGCCAGTCAATTCAAATCCTCTCCAGGATGGAGGGCAGCGCCCACAGGGAAGATTTCACCTCTGCTCCAAGAAGGCTTTTCACTGCCAGCCCTACCCCCAGACAGGTTCTCAGGCACTCACTCGCCAGCCAAAGTAAAGGGGCCATGAGAATTTCACAGTATGTCCTCAGCCATGGCTGGGAACTAGGAAGGACTCCGTGACCCTTCCACATGGTGAAGCACTTATAAAACTGGAGCAGCAAACCCTCATCTGTCCAGTCTATTTACAGCTCATGGGAGGATTGGGGGGCGGGGAGGACAGGGAGACGCAAAGCATCTTGCAAACACTTATACAGTTGCAGAAGAAAACAAGGGGGGAAAGTAGAGCTGGATACAAAGGAAAGCTCTATATTTAGAATGCAATTATGTAAGAGTTTAACCAGGGAAGCAGAATCAGAAATTCATCCTGCACAGAAGACAAGGCTGCCTTGGCCGGTTTCTCCATCTCCCCCAGAACAGGAAGTCCCCATGAATACTTGGCTGTCTGACCAGCACAGATTTAAGAAGAGGTTTTTTTTTTTTCTTCTTTTTTAACTTTTACATCACTTACATGCTTTGCCCTGAATTTTAGGACAAGGACCGTACTTCATATAACTCATTCAACCTTTCATACCCTGTTTTTTTTTTTTTTTTTGCTTAAACTATGAACAGCATGGAATCCCCTGAAGAGTACTACCCAAGAGCGCCTTCAGTAATGACAGCAACGCTCAGTGTCTTCACCATCCAATGCAGCAGCCACATGTGGCGACTCAGTGGAAGTGCCACTTGGAAGTGGCAAGTGAGATGAGTGTAACAAAGTATCGCAAAGTGGGTGGTCTTACTGCACATTAAGCATATATATAGACTCTAGAAAAATGACACAGATGAATGTTTGCAGAGCTGGAACAGAGATGCAGAGGTAGAAGTCTGTGGACATGTGAACACAGAGGGGGAAGGGGAGCATGGGAAAACTTGAGAAGTAGCAATGACATATACACCAGCACGTGTAAACCAGACACCGAGTGGGAGGCTGCCATATAGCACGGGGAGCTCACCTACACCTGTGATGACCTAGAGGGGTGGGAGGGAAGCTTTGGAGGGAAGGGATATATGTATACATACAGCTGATTCACTTCGTTGTACAACAGAAACAAACGGCAACATCGTAAATTATGATCCAACAACAACAACAAAGTAGTTGGCTTAAAAAACTAAAATTCACTGTCTCATGATTCTGGAAGCTAGAAGTCTGAAATCAAGGAGCAAATGGGGTTGAGTCCTCTTGAGGTCTGTGAGGACAACCTGTCCCAGCACCTCTACTAGTTCCCAGTGGTGTTGTAGGCCATCTTCAGTGCTGCTTGGCTTGTAGAAGTAGCACGCTAATTTCTGCCTTCAAGTTCACGTGCATTCTCCTTGTGTATACATTTGCGTCCAAATTCCCCTTTTTATAGGGAAGCTAGTCACACTGCATTAAGGGCTATCCTATTCCATTATAATCTCATTTTAACTAACTACACCTGCAATGACTATTGTCAAATAAGTACATTTGAGGTGCTAAGTAGGACCCCAACACAATAAATCTGGGGAGAATGAAATTCAAACCAAAAGTCTGAGGATCTTTTTTTAATTTTTTTAAATTTTTTGGAGTATAGTTGAGTTACAATGTTGTTACGAAGTTAGTTTCTACTGTACAGCAAAGTGAATCAGGTATATATACACACACAGACACAGACACAGACACACACACTCGTTTTTTTATTCTTTTGCCACATAGGTCATTTCAGAGTACTGCATAGAGTTTCCTGTGCTTCACGGCAGGCTCTTACTATCCATAACAGCTACCTATTTTATATATAGTAGTGCTTCGTATGCCAGTGCCAATCTCCCAATTAATCTCTTCCCCCTTGCTTACCTCCTGGTAACCCTAAGTTTGCTTTCTATATCTGTAACTCTATTTCTGTTTTGTAAATGTGCACTCTTTATGTTAGATTCCACATATGAGGGATATCATATGATATTTGTCTTTCCATGTCTGATTTACTTCCCTCAGTATGATCATCTCTAGGCCCATCCATGTTGCTACAACTGGCACTATTTTCTTCTTTTTATGGCTGAGTAATATTTCATTGTATATAGGCACAACATCTTCTTTATCCATTCCTCTGCTGATAGACATTTAGGTTGCTTCCATGTACTGGCTATTGTAAATAGTGCTGCAATGAACATTGGGATACATGTGTCTTTTCAAACTATGGTTTTCTGAGGATCTTATTTTTATTTCATTCTAATTCGTTACTATTTAAAAGGTCACCTGTGACTAGGTGCTACTGTATTGGACAGCACAGGCCTAGAATATTTCCTCTTTCACTGTACTGACCTCACGCACGGCTTACTGTATCCCGGGCACTATGTGAAGCTCAATGCACAGGCGGCACCGTCACCACCAGTTACCCAAGCCTAACTTTAGAGTCGGGCTTCCCTTGTGGCTCAGCTGGTAAAGAATCCGCCTGCAACACAGGAGACCTGGATTCGATCCCTGGGTTGGGAAGATGCCCTGGAGAAGGGAAAGGCTACCCACTCCAGTATTCTGGCCTGGAGAATTCCATGGACTGTATAGTCCATGGGGTTGCAGACTCAGACACAACTGAGCGACTTTCACTTTCAACTTTAGAGAGGGTAAATACGTGTCCTCTGTCCAAGGACACAGAGCCTGTAAGTCAGGACTTGATTTAGGCACATGGCGCTTTCTTACTTCACACAAGCCCATGCCTTGAGCTGATACAGCAGCTGCTTCCATTTACACTTTAACTGCTGAAACTGTCCAGGAACACACAACAGCCACATGGATGACTGTATTTCTAGCTGCTTCTTAGGGGAAGATAATGCATCACTCAGATATTAATTGCTATTATCAGGATTAATCACTTGCTTTTGGAGCTTTGGGTCTTAAACAATGTAACAATAATTACCTCTTGAACAGTATGTGTATAAATAAAACAGAGCAATTGAAAATTTTACAGCATTTCTCAGACCTTTGACAGTGAAGTGAGTACTGCATTATACAGACATACTTCAATTTCATTAACTTCTATTATTGTCCCTACTTTAGTAGATGAGCAAACAGGCTTTCAAAGGTTAAGCAGTTTGCTTCAGGTGACAAAACGAAAGAAGAGTTCTCAACTCACATCTGCTAGGATTCCCAAACCCTCTCACTGAACCACGCTGCCGTTTGATTTCATACAACCTATTAATACACACTAATTTACCAGTA
The DNA here is from genome assembly GCF_019320065.1 of Cervus canadensis. Lineage (NCBI taxonomy): Eukaryota > Metazoa > Chordata > Mammalia > Artiodactyla > Cervidae > Cervus > Cervus canadensis. The sequence continues at coordinate 20,785,314 of NC_057407.1, read as the reverse complement.
AAACAAATGGAAAAGACTATATTATACGAAGATTTTCATAGGTTCCAAAGGCATTCACCTTGCCAAGAGCCCCTGCCATTTAACACAGAGAACAAAAACACTTTCTTTTTTAACCTTCTATAATACACATCCTTATGTCAAGTGTGTTCCTTGAAGATATTTCTAGCAAGAAAGGTTTAGCCCAAGTAATGGTTTTTGCATGAGAGTTTAAGGATGAAACATGTGATTTTAAAAAAAAGAAAACAAACAACATCATGGCTTTTCAAGGGGAAAATTGAAACCCTATTTCAAGTCCCCAGATAATAAGATCAATAGACAGCTTCCCAGTTGGAGGCACTGCCTCCAACTGACTAAAGCAACAGTCTCCACAGTTTGCCTTATGAGGCCACCCCACAGTTTAATCGCCTCACTGTTAGGTTTTCTGTTCACATCTATAGTCTAACATTCTTCGTGTTAAATTTCCACATGGTAATCACAAGCTGCTCTCCAAAAAAAAAAATCCCCTCTCAGTGGTTATGCAGCCACTAAAAACCGTTGACTGGCAACTCTTCTTTCACGGAACTGTGCATTATGTACAAAGGTGCCTTTCAAGTCACTCACACATTGAAAACAAACAAAAATAATATGAAACAACCTCCACCCACAAGATGGTTAAAATAGGCTACCAGGGAAGGTGCTACAAACCTAAAGGAAACAGGATGACAAAACGAATGAAGGGCTTTTTCCTTTAATCAGTCATGTTGATGTATCACAAAAACCATCACAATATTGTAATCACCCTCCAATTAAAATAAATTTATAAAAAAAGAAACGGATACTGAGCACCTACTATGTGATAGGAATTGTAGTAAGATTAGGAATGAAGAAACAAATGAGATAGAGGCTTATCCAAGTTTATACAGTCTTAACATTTCAGTATTGCAATATTTAATTCAGTTATCCCCACAGTATCAAAGCATTTGAAATCTGTTTTTAAATCATATGATGGAACTAGTTTGCCAGGTTTAGTAAATAAAATACACATGACCAGTTAAATTTGAACTTCTGATACATGACAAATGATTTTTTATTCTTCTACGAAGTATATCCTGGGGTTTACAGGTGACTCAGTGGTAAAGAATCCACCTGCCAACACAAGAGACACAGGTTCGATCCCTGGGTCAGGAAGGAAGTAGCAACCCACTCCAGTATTCTTGCCTGGGCAATCGCATGGAAAGAGGAGTCTGGCGGGCTCCAGTCCACAGGGTCACAAAACTCAGACATGACTTAGTGACTAAACAACAATAAGTATGTCCTATATTGGATCTGGCAAACCTAACACATCATTTAACCAATAATAGGATGTAAAACAAACATGAAATATAGGTTTTTGTACCAGAGCTCTAAGAGTTAAGAATTTTAGGCAAAATACTACGTAACAATCGTCAGTATAGATGGTGGAAACACACAACAAGAGAACCTGGGTCACCATCCAATCCCATGACACTTGTGAATGGAATTCCCTGGGTGAACCAAAAGTGGAAGGTTTAAATGTTTTGTTTATGGGATTGTGGTTTCTAAATTTTCTGGACAAACGTGTTATAGAAAACAATGCACTGTTGAACAGGACAAGAGATAAATAAGCCTGCCTTTAAGTATGCTATCACACCCTACATCACATTCAATTCAAGCAAGTCAAGGTGAGCAACCTGCTCCTCCAAAGAGTCATCAATTCTGTGTGCATCTGTCACTTGGCAGTAGTAAAATTTCTTACTGTTTCTACAGAGTGCCACACGCTTCAAGGAGCTAGATTCTCTGCCACACATGCATGCAAATATACACACAGACACACTTGTACCTTCTCTCACCAGCCTGTTGTTATCGTTCAGTTGCTAAGTCCTATCCGACTCTTTGTGAGCCCCATGGACTACAGCATGCCAGGCTTCCCTGACCTTCATCATCTTCCAGTGTTTGCTCAAATTCATGTCCACTGAGCCACTGATGCCATCCAACTATCTCATCCTCCATCGCCCTCTTCTCCTCCTGCCCTCAATCTTTCCTAGCACCAGCCTGGTCAGCAGCATTCCTCGGCTCAATCTTCACACTTGACTGTAGTCAGTACCAGAAATGTACTCAAGGGAAAACGGTCCAAATGTACCCTCGCTCTGTATCACTTTTATTCCAGAGCCAGAGAGGCAATATTCTCAGGGTCCTCATCAAAGCAACCCAATTTATGTTAGTGTGTGCTGGGCACTGACTTAAATGCTGCAGAGACATCCACTGCTACAATAAACCTGTTTCCTTTTCTTCTTGCAGATCCAAATCGAGTGCATTTCTCAAACTCTTTCATTATTACTGACCTATGTGCATTATAGAAAGCTAATGTGATGTGCACAGCTTCTTGAACTGGCGTCTACAATGCTCCAAGCTCGAGGGGGAAGCTGAGCTACAAGACAGGAGGAGCCTGGGTGTGTTCATGAGAACCAAGACTTGAAAGACTAACTTTGCATGCATTAAAAACAAATTTTAGTCTGTGAAACTAATGATAGAAGAACCTGTTAGAGCCACTACTGTATTAAGATATACTCAAGCTTTTGCAAGGCAAGTGGAAATCTAAGTTATATTTCATGAAATGAAATTTAAAGAAATCTTTCTTATGACTCTGTCCTTCCAGCATGATTTAGAACACTTCTCCATTTTAGAGAAAAAGTCTCTTTTATACCAGTTTCATGTTGAATTATTCTGCAAAGAAAACCCAGTTTGGCGCCATGTGTCCATTTAAATTTCTATAAGCCTCCAATTCCTTCATTATCACCAATGTTTGGAAATGGCTAGGTTAAATGTACAGTTCATGCACCATAAGGAAATTTGAAAGAAAGAAAATAAATATGAAGCAATCACATTATAAAAAGTATAGCCTATATTTAGTACTGACAAAGCAAAAGCTACTAGGTAAATAAAACATACCCGCAGGGCCTAGAACAGCCTCATGTACAAATGGGAACTGAGAGAACTATAAATGAATATGAGAGAGTATTTAACTTTGGGGGGTATTTTGAGACAACTTACAGTAGGGAAAAGTAACTGAAATGTTTTGGTGAAGAAGCTGAACTGCTGATTGTGCTTGTATGTAAGATATTTTAAGAACTTTGGCAATTCCCAAATTGTTCAGTCCTCCCCAAATCCATGATATCTATCCCCAAGGCAATTTTCCTCTCTTTTTAATTACCAAACCAAAACTATTTCTTTTGTAAGCAGGATTCCATTGACTAGAAAAGATTTTTCCTTTACTACTCTAAAATCTTCTCTAACAGAGCTCCAGTGAAATACATTATTAGTTGACGCTAACACCTGACACCACCCCAGGTACTCAAGCAGAAAATCACCTAAAAGTTGAATGTTTCTTAAAAAAAAAAAAAAAAGTTCCCAAAGTTATCAATTCCAGGCACTGAAAGGCCATAAAAGGCAGGAAAAGAACAGTAACAGTGCAGTTTATGTTCATACCATGGATAGCTTAGAAAATTCATAATTTACAGCGCTTCAAAGAAACATTTTTCCAAACCCTCCGTTCAAGGATACATTCAAAGAGGAAAGTTTGGAAGTCTGTCTACCTATCTCTCGTTTTCATTTGATATCAACTTAAGGTATAATTTACATAAAATAACATTCACCCCTTTAAGTGTACAATTTGATTATTTAATAAAAAAGGAAATTGTATAAGCAGCACCACAATCAAATTATACAACATTTCCATAACCCAATATGTTCTAATGCCTTTGTGGTCAATGTTCTCCCTAACACCTGCACACTACCCAGACGATTTCCATTATAGTTTTATTTTCTCTAGAATGCAATAGAAGGGGAACCATGAAGTATGCTGTCTTTTACATCTGGCTTCTTTCACACAACATGATGTTTCTGAGGTTCATTCATGCCGCTGTGTGTGTTTGCAGTGTGGTCCTTTCTACCGCTGAGCTGGATCTCTCCGTGTGGATACACCACGAAGTCTGTACTCACCAGTTGATGCACAATTGAGTTCTTTCCGGTTTTTACCAATTGCATAACAGTCTCAATAAGGTTTTTGTGGGCCTCACTGCTTTAGTCACTGAATCTTTACGCAGAGTTTTGAAATCAAGTAGTTTGAGTCCTCTGACTCTTCTTCCTTTTCAAATTTGTTTTGGCTATTCTGATTCTGTATGTTTCCAATGAATTTTAGAATCAGTTGTCAATTTTGATAAAAAGTCATGGTGGTACTTTCCCTGGATTTCCAAAGAATTCACACATTAATTTCTAGCTTTAAGAAATCCAGTATCTGGGTTCCCAATCTACCCTGTCTTCCATCTCATGCCTCTGTCCACCCTGACACTGGACACAGGCCAGGCTCCTAAGCCACCAGCCTGGCAGGCAGGCAGCCTATTCCTGAGCATCCCAAAAGTCTCGCTGTTGGTCCTACCCTTCCTGCGGACTCTGGCACCCCTCCCCCTCCACCCAGCTATACAGTCTTTGACTCTAACTCTGTTAGCAGTCCACACTTGCCTTCCTTGATTCTACAAAAAATACTTGACCCACCCCAACAATACTTCTAGAATTTTCCCTGGGCTCTGGCTGCGGCTGTCCCCAGGACCTCAGAGTAGCTTTTCAAGTAGATCACAGCTCCTAAGTCAATCTCACACTGAAGCAGCAAGAAAAGTGAGCATTCCACCCACAGTGAGTTCCCTTCCCCATGTCACACATCCACTTCTAGTCCTTTGGTTAAGGGGTTACTGGTACCCAAGAAACTTCACCATTCCATGGCAGTCTCTTACTGTTAGTTAATTTCACTTAGCAAACTGCCAGTGGATGGAAACACATAACTGTTCTTTTTTTGGTGCCACTTCCTAAGCATGAAAACACTTCTTGGGGGCAACAGGGTGGTGGTGAAGAGGGCTAAGTTTAATCACATCTCCTTTAACTTGACAGTCGAAAGAAATAAAAAAAAATATATATATATATAAAAAAGAAATCAATAAAAAGGTTTAAAACAGAGTCTACCCTGTAGTTCAATGCCTCATTAGTCTCAGTAATGGCTTTATACCTACAGCAGAGATTTTATTTTTCTCTTTTCTTTTGAAAGAAAGAAACTCCATTAAACTAAAATTACTGTAGAGGAAGCAACTATCTCTTAATTTCTCCTCCCAGAGCATGCACTGGAAGTCTTCATTTTAACTCATGTCCATTCAACCAGCAGCTGACTTGGAAAACCAAAGAAAAGTTTTTGTTGTCAGTGTTCAGTTGTGAGGTCGTGTCCAACTCTTTACAATCCCAAGGACTGCAGGCCAGGTCTCCTTGTCCGCCACTCTCTCTCAGAGTTTGCTCAAGTTCACATCCATTGAGTTGGGTGATGCTACCTAACCATCTCATCCTCTGCCACCCTCTTCTCCTTCTGTCTCCTTAATATAATGGCATTATCTTAGATACACATAAAATACCTCTTTAAGATGTTTTGTTTTCGCTTCTCAACAGTCACAATGCATGAGTGGATTTTTTTTTTTTTAATATTTCCTATTTGTTCTACTCAGCGAAATGCTCAATAAAAGGTATCCTTAAAAAAAAAAAAAAAGACAGAAACGTCTATCTGAAATTATCTTTATCGTCTATATTTGTTTACTAACATATTCTCTACCTCAACACCATTCCTCCCTCCTCCAATGGCAACTTCAAAAAAATAATAATAATAATAATTCTCTCTCATTCACTCACACCTACAAAATATCTGGGACAGCATTATGCAATCAATAATTCTGTCCTCAATAAAAGATTCTTTATCCCATGCTCAAATCAGCATGACCAAAGCAAAAAAGTTACACAATTCACATTCTGACATTATTTATAATAAAAAGCAATCATCCTCATTACATATTAAGTCACTTAGCTTAAGAGATGAAAGCCTAATTTTTTGTTGCCCTAAAATATGATAAACTTGCCCAAATCATAATTCAGGCGTTCACCTTTTAGGTAACACGAGTTTACAACCTCCAGTATTTTAAACTTGAAAGATTCAGTAACTGGAAGAATGCCAATGCAACAGGTCACAGATATTCAGACAGAGAATTCACGAAGAACATCCTTAACGAAATTAATTACATTTAAAAGCCTAACCTTATAAAAGCAACCTAAATGACTAAACCTGAATCTTATCACTGTAGGCACAATCATGCAAAGTAATAAGGCTGAGCTGTTAAAAGTGCTGGTAAGACCTTAATACTACTAGGGAATGCACATGCACAATATCAAGGGGAAAATGCAGGTACACATTGAAATATATACGTGCATATAAATTTTAAGTGTGGCTATAAATATATGTGTGCTCTGTTCCCTAAATTCTAAGACTCCATGAATTCTAAAATTCAGTCGTTTTAATAGCAGCTTTTTGGGGGAGGAAAAAGAAATAGCACCACATAAAATACACACAACTCTAAGACGCATTAGGACTACAAAACAATCCAAATGTGTGAGAAGGGTGATTTTATAATGAAGAAAATCTAAGAGTCGGAGGATGAGAGCTGAAAGAGTACCTGGTAGGAAAAAGCAACTGCAAAAAAATCCACAAATTGGCAAAAGCAATTCTTTTTCCTCAATAAAATTTATTGGCATTTTTTATTTCTCTATATTTCTTTCTTTTCCACTTTTCTGTATTGAGCACTCATTACCTCTAACCTTAAACGTCATCAAAAGTATTTTTAAGGCGTTGTTTCAAACAAGAAAAGTAATGTTGCTTCTATAAACCTGTATTAAGCAAATTCCTATCTTTTCAGTTCAAGCCCCAACTCTATCAAGCTCAGTTTACATTTTGGGCCGAAGTTCTTGGAGCTGGTCCACCCTAGAAATTCCACTCTTGGCAGCTGGAGAATATTTACTGTTTTACTTAAGTTTGGTTTTGCATTTATCTTCCATGCTGATCTGAGGCTTCCAGGAGAAGCTGGAACATTTTTAAAGAAACTGAACAATATCCTCATGCCCAATGCATCTGAAATAAGAGGCTGACTTTCATTTTAAAGAGGCCAAACTTAGATCAATTGAACAGCAAATATTTTTCAGCTATAATCAACTCAAGAGCTATGTAATATAGTTAACACATCAGGTAAGCTTCTCCTGCCACTAATAAAAATGACAGTTTCCTGTGAAACAAAAAAATCCTATTTCTCTTTACAATGATGTTTTGTATCACAATTCAGCTTTTTAAAACCTGTAAATGAAAGCTATTATCTTATACAAGAGATAGACCTTCTTGGTTTTAGATCTGCTTACATTAAAAATTATCTGATAGTAACACATATATCAGAAACCTGCATCCTTCTCTCCGTCTTTATTGAATTCATAAAGCACTAGTCTTCCAGACATTTTAATTAATATGTGCTAACTTCACACTATTGTTCACTTTTTAAAGACCAACCCAGTAAGCGTTAAGCATGAAAAGCTTAAGATTTTATATAGCTCCCTTTTAAATGCAATCTCTCAGATTTCTGGAAACAAAGACACTAATAACACGCTATCAATTTTATTTACAGAAACACAAGACAAGAACTAATTCCAAATGACAGTTTTAGCAGAAGAAAGCAAATGAAAAAGAAAAACCTTGGGGAGAATGGTAAGAATACTCAATTTCTCATTTTTTTGACCAGTCACATGATATAAAATATTATGATGCTATTGAAATAAAACTTGGGTCAGCTATTTTTAAAAAGTTTTTCTAACTTGGTTTGCCTCAAAAGGTTTAGTCCACATCAGCATATTTAAGTATATTACTTACTTAAAGGATAATCTTTACTTAAGGGACTTGAAGTCATAAACTCCTATGTAGAGTTTTAAAGGAAAAGACTGGTTTTAATCACCACACAGGCCAGAATATGACACTTGAGGCACTCCAATCGTTTTAGGCAAGTTTGCAGAAGCAGTTTAACTGATTCAAGAACGTGGAAAACTCAATGGCATGCTAAAACTTACTAGGTTAAATCTGACAATGTTATTTTGTAATTAAAACAAAAAGGGAACATTCAGACCAAATACAGACACACATATACACCTGTGCAGTTTTCGTGCCCTTATTTACAGTCAGATCTAACCTCTAGAATTAATCATTTAATATAAAGAACAATTCTTCAATGGATTGGAGGTAGGCCACCCAACGGTACAACCTTCCCACAGTAACTGCTTCACACTAAGTTGAAGACAATGCTTCTGGTACATTTCCCAGAAGGTTTCTGGTAAATTTCCGACTTCTTGGTCCAGTTCCCTCTCATTCACGGTATCTAGAATTTCAGGCCCATCATTTAACCTCCCCTGGTGTTATGGACTGAATTCTGCCACCCCCCCCACCATTCATAATTTGAAGCCCTAAGTCAGTGTATCATAGTGTTTGGAGATAGAGCATTTACAGAAATAATTAAGGATGCAGTCATCAGGATGGAGCCCCAAGCCAACAGGACTGGTGTCTCTGTAAGGAGAAGCAGGCACATAGACGAAAGAAGTAAGAGGACAAAGTGAGCCGAGAGCAGCCAGCGAGGCAAGGAGAAAGGCCTCAGGAGAAACCAAACCTGCCCACACCTTGACCGTGGACCTCCAGTCTCCCACACTGTGAGAAAACAAAATCGGCTGTTTAAGGCACCTCATCTGCGGTGTTTTGGAGTGGCCGTACAACCGGATGCATGCACCTGACTGCAGTTTCCTCACCTATTTTTGTGGATTCCCCAAAACTGAAGAATTCATCGTTGGAAACTAAAAATGTGTCTAGAAGACAATATAACTGTCATAAATAGTAGCTGCTATACTCAATAACAGGCTTCCCAGGTGGCACATCTGCCTGCCAACCCAAGAGATGCAGAAGATACAGGTTCAACCCCTGGATAAGGAAGATCCCCTGGAGGACAGCATGGCAACCCACTCCAGTATTCTTGCCTGGAAAATCCCATGGACAGAGGAGCATGGCAGGCTACATTCCATGGAGGTCACAAAGAGCCAGACATGATTGAGTGAGCACACACACGCATACTTAGTCTCACTAACCTTAAATGAAGTTGGCTGGCAGGCAGGAGAGATGAAAACCTAGTGGCTTGTTCTGGAATTAAGTCTACCACCCCTGATCACCAACCCTACAACTCAGAATATTACAATCTCAAACCACATTCCCTCCAGACATTTATTTCCAAGTGTGCTACAGGGGCAAAAACAAGGGGGTAAGTCAGGGGTGCCTAAACTAGAAAGGTCAGTGGCTAGTGGATGAGACAGACAAGATTAATAGTCATAGACAGAGAATGAGGTTTGAAAAGAGGAGACAAGCCTGGGCAGGTAAGGACCCAGTCACAGATCTAAGAATAATGCTTGAAAACATCCAAAGAGCTTGCTGTGGGGCCAGAGTACCTGCACTTTTCACACACGCTCAAAATTATCCTGATGGTAAGTCACTTTGAGAACCACTGAGGTAGAGTTCAAGCTCCACCAAGGCCTGACCTTCAAGGAGTTGGATGGTGGCAATAACATGACTTGCCTCACTGAGAAAACTGACTCTACCATAGAACATCAGATGCAGGAAGGGCTGACCAGAAGCTGATGCAATAATCTCACTCCTATTCTTCCAAGAAAACTTTGAGGTGGAATCACAGCAACAGGGCTACCAAATGCCAGACATCCTCTCACCCAATGCGATAGAGATCAGGAAACTGCCAAACTTCTCAAGATAATTCTGAACACAAAGGCAAATAATCTTTCAGTAGACCTGATATTTATGATGCTGGACTATAGTATTTAGTTGAATTAATGATGGAAAACACAGGCAAAAGTTATGCTAGTAGGAAAGAAAGCCCAAAATATGAATAAGTAAGCCTACAAATTAAGGCTTGAAAATACAATCTGGCTGAAATAAAACCACCCAAGCCATGAGCCTTGGATTCCTGATATGTCCACTGTTCAAAATCTCAGGATGAGCAACCAAACTCAGCAACATGTATCAGAACCAGATTTCTAAATAAATTAAGCTCAACAGTAAAGAAAGTTCTTTAAATTGCCCGCCTACCAGGGAGAATATTTCTGAGAGAGAAATAATCTTAAGACCAAAAAAGAAATCTTCAGGAACAAACTTCACAATAAAAATACTCCAGGTGACACTAAGACCAATTTTTATTTTTTATCAAAATTCATCCAAACAATTTTAACTGCAGGAGATGTTTTTTTGTCAAGAAGGAGATGCTGTCAGAGAGGCAGCATGTCAAAAGAAGATGCTATAACAAATAATTTCCTTTCAAGGCAAATGTAGTTTTTTGACAAAGAAGCTAAAAGAAAGGATATAATAAGCTATCTATAATGTTTACTTACTTTCTGAAGTCCTAAAACTGACCTTCACACTTCACTAATCTAAGTAGTTATAAGCAGTTACTAACTGAACCGGTAATGGAGGTAAGAACTTAGGAAAACCCATAACCTTGTGAATAATAATACCTAACATTTAAGCAGAGCAATCTTTTAATAGATGAGGTTGCACGGAAAACACTGCCATGCTAAAGACAAGAGATACAAAGGGATGCAAGAGAAGGGATGGGGATAAAAGTCACATCGGCGGATGCATACATGGGTTGCAAACAACCTTGCAGGGTCTCTGCATTAGTGTAGAACCATCACCAACACTACCTGAGCATAAAACCTAAATTTCTGAAAAAAACTAGATTAAATCAGTAAAAAGCTAGTAAGTGCCCTTGCGATTTCTTCCGCAATATTTTAACTCGATGTGCTACACCAAAAGGATGTGCCTAGTTTTGACAGATGCAGCAAATTGCCCTGCAAAACTACGGGCACTAAGGTATATGCCCTACAGAATATTCAGTCTCTTGTGCAGAATTCACTTTAAAAACTTTCAATCAAGGCACTTCACCTACACCTCATCCAACTCTACTCCATCTATCCCCCAAGAAGAAACAGGAAAATAGAGAAGATCAGAATACCACCAACTCCCTAGACTCAGTGGATTTACTCTGCGTCCCAGTTTTCTAGCTGTAGAATGAAGATAACACCTAACCTATATGGACACTGGGGGAAACAGGAGGGATGATGCGAGATAAGGGCCTGAATCCTGAAGGCAGCAGATTACAGGGCGACCTCTAAAGCCAGAAAAGCCTAGATTCAAACTCAGACCCGTCTCTTACCAGCTTTATGAGCACCAGACCAAATGTTTATCCTCTCTAAGCCTGAAGACTCACCAAAAAGGAGACTGTAACAGTACCTGCCTCTGTGTTGCTAGCAGATTTATCTGAGCTAGGACAGGTGTGGGGTTTTCAGCAATACCTGGCACATAAACACTTTTTTCTTAAATAGACATTATTTTAGGCAGGAAATTCAAATTACAAACCCTATTTCAAAATCCAATAATTTTCAAAGTGGAGCTTCTATCACCATGTCAAAACTAAAAGCACAGCTGTGGAGAGAATATGCCCAGAACAACGAGATGGAAATGTGAATTCATTTGCATGGAATTGTGCATGCAAAGAACCTCCTAATTCTTGTTAGGCTGAACACCATGATTACACTTATTTTGGCAGATATCATTTCTTGATTGACTTTTTCTGGGATATTTTATAAGAAATCAATGTATAAATTAAATTCTTCATCTGGAAATATCTTTTAAAATATTTCGTTGTTTTTTTTTAACTCTACCTGGGACAGTTATAAACAATTAAAAGTGAATTTATCCTCTTTTCTCCCTCAATAAATATTTTTTTTTAGTTTCCCTACCCTAAACCATTAGAAAAATCCTACCACCATCAATATCCATCATATCAGTGTTGATGTATGTCTCTATGTGTATATGTACACACACACACTGTTAGAATCAACAATTCCTATTAAAAATCCTTTTTTCAATGATGAAAAAGTTTCAAAACTGTCATCTCCCATAAAAGAGAGGTCAAAAAAACACCCTAAATTTGGTAGTGCTTTGTGTTTCAATGGTCACTGGCATTATCCCAACTCACCCATTCCTGATATTTCCAAGTGGGAAACATTTATAAATGTAGCACCTGGATTAACAACACAAAAGGATAACAGATGAATGAGACTCATGAAAGAAGAATGAATGGTCTGACTTCACTCTCAACTGGGTTGAGCATGAAGCAAGAGAAGTGATATAGAGTAAAAAGCAGGTGTCACCTGAAATAAAAAGTGCAACAAAAGGCCCATTCTGTTTGTGATAGGCTTATAGTATTAATAGGTAAAAATTCTGTTTTTTATGCAAGTTTTATGACTTAAAAATTGTTCATTTAATTACTAGATGTCTTAATCATCTTATTCTTTCTCTTCATCTTAAATGGGTATTGTACTGTCTCATAAAGTTTGTAAAGCAAATGTTTTACACGTATTATTAATATATTGCAGTGGAAAAGTCTATAACATCAGCTAGGAGTATTATGAATTTGATATCTCCATTAAAATATGATAGATATATAAATGGTATTACATCAGCTTTAAGTATACAGATCATTAAAAAAATATATACTTTACCACTAAATGTCCACCCCTCTCCTGACAGGCTTCAAAAACTTGAGGATACCAGACAGAGAAAGGTAAGGCTTCAAAGGCTGAACTAGAAGTATTTGTGTTAAATGCTCTCACTGAATCTTAAAACAGAAAAGAAGCCACCAAGCAAAATCAAAGCACAAATTTCACTTTGGCTCTACAAACCATGATGTAGCTTATCTCTTAGCTTCTGATGAGGAGAGCCATACCAGTTTTAAACGATGCAGTCAAAAAAAGAGAGCAAAATTGTCAACAAATCTGTCAAGGATCAGCAATACTAGAGAAGACTCTCCACTTTCCATTTTTAAAGAATGTACAGACACATGTATTTAATATGTATGTTTTCTTTCCTGTTTTACACTTGAAATGTAGCCACACAACTAAATTAAACATTATTAACCTAAAAGACGATAGCATCCTTCACTACAAGAGAGTAAACACAGCTCACAGCATACAACTCCAAAGCCTAGCCATTTTAAAATTCACATAGCGAGGCTTCCAAAACTATGACACTTCTGATTTGCTACTCAAGTTCTCAGGAATGGCAGTGTTCCAGGGTTATGCCAGGTGACATCACAGCATTTCTCAGAAGCAGCTTTTAAATACATTTTTAAGTGAGTAAATTTGACGAGGCTTTGAGGCAAATCTAACTTTTGGGGACAATTACTGTTGTATAAGAAAGATGCTATCTTCACACTGCACTATATGATCATCCCATGCAAAGATTTTTGTCTTCTCTGAACCATACCGTCATGAACTTATCAAACTATAATGAAAGGAATGGTCTTCCTAGTTGTATGGATAACCAACAGAGTCAAATAAGTCACAAGCAAAACTGCCTTTTTCTCCAAGTTCAGGGTCATGACAAACCAGCTAATTAAATTTACTAAGCAAATTTCTGGACTTCAGCCCTATTCTTTGAAGGTGGATAAAAATTTTCAATGGAAAAAAAAAATCTTTACAGGCAACTGTGCCCTACAAAACAAAACAGCAAACTCTGCAAGGGTCATTCATGGTGGACATGGACTTTTGGGGTGAGCTAAGACTCGCTTCTTGACAACACTATCCAGTGACTTTATTCAAACTCTAGTCAAATCTGTCTCTGTTTATAAGACAGAGACAAAGGCAGTAGGGAGGGTCAGGCAGTATTGGCCTCTGAAGTGATTAACCCACAAAGACTTTCTTTTGGAATGATACTTCAAGCCTGAGGAATATTTTCCCTGGTGGTATGGCTCAGGGCAGCGGTAAGCTAAGTGAGGTGTGATGAATGGCCCCCAGCCTGCACCAGAGGCAACGCGGGCCCGTTTGGCCCTGACCGTGGAGACAGAAAGGTCATTCATTACCCAATGTGAACAAACAGAGTGTACGTCTGTGATAAATAGTGGTCATTATTGAACTACAATGCTCTCTGGGAATTCCTCGACACTTCCTTGACATTAATGCACTTTTCGTGGAGGGCTCAGAAAGGCTCTCTTGATATTATTTAGTGCTTCAGGTTTTATGCAGGATACCATGGATCTTCTTTTGTTGAGATGAATGGGTCTGAACAAATATCAAATGTCTTCTTTACCGCATACCAAGTCTGTTTTTCCTCAATCAAATGTGTATGCACGCATGCTCGCGCGTACACACACACACACAAACACGCGTGTGTGTGCTAAGGTTGTATATCTGTATCAATGCAAGCAGATACTAACAAAACATAATCCTCATAGTATTGGAGAAATGGTCCATTCTGAGCCTTGACCTCTTCTGAGTTGAGGCTCCATCACATAAGTAACTATATTACACCCATGACCAAGTGGAACAAAAGAAATACAAAAGATGTTGGCCCAAATAAAGAGATTCCTCAGGGAAGTGACAACCACAGTTCATCTTTTTTTCACAAAATCTTTGCCACTGGGTCTTCAAAGAAGCTGCTGTCACTGCAGGCAAGACTTGCCACTCTCTCTCCCATAAGCCTTCACCAAGCCAATTCCCACTGGCTCAACTCCAGTATCATCCTACTTGAAGCCTTTCTAATACGTCCCACCCCAGCAGTGCACACACACTGTACACACAGTCACTCCCTCCTCTGTGTTCACACAGTGGCTCCTTGAGAGGCTAAATAAAACACCTGCCGGGGGGTGGCAACTGTCTGTTGCGAGCTGAAATTCTCTTGGTCATTATTTGGTGCGAAGCATCTGCCAGGCACTGTGCAAACCTTCTCTACCTCATTTCACTCTAGTCTGAATTCTCCCCGTGGAACAGAGAGGACTTACATCTTCTTCATCTATATATTCCCAGATGCAACCGACTATGCCTGGTACCTACAGTTATACAACACATGTGGCTATGGGCAAGGAGGGACAGGTAGATATATATTAAATATGTTTCCTACCATGTCACCCGGGTTGGATCACTGCAGATGGAAAAGTGACTTACCTGTTTGAAATCCTAGGCTTTTAAACTTCTAAAATATGAATGACAGTTATTTTATTTCACAGAAATGCTTGCAGTGTAAAATCCATGTAATGTGTCTCGATACACAGAGAAAAGGCACTTAGAAGAGTAAATTCACATACTCTCGGCAAAAATGTAGCAGTGACTCAGTATTCACGGCAAAACAAAACTAATTACCATACGTGGAACATAAGGCAATTGAGCATAATTGACTTGATCCAAGGATCACGAGTTGATTTAAGGAAACAACTGAAGGAAAAACATAGTTCAGTGGTAAGAACAATACCTAACACTTTCAAATAAAGTAAGACTAAACATCTCTCTTCAAGAACTACATGAGATAATACACCACTTATTATCTCTTAATAAAGATGTTTTTAAGGTACTGTAAAATGAGCACAGCATGAACTCTGTTCCTGAAACAATTCTACAAAATAGACAGCATCTCCTTGGGTCCCTAAACTAGCTCTACAATGACAGAACTACCAGTGACAAGGTATTATTTCAGAAGACAAAATCTTTGCATTTTATCTACTTGATATTAATATTTATATTATTTTGATAGCTACGTAATCTAATACCAAGAAACAGACAGGTAAGGTAGAGCCTTCTAGACAGACAGATATGAGGCAGATATATGAGATAGATATGAGGGCAGACCACACCCACCTCGGAAGAGACCAGGGACATGTAGCGCTACCATCTGCCCAGGGCGGTAGAGCTCAAAATATTTCTTGAAGCACAGTAATTACTACTTCAGTCACCAAATAATTTCAGGGCAAGTTAGGTTTTGCAATCATATGATGGCATCACTGACTGAATGGACATGAGTTTGAGTAAACTCCAGGAGTTGGTGATGGACAGAGAGGCCTGGCATGCTGCAGTCCATGGGGTCGCAAACAGTTGGACATGGCTGAGCAACTGAACTGACCAATTTCTTAACATTTTCATGTCCAGAAATTTTCATATTTGAGTATGTGTCTCGGGAACTTCAAACCTAGCGTACCTAAATAGATGGTATGTGGAGTCACTCATCTTTGCTTACAGAAAAGGTTATACAGGGTGGGAGAACAAACTAGTGATAGGATAACAAGTATTTTTATCACCATAAAAAAATCTTACTTAAGTTCAGGCTGACATTAACATAAACACGAAACATTTAGCCACAGTGGAAAGGGGAAAAACAGTAAAGACATCAGATTCTTAAGTTCTAGAAGATGTGCAGAAACACACAGTTTTGGGTGATCCCAAAACTACTGTCAAAACCATCTGCAGGGGTGGGAGGGTCGGGTGAGAGGACAAATGCATTTCCCTGTGATCCCTTGTGACCTACATTAATCATCAATGACCTCCGTGTCACGATCATGTCAGATCCACTTAGCATCACTGCAGGTTAATATCCTGGTGCCTCTAAGATTTGAATGTATTCAAATCTTGAATATCAATACATTGATATTCACCATATGCAACTCATCACTGGGGAGACAGGTCCCTTTGACAGAAAAGGGACCAATATTTTTAGCATATACAAACTGAATCTTCAGGAGAGAAACAAATGAAGAAGCTTCTCCAGGCCCCGCCATCCAAAAACTACATTCATCAATAATTAAGATTTTTCTAAAAATTTCAGAAACCTATTTATCCTCTGAAAACTATACAGACGCTTGTTAATGACAATGATGGCCAAGAAATTTTAAGCACTCTATGTGCCATGCACACTAAGCAATTTACACAGAGTATTTCTATGAATCTTACAAAATTCTTAGTTTTATCTTCATTTTATTCACAATATTATAGAATCAGGAATAGAATAAATGACATCAAATCTTGGTCTTACTCAAATTTTGTGAAATTTAGCTACCACATAATATTGTCTCCTACGTAAGAAACAATTTTAACTCTTAATACATATTGTAAAACCAAACAATTATATATGAAATACTTAAATGTCCATGCCTCCCTGTATGTTTGAGTCTTTACTATTTCTATGGATCATGACCAGAAGAAAACTCACCTCTTAGATGATCATAAGGATCTATTTGCATTTTTCTGGAGTTGTCCCATTTATTCCGTATTCCATTGGACTAACCTTCTACTTTAAGCATTTAACTTTCTGGGCTATAAAATAATATCTGAGGAAATATTAACCTCATTGGGTTTTTCTTTGATGATTTCTAAAAGTGCTGAGACACTTAGAAGGGTAAACACCCCAGAATCTCTCCAGACCTTGGAAACAAAGGAAGTAAGCTTCCTGGTCCATCTTCAGGGTTCTGAATGATCTCACACATAATTCTTAGAGCAGACAACTTTGGAAGCCAGGGCTGGAGGACAATGTCCCCTTATCACTACTCTGGAAGGTTTACATCTGTCTGCCATTCTGTCACTGTCCATACCTCAGCACAAGACTCTGGGCCATACTTCATGAAATCAAATGTCCAAGAGCATATCTCCTCTACTGTTCTGGCTCTGTTTTAAGTAGGTCATGAAATTTACAGAAGCCAGCTGGACACTGTATAGCTTATGAGCATGAGCATGTTAAGGAGTTTTAGCTTATCTCCTATGCAACTGATTGTGGAGAAGTGACAATTTTACTTAAGCATCCCATTGACACTGAAAACTCTCACAGTGGAACAAACTTGCAACTAGGTTTTTCCTACTGCATGGGGAGCCATCTTAAATGTAAATTTTGGTTTGCTTTGACTTAACTGTCCTACTTGAGCAGCCTGGTGGTAGAAGGCTCTACATGGTTTGCGGGTGAAAGCTGCTTACTGTCTTATGAAGTACAATCTTGCCAGCCAAGGAAACTAAAATACGAAAGTTCAACCTCACTTCCCATTCCCAGACAGAATGAACATGTTCATTTAAGAAGTAAGTATTTTCTATAAAAAAAAAAAAAAGTCCGGGAATATTTTCAAATTATTCAACAGGAATACTTGGTCTGGTTTGCAAAACGATTCATGGTCCTCTGTCCCAAATCTCACAAGTGTCAATTTTTTAGATTCATTAAAAAGCTGATATATTATAGATATATCAAATTGCCATAGCATATACTTGGTATCTTACAGTTTTGTCAATTATACCACAGTTAAACTTAAATTTAAAATATAAGACTAAATAAAAAATATTTTTTAAACCCACAGATACATATCATCACTAAATTGGCTGCACAGACAAATCTAAGTGCTAAAGATATTTCTACATGTCCTGCTTTATCAATTTCTACTTCCACTGTAAATCCATGTAAATTTTATCTTCATGATAAGCAGGGTTTTTTTTTGGGGGGGGAGGGATGTTCTAATTTGTTTTATCTTTATTTGTTTTGCTGTCTACAATATAAAAATAAACAACCACAACTTTTTAGTTTCCCATCACTCTTCTTAAGCTCAAATTTACTCCATTTTAATTGCACATACTTCTCACACCAGAAATGCATAGCCCATTAAGCTCTACTTGCCTTTGCATTGAGTAATAAGATTCCATTAATTAATAACCCTTGTACAACTCGTCATTAACTCTAATGCCATCCATCTCCTAATGTAGCCAAACTTTCAGGAGCAAAGTGCACAAAATGGGATGAAGTACAAGGCATTTTACAAAATACTCTACCCAGGATAATAATATGCCTTGAAAAGTCCTAACTAGGAAACGTAGCACAAAAAATACTGTACAGAGGCTTGCCCACTACAACTTTGTTCTCTTTCCCTGAAGAGACACACCCTCAGCCATGGAAAGGATCTGTCTAAAACCAATACTCCCTTTTTCCTTGTCTCCTTTTTGGGGGGGAAGGTCTGAGGACACAGTTATAGAGGAAATTCTCCTGCTGTGTACAGCTAGAAGAGTAAAGACTGCTGCACCAATGAGCTGCACCAAAAATACCCGATTAATGGCCATATGAAAAATAACTTCACCTTGGAAAATTGCTCAGTGCTTAAATTGGAAAGAAAATCTCTAGGCTACTAGCACTTTCACAAATACAACTTTCTCAAGAATGAAGCTCCTTTCCTTCGAGTGCCTCATTTATTTTTTCTGTCCCTCTGGTTTTTCCAAACAGGAAAGATCCCTGTGAGAACAGAAAAGATTTCCTTCTTTCCTTTTCTACAGAAGGTCCCTGTAAACATTCATCACCAGTGCGGGCTGTGAGCGCTCCCACTGGTGAGTTATCACAAATAAAGTTCAGGGACACCAGGAACACGTTACTCCTCATTAAAGGGAAAGTTAAGCCTCGAGTCAGGGACAAGAAAGAAAACTTTTTCAAGTCAAGCTGGCCTTCCCAACAGGCCAGATTACTTTCAGATTACCTTTTATCTTTTGCTATTATTGTGTGAAACCCAACTGTTACTGACTTCCTACTTGGGAACTCGGATGGAAAGTGAAGACGTGAACAGTAACAAACTGGCAAGGAAGTCAAAGAAACTGTACTGAGAAGACAAGAATGTGGCCTTAAAGGAGCTATTCCACAAACAAACTCTTTGAGAAGAGTCAAAATAACGCTTCCCTGTCAGAAAACAAGGAAGCTTTTCTTGGCTCTGCCATTGATGGAAACGTAAGTGCTTAGGGAAGTTGCTTAACCTGTCTAGGGCACTTAATCCCTGGGAGAAGGATTTGGACGCCTCACTAGGATGTGTAAGAGGAAGTAACATTACTGACTCATGGCCCAGACCTCTTGGCTAAGCCTACCCAGGGCAAGTTACATAAATCCCAGTGCCTCCATTTGCTCATCTGTACAATGGAGAAAATAATGGTGGGAATCTGACAGAGGTACATGAAATCCAGGAGGTCTGAGCATCCTTCCTGGGACAGCGTTATCTATCGTTATGGTCATTAGCTCTGTCATCACTTATAGCTTTCCTTATTCACATGAGGGTGCATGTTAAGTCACTTCCATTGTGTCCAACCCTTGGCAATCTTATGAACTGTAGCCCTCCAGGCTCCTCTGTCCATGGGATTCTCCATGCAAGAATACTGGAGTCGGTTGCCATGCCCTCCTCCAGCCGATCTTCCCACCCACGGATCGAACCCATTTACCATGAGCACCATCCGGGAAGCCCCTCATTCACCAACTTGCTCACAACTCACTACTCCTAATGTTTACACCTTTTAACATTTCTGTCTCTCCCTCATCACCTGCCTCTTTAAAGTCCCCCTAGATTCAATCTAACTCTCTCCCTTTAGATTTTATTTCATAACAAGTCGCTTATCACTTAATCTCCAGTTTTCTGGCATTCCAAAAGGAAAGAAATATGACGTTCCAGAATTTTAAATAATATCAAAAATGTAAAACTTATCAGGCTGTCTGTCAATCTGAGAAGAGTAGGCAATTTAGAAATTATGGAGAACAAATGAAAATGAAACAAGTATGATTTTGTTATTAGTGTTACTTTTTCTGAACAACTTAAGATTCTTAAGGTGAAGAAGTAGCCCTCAATAGCTACAGTAAACCAACATTGAGATGAATAGTACAAAATGTAAAGTCTATTAAAAATGGCGTTTAAAAAAATGGCATTTAAAAGTTCTGACCAAGAAAGACACAGAAGACAAATACTGCATGTTATCACTTATATATGGAATCCAAAAAAATAAAACCAATGAACGAATGTAACAAAAAAGAAGCAGACTCGCAAATACAGAGAACAGACAGAGGCGAGAGGGAAGTGGAGAGGAAGAAAACAGAGCAGGGGATTAAGAAGTACAAACTATTACATATAAACAAGCTACAAGGCTATATTGTACAACACAGGGAATAGAGCCAGTATTTCATAAAAACTTTAAAATATAGTATAACTAAAATACTGACTCACTGTTACACACTTGAAACTAATGTAACAACATAAATCAACTACACATCAATAAAGAAATAAACATAAAAAATAAACTCAAAAAAACTAAGGAAAGTAATATTTGACATCCTTGGAGTACAAAAGGGAGTAAGCCCATATATGTCCACAGTGAGTCAAAATAAAATAAAGTAGCAAGAGGTAGCAAGTAATCAAGTTCACCAAAACGTGCACAAAAGATAGGAAATTTCACTCATATTCAATTTCCCACTACCTTAACAGAGGAAGTGCAAAAAATGGACCCCTGAAGGTGAACACTGGAGCTCTTACTGGAGAGATCCCCAGGCACCAGGAGCCTCAATTTACTGAATAGCAAAACCTGCTTTTTCTTTTCTGAGGACCACAGTGATTCAACACCAATGAATTATTGTGTGATCACCTACAGCCAGGAGGACAAAATGAACAATGGGGATGAGAAATAAAAATGCTTTAGTTTTATGTCAACTTGATTACCCAGATATTTGCGAAACACTTTTTCTGGGTGTGTCCATAAGGGTGATTCTAGATGAAATTAGCATTTAAATCCACAGACTGAGTAAAGCAGATGGCCCTCCTCAATGTGGGTGAGCAACATCCAAGCTGTTGAGGATCTGAATAGAATAAAAAGGCCGAGGAACAAGAAATCAAGCTCTTCCTGACTGCTGAGCTGGGATTTTGCTCTTCTGAAGGCTTCAGACTCAGATGGATCTTACACCAGAGGCTCTGCTGGGTATCATGGGACATTTCAGCTTCCATAATCAGGTGAGCCAATCCTATATTAAAAAATCTTTCTACTTTCATTTGTCTGGTTTAACTTTGATTTATACGCATCCTACTGATTCTGTTCACTCTAATACATCTACCAAAAGCCTATAATCTCTAAGTGGTTGTCCAGACTTTTCCCCCTAAATTTACTCTTTTCACTACTACTAACAAAAGCCAAAAGATAATAAAATATTTAAAAATACGAATGACCAATTCAAAACAAAATTCAATATTCACATTTTCCCAGTTATAATAGATCTTTTTCTCTGTTTTACAGTTTGCTGGATTGATCCAGGATCCAAAAAAGGTCCATACATAAATTGAGGCCGTCCTAAATCTCTTTTAACCTATAAGTTTCCCTTTTATCTCCTTTATCCACTGTGCTTTAAGACCTAAGTCTTTTGTAAAGTTTCCATGTTCTGAATTTTGCCAGTTTTACTGATTACATCCCCATGGTGTCATTTAACTTGTTACCACTATTTATTTTCTGTAAATGACAGACCTAGAGGCTTGATCACACTAAAGTTTCATTTTTGGCAAGACTACTTCATTGATAGAGTTGTATCTATCTATCAAGAAGTACATCATGTTTAGGTGTTCCCATATTTATAATGATAGAGGCCCTCAATGATCATTGCCTACATCTGCAAATTTATCAGGGGTGGTAAAACTATATCACTACTGGCACAATTCTCTCTGAATCCCCTGGAAATTACAATTCTAGTAATCTTAAAGACAGAGCTGAGATTTATTATTTGAAGTACTTCTAAAAGAGAAAGATTCTTTGCTGACCATTAGATACCTATGTGGGTGTGTTCAGCCTCTCAATCATGTCGGACTTTTTGAGACCCCTATGAACTATGGCCCACCAGGCTCCTCTGTCCATGGGATTCTCTACACAAGAATACTGGAGTGGATTGCCATGCCCTCCTCCAGGGTATCTTCCCAACCCAGGGATCAAACTTATCCCTTTTGCATCTCCTGGATTGGCAGACAGATTCTCTACCACTGCACCACCTAGGAAGTCCATTTAGTTGCCTGGGTATACTTATTTCATCCGCGTTTCTTCAGACTTTAAGGTTGTCTGAACCAAGGAGCACAAAGAAGCTAAGACTTCACTAAACTCTCCAGGAAGAGCTCAGAGGAATAATATTCCCTCATTTCTATCACATTCACAATAATATGTCCGCTGGTTTATACTTGAAGATCTGCTTGGTTAGTTATAACTTCCACGACTCACACTTCTTTCCATGATTATCTTATTTATGATGTTCTATTGCTTATCTGGCATAAAGCACTGCTGTCAAAAAAAAGTCTCATGAGAACCTAATTTTCTTCCTTACAGTGATGAAGTCTTTTTGCTTGGAAGCTCAAAGGTATGTATTCCTTGCATTAAAGACCATACTTTAACTATATTATATCTCAGTGATGATTTGAGATGATTTCATGAGGAACAAAGTGGCCCTTTCAATACACAGCTTCAAGGATTCTTTCTTCAATAAAGTTTTCTAATGGTTTTTTATATTAGTTTTTTCCTGCTTAATTTCAATCTCATCTTATAGGTCTCCTGTTATACATACTTGGTACTTCTTTAGATAGTTTCTATACAATATTTCCTTAAATTCTTTTCATTACTATATTTTTGTTTAACTGTTAAAACATGTCATCTCATCTTCCTCTACTTTTCTCAAAGTATAAACTGTTCTGTTTACCTGCTCCTGCCTATTTTTCTAGTTTACTCTTAATTTCTAAAAATCAGTTTTATCTGTACTTTTTCCATGAACTCTCCCATCTTTCTTTTCAAGCCATTTCTGTTTCTCTAATACTGATATATAATGACCTTTCACAGTTCCACCATGCTAATACTTTGTCCCATTTTAAAAGATCAGGTATACAGTTTTCAGCTCTTGTGAGTACTGCTCCTTATTTTCTTTTTAATTATAACTTTGTATGGAGTTACTATCCTATTCCCATTTTTTTTTTTTTTCTGTAAAATAAATACTCCCAAATATGGGGAGGGTCTGTAGCTGTGTTCTCGTTCAAATGACTAGAAGTGCTGTCACAAAGAGTGTCAAAAGCTGTGACCTTCTGCTTTCACAGATCTGTCTTTTCAATGCCCACACATTTACCAAAACCCTCTTTCCCCCTGACCCTCATTGCCCCATTTTACTCACTCTGGGCTCTCCTCCCAGCACTTCTCCCTTGATGCTGACTCTTACCTTGGAAGGGACATTCAGGATGTTAGTTTATAAAATAACAGAGCTGAGAGATTACCAGACCTTACTGTTTCCCAGTCTCCTTGCCCTCGCCCTAGAACGAGAGAGCCTGTTACAACTCTCAGCTTTTCTACATAATTCCTATGGGCTCATCACACTTTTCTTTGGGATCTGCAGTTGACTTGGGGGATTTCGGATCATTCACTCCCTTCCAGGGCCAATTCCCACAGAGGTCTTACAGCTGTCACTGGTTTGTCTCATCCACACATACTCTGAGACTAACAAAGATACCGTAGATCCTAGTTTTATAGCAAATGTTGTTTGTGGGTTTCTATGTCAGCTCTCCTAGTTGTGCATTTTTTTCATGGAGAAGTTTGAGGTTTAAAAACTATTACTACTGGTGTCACTTCCCAGAATTCACTGGAAACTCAATTTATAATGAGTTTTTTTAAGAAACTCATTTATAAACTCATTTTTTAAGAAAGTATTTTTAAGAAATACTAAAAGCACACTAAAACATTTCAACTCTCGCTAAACCAAAGACCGCCACCTCCTCATGTTTTCCATGATTCTTTTTGCTTTTCAACATGAAATTATCTTAGAGATTAAACCTAAAAGATTTAGCAATGAGTTTTTCTAAGATTATCATTAGCCCTTTGTAAATTTATCATGAAATACACAAACACACAAGGGAATCAACTAATGAAACCCTTATGTACCTACCAAAAAACTTCAGGGCATTAAATTTAATGTTGTGAAAAAAATTCCCCCCAAAAAAACAATTCCATTTCCATACACATTTTCAAGTAAAACTGTTCTAATCAGCACACCGAGACATCAGCCTTCAAACCTGCTTACCCTTTATCCCATTACCATTCTCAACCAAAGTTTCATCATCTCTCAAAGTCACTACAAAACCAGCCATCTATATCCCTCTTCAATCCATTTTCAAATAATATAGAAATAAATTGAATATACAACCAAACTAGCAAGGAGCACACAGAATCTGAGTCTAAAGCAGCCTCGCAAGAGGTAAAAGGTACTGGATTTGGAACTAGGCAAATATAAGTCTCAATCCTATCTCCATTATTGGCCTAAGTCTTAGCATCTTTATAAAACTGGGATGATAACTGTTGCTCCCTGATAGAGTTGCTGCCTGGGGTAATGAGATCTGGCACACAATGGTATTTTTCTGGGGAGATGTCCAAGGAATACTTGGCCTCCTAAACCTTAAACACCAGTAGAGCTAATATTGTACCTTTCATGGGATACAGCTTAACAGTCTGCCATTTTTCTGATACTATGAATTCTTTTCAGGAATACCAAGACACAAAACAGCAACAAGTCAAAATTTCTCCTCTGAACTAAAGTAAAGCTACCTTGCTATCTGAACTCCACATCCTTGGGTCTCAAGTTCCTCACCAGATACATGTAAAAACTTCCACAGACAATCTTGAAGTCATCTTTATAGATTTCATAACAAACTTTAAAAAGTTATTTGACTGCAGGCAAGGAACACCAGCAAACTAAAGGCATTAGTTCTGCTACTGAATGATCTTCATTTGCATTAATATTTTCAGGGGTTAAGGATGGTCAGTAACCACTGAGTTTACGAAACAGGTGTGAAAGTGAAAGTGTTAGCCACTCAGTCCTGTCTGACTCTTTGCAACCCCATGGACTATAGCCTGCCAGGGTCCTCTATCTGTGGAAATCTCCAGGCAAGAATACTTGAGTGGGTTGCCATTCCGTTTTCCAGGGATCTTCCCGACCCTGGGATCAAACCCGGGTCTCCCACATTGTGGGCAGATTCTTTATCCTTATGAAATAAACTGCAATTAAATAAATGAGAAAATAATTAGATGAACATTCTAGAATTTCTAAGCACTAGTCATGTTTCGAAGCAAATTAAAGAAGTGATCTGCTTTGTTCACGTCTGTATTCACAGTGCCTATAACACTGCCCAGCATGTAACAGGAGCTTTATAAATATTTGTTGGATGGATGAATTGGCCTCTCCAAACCTAATAAAAGCCACAGTATCTTTCATCGTGTCTGGTAATGACCAAGATCACAAGAGCAATATGGTTTCTCAACAAGCTCTGGCAATATGGAATGGATACACTCCTTTTTGCTCAGTGAAACAATGAGGCCCCATCATCTGAATTCCTAAATCTTTACAAAATATAAGCTCATATTCTCCTGTTAGCTCAAATCAGAGATGGCACTGGGAAATGGTAATCTGCACTGCAATGTAATGCCCATCTCCACCCTGCAGTAGAAATGGGATTACAACCAGGAAAAAGAAGCAATGGGATTTCTTTTAATAATAAAACTAAATTTGAGAAACCAAAAGCCATTAATAACCAAACTAGGAGGCAGGTCACAGAACTCGAGTCTGAAATAGCCTTTCAAGAGGGGAATATATACTAGATCTGGAGCTGGGCAAATGTAAGTTTGAATCCTGTCTCCCCTACTGGCCTAAGTCTGAGCATCTAGAAAAAACTGGGATGAAAACTGTAGCTCCCTCACAGAGTTGCTGCCTGGGGTGATGAGATCAGGCACACAAAGCACTTGGCAATATACTTAGCACAAAGCAGTCATGCAATGAAATTTTTCTTCCAGAGTCCCTTCCAATCATCCTAGATAAATAAATGACGGTGTAAAAAAAGAGAAAAAAAGACAGAAGTAGAAAAGAAGAGAGATACTCCACGAGGGTATGTTAAGTTTTTACATATGTACATCTTTCCCCTCTTGCTTATACATAAAAGACTACACACCCTAGGTAGCTAAACCGAACTTAACAATTTTAAGCAGCCTTCCACATAACTCACAGTTCCCTAAGGTCTGAATAGACTTTAAGAGCAGATCTTAAAAGATAAACAAAAACCAAGTAAAAAAACATATGGGGCAACTAAAGCGAGGCTGAACCACAGCAGATCAAATCTCAATGAAGTAAAGTTACCACTAGACATAGTACTCTTGGTGAATTTCAGATTTGCTTTCTGTTAAAAACAAGCAAAGTCCGTCCTTGAATCTGTTCTATTATACAAGAGCTGGAATAATGTAATGGCTACAGAATACAAATGTCTTTCCAGGCTACGGAATCTACCCACAATGCAGGAGACACCAGTTCAATCCCTGGGTCAGGAATATCCTCTGGAGAAGGAAATGGCAACCCACTCCAGAATTCTTGCTTGGAAAAGCGCATGAATGGAGGAGTCTGGCAGGCTACAGTCCTGGGGGTCGCAGAGTCAAACACAACTTAGCAACTAAACCACCACTGAATACAAGCTCCTGTGCAAGATGGTCCAGGAACACATCTGGGGCGATGTCCATGCAGGGCTAGTTAACGATGGACACAGTTGAGGAGCCCACTCCACAGCCAGAAGGCCCAAGTTCAAATCCTCCTCCATCATTTATTAACTGTGACTTTGGACAGGTCCCTTAACTTTTCTCCACTTCAATTTCATTGTCTTTAAAAATAATATAGGATTTCTGTAAGGATTAATGTAATAGCTTAAAGGCACTTAGGAGAAAGCTTGGCACATACTAAAACATTATGTAAATGTTTGGGACATAAAGAAACACTTCGTTTGTCATGTGAGAATATTAACTGCCCCTTCATCATAAGATTGGTGGGATAAATCAAACAAAATAGTTCACGTAAAGCATATAGCATTGGGCCAGGACCACAGTATTAGTTCAATAAATGACTATTAACACTTCAAATAGAACTACTACTGTTATTTTAAAGGCATCCAGATCTCTTCAAAACTAAGATGGCTGAAAAATAAATCAGTAGAAGTAAACATGTACACACAGACACACACAGATTTTAGTTCTTCTATTCCTCACTCTTTCTAAAACCTTGTTCCCCATCCTCTGCCATTAAGTTGAGCCCCATGCAATAACTCATTCTAGAAGGTTTATTATCCTTCTAGAAGGTTTATATCCTACACCATACTAACCTGTCCTAGTGTCTCAAGACCCTGGTGTTTGCTAAATAATGGATGAAAAGTTGCTTAAGGTAATCTAAGCAATTATTCAGTGAGTGTAACAATACTGATTTTTGGATTTAAAATTTAAATTTCTCCATAAGGCATGGGGCATTTAAGACCATAAGACAGGTATGCACATTTAAATGAATCCAGTATCTGAACCAGTAGGTGCACATTAAATATTCATCAAACCAACAAAACTGTTGTTCACAGCATTTTTATCAGCTTCAATGACCTCAAACACTTTCACACTTTTATCTGTATCACCCAATTTAACTCCAGGCTCTGACCAACTTGGGAAGGACTACAGAAGGTGGATTATCAGAGGAGCCCTGAGGGCACAGAACTTCTTTGAAAACCCAGACCATTTAGGTGATGAGGCTGCCCCTCCGGGACTTCCCAGGAGGCACTAGAGGCAAAGAGTCCACCTGCCAAGAAGGAGAAGTAAGAGAGGTGGGTTCATTCCCTGGATTAGGAAGAATCCCTGAAGGAAGAAATGACAAGCCACTCCAGTATTCTTGCCTGGAGAATCCCATGAACAGAGATGCCAAGGGGTCGCAAAGGTTCAGACACGACTGAACTGACTTCGCACGCACGATGCCTCTTGAGAATCTGTACTGTGGTCGCTGTTGCTCAGTCAGCCGTGTCCAACTCTTTGCAACCCCATGGACTGCAGCTCTCCAGGCTTCCCTGTCCTGTGGAAAGCAGCTAATTGAGCTCCCTGAAAACTTAAGAAATTTAATGTTGAATCTCAGTTCAAGTTGGTGAGCAAAGACACATATTTGCAGAACAATCCTCAACCTCTACTGAACAAAGCAGCTCTTCAAGGCATTATATGCAAGCTTAGGAAATCTAATAACAAATCTGAGTTAAAACTGGCTGAGTTTTCATTGTACTGTAAAATGTCCATATCCATTTTGAATAATCTTCAACCTTGTATGACAGATGATTATGTACAAAAGGAAAATTGATCGTGCCCTGGAATGAAGGTGGAGGATAAATATTTGTTATTTGTTGAATGGCTAACAGATGGACTGACAGCGAATGAATGAGTGAATGGCAGGAGCCCTTGCTCAATTACCTCGAGGACAATAAATCTAATGTCATTGCTATGACACTAAAAACAAAACAAACAAAAAAAACCCAAAAACCACCAAAAAGAAGCTGCCAAGAAATCTGTTCTTTGCAGCAAGGATGTGCTCCATCAGGGTACAAACATCTCTTCATCCTGCAAAACCACAAGCATTTCAAAATCTGTTCTGTGCTAGCACTTATACCTCCCGAGACACTGAGGAAAGACTCATGGTTCTCGCCACTATGTCCTCGCGCACTGTGAAATAAAAGCTTCTTTTGAAGACGGCCTAATAATAAATTAAATTACTTCTGTTACGCCACAACTAATGGAGAGAAAGCATACAGCTCAAGATGAACAATAATCTAACCCGTTAGATCTGATTTGTAACCTAATGATATTCTGGTTCTGGCAGAGGAACAAAACAAATCCAGGCCGTAATAACAGGCAAGGTGTGTAGTCAGCACTCTGGAGGGAGTTTTTATATCTGAAGCCTGCGGGAATTTGGAAAAGGTCCATGGTACTATTTTTTTTCCTTATCTGACTGGCACAGCCGATTATACCTTTAAATTAAGTCTAATAATGCATACCAGCCTTTGTTAATCAGAAAACGAAAGCCAAAGTTGTGTTCTGTGGAAAAGCAGATCATCTCGCAGTACTGAAAACAGGCGTGATTGATGCCGGGGCTTCACTGGAATTCAGCGTCGGTCAAAGAGAGAGAGGGTTACGTGACCTTGAAAGAGATGGATTCATTTTTCCACATGGCTGACCACACCCGCTCCTCAGTTTTCTGAACAAAGAACAGATACTTTATTAGTCAACTTGGCTGTTGAACTGGTCACATTTCTGTTCCAATAATATTGTGTGACTCCCCCAAAAAGAAAAGAAGTATGGCAGTGGACAACAGGAAGGCTGCTTTCTTGCTCACTGGGGTTCAGGTACACTGGGTGACATCATGATGCACAAAGCTAAAGGTCGGGGCCAGAATGCCCCCTATATCTCTCATTGTGGGACCAGCAGCAACCTGGGTCATGGTCCACTTAAGGCAGGCGGCAGGACAGAGAGACCAAGAAACATCACACAAGGACATGGAAGCCCTCTACCCACATGCTTCCAGTATATCCCACAGGACAAAGTCCAGTCCAAAGTCTAGGGGACAGAAAAGTGTCCACCTACCTGGAGGCCTAGCAGAGTCACTCAGCCAAGGGGCTGCAAGGGCAGTTACAGGAAGAGAGCATCCCGTCTGCACCAACAATCAGTTCTGCCCACACATAATAATCAGATCTGCACAATTCACCTGGGCTTGCCCTCCTGCTGACAGCCTCTCATTTTCCACCACAGGTGCATGGAAATACACTAAGAGGACGTGGGACGCAGGAATAATCCATTCATTGGCTGACAGGTGCCATTCAGATCCTCATTCTCTCTCTCTCTGCTGTTCACTTGGTGATAGAACCCTAAAGTAATATAGTCCACAAAAGCAACTTCAATTGATCTATTTATAGTCCTTCTTGGTGACTAGATTTCTTTGTCCTTGAATTCCCTATAATACATCATAATAAATGCCCACTCATTCCAATTAGTTTCAGTGGCTCTGTCACTTGCCAGTATGGTCTGTAAAGAGGCCTCCGTGGCAACAACAGAATTTCTATCTAGACAGTGATGACAGGAGAAATCTGCCCAAAGACCTGAGTCTAGGAATGGACCCCCAGACCCAGAAACTTGTCTTCTAGCACAGATTGTAAAATTTGCACATCCCTGTTCTTACTGAGGGTATGTGTCTCAAAGGAGATTGGGACTAATGGATTTTTTTTTTTCTTTACAAATATTAAATGAAGATTCCCTTTAGCAATGTCACTGCCTTTGAGAAGCCCCCCTAAAAAGAAATCACTCCCTTAGGCTTATTATTTCTTTTTCATCCATCCCTCTCTCATCTCTTCTTCTTTGGGAATCTTGGTATTTCTTTGTAACCTTTCAAGTGAATGATTTCCAGATCAATACTTGCAGCTGTGCACTCAAATCCAAAATTTCTACTGCCTGTGGACCACTTCTTCCTGGATAGCCTACTTTCCCCCTCAACTCACTCTGGGTCTGGAACTGAATTTACCAGGCATCTACACAACCCTCTACCACCGCCCATATGCTCTTTATCAATGGTATTTTCTTCTTTTCTCTTGCATCTCCTACTGAGCACACTTTTGGGCTACAACATACCATTAGGGGCAGATACCACCAGCTGCTTCACCACATTCCAGGAACCTCTTTTGTAGCTATGAGATGGGCAGGAGATAAAATCCCAAGGAGAAGGGACCCAAGGTGGAATGTTCAATGGGGCTCCTGGAGAAGGTCTGACTTCCTGACAGGAAGATATCTGTGGAAAGAAACTGTTCTTTCTCTGATATTCTCCCAGGTATTATATTGAAATCATGAGAGCACAGAGCATCAAGGTCTCTGCATGTGATCAAAATGCTTCCCTAGTTCCTACCTGTCAAGTGAACAAAACCTAAACTCCTGAAGTCAGTATTAAAATGCCTTCATTATCCAGGGCACATCTATCTTGCCAGCTGATGTCTTTCTATTTCCCTTCACATCAATTGGGAAAAATTATATGACTAACCACTGGTACTGAGAGCTTACGATGCACCAAATGGCCTGCTACACACGCTACATACAGTATTCACTTACTTACTCCATACAATCCAAGGTGGTCAGTGTTAACACACCCATAACACAAATCATAGGACGAAAACTCAATGCAAGTTTCTCTCCTCAAGCCCACACTTTTCAACCATTGTTTCGTGGGTACCTTCTATGTACCAGACACTAATACATGACATCATTTCCACTACCAGTTTATCTTTCTAATGATCCTACTCCTTTAGACCACTCCCTCTGGGCTTAACTCAGAAAGCCACATCACAAAGATGAAAGTCACTACCTCTCACAAGATGCTGCAAAAACCATAAGCAATTGCATCCTCCTTTGATAAAAAGTGCAATCAGTTTTTTCTTCTCCCTTCACAGTCTTCAGTCCTTCTTACTTGTACTACGGTAATTTAACTATACCTTACACGAAATTTGAGGCTGCAGGCTCCAGACTACAGTATGATCAGCTACACATTCATTCTATAATCTCCACACCCCCCAGGACAGTAAGAAGAGATGATATTGAGTCTTTTCTATGCAGAAGATAATGCTTTACACATTATTTTATTTATTCCTGTGATATCTTTACAAATTCTATTACTGTCATCTCTATAGTGTAGAAAACAAGGTGTGGTAAGGTAGAGTTACCTGCCTAAGGTTATACATCTAATGGAATAAAAAGATTCAAACCCAAGAGGTTCCATAAGAAATAACTTTTTTTAAGTCAATGTTATATTAACACCCCAGTTTTCATTAACTAAGATAACAAAAGATCTAACTCAAACCACTTGGATCAAAATACTCCATTAGGAGAGGAACCAAGTTTAAAAGCCCTTTTCATGGCCAGATAGGAATAACAGGCTTGGGCTTGAGGATAACCTTCACTGGGATACCTTACCCAATTTCTGTGTGGGAGGGCAAGAAAGGGCAGAGTTTAATTCAATGTTATCTAGGCCAACAAATCTGTGCTCAATGTTCCATATGTTCCAAAGACTGCAGGCCTCACTTTGCGTATTTTGTGAAAAACAGCGGTCTGTGTTACATAATTAAATCTGCTCTAAGATCCAATATTGCATTATGGAATTTAAATGACTTACATTCAAAGAAATCAATTCTTGCCAGAGAACGTTATGATGAGGTTGATAACCTGTATTAGGGGTTCCCAAATCAAACCAAGGGACCACCTGCATACAAATTTTCTGGGATGCTCGGGGAAAAAAAACATCAGATTTCATAGTTATGGAATGGGGGAGGGGTATCACTTACAAAGGTCCCCAGGGGTGCAACACTTGAGAACTCCTGGATTCTAGCATACTCTACACCTTAACCACTAACACTTTTGTACCTACTTGCTTGAAAATAACTGTGCAGGAAAAAAAAAAAAAAATCAGTGGATTCTCTTATCGTTTTTGGCTCTTGTCTCCAGCAACTACAGTTTTGAAAAGGTCAGGACAAGGGTTCTCATGTCTCCTGCATATTTGGTTACTTCCACACAAAAGCCCTGACCCTGAAGAATCCACTCTGAGTTCCGGTAACACGTGCTAAGAGTTAATTATATTCAGATATCAGGAAGCTGTCTGGATAGGATTACATAAACTTGGGGAGCACATTCTGAGGAAAGCAGCTTGCCTTTCAATAATCTGATAAACAGGCGCTAAGAAAAGCACCGCAAGTGCTGACCACCTAAGCCTGTGCACCTTTGCTGAACCATATGTCAAAGTGCTCCTGGCTCCACACAAGATCTAAACTGCCTCCTCACAGATAAAGTCATTCTCTAAGCCGCTTGCAGGGAAAGACAGAAAGAGCTTTGCTTGTAAGAATGGTATAAACAGTCTGAATATTCAGTTCAGAGTTTGAAAGAGTAAATCTCATACCAATAACATTCAAATACACACATATAAACATATGTACACACACACATATTTACACATACATCTGGTCTGTTATAAATATAGCAGAAACTAACAGCCCTATAAAGTGACTATACTCCAATAAAAATTAAAATTTTTAAATAAAACAAAATAATAAAAACATACGTTAATCAAGTTAAAACTGCTAGGACTTATACTGATTAACACCTGTGACAGAGAAGTGATCAAGATTAAGAGATAGTCACCAGCTCCTAAATCATCACAAGAAGCATGCAAATAGGATAAAAAGAAAAACCCACACCTCTAGAGGTCAAATCTAAGTTCTGAAAAAGACACTGGCACAGTTAACACACGTCTGTCCCAGGGCCTGAGGAGAAGCAAACGTGAGTAATGACAAGTAACTTTAATTAAACTCTCCATCTGCTTATGAGCTTGATGAACTTCAAAACGAACTTGCTCACTAAGTCAGGGTCTTTGCAAGCAGTAATCCTTTCTTATTAATCTTTGACAAACTATTAAATTTCCCATTCTCCCACTGACCAATGGTAGAATGCCCTTTCTCTCTCTGTGATTTATAAGGAGTCTCAGAAATGAGAAAGTGATGTACAGCTAATGCCATTCATTTTAACAGGAATTTGAATGGCTTCTCTTTTTCTTTTTCAAAACACAATATCCTGAATTGTCCGCTCCAAGCAGGCGATAAATAACTTGGGTGCAGAAAAAATAGAATTTTTTAAAAGCAAGATAAAGGGGATGATCCTGTATTCTCTCTTTATGAAGTGATAAAAGCTGTGGTCCTGCTATGTCTCCACCTGCAAAACTCCTGTTAAACCTAATAGAACTCGGGGTACACAAGCCGCTGAGGATGAAACCTAATTTCCATCTCGGTTCATTCAATTTCCTAAAATTACATCAACAGCAAAAATCAGAGAGATGGTGGATGCTGGTTTTATGCTTCTAATAAGTAAAACTCTATTTTAGTATTTAAAGAATAATTACCACTCTCTGATTCAGCCAGGGCTCATGGAAAACTATTTTCTCACCTCCTCTTCCTTCATTAGGCCATGAACATAACCAGCATAACCCACCAACTATTCAATCATATTTTTAAGATCATTTAAGGAGAAAAAAAAAAAAAGAGAGATACTCATTAAGATGCACTGAAAATCCAGAAGCACAAAAATCACAAGAATTTCCACGACTCAGAAATCAAAGGGACTTAATCATTAAATTCAATTTTCCACTCGTTGCATCTTAAATGAGTCCCAGAACAGACAGGGCATATGTATTTAGAACTTGGAAGAGGAGGATGGCGAAACAAAGTCTTAAACCTATCTTCTGCAAATAGGCTTTGATTTATTCTGGAAGGAGATTGCCCACATGCACTTGTTCTGACAGATGGACACATTCACTAACTTTAGAAACCCAACTTTGTTTCTACCCAACACCACTATTGCCCACAAAGTCCACTCCAAGATTATTCAATCAAGTGTTCTTGCTATAATTGGATTCTCTCTCTCTCCCTGACTCCCTCCCTCCTGAAAGAACAAAATGGTAATACTGAAGTATCATTGAAGTTGTCCCTGTCCCATGAACACAGGCTAAAGATTGAATGCAAGCCGTACTAGACACCCAGGCACATAACACCATACTTAGCACATCTGATACTTGTCCATTCAAAAAAAAAAAAAAATAGGTCCAAAAGTCTATCCTAGAACTTCAGCAATCATCCCACCAAATCTTCTTACTATGCATCAAAATCTGCAAAATGGTCTGTGGTCTCGTCTGAAATGGCAAAGAGAAAATAAGATTGAGAGCTTAATAGAAAGCACAGTTCCACAAGGTTAAAAACAAAAGGTCATGTCACACTTTGCAAACAGTAACATTTGTAAATTCATTTCCCCCTTTTCTCTATCAAACACCTACCATTCACAAGAAAGCACACATTAAAACGAAAAAAGTATGAGTTTTCCTCTAGTATGAATGACTAGAGAACACTGCTTCTAGAAAACAGAAAATACATACATCATGAGGTATAATGGCAGCTTGTACCGTTACACTTCTTAGTGGGCTGGCTCATCAGGGGACCAAATCTGTGACACCCTTTGGAAGAGACTTCATGACTTTCTGGGCTCTGTTAATTACCCCAACCAAGAAAACAGTCCTCAGAGGGAAAGATTTAATATCATCCGTGGGTAACTCGTACCATGGGGCCACTTCTGTGTGTGTGTGTTTTTTTCCCCTCTCCTTTTTGCAGGAAAAGTAGACTTGGGATTTTCTTTAAGATGAAATTTATTATGGATATAGTTGGTGGCTTTTCACTTTTTAGCATATTTAAGAAACAGAAAAACAGAGGAGAAACACACATACAGGCCACAGCTCGACCCTAGAAAGCATCCTTATAGCCAGGCTTCTCAACCTCCTCACTAGGGACAGTTCAAGCCAGATGCTTCTTTGCTGCGGGAGGCTGTTCCGTACCATGCGGATGTATAGGATCTCAGGCCTCAATCCAGTACATGCTGGTAGCCCGAGCCCTGATGGAACAACCAGAAACGTCTCTAGACATTGTCAAACGTCATCCTGGAAAGAAAACGGCCCCAGTTGACAACCAAGACTTTAGAGCTAACGAGATAGTCCCTTTTAACATTACTTAGGCCACTCCTAGCATTGCTGAGGAGTATTTGCAGATCCACCCAGTCTCCGGGGATCTCCAATGCCTCCACCGCCATCACCAAGTACGCTTGGTCACAAAAACAGCAACAGACCTATCTTTACCACATGATCTGCCAAACTCTTCACAGTGTGTGCTAACATAAAATGGAAACCCCCCAAAAGGCAAATGCCAAGAGATATGTAGCCTTTATACACCAGGAAAGAGGGAAATTCTAGGCTTCAAAACTGCCGCTTTGGTAAATGCCTGATGCGATGAGACCTATTTTGAAAAGCTGGGGAAAGGGAAGCCACAAAGAAACGAAAAAGTCACAGTACATTTATAACATCTTTTCATCTTTTTGATGAATCAATAAAGATTTTTTTGAAAGACGGAGAAAAAAAAAAAGTCAGTAACTCCTGCAGTAAAAATAAAGAATGAGCATACGAGAAAGTAAAGCAAACCATCAGAACTTTTAAACTACCCTTAAACAAAAAGGCACTGATGACCAGGTTCATTTTAACCTCTTGGCAGAAGAGGTTGCTGAATACAGTCTAGCACGTGGTACCACTGGGATAAAGATGGATGCAAAGCCTTTTGGGAGATATTAAAGCAAATCACATCCACCTAGGACATGAGATTACCCTCTTTGCCCAACATACTGAGTTATTCAGGTGATAGAACTCAGAGCCCAGTGAAGAGAATGCTAAATCTAGTTCTAATCATTAACCCAAGACTGCACCACAAAGTCAGAATCCTCCTAATAAGAAATGTAGTCGGGGAAGTAAGTCTTAATGTATCAAACCTCCAATGACAATGGTGGGACTTCCCTGGTGGTCCAGTGGGTAAGACTCAGTCCTCTCAATGCAGCGGGACCAGGTTCAATCCCTGGTCAGGGAACTAGATTCCACGTGTTGCAACTAAGAGTTCAGATGGCACAACTAAAGATCCCATGTGCCTCAACGAACATCATGCCACAACTAAGACCTGGTGCAGCCACGTAAATAAATTTAAAGAAATTTCTTTAATGGCAATGGCAACCTGGGATAAATCCAAAGGTACCTTTTATAGTGAGTTGGCCAGGAATAATTAACACTACTCCCCTTCTCTTGTAAGATGCTAGAAAACTAATACACAGGACAAAGTTCAAGGTTCTTACAGAAAGTTCATGGGAAATTAAGTGAGAGAACACTTTTTCCTAAGGGCCCTGGACACTGTCCTTATTCTTCAAATGTGTATTCTAAATTCTCCATGAATGAATGTGGTCTTGGCTGCACAATCCATTTTCCAGAACTTCCCACTGAACCATAAATCAACTCCAAGGGAAAGGTAGTGATTAATACAGTAAATGGATCCAGCCATGGCAGATTTTTCATACCTGACGGTTACATCCTAGAGGAAGTAAAAAAAGACCCTAGCGTTGCTACTGTTAATTTCCCAAATGTGTGGTAATTATTCTAACAGATCAAGAAGATCTAAGACAAATAGATATTTTTGAATCCTCTTGAGGAAGAAATGACTTACCAGCACCAGGAAGCCACTCCCAGACATCATATCACCAGTGAAGAGAGCCTAGCCAACCCAATGAATGTTCACATTGCCACACTGTTCTTGTACAAAACCAATATTCAGGAAGCAATAAGAAAAATCCTTTCAGGAAAAACACCTCGTCAACTGTTCAATAAAACATGAACATAAATTGACAAGGTACTGCTGAGTTGCAGCAGGCTCAGAGAAAGGCTTCCAACATACTTTCTAGAACCACATTATTCAATATGGTGGCCACAAGCAAGCTATGGCCGATCAGGCACTTGAAATGTGGCTTAGTCCAAACTGAGGTGTCATTACAGCGCTAGATACACACTGGATTTCCAAGACTCAGCAAGAAAAAGAATGTAAAACATCTCACTGATAATTTTTTGATCAATGATATGTTGAAAAGATAATACTTTGGAAATACTGGGTTGAATAAAATATACTATTATATTTAATTTCACTTTTTTTTTTCTTTTTTACTTTTCTAATGAAGTCACTTGGACTGCAAGGAGATCCAACCAGTCTATCCTAAAGGAGATCAGTCCTGAGTGTTCATTGGAAGGACTGATGTTGAAGCTGAAACTCCAATACTTTGGCCACCTGATGAGAAGAACTGACTCATCTGAAAAGACCCTGATGCTGGGAAAGATAGAGAGCAGGAGGAGGAGGGGACAAGAGAGGATGAGATGGTTGGGACTCAATGGACAAGAGTTTGGGTGAACTCCGGGAGTTGGTGATGGACAGGGAAGCCTGGCGTGCTGCGGTCCATGGGGTCGCAAAGAGTCAGACACAATTGAGCCACTGAGCTGAACTGAATGAAGTCACTAGAAAGTTTAAATTACAAATGTGACTCACATTTATGGTTCCCATGAGATTCCTAATGGAAGCACTGTTCTACAATGGGAATCGGCAAACTTTCTGTATGGGCCTGACGGTAAATATTTCAGACTCTCTCTCTGTGTACGGTGCCAAAGCAGCATGGACAATATATAAACAAGTGGGTACAGCTGTGTTTCAGTGACATTTTATTTGCAAACCAGGCAGATGAATTTGGCCTGTGAGCCCCAGCTGGCCTCCTTCTCAGGGACCAGATCACTAACAGCTTCCTATAAAGGGGAAGAGGAATACATCAAGGGCATGTGACATGAATTTAGTCTCATATACGTTTTTATATCCAGCATGAGTCTTGAGCAAACCTAAACGTGAGTATCTTTAGACTGGGCCTGGCTGTTTCCGATCCCATGGTCCCCCATCACTCACCAAGTCTACCTGACCTGCCTCATATCATGGCCATGTGCACGTATCCCTCTGTGAAAGCGATGTCCTAGGAAGTGGCACGCCAAAGAGCCACATGGTCATGGAATCAGATACTGGGAGTTTCTATCAAGGGCTACCATCAGTTGACTCCTATCATTATTCACCCAAACCATATCATTTCTGAGGCAGAAAAGGAGTTTTAATTAATAATTAAAGTTGGATTAATAGACTTCCATCAGAAAGTATATACTGATTCCTACTGATAAAAGAAACCTAGGCCTACAGCAAAAATATGGTTAACTTTCTCGAGCATGCAGACATGGACAAGAAAGAGAAAGCAGGGGCCATTTCCTCTGCAGCACCGCGTATTAAACAAACCCAGCCTGACACATCTAGTGGGGCTGGCCTTACCCAGTGTCTGTGGAAGGAACACAGTGGTGGGCTTCAACCCCCTCCGGTCACCTTCCTGATACCAATTTCAACATGTCTGGGTGACAATCCTAAAGTTTATCTAGGTTGGCCACACCTTCCCTATCCAAATCATGGCCTCATGATTAAAACCATCTCCACCCAAGCTGCATAATGATTTTGAGGACTGGGACACTGCTCTCTTGACTTCTGTGTGTTACTGATCATTTTCATAGTTTAAAAATTTATTTTCAAGGTTACACCTCGCCTTCCAGGTTGCAGATGCACTTCAGTTAGCCTAAGATAACCAGCTGCTGTGGGCAGCAACACTGCCATTACAATGGGGAGCCTGCATCAGGATAAGGCAGACACCGTGGGTGGCAGAGCTCAGAGACAGAAATAGACAGCATCTCTCGCCATGGGCCTGAGCAGCTGGAACCAATGAAAATTGAGGACAACAAAGTTTATCTTTTTCCTGTACTGTTGAAACTGACTTGGGTTGAGTTTCTGCTTTACCTTGTCAATGGGGGATTCCTAAAACCAACACCTTCCTCCTCTCCTCCCCTTCTTTCCCACTGATCTGTATCTGGAAGGTCTATGGGTGGTTATGGGCTTCCCAGGTGGGTCAGAGCTAAAGAATCCACCTGCCAAAGAAGCAGACACAAATATGCGGGTTCCATCCTTGGGAGAAGATCCCGGGAGGAAAAAATGACAACCCACTAAATTATTCTTGCCTGGAAAATCCAGACTGTAGCAAACCACAGTCCATGGGGTCGCAAACAGTTGAACAAGACTGAGAGATGAGCACACGCATACACATTTATACCTTCCAGGTACAGACCACTGGAAAGTATCATGAAAATACACATGCTCTTGAAGCTATGTTAAGCAGTCAGGAACCATTTCCCACCTCACAAGTACCTCCCTGGGCTGCCAGTGCCTCTGTTTCTAGGAACAGCTGGTCACACACTCTGTACCTCATCAGAAAGTCACTTCCCAGATGGACACTGAAACCCTCAGGGCAGGGTCGGGGGCTCCCGCCTAGCAACACCTCAAATAGAACTTTGAACACATTGTGGTTTCCTTCTGATCCTTCTCTTTCCATAAAGGGACTGTTACAGAGTTATGTCCACAGCACAGGTCAGTCCTCTCTGCATCCTAACACCACGGGGAAATGTTACTTCCTTCCTCCAGCTTGAAACACCCATCCTGAGAGACGGGAAGGAGAGCTGGGACAACCTCACAGAGAACTCGCAGGCTCTGGAGGCTCGTTCATCAAGACCAACCAACCTCTAAAGCAGCAAAGGCGCTGAGATGCGTCTCTCAGAGTCTATGTAGTCTCCACACCTACTCCCCTTCTCATGAAAACTCTCTTTTCTACCAGGGCTCAGGATATTTTTAAACCACAGTTTCTTATTTGATTGTTCTCAATTTTGAAACTGGGACTGCAGCAGCCTGTCACCTGTCTTCAACTCACCTAGAAATCCTACCAGCTACTACAAAATTGCCTTTATGAAAAAACACATTGAAATCAATTTAAGACCAGACATGTAGAAACTAGTTTGTTTATATAATCACAATGGTATTTATTAAGCAATACATGTTAAGAATTTGCCAGGTCCTGGGCTAAGCACTGCACCATAGAGTATTTCATTTCGTAGCCGCTATGCTTCTGTTAGGACCCCTATTACACAGGCAGGAAATAGCAGAGACGAAATTCACATCCCACTGGTCTGGCTTCATCATCTTCACTCTTAACTATAATAGAATACCACCTCTGAAATGAAGACATATTCTTCATTTTAGGTATTCTTCAAATTAAGAATCAAATTAACTCCTTATTAATCAATACACATTTTTTTCAGGAGGGGGAGAAGACACTCTCAAGAAGGTAGAGCAAAACACCCAGCTCCTTAAAGTCATGATTGAATTCTCTCCAAAGAGTATAGTGTGTGTGTGTGTGTAGTGGGGTGGAAGATAAATTTACAGTGAAGAAACCTAACAAACACCGCCAGTGACCAGCACCAACATCAACAGTCATAGTGTTAATAGAATCCACTTTTGATATGAAGTAATGAAAATGGTACTTTACGTCTGTGACCTACCACCCAAAAATTTGCAACCCCAATCTAATCATGAGGAAAACACCAGACAAACCCAAACTGAAGGACATTCTACAAAGTACTTGACAAGTACTCTTCAAAACTGTCAAGATCATCAGAAACAAGGAAAGTCTGAGAAACTGTCACAGCCCAGCGGAAGCTCAGGAGACATGACAACTAAATGTAATGCGATATCCTGGATGGGACCCTAGAACAGGAAAGGACACTAGGTAAAAAGTGAGAAAATCTGAGTTAAATAGAGAGTTTAACAACAATGGATCAACTTTGGCTCAACAGTGATGGTAAAATAAATAGGTCAATATTATCAGCAAAAACTGGATGTGGAGTATTTGAGAACCCTGTGAAAGATTTTCTCAATGTTTCCATAAACCTAAAAGTATTCTAAAATAAAATGTTTATATTAATAATTGTTTATGTCTCTAATAGGCTTCCCTGGTGGCTCAGTGGTAAAGAACCAGCCTGCCAGTGAAGGAGACATGGGTTCAATCCCTGGGTCAGGAAGATCCCCTGGAGAAGGAAATGGCAACCCACTCCAGCAGTCTTGCCTGGAAAATCCCATGGAAAGAGGAGCCTAGTAGGCTACAGTCCGTGGGGCTGCAAAGATTTGGACATGACTTAGTGACTGAATAACACTGTCCCTAAAACTTGGAAGAAAGTACACAAGTCAAGAAATCCTCCCAAATTTCAGTCCTAGGACTGGGGAACTATGTTCAGGCGCAGAGGCTGGCCTGACTACACAGTACTGCCTTATCAACAGGCACTCTAAGACCCATCCTGCGTCCACGCTCTTCCACTGACAGCTTTATTCTCTAGTCACTCATTCATAAAAGCTGGTAATTTAAGTCACTTTTTTATTGAGCCAACTATCAACTGAACACATTTAAAAATGAAAACAAACAACCTTCCTTACGGGACCTTTCCAATACAAAGGTAAAACTGAAAGATTAAAAAATTTTTAAATCAACAACACTTTGAATGTCTTAGGAGTATGGCCAACAATGGGCTTTTTAAAAAGTAACGGGACTGAAACTTTTTAATTCCCACTTGGGCCAGCTTTTGTACACAAGCCGCAAAGGAAGGGCGATAAGTTGAAAATGATTTAAACCAACACTACCCTGATAATTTCATGTGGTGGTTGTTGTTGTTTAGTTGCTCAGTCACATCCAACTCTGTGACTCCATGCACGACAGCATGTCAGGCCTCCCTGTCCTTCACCATCTCCTGGAGTTTGCTTAAACTCACGGCCATTGAGTCGGTGATACCATCGAACCATCTCACCCTCTGTCACCCCTTCTCCTCATGACCTCAATCTTTCTCATCATCAGAATCTTTTCCAACGAGTCAGCTCTTTGCATCTGGTGGCCAAAGTACCAGAGCTTCAGCTTCAGCATCAGCCCTTCCAATGGATATTCTGGATTGATTTCCTTTAGGATGGACTGGTTTGATCTCCTTGCAGTCCCAGGGACTCTAATGAGTCTTCTCCAACACCACAGTTCAAAAGCTTCGATTCTTCAGCACTCAGCCTTCTTTATGGTCCAACTCTCACATCCATACACGACTACTGGAAAAACTGTAGCTTTGACTTCTATGCACCTCTGTTGGCACAGTAACTTTATGACTGACACTAATTCAACGCCTAATGAACCTTTAACTACCCCCAAAAAATTAACTAATTGTCATTTACTGTCACATACAGTATTTTGGTGGGAATTTATGGGAGAGAAGGGGGTCTAGAATGTTGAG
The DNA here is from genome assembly GCF_019320065.1 of Cervus canadensis. Lineage (NCBI taxonomy): Eukaryota > Metazoa > Chordata > Mammalia > Artiodactyla > Cervidae > Cervus > Cervus canadensis. The sequence continues at coordinate 20,742,260 of NC_057407.1, read as the reverse complement.
TTAGAATGTACATTTCCAGTTGTGTTCATTACTTCTAACAATCATCTGAAACATTTCTTTCCCACATCACAGTCAGCAAACCCTTTAGAAGCCCCACACTAGACTGGGCAGGGTAAGATTTTAGAAAAAGAAGACAATAAAAGTTTATTCCTATAAGAAATAGTTCATGCAATTATCTCTGTGTTAAAATGCAGAGAAATAAGAAAGAAAAAAGTAAGTAAACAAGTGTCCCAACCAAACTACTACATGCTTAGATTCAGCAGACAGTCTCAAAATTCCTGACTTCTTGTACTTTATGCTGGAAAAATTCCATACACCCTGCTTTTCTTTTCTTTCTTTGCTCTCCTTCCTTTCTTCCTTTTCTCCTTCTTCAAGCCCCAGGGCCCCACTCATCTCTCTGTCTTTGTGACATTACGGATTAGAGCTAAAGACCAGGGAACCCACGAGTGGAAATGCTGGCTGCTCTTAAGTGCTCTTCTGCACATCAGGCTCACGGCAGCCAGCACTGAACAATTCTGACATCTGCCTACAGTCCTGGGGCTTGGCTTCACAAGTCCGAACAAACAGCTCCAATGAGCCAGTGGCAATCAGTGGCACTATGGAGGGAACCTCTTTGCAAAGCCAGATCCTTGACTGACAAAACCAGGCAGAGGGACGGGTAAGGACTACCATCTACAGCTAATGCTGATACCGCGAAGGAACCAGCCTCCCAGTTCCAAGGCCTGTGCTTCTCCTTCCACAGGAAGGTGCCTTTCTTTCTCAGTGATGTCTGTACCCATGTTCTCTTCTCCTTTGTTACTGAGGACAAAGATAAGGAAACAAACATTCATAGATCTAACCGTGATACACCTCCAGTAACTACCTTATTTCATGAAGTTGAAGACACCATCCCAATTCCACTGACGTTCAGATGTTAAAAAAAAACAAGCCCCAGACAATAGTTTTCAAACACTACTAGGTGGAAATTACATCCTGACTTCAGAGATATTAAAAGGTGAAGAAGAAGGGAGGAAAACTTCAGCATCAATGAAATCCATGACATCATTTAGTCCTCAAGGGAAGACTGCAACATGGTAAACATCATCTCTGCCATTCAGGGATAAAATGGAAATCAGGCTCCAAGAGTTGATGATGGACATCTTAGTCACGGAGAGTAACAAGAACAAGTGTGTGATCCTCGGTCTCTAATAACATGAGAGAAGAGGGATGTGCCTTCTGCCTTTTCCTATGGCCCTTCAACCTGATTATCTTCCACACTTACGAAGGCGGGGCCAAAAACTAACCCTTCAACTGGGAGAAAACAGTGGTATCATGAAGTAAACCAATCACTGATGCTAGCATTCAAATCGCTTTTGAGAACAAAGTGTCAGCAGGCCCTGTAGTGATTCCGAGTAGACAGTGGAGAGACAAAGTCCTTACCCTGGTGTCCAGTAAGAGACAGAAACAATAAACAAGGTGATGGCAATGACACCAAGTGACGTACGTAGGTGAGAGTGCTCTGGAGAGGCCACACTTGAGAATTCACATCAAACCTGGGCTGCACTGGTGGCTCAGGCGGTAACGGATCCGCCTGCAGTGCAGGAGATGCAGGTTCGATCCCTGGGCTGGGAAGATCCCGGAGGAGGGCATGGCAGCCCACTCCAGTCTTCTTGCCTGGAGAATCCCCATGGACAGAGGAGCCTGGCGGGCTACAAAGGAGTCCATGGGGTCTCAAAGAGTCCGATTAGACCAACTAACACTTTTGCTTGCACTGGAAAGAGAGAGGATTCAGCCACCTCGCCAAACATTCACTTCTCACCCAGAGGCCACACAGGCCTTCACCCTCTCTGAGCAATTACATGGTTTCATCTGCCCCAAGGAACCAGGTTCTACCCATTCAGGCTCTCGAATGGACAGCTATCAGCTCTCCAAACTGCTGGATTTAATGATTCCTCTTCAATAACCCCAAGAACCAGAGTCATTATTTATCACAGCCCTCTTTTGTTTTGAGTCATGTAAGAGGAAAAAGTATCAATAATCTTTGCTCCAGGACAGGTTTCTACAACCTTGTTTTCTATTTCTGCAGTGAAGATTAAAGGGCCACAGATGCTCAGGAAACCCAAAGCCGGTTACCTGCCTGTGGACCACTGGATTAATAACACCAGCCATCGGGCGCCCCAGTCTCTGGTCTCTTTAATCTTGCTCAGTGGTGAACATTTGGGAAACGCTCCCTCGTCTCCCAGAGACATTATTTTCAGTTATAAGCTATAAGGATGTCCCCTCTGGTCATCAAATTTAATGTGATGATTATTAAAGGGAATTTGCTAATATTAATGCCCACTTTCAACTTGAGGGACCAAGCTACAAATTTCTCCTCATTTTGGCTGGTGGCGAACAGGCCAAGGACAAAATCTGAATAAAGTTAAGGAGAAATCTACTGCTGTTCAATATTTTAATATATCATGTATGACAGAGGTAGTGATGCATTATCTACCTGAAGATATGATTACACTCAAAGCTATAATGAACTTTTACTATCCTGGGGCCTCTACATCATGGTGGGGTGGGGTTACGGCAGGAGGACGCACAATATATATCTAGTTCTATAGACAATACTAATCAATAGCCTTAATTACAATGATAATAGTTAGTATTTACTGAGCACTTACCAGTCAGGCATCTGTACTTTGTCATTTAACCTCACTCTGAAGGCAGCTACTGTTTCCATCTACTTTCTACAGATGAAAAACCTAACACTGAGAGGCTCCAACTCCTTCTCACCCTAGCAGCCTATGCTCTTCAAGTCTACACCACACAGAAGTGCAATGCAAAGACTGGACTCAGACCTCCCAGGCTAAAGCCCCAGTTCCACCATTTTTCAGTTGTATGACCTAGAAAAGCTAGCTAACCATTCTCACCTCAGCTCTCTCATCTCTAAAACGGGGCCATCAAAGGGATCAACACAAGCGAGCTGTCTGGAGGATTCAATGGGACCCTGTGCACAATGTCAGGCAGACCATGAAGCTAGTCACTGATCCTACTCAAGCCATTACCACTACACCAAGGGCAACATCGCATCCCCAGTTGATTATACGTCAATGACTTACTACTCATTTATTTTAGCCATTCATGTGATGACCAAATACCATCACTAATACATAAACCAGAGTATAAACCACACCCAAATTCCTTTCTCATTCCCATGGGGAAGTCTGAATTCATCACCAGGAAAGGCCCATTGTTGTAAACCAATTCAGAGAATAAACAAACCACTTTTTAGATATCCTCTGGATGCAACAAAATCTCCATTATAACCGGATGGATTTAACTCATTTTTCAGAGTATACAACCTGTAGATTATGGTTAAAATGCTTAAGGGGAGCTCTCCATGTTTTAAATACGTGTGCATGTTTAATTTGAAGGCAGCAATCTGCTCGGGTATAAGCAAAGCATGCTATCACTGACGTCTTACATTTCAGTTTTCTTTACACCCAAACAACAAAATATTTAAACAGTTAACATCTGCTCAAAGACCTAAGAGATGGAAGACTTCAGAAGGCATAGGCAGTGTGTTGACTATGGAGAAAGTCAAGTTACACAGGGGCCAGATTTTTGAAAACCTGACCTATTATGTCAGGAAAGGAAAGCCAAAGGCCAGAGAATGTATGGAGGGAAAACTGGGACTGTCAACAGTCTGAGAACATTTAAACCAACAGATGGCAACAGAAAAATAAAGACAAGGAAAAGTGTTAAATTAACAATAAATCTCACATGTCCTTTAAAAAAAGATACCCCGAAGACATGTTCATAATAATTAATCATCATAAATTTTACTGATTCTTTAAAATAGTAAAATGGGGGTGAGTATAAAAAAAACAGTAGAAAGTCGTAAAAAAAAAAAAAAAAAGAAAGAAAAAAAGATAGGATTTAGATAAAAGCATTTAACTAAAATCATCTTCTGTGCTCACAGAGCCATGAGGCCCTTGAGCAAACGGAACACAAAAGTGAGCCTCCAGCACTAAGCAGATACATGGAAACTGGGTCATTACCCACTGTGGAAGATGCCACCCCTTCCATGACCACCAGTTCACTCCACAAACATTATCTGGTGGGAACAATTTCAACATGCCATGGGAAAATATCCGTTTTGCTACAATTTAATAATCAAAATGGTATTTATTTCTGTACAGCAGGGAGAAAGAGAGCACATGACTCACAGTTTCTTTTTTATAACCTAGCCAAACTTGGAATTAATTTTGATCCTTTCAGCTAAAAGGAAACTGGCAAAGAAGGGTGGGGTGGTGGTGATGGTGGCAGCCACAGCAGAGACAAGCAGACCACATCCAGAGAGCAGTATCTGGACCCCTGTCAATTTGCAGGTTAAAGTCCTGTGCTGGGAATACTAGCCTGTTGTTATTTTTTAAAATCAGTGACTTTGTGTGCCCCTCTCCCTAGTATAATACTTCGGTAGCTTCTGATTGAAAGGGACATGAATATAAGTGGATAAAGAGGAGATAAAGGGAATTAACTGACTTAAATTGGAACCTGAAGATACGAGCCTTCAGGTACAGCTGGTTCAAGAGGCTGCAGATTTTCTTTGTAATTTTCAGACCAAGAAGCTGACCTCAGAAAGCCAAAACCAAAACACACTCTCCTCTGGATAATAAACACATGCAAAAGAAGATAAACTCTCTGTAAGGAGTCCATCCAGCCAACTAAAGTGAGACACTTATCAGTCTCACCTGGGACATACAACCAGAACAAAATACTTTTAATATGAATAAAGTAGTCCCAAGAATCCCAAACTGTTACAAATACAAATGCCTAATCTCTGTCTCAAGGAGATTATCTATGCAATAGAATCATTTTAGCTCGCTGAGTTATTTGATAATATGGTAGCAAAGGTGGGAACAACATGTGTCAACTACCACTGGGCTAGTTAAGTGGCCCACACTTGTTCAGAACCCTGTGATGGACAGCCAGATGAGAACTGCGCAGAGGGTGGGATGGAGAAGGGACCTAGGGAATGGATAGACTGGACCAAAAGAGACATTATCTTGAGATAACTCCAACAATGATGCCCACTCAATCCCAGAGACTGGTCCTCCACTAGTTTCTTGTGCCACTCTCAACTCAACACCTTTCTTTCAATATGCTATTTAATGAATGAATGGTAAGCTGTGGGCTGGGAGAAGAAAACAGAAAAGTGTTTCATGGAAAAAAGAGTTAAAGAGAATGTTTAAAACACATCTAAGATCTGAACGCAAATTCCTGAATTCATTGGTGGCAAGGGCCAAGATCTGAGAGAAACAAGACATGTGCCCACAGGAGGTCACCAAGGGGAGGCTCAAGGCTGAAAGAAGCCAGAAAGTCTCAAGAGCTGAGGACGGGGTTAGGGCTCAGCATACCTGTCCTTACCAGGGCCCCTTCTGGAGACACTGCACCAACTGTAAGGCTACAGATCCTATCATTCTGGCCCCCCAAAGCTCTGTCCTCTGAGACCACAGCAACCCAAGCAGAAGATGAGCTCTAATGACTGAGACACTCCAGCCTCTAGAACTCAGGATCTCGCTTATTATTCATGAAGATGCATTTAAATATGTACTTTCCTGCTTCCTTCTTCTCTTACAGCTCTGCAAATCATTAACTAAATCCAAAAAATGGGATAAGATTAAAATAAATTCAGTAATAAATACCTCTGAATACAGAAGAACGCCTTAACATCACAGCTAGCACACAGACCTGCAGTTTGAAGAATGATCATTGACTACAGATACATTTATTCTGAATTAAGCTGTCCTGAGAACCTGAAACTGTTACCAATACCTGTCCAATCTCTGCCTCAAGCAGATTATCTATGCAATAGGATTGTTTTAGTTACTCCAATTACTTTATGATGTTGAATCAAAGGTTGGAACATGTCTCAAAGAACTCATCTTTATAATAGGAAATCATCTCCAATCTCTGTGGGAGCAAACCTGAATTACAAATCTAAGAAACAAGACATTCTAAGCATCCCACATAAATGCTGACTTTGTTCATCCAACCCACTAAAAAAATGTTGGCTTCTGGCTCCTCAGAGCCACCCCCAAATCTAGAGATCTAAGAGTTTAGGATGAATTGCATAAATACATGCACATAAGTAAAATCAAATAACAAAAATCCCATCACATCATACTCCTTTCCCCTGTTTCAAGGTTAATTTAAAACAACTGATTGGACTTGACTGGACTGTTATTTTAAACTGATGATCCATGACTTATCTTAACACAACAAGAGGAAAAAAGAGGTGGTGATTTATAATTCACCTCAACCAAGAATTCCTTTGGTAATATACCACAGATCAAAAGATCAGATTTTACCTTATCTTCATCTTATTGATATACAGAGATTTAACAGATCAATCATTGTACCTATTTATGGAAGAGATGAAAGACTTATTTGGACATACTTCCCTACATAAAATAATTAAATCACAACATGAGTAACTGAATTCCAGGAAAAAAACTACCGAAAAAAAAAAAAAAAAGAGAAGCCAAAGTACTTTAGAGATGGAAGGCATTCAGAGGCCGAGAAGTTGTCTCGGTGAAGGAAACTGTGAAATCAATGGCAAAGTAAGTAGCTGTAATGACCCAGTACTCCATTCAGTCACTTGTACATGTAAACATATAGGGCCTCCCAGGGGGTGCTACTGGTAAGAAACCCGCCTGCCAATGCAGGAGACATAACAGACATGCATTCAACTCCTGGATTGGGAAGACCCCCTGAGGAGGGCATGGCAACCCGCTCCAGTATTCTTGCCTGGAGAATCCCATGGACAGAGGAGCCCGGCAGGCTTACAGTCCATAGGGTCGCCAAGAGTTGGACATGACTGAAGTGACTTAGCATGCAGGCTCATGTATAGAAACTATATATTCATCACTTTAGAAGAAATATTTGATCCAGAGTTTAACTAGGAAGGTCAGTATCATATCAGCAGCAATTCTGTTCTCCACAATAGTTCTTATTCTAACTCTTGAAGCTGAAACAAACTCAATGTTGATATTTTCAGAAAAATAGCTTCTGGCCTGCGTTTTGCCATCAAGTGTGATTTTAAACCACACCACGGGACAAAAGCACCTTTCATTCAACTGCAAGTTCATGATAAATAGGGTCTTAGGATAGCTGGGAAGACAAGATAGATCTCACATGGACCCTGGGCTTGTGACAAAAAGAACGCAGGGAAGAAACCAGCAACTTGTTGGGCTGCACCCCGCGGGTCCACAAGCTTTGGGCCTGTGCCGTTTAAAGGCCAAAGAAAGAGCTCAGAGACAACAACAGAGACATCAATAGTTAAACGGATGTGGGAGCTTACAGGTCTGAAGCAAGGTCCTGGAGCGACACGCCACCTCAAGCAGTACCCGGAGGGGAGGACACGGCGGCCAAAGTCATCTTCACTCCCTGAGGAGTGTGGAAGGGGAGGCTGGATTACCAGTAATAAGGGAACTGACATTGACCTCAGGTGGGCTCCTTAGTTACCATGGAAACCAGTCGAGACGCACACAGCGCCCCACCCCTTTGATAAGAACAGTCCACAGCTGGGGCCTGGGGCAAGTACCCAGGAAGGCCAGTCACATTTCTCAGTACAGGTGAAGCTAGCACTGGTCAGGCAGGGGATGGACAGAGGGCAAGAGAACAGCCATCGTTTGAGTGGCCTTACCATACAAAGTCTACTAGCCCACCACGCAGCAGTACATCCCCAAACCTCAGTGGATAAAGATTTATTCAATCAATGGAAAAACACTCAGTCCTCAGGCTTCCTGCAGTTTAGGTGTGAGCTAGGGCGAGGGCAGCCATCCTCCACCCCCGCCGCCCAGGACAGAACCTGCCAAGTGATTACACATCTACCCCACGGAGCCCAGGTGTAGCCTGTGAACTCTTCACACTCAGGTGAGCACCATCCACTGGGGTTAAACCCAGCAGATAAACACCCAGTGGCCACAGAGACCCTGATAGTAACAGGAAAGAGCTGCTCAAAGCGAAGTCCTAAATAACCTGATGAACAGGATCCTAAGCAAGGTAGTATACACAGAGGACTGTGTTTTACATGTGATCTTTACCTCTCCTCATTTGAAAGAGAAACCTAAAATTAACACCTACTCTTCTGAAAGTATATCCAAAGTAATCTGTTATCACTATCTGTGAATAATCCTCCATGACCATAATCTAGACACCTATGATTTCTAAACTCTCTGCTCTTTTCAAATAAAACATTTATTTGGATATAGATTGATTTTCCGATACATTGGGCCATGAAAAGATAAAACTCTTTCCTATAAAAAGGACTAAGTGCAAAGGACTGAGAAGTCACCCGAAGAAGAAATATGGTATTAATTTTTGTCCTTTCATGGACCCAGTAACATTTTATGCACAGCTACTGTAGCAATAATGACACTAAAGTTACCCATTTATGTGTTGATCTCCCCAACTAGTATAAGGTTCTGTAAGGGCAGAGAGTATGTCTTAGTCATCTTTTTGTATTTTAAGAAACCGGAGACAGCAGGGCTTGAGGCATATGTTCATTAAATTGAATGTAGTGCAAAAGAAATGTAACATGGACACAGGACCCAAACAGGAACGATAAGAAAGTCATGTGCATCACAAACAGCAGTATCAGTGATTAAGTCCCAAAGTGAGGATTTGTCACCAAAGGTGATAAGTGAGTCTTGGCAAGAAGAAATTTCCTCCAGAAAAGGGGCAGCAAACAATGGCCATGGGGAAAGGTCAGATCTCTGTCTATCTAAATCAAGTTTTATTGGAACACAGCCATGATCATTGGTTGAGGTGTTGTCTCTGGCTGCTGTCACGAGGCAGAGCTGAGTAGCTTGTAGCAGGGGCTATATACCCAACAAAGTCGAAAATATTTATTATGTTGCTGTCTACAGGAAAAGCTTGTGACCTTGGTCTAGAACAACCTGTAGTAAGAACTCGGAAGGAAAAAAAAAATTCTTTTTATTCTCAACAACATCACATGGACTACTGAATTAAGCATTTCTTTCAATTTACGAACCTAAGCAAAACCACAGTACTTTTAGCAGTACATACTTGAGAATGTATCATCAGAAACCATTCACATGACAGCTGCTGCAGGAATCTCAAAATGTCATGTGCATTCATGACAACTTCTACATTAACATAGTTGTTAGACCTGCTATGAGATCTGGAAAGTACCAGGCAGGTTGAAATGACCTGGAGTCTTGACCCCTTCCCTTGTGACTCAGTTGGTAAAGAATCCGCCTGCAATGTGGGAGACCTGAGTTCGATCCCTGGGTTGGGAAGATCGTCTGGAGAAGGGAAAGGCTACCCACTCCAGTATTCTTGCCTGGAGAATTCCATGGACTGTATAGTCCATGAAGTTGCCAAGAGTCGGACACGACTGAGTAACTTTCACTTCACATGAGATCTTACTAGGGAATATATTTCTTAAAACAGTTCATGTATTACCAAATCACAAACTGTAATACTCTGATTGTCTCAGTACAAGCAGTGCCCTCTGAAACACTACATACTCCCATTTCTGTAGTTAAAAATATTGATTATGAATATAAGTGGCATGAAATGTGAATCCCAGCCTTGATACTAAGATTGCACCCTCTGAAGCTGAAAAATAAAGAGTTTGAACCATGGGGATAAATAGCTATTAAACTGGGAAAGGGAAGAAGTTGGCCAACAAGCCAATTCTTAAGACACAAGAAGTAAGGAGCAGGAGTCTCTGAAACTGGGAGCTATTGTCTACAGTTGCTTTCATTATTGCTACAGATTTTTAGGGCTTCCCTTGTAGCTCAGTTGGTAAAGAATCTACCTGCAATGCAGGAGACCTGGGTTCGATTCATGGACCAGGAAGATCCTCTGGAGAAGGAAATGGCAACCCACTCCAATGTTCTTGCCTGGAGAATCCCATGGACAGAGGAGCCTGGCAGGCTACAGTCCATGGGGCTGCAAGAGTCGGACACGCTGAGCAACTAAACCACTACAGATCTTTATTTTTCTCAGACAGAGCCACTTGTTGGTACTCTTCCGCACTTCAGGCACCATCTTCAAGAAACAAGTACAACAGTGGAGACAATGTCCTTGGGGGAATAAACAGCCTACTTTCAAGACTTTAACAGGCCTCCACTGGGTAACGAGGTACAGCCATAGTGGGCATGAATGCCTGCCTAAAACGGTAATTCTTATCATAGATGGAAGTAGCTTTACAGCTCATCGAGTCAATAAATCGGCCTTTTTAAGAAGTTTCGAAGAACAAATCGACTTTAACAACTCCATAGGAACCATTGTGATATCGTTGGGTCCATCACATCAAAATGAAAGGCTTCTAATAAGGAATGATCATTAAGGTCCATAACAGGCAAAGGCAGACATTTACAGTCCATGGGGTCAGTGAGGAAGCATTTATGTGCCCCCCAGAAGCAGCTAATAAAGCAGATCCCAGTGACTTGGTTACTGTCTGCACAGTTTCGTGATCACAGGGACATTTTACTCCACAGATCACTGCAGATACAAACAGTAATGATACCACTAGGAACCTCCACCATTTCAAACGCCTATGAGGTAACCGATCCACTGAACCTAAACACAGAGGAGTTTTCTCAAACTGAGAAAATGTTTTGAGCAGACCAAATCAGGTCTGCTCAGAAAAAAGGCAGAAAAGGGAGTAACAGCATGAATTCAATATTCCTTGTACAGAGTTTTTCTCATTGCTAGATTCTTTCCGAAGTCATTTTCTGTAACTTTAATCATAAAGAGGAAATATGAGGAATATAAATAGAGAACAACCTAGTGGTTACTATGGGGAGAGAAAAAGAGGGAGAGGCAAGACAGGGGTAGGGAGCACATCAGATTACCTACTATTTACCCCTTAGGGAAATATGTTAAAAGCTGAAACTGTACTTTGCTTAGAAAAGCCAGCAGTGAGACCTGGAACATTACCACCATGGTAAAGCAGGAAGAACTCAGCACATCCTTCTTCCCTGTCATTTAAGCACAGGTACAGTGTGAACAACTTCTATTCCCAGTGGGACATTTCAAAGACAACATGCTAATTTTCCTCAGATTTAGCATATTCTAAATTGACATAATAAGACAGAGAATAATTACTTTAAAATATATTATAATTCAAAAACTTGATAGGCAGATGTCATTCCTTATGTTTAAATAAAAATCATTAGATACAAATATAAAGAGAGAAGGACCATGCAAGGAAAAGCAGCCCTTTCCTCCAAAAATCACACTCCTGCCTGTTCCAAACACTCGCTCCATGGGGTGCGTTTCTTTCCTCTTTTCCAGATCTCCCCTGCCTTGACTCTCCAACCACCCTTGAATTCCTACAACAATTACGACAAACCCAAGTGGTCATTTTACAGTTTTTCTTAAAGCTCTCCAAAGAGAAAGGACCACAACTAGAGAAAGTGACTAACTGATAACAAAATACTTTGTATGGCTTAGCCATCACGTCAACCCATAGTCCAACACTGCACAAAACTTCGTGTGGTTGTATTATGTGCCTTCCTGGTCACAAAGTGAGCTCAAGCTACAAGCTGTGTTCTCTTCTCATGTTAGAAGCTGGGAACAAGACAGAAGAAAAAGAACAAAATGAAATTTCCAGAAGCTAAAATAAAGTAACAACTGCCCGAGGCAAATTTTCCTCTTTTAATTTATGAGCAACCAAGATGATGAGAACATCTGACACCACCTACTCCACCTCCCTCAGATAACCGGGGAAAAGTATGTTTTCTGAAATTCCACAGTGGATGGGAAGAAAAGGCTAGAGGCACATATGATTTGGGAACCTATATAGGACATCCATTTAAGGTGGCATTTATTTATAAATCTAACTACTGGCTGTCACTGTCAGCTTAGAGAGGGGGCTACAGGAAAAAAGGGTAATGGGTAGCCACAATGGGGGGAAAGGGGAGGCTCCCACCAGGCCAAGGGAAGTACAGAAATCAAAATAAGAGAAGGGGTTTGATGAGATTGAGTTCATTTCCAGTAAATGCTCATGTGTGTGTGTGTATGTGTGTGTGTGTGTGTGTATGTAAAACAGTCTGTTCACTAGGATATTATCACAACCCTATATATGTGTTCACTCCTGTTTATATGACTTCTAATGAATTCTTTATTGCTGTCTGTGTACATGTTGATGTAAAGATGCTGCTGTATTCTAAGGTTTATCAATATGAGGGTGAGCAGGCTTCTGATGTGATGGGTAATGTTTTATATTTCCCACTGTATCTTCTCCCTGAAGAACATCTGTTGTTCAAAAGGGCACTATCAATTGAAGCCAGGTCTACAACAAAATACAGCGAGACTGGCACAAATTATAAAGCTAATTTAACACCCAAAAATCTGCTTTTACCAGAAATATGCAGCTAATGAAAATCTAAGGATTTGGGAAAGACTTTAATTAGCTTGAATTATCTGGATAATTACATTGATTTTTGCTAAACTAAATTCATTCCTAATTGGTAAAGCTAATTATATAAATATATGTCTTCTACAATTTTCTAGATTACTCAACCCAAAGGGTTTCTCGTTTAAATTTCTGAGGTAAGTGGTAAATTCTGCACTTCATTTTACGATTGTATAAACAAACCCCTGGTGTGGATATGACCTAAAAAAGCATGTGTATCTCCTGAATTGTCCTCTGTCTAATTACATCATTCGGCAAACCAAATACAGCAGAGGTTAATGTGCAGAACCTATACTTAATTCATAAACGTGGCCTGGAAAAATGGTTTGCAGTTGCCTGTTAGAAGCACAGCCCTGAAAATTTCCATCACAGTTTTGCATGTAATTAGCCTCTTTTTTTTCCCCTCTGCTATTTATAAATGCATAAATATACCTGCACTCTACGTAACAATGACAGACACTGACAACATATTGATATACGGCGCCACTTCCTAGTTGGAAATGAATATTTCATTAGCTGAGTTATCACTGCTGGGTTACGACCTTCAACTCTCTAATTTTAAATTCATCCGTTTTCAGACTATTAAGCTGTTCTTGAGCACACCACAGAAATTACAGATGGAGAGGTAAATTTTCAAGATAATTTTTAATTCCAAAAAAAGGTCAAGGATATGCATACTAAATTCTTGAAAAGAATTGTATCTCATAATGAGAGCAAATGGGTCATTTTGGCTGTTAATGATATTTGCTTCTACATGTAAAAAAGGTGGGGGGGGGGGTGCGTAGAAGAAACAGATCATGATCACCGGATGATACTATCAAGCTTCTGATTTCCCAGTACCAAGCACAAGAAACTTAAAAATGATTAACTATGAAGATCAACAAACTTACACCTAGTTTTGTGCCTCATAAAAGCTAACGGTAAAACACAGATGGCAGCTTGTAAGTCTGCCTCAATTTCTCTATTTACGGCACCCTTTCCAGGAATAACCTATGATACCTTTTACACAAAGACACACACACACACAGAGACATACTTCTGAGGTTAAAAACATGCCTTTGCAGAATCAAAAACATTTATCTATGATGATACACATTTAGAAAACTATTAGTTAGAGAATAGCTACTTCTTGCCTGGAAAATCCCATGGATGGAGGAGCCTGGTAGGCTGCAGTCCATGGGGTTGCTGAGAGACTTCACTTTTCACTTTCATGCATTGGAGAAGGAAATGGCAACCCACTCCAGTGTTCTTGCCTGGAGAATCCCAGGGACGCGGGAGCCTGGTGGGCTGCTGTCTATGGGGTCGCACAGAGTCGGACACGACTGAAGTGACTTAGCAGCAGCAGCAGCTACTTCTTGACCAATAAAAACCACCACCACCACCCCCCAATATCATGTAGCTTTGCCGTGCAGGTTAAGTGCTCAGAAAAGGAGGCAGACTCCTATGAGTCAGGCTCCAGTGGCATCAATTAAGGCTCCTCCTTAAAATTTCTGAAACAGTTTGTGCCTCACCCAACACTCCAATCTCACTCTTCTCTAGCCTTCTCTTTTGAGGTCTCTCATCCATTAATGGCTCCTTAAAAATCAGTATTTCTCAAAGGGAATGTTGCTCTATAAATTACCCTTCAATGACTTCAACTAATCCCAAATCTTCATCCCACCCCAAACCTCAGGCTCAAAGAGCCAATGGCCCGCTGGACTTTTCCAATAGGACACCCTGCTAGCACCCCAAATTAACCCAGTCAATCTCCTGCACAGATTCAGTTCTTGGTTCTCCATTTCAAATTTCAAGACAGGGCACAAAGACTCCCAACAAGAAGGCTCCTGGTTGGAAATCCAAGCTCATGGACCTCCACTGCCTGCCCTCAAATTCATTCCAGGGCTTGGGGCATGTCTGTGTCTCCCCAGTGTGAACCTGGCCAGCTCTGATCTCCACATCATTCTCACACTTTGTCCACTGCAACAAATATGCTGCAAACAGCTCCTATCCCACTGAAAATAATCTCATTCCCAACTGCCAACACACTTCATCCAATCTTTCTCAGCCAAGTGACCTCCAGTTATTCCCTGTGATTCAGGACAAGAATCACCCTCTTACCCACAAATTTTCTTTGTCCACCATCTAACACCTTAGGACAATTTCTAGCTCAGTCCCAAACGCCATATACACTTTCATAGTACTGCACTTATCACATAACAGCATGTGAACTGTCCCCTGTGTCTCTCCCACCCTAACTACAGTGAACACCCATTAAGTCCTTGAGGATCCAGGACAGTGGTTAGCATAAAGTGGATTGTATATACATACTTTAAAAAGTGAATTACAAAATGATACAAACAACCACACTCATGTAACGGTTACCCTGGAAGAAAGGGCACATCCTGGATATAACCTTGAGCTAAAATATCACACTGGCAAGCAAGAGCTCTGTGATGACCCAGGTCAACTAGGTTACATCTTCTTAAGTACTCTCTTTGATCTTTGTCCCTCTAGACTACTCTGCCTCAATTACCACCACTGATTTCTCTATTCCTTAACACTTCACAGTTTCTGGTTCACGCTACACTCTTGTTTAACTACACACCAAACTCTTCCTCTAAATCAATGTGTGGTGACATTATTTGTCTCATGTCTGTCTTTCATCCCCCCTGAGTGGGAAGCCTAGCTGATGGTTCACACTCAATTTATTGACTGATTTAACACATGATTCAGCTGATGCATAAAGCACTGTAATCATCTATTATTGAATTAGCACTGATGGTTTTGTCAAATTAGCCTAGTGATGGTTTGCAAAATAAACATCTGACGTAGCAAATGCAAAACAAGTTTTAGGGACTTCCCTGGAGGCCCAGTGGCTAAGACTTTGTGCTCTCAATGCAGGGGGCCTAGGTTTGATCCTTGGTCAGGGAACTAGACCCCATGTGCCACAACTAAAGCTCCCACATACCACAGACATACTGGCACAGCCAAGTAAATAACAATATTTATAACAATATTTTTTAAATTTTTTTCATGAAAGTGAAAGAAAGACGGAAGCACGGAGGACCTGGCCCCTTGCTGTACAAGTCCTAAAAAGTGATGCTGGAATGAATGTTTCCCTTTTAACACAGCACTTCTACAAATTACCTACAAAGATGTGAGCATCTTTGCTCATAACTGGAATTATATTCACTTAGAGGTACCACTGGTCAACTATTGATAAGCAAAGCCCTGACAGATTTAAATTACATTTATTAAGAAAAATGGGAAGAATAGTTATTAACTAATTCAGTTAATTGAAGTAATCAACACTCCTCACAATTCAGTTGAAAATCAACTCTTTGCGTATATTTATAACTGTCTTGTTATCATGCTGGTAAAAAGCTTACCATCATGATAGACAAAATTTTCTTCAATGAAGGAACCACAACAGGAGAAGAAATGATATGTGTCCCAAATCTGTTATTCCACAGAGAATATTCCTCATCAGTCTCCAGAAAACACAACAGACTTGAAACAATGATGTTTCAAAGGACAGTCCTCAAACTGAAGTTACAGGTTTTTTTTTTTTCCCCCTATCATTTATTCCTAAAAAACACAAGACTCTGAATGCTCATAAACCCAGTCATCCTTCAATGGTTTAACTGAAAGGCACACACAAGTAAACCGATTTTGCAGGAATCACTATGCAAGTTCCATTTCACTGGCTCTTCCACTCCTAAAGGTTTATGAACTTTTTAAATGTAGGTAGAAGGAAATGAAAGATGAATTTCCCAGTATGTAACAGCAACAGCATCCTTCTCCCTACAGAGGTCATCACAGAACCTTTTCTATCCAAATCTTTTTAATATCTACACATTCCCTCAGCTTTTTGGCAGACACTCTTAAGTCAGCTGAAATTAACTAACCAGAGACCCAAGTTAGACACTCTAGGAGCTATATAATAACAAAAATCCCCCTCCATTCCTTCCAGAGGCACGTTCTGGGAGAGCTCTGGGCTAACCAACGTTTTCATTAACAGAACCCTATTAACTCACAGTATCACACCATTAAGTAGATCGCTCTCTAAAACAAAGAGGATGGACAGAGATGCATTTTCATTTCACAGATCTTTTATCTTCATATTGAAAGCTAATTGGCAGGAGTGCCTTAAGAATTAAGTTTTTCAAATAGTGAATGAACTGAAAACAGATTCTTAGATCATGGATGCAAATTCAACTATCTCCCTAGGCCAGACAGATAATGGAAAAGGCACAGTGAAAGAAATGACTGAGCAGCAGGGTGGGACTAGAAAGGAGCATTACAGTCGTGCAGGAATGAGGGTTCCATGTGGCCACAATGTCTCACTTTTACAGTTCCATTTAGAATGTGTGCACTGTGATTTTCATTGGAGGAAGATATTAAGAGTGGCCTTTTAAATGAAAATCCCCAATTTTTAAAAATTGGAAAACCAGGAATACCCTGGCAGTCCAGTGGTTAGGACTCTGTGCTTCCACAGCAGGGGCCAGACAATTCCCACTTGGGGAACTAAGATTCCATATGCCACACTGTGGGGGAAAATTTTTTTTCTTTTTTAAATTTTAAATAAAATGTAGAAACTAGTTTAAAGACAGACACACAATCTGTAGACCAAATGAAGTAGAATCTAGTTTGCCTCTGACTTGTCTCACACAGGACACTCACGACAGCTTCCATGGAATGGAGCACTCCCAAAGTTTTCACAAAGCACCTAAATGTCTGCCTGTCCCCCACTCAATATTCTATCTTCCAGCTTCACTTTACAAAAAGGTCCTTCCTGCAAAATGACAAAGCAAAGTCTGATTGTCATCACCCAGAGCTACTGATTAAATGACTAATTTCAAGCAAATTCTCATGACCTGATTATACTTTATATAATAATCCTGACTTTGTCTTTTTCAGACAAATTCAACCTTGGTTTCATATGTGACTTCCTTATCTGGTAATGAAGTCTTGTGGCCGTGAAGTTGTGTCAACTCTTCTTACTATCTTCTTAGTTTAGGATTCCTCAGAAAGAGACCCTGAAGCCAAGACTCAAGTAGTAGTACTTCATTTGAAAGGTGACCCAGGAAACAACCAGAACCAGGAGACAGGGAGTTATTATTCAAATCTGATCAATCAATGGTGGAAAGCTATTGGCTCCAGGGCACAATTTCCCCAGCCCTTCCCAACTATCATGCGCAGGTTCCTGTGGCCCTGGAGAACCCTCAAGCAAAGACTGGCAAGTGCCAGCAGGTAAAATGCACGCCAGCATGCCAAAAAAAGGAAAGCAAGCAAAACAAAAAACGGGGGGTTGGAAAAGAGAAGAGGGAATATGAACAGAACGCAACAGCATCTATGCTACTTCAACTTCTTGGCATACTCTACTGATTATGACAAAGGCTTAAATAAGAAAAGTTCAGAAATCAATCTTCCTAAAGCTAGAAGGTTTGATGGGATGGGTACTCTCTGAGTTGGCTCATGTCTCCCTACCTGTAAAGTCCTTCTACATAATGTACATCACTCAACTCCCCCTGTCAGCATCCCCACTGCCTGGAGGACTTAAAAAAGGCTCATCCCTGGGACATAGTTTAGTCTCCTCTCTCTAGGGACGAGTCACCCATGACATACAGTGCCAAGCACCAGGTCTTCAGCTTCCAACGCAGGGATGTGTAATTAGGGAGGCAGTTAGGGACAATCACTCTTTTGGGCAACTGTTGCCTCTCACAGGGGGCTAACACTTAAAATTAGACCAGGAGTCAAAACCTACTTGTGCAGTATTATGCCCTCCATTTTTGTTTCTCCAAGGATTCATCAGATGTTCCCCCAGTCTGCTTAGCTTCAAGCATTCCCATGAGAATGTAGAACTCTGTGCAGTTTCTTAACAGATCTTCATCTAAGGCCAAGAGGAGGCTACCTCAAAATAGCAACACAAGGGACCACAAGTGTACAGGAAATCTTAAGATCAATTAAGACTCTGCACATTTCTATCCTTTTGAGTGTGTAAGTAAATCTTCTTGAAGCAAATATAAATATTGCCCACTCTTAATGATTTCTCAGATTCCTTAGGATTTCATTCTCTGTAATACATCCTAGAAGATTTTGTAGAATCTGGCTCCTGCCTGTCTCCTTCCCTCCCTCTGGGGCCTCAACTCAGAGTATGCCAATCTCCTTTACTTTAGAGTGTCACAGTCTTCAACAAGATGCTGGAGCAACCCATGCACTTTCTCCTACCACATGATCTTTGTTGGACTGGCTCTTTTAGCCTGGAATTCTTTCTCCCTAAAGCATCACATGATTGGGAGATTTTCATTCACTGTCTACGTAAAATAGATTACCTATAGCTTCTGTCTATCACAAGCCCATTCATTTCCTTCATGACTACAGGAGATCAGTTTTATCTATTGATATTCAGGAATTTCTTGACCAAATGACCCACCAAAGTGGGTCTCACAGAACCTGGGACCAAAATGGTCAATGTTCTCCAAGGCAGCCACAGCACCTGGACTGGAGCAGGTATTTGACATGTATATCAATGAGTGAATTAGCGAAGAAATGAGTTTCCTGTGCCCCTTCCACATGACAGGTACTGTATTAGATTCAATTACAGCTGACCCTTATAGAACAAGTGGTTTGAACCGTTCCAGGTCTACTGACAGGTGAGCATTTTTCAATAGGAAACACTACAGAACTACACGGTCCCATGGCTGGTTGAACCCTTGCATGCAAAGGAACCACTGACACAGAGGACCAACTATAAATTATACTCAGATAAACCTTTGGTTGTCCAAGGGTCAACTATATACGCTAAGTACACCTGGTACCTGAAGCCTTGGAAGTTTAAGTGCTACAACTTAGAGACAAAGAAATGGACAAAGTAATAGGACTTTTATGGGAGTCTTCTTTGGATACAGTTAATCGGTTGCTTGAGGAACATCTACAATGTTTCAATCATCTAGAAACAGATCACTAATTCACTCTTGCTGTGTCCTAGTAGACCGGCTCACTTCCAGGGACCCTCCTCTGTGGTGCCCACCTTGACCTCTCCAGTACTGCCCAGTTTCATGATTTCAGCTACAAATGATCCATACATTTATAGAACCCTCTTCTATATGTTCCAATTCTATCTTGACAGCTTCACACTTTGTGTCCTGTATTAATGACCGCAGGGATCTTGTCAGCTTCTCTGCAGTATTTCAAGGGCTTCCTGAGTCCTGGAATTAATAAACGTACCTGGTATCTTCACAGTCTAGAAAAAGTATCATTTACCTAATAGGTGTTTAATAAAGATGGCTGAAATGAAAGAGGAAATGACCCAAATTAAAATATTTCTCTGCCTGTGCTGTACAAGACAGTAGCCACCAGCCAATAGCCACTATTTAAAGTTAATTAAATTAAGTTTAAAATCCTGTTTCTGAGTCACACTAGCCAAATTTCTGGTGCTCAATGGCCACTTCTGGTTACTGGCTACTGTGTTAGGACAGGACAGAGTATTTCCATCATCAAAAAGAATTCTACTATACAGCACTGATATGGATCTTTACAAAATAAAGCTGCCAAGTAAATATTTTATTATTTATTGATTAGAAGAAATGTTATTTCTGTGTTCCACAGAGACACCTAATTCAATAAAGTCCTTGAAATATTTATTTAGGAACTTCTCTATGTGTGGTACCAAGCCAGGCCCAGCAAATTTTCAAAGAGGAAGGAAACTTGAAGCTTGCCTCTCAAGAACTTCACAAATAAGTATGCAAAGCAAAGCAGTCCAGTCAATAACTAGCTAAAAAGTCAGTGCAAAAATAATAAGCATGTAGTCATTAGGTCAAATTGGATTAAAATTTTAAAATCTGGCAACATTTAGGCAAAGAAGTGGTTTTTGAAATACATAAGACAGGGAAGATTTTAAGACATAATAAAAAAAAAAGTGATTTCAGATTCAAAAATCTGTGTAAATTAAGATTCAGCTGCAGAGAAAAATCAGAGAATGTTCAGGAATGACAAATGCTCTTGGTGCTGAAGTATGAAGTATAGAGAAAGAGTGGCAAAATATAAGGCTACAGATCATCACAACCACAGAACATCAAAAAACTGCAGCATCCAGTTAAAGGGACAGGATTTGTTGCATAGCAAAAATGTGGAGAGGCCCTTCGTAAGGCTCCAAGGCAGAAGGTAGCTTCCTGGTTCCCTCTCCATGGTAGCTGCTGAGTTTTAAGTCTGAGGGACTAGTCTGATCAAGAGAAAGGAACAGACACAACTGGTCCTTCCCATAACCACCAAGTGATACCTAGAATTTCTACTCCTCTGGCAACAGGGGAAGGACCTATGTCAGTATCAACCTTTTCAAGAAAACTAAATTTAAAATTCCACTCATAAAAAAATAAATAAAATTTGGATTAGGAAAAAAAATAAAATAACATAAAATTCCACTCATAATGGGCACTTGGGGTTAACAGAAATCATCTAACCGCTTAAGGAGGCAAGTCAATTTCATGACCAATTCATCGAAAGGGAAAAAACTGATAAAAGTAAGTTGGGACGCGACAGAAGTACCATCTAATACTGTTTTCCAGTAGTATAAAAATATTAGAAAATACTCTATCTGATTTTCTAATACTAATACAGTACTGTCTAATACTACTTTCCCTTAGCAAACAGTATCTCTTGGCCTCCACATCACTCCCGACTGGAGATGCATAGGGATCCAGACCAAACTAATACACTGCAATCAGAACCTTCAACTCAGCCAAGATCTTATAGTGTTTGTTTTACACAGAAATGAGCTAGATATGTGAAGCTATTTTTAAGACTGGTGAGCCTTTGGTAAGACTGAGCTTATCTTTTTATATCAGCTAAGGTATCAAAAAGAAGATTTCCCAAACATTTCTCCAGCAACACTATTTTAGTATTATTAAAAAGTTGTTGTTGAGTCGCTCAGTCATCTCTTTCCAAACTCCATTGACTATAGCCCGCAAGGTGCCTCTGTCCATGGGATTTCCCAGGCAAGAATACTAGAGTGGGTTGACATTTCGTTGTCCAGGGGATCTTCCCGACCCAGGAATCGAACCAACGTCTCCTGCATTGGCAGGTAGATTTTTTACCACTGAGCCACCAGGGAAGTCCTTCCTTTTAAGAAGACATATCCACATTCCGGAAATGAGGCAGCCATATCCATGCTGTTTCACAGGTTTTCCTATAGTCTTGCAAGTTAAAAAGTTGAAAGCATTTTCTTTAAGGAATAAAACCATCAGACACAATGACAAGTTGATGAAAATGATTAATTGGGGGTGAGGGGAGAGGAGACTTGCTGGGAACTGAGAACTACAGAAGGCACAGAAAAGGAGCCCAACTTGGAACAAGGTGGACAATTAAATTATGAAAGAATAAATTCTTCACTAGAAGACAAGATCAGATACAATGCCATCCCTGGGTCACTTACGTCCTTATTTCAATCTTGTTTTAACAACCTTTACAGGACTGTGATTTCGCAATCACCTGAGGAGTGGCTCAACAGTCACCTGTGGACAGGAGCAGGGAGCAGACACGGGCAGGCAAGCTCACTTCACTCCCTGCTGGCTGCCTGCACAAACCCATGTCACATTCCGGGTGTCGAGTATATTGACGCTGATTATGAAACAACGATTTTAACACTGAAACCTCCCAAGAGAGTGGTCAAGACACCCCCAGTGTTAAGAATAGGAAACCGATGAGCCCCAGGTGCGGTCTGGTGCTGCTCTGGTGAAACTCACACAAGAGCTCCAGCACCGACTCTCACATTACTTACAGAAAGAGCCACATTTCCAAGTGCCAGCAACAGACTCCAGGTGAGACATTTATATATACCCGAACTGTCTTCTGCAAAAAGGATTAGTTGAAGCATATAAATGAAAAATGATGCTGTCTGGTCCTGTCCCAGTGTCCTGGCCAGACTAGCATGAATGTCTCACACTGTGGAGACCTCTTGGTCAAACTCATTCACACTCTGCATTGGAAAATTAACCAGGTTTTGAGGGGAAAAAAACCTTCAGTGTCATCTTTTGCTGTGTTCTGTGTGGTCGACTTTAGGGAAGGACTGTGATCTCTTAGACACTCTCGAAGCCTGGCATGGATGGACAAGTAGAAGCTTTGAAGTTTTCTTAACTCATGGACCAAATTTTTACCATGTGCTAACAAGTCCTTTTCTAGGATCTGAGGATAAAGCCATGTGCAAAAGGCAAGTTACTTAACTCTTTACTTTTCAAACCTGAAAGTCACGATAGTAACCATGCCCTCCCCTCAGGACTTATGGAAGAAATTAAGAGACATCATTCACCTGAAACACCTATATATAAAAGTAATATTCAATAAATTAATATTTTTCCAATAAACACCTTCAATCCAAAGGCTCTCATTTTGGCTACACGTATCAAACTTCCAACTCAACAGCAATCCTGGAACTTTCCACCATTTCTTTCTACCAAACTGGAGTTCTTTATTACTTTGCTATCACTGATCAATAGGTAGGTCAACTAATCAAAAGATTAATAGGTTAATCTTTCCTTTTTCTCCCTCCTTTACTTCAGCTCAAGTAAAAAATAGTTTCAAAGCTATGAACAGCATACAATAAAACAAGCAAACTATTGGATCACTTCAATTTCTCTAATATCTGATAAAATTCCATCTCCTAAGTCTCTAATTCAGAAGTAATTGTTATTGTAAAGACTTTGTCACTTTTTTCTGAATAGTTTCCATCTGACTACATTTGTCTCGAAACCCTTTCAAAGAGTTTATAGCATAGATTCAGTTCCCCCCCAAAAAAAAACCTGCCACGCTACCCTACACTAGCCCTCAAGACATCTACTTGATAAGACAAGCAACTGCCTGTTCTGCAAACCAATATCTGATGTTTGCCAATAAAAGCAGTTTTTTCATGGTTGATCAATTCACTTATTTTCAGCCTCTGTATTATGGAGCTGTTCCACTCATTTCCTCCATTCTTTGTGATAAAGAATCAAATCTTAAAAGCCAAGTACCAAAGGGCACAGGAAAAAAATAATATCATATTCCCTGATCCAGCAGCCCTATTTTTGACACCCTCTTTTACAAAACCAAAAGCACTAGCATATCAGGATTAATACTGGGGGCTGTATGGTGGTGTCAGAGAGCTGGATGCAATGCAAATGCTCATCAGTAAGGAAATGTTCAGATAACTTATGGTGTGTCTACATCTATATGAGAGAATGACATTATTTTTTTTTTAAATAAATTTATTTATTTATTTTTGACTGTGCTGGATCTTCATTGCTGTGCACGGGCTTTCTCTGTCTGTAGCGAGTGGGGGTCACGTCTCCATTGCAGTGGAGTTTCTAACTGCGGTGGCTTTTCTTGGTGCAGAGCAGAGGCTCTAGAACACAAGCTTGGTAGCTGTGGCGCACAGGCTTAGTTGCCCCACGGCATGTGGGATCTTCCCAGACCAGGGATGGAACCCATGTCTCCTGCTTGGGCAAGTGAATTCTTAACCACTGGACCACTAGGGAAGTTCATCAGGTTATTTTTTAAAACATGAATTTTTATGTATTGATCCAGATAAGTTATCTATTCAAGATTAACAGAATGTTACCAAAAATGAAATGTTTAAAAAAGAAAACCATGTGTGTGTGTGAACAAAAGTTAAAGCAGTTATCACAGCTTTTCTATCTGCTAAAGCTACCCCAATCCTTTAGGAAAGAAAATGGAAAGAAAATGGAGAAAGAGAGAAAACAGGAATATGGTGTCATTTTAACATTGTTCCAAAAACAGTTCACTGAAGTAGCAAAGAACGCACTAAGCCAAGGTGGCAAATGTGAGTTGTGTAGGTACAATAATTATTTTTGGTATTAGATTTATATCTCACCTCCATGGTAACTAAACTGCAAAACAAAATAAGTTATGAGGGAAACTGAAGGATTCAAGTACTAACTAACCCCTAGCACCTTAAGGGTCTTTAAATGTGCATTAACACACAGACAGAAGTCACATATGATCGGCTTGCATGGTTTAAACAAAACTCAAAGAACTACCAGAATATGAAATTAATATGCCATTCAAAGCATACAAAGCTTTTTATTTTTTCTTTTATAAAAAAGGACAAGATAAAATCATCCAGTTTCTGCAACCCTTTTTTTCTTCCTTCTGAGGTGCCAGAGCAAACTTAAGCTGAACACAGAATAAGAGGTTTGGCAGATTTTCCAGCCTCCACTCAACATTATGAGAACTAAAAGCTTAATTATGGTCAAAAGTCAAAAGTTTCATCATAATGCATCTTATTTTCGCTTTGTTATGCTTTTTAAAAAGGCATTGTACTGTGTAAAAGAGAGAAAAGAATTCACTTTCTTTTCACTGAACTCGAGTCTCCCCACCTTGCATCAACCTCCCCAAATATGAGGCACAAGTAGAAGTAAAGCAGACCACGGCCAATACTGAGGTGCAGCTGTCTTAGGAAAGGAACAAGGGTCAGAGAAAGTGATAACCTCAGGGTCCAGGGGAAAGGAAATGGGGAGGGGAGAAAATTCTGCCAACAGAGTTTAAAGGCCCAGGACCCAAGGGCAGAAGGTTTAAAAAAAAAAAAAAAGGTGTGACAGAGGGCACTCCTATCCATGCCAAGAAAAAAGATGGCCTGGCAGGCAAAAAGAAAAGTTTAAAAAGCTCCCTTTACACTCCCAAAATTAAAAAGCCAACTTTTAATTGCATTCAAATATGAATTAGAAAATATTAAGAGTTATTAAGCTATAATTCTAGATAAAATTCTAACCTGGATAAATCTAATTTCCGTTTTTTTTTTTTAGAAGAAGATCTCAAATCACAGCTCGTTTTAAATTCTTTATGAAGCCATTTCCACCGAAATTAGAGATGTTCTGAATGGAATGAGATTATATGCAGGGGGGAAAAACTGTATGCAAAATTAAGAAAATCATCCAAAAAATCAGGTCCACTATCAGACCCACCAAAAAGTGTATGTATACGTGGTTGTATATGATGCAGGCCAACATACTCAGATAAGTAATGGTATGGGCTTGTCTACTGTTGTGATTTAATTCAGGCAACATATTTTAACTACACAGATCAGGGGTGAACATATAAGTGTGTGTGCATGATCAGTCATGTCTTTGCAACCCCATGAACTGCAGTCCAGCCAGGCTCCTCCATCCATGAGATTATCAAGCAAGAAAACTGGACAGAACAGGTTGCCACTTTGTCCTCCAAGGGATCTTTCAACCCAGGGATTAATTCAGCAACTAATCATTGTTCTTCATCTCCAGTGTGAGTTACAATCAATTTCATCCCTGCTTTCCAAGGCTGACATGGCAGAAATCAAAGGGAAATGAAATCCATGCCACATTTGTTACCCCTCCCCCCAAAAAAGGTAAGAAATACTTAAAGTCACCCACTTGCAATAAGGAACTTTTCACAATTATCTTAAAAAGCTTGTCAGGTAGTCAATTTTACCACCTAAAAATTCCATGATATGCTATCCTGTTATGACCTATTATTATTATGTTTTGGGCTTCCCTGGTGGTTCAGGTAGTAAAGAATCCACCAGCAACATGGCAGACCTGGGTTCGATCTTTGGGTTGGAAAGATCCCTTGGAGAGGGACATGGCAATCCACTCCAGTATTCTTGCCTGGAGAATCCCCATGGACAGAGGAGCCTGGCGGGCTACACTTGATGGGGCTGAAAGGAGTCGGACACGACTGAGTGACACAGCACAGCAGTGATTCTCAATCAAGACTGAATCTGCACCGCCTCTTCCTGGGGCCCCTTGGGGCAAGGTATGGAAATGTGTTCTACCGTTCCAGTCTGAGAACCTGCTATTCATTTTCTCTCCCAATCTAATCTGGCTCATGAGAGCCAATCTCCAACCCACATACTCCCCACCCCAGGCCCCTTTGCCTCTTTTGTCTTCCCCTCCCTTCTTAATGGAGCGTATGAGTGCACAATGAAGGAGATGTGTCCAATTCTTTAGTAAGAGTGGTTATTCAAGGTTCTGACAAATCCTTCAGTAAAAATACCTGCACTACTATGTCCACCTCAGCAATTCCCGACCTTTCTTGCCACCAGGACTTTCCTGCCATAAAAAGCATTTTAACCACCTACTGAACACAGGTGGCACAGACTGGGGAAAACTCTGAACAATCACCTTTACTTGGCCCTCTGCCAAAGACTGCTTACAATGAGACTCAGTTCAGAGGGAAACACAGAGATACTCAAATGATTCCATACTGATGACACTCTTTTTGTTCACAGAAACTCTACTTGAAAAGGCTAACACCAAGAAATCAGTAAAATTATTTAAATCTTTAAGTAACTAACAGTTGAAATGGTCATAAAAGTCTCCCAATGTCTAAAATTAATTCCTGCAGTAAATGTCCCGACCAAAAAGAGACATACATCACACCTGTAAGTTCCAGAAATATAAATTCACAATCCATTGTGATAAATGGTGGGACTGCTGGCTTTTCAGATGAATAACTCTCTCTCTATCAAATTCAAGACCATAAACATGGGTTGTAATAACTGTATTTATGACCAGGATTTTACAGACAGAAATCTGAAATCAATTAATATATTTTTCATTATTATTTTTCCTGTCCTCCCACTGCATAAATCTATTTTGTTCTGTAATGAGAGCTCAAAATCAAATACCAAATATTCATCTGAACTTGCCTTTTAAGCATTCTACAACCCACTGAAGTGTCTTTGAACCCCAAAAGTGTATATTTTCTACCTTTTATATTACAGCTGCACTTGATTCATGAAAATCATTTAAAATACGTAAATGTCAAGCAATTTCTATGAAAAAAGATACCTTAAATGCTTTTAAGATCCAGTAAAACATATTCTGCAAAGGGCAGCACTCAGTTGCAGCTACCTTTAGACAAATTACTTAATTGAGAATCTATGCATTTTGTCATCGTCTGCATGATGAAATTAGGAAAAATAATTTACTACAGTGAAATCATGATGCTATTTGAATAAGCCAAGAAAAGATAGTGTAAAAGAGCATGGTGTTCCTTTCTTACTACAAAAAATAACTTATTTTAAAAAATGGAATGTGGTTATCTTCTTATTTTAAGTAAAATTTTAATAATAAACAGCTGTTTTGTACTAAGCATTTTTAAATGGGAAAAACATGTAATACATTTGTCATAGGAGCATACTGTCCTTTTATAACTTAGTCTGCATTTCCATCAGATGGATGGGAAATCCCAAATCTACCCCTTTTATATATAGTTGGAGACCTGGAAAAGATGGCATCAATCAGAGCTGTTAGATTCAAAAATCTAGGAGAAAAAACTTAAAAGTCAAAGAATATTCCAAAAACAAAATCTCCTGTTAACAGTAATGACAAAGTCCTTTGGAGTTAGTCTTGGGTATGAGAGAGAATCCAGGATAGGAAAAAGACACAATGATAATTCCAACTTTTCTTTGGGAATAAATGTGCTTCTCACATGACCTTCACCATAAATAGGCATCTGGATTTGAATCCTAAATCAGAGATGGAGGGAGCTGCAATAATGCAAGTCTGAACACAATTGAAACGGAGATGTAAATACTTGGGTAAGATGTTATCATTCCAATTTAAAAAAAGAGTATTTCTGGGTCACCCTGGTGTATGCATGACCTTACACCTTTTCAAGCTCTCAGTAGAGAGTAATACTTCTATAGCAATATACAAGTAACAGGATAAATATATTCAACGTTGGTATATTCAACCTTCTAAGTAACTGACTATCACTGATAATGGATTTCATTTTCAAAACAGAGAAGAAAAGAGGCTCTGACCTCCTGGAGGCAGTGACCACACGAATCTGTCTTTATATCTAAACATGAACAAGAGGGTTTGTGACACAGCAAGTAGATAATAACCATGTGCTCTGTAGAAAGTTAAGGGCACAGTGACATGTACAGACACATTACACACTCTTATACCCCCCCTACACACAGCATACTTTTTGTTTAGGCCCTACACACAAGGTAAGGAATCCTTTCTAGGAGGAACCTGTGGTCATTATTAAAACATGTACATAAGTAAAATATTTAGCTGCTGACATTTGACAAAATGCTGGTTTACGATTACCTGTCTGTCATCATTCACAGCTCTATTTTCCTTTCCACTCCCTTTGTTAAAAGTGATCACCCAAGAAAGTGTACTATGCCCTGCTCAACTCTGAAGTGACTTACCACGATTCACACCAGGTAACTAAATTTTCTCATGATGCTACAGCAGCTTGATCAGCTACTCTGGAGGGTCCTTCATGGTTAGCAATACTAAGACAGGTATTGTTTCCTAACAGCCTCTTAGGTCAAAGGATTGACACATGGAATAGTCACCAGGGACCTCAAAACTACAACAGTAATAATGAAAGCAATTTCATCACCTCTTTATTGCAGCCTGGCTATCATTCATTGCCTCCACACAATATGAGATGTGGGCTTTTCACCACAACCAGAGTTGTGATGCATTCCTTTATGATTTCATGCAAAGATTTCCAGAATGGTCAACTTGTCAAGCTTTCTATTTCTCCTCTCCAGTCTTCAGAGAGGGCTGAACAACATGCCACTCACCTGGTCCTGTAATACCTTAGGCAATCTGCACAACACAGCCTGCCACAAGCTCATCATAGAATACTTGCTCTGTTCAGGAAATGGATCTGTAGCTGGCTAGAAAGGGGCAACTCTTTCTTACAGCATCATGGGGGACAGAATTTTAAGAAAGCAAGGAACTCTGGCGAGCCTACAACATGCAGTTTCTCAACCTTAACACTATGACATTTGGGGCCAGATAACTCTTTCTTGTGGGGACTCTCTGCATGGTGAGACACTAAGGAGCACCCTGGGTGACTGGAAGTCCTAGAGTAAGTCCCAACTAAAGGCAACAGGGTCAGCTTTCAAGTTCCACGCTCTCTCCACTTTGCTTCTGCCTTCATTGCCTGGCCTGAGTATGTACTTGCCTTGGTCATTACATGCAAGGTTGCTCCTCTAATACCACCTCATCAAAGAGACCTTCTCCAGCTTCCCCTTCTGAAATAGCACCTCTCTCCAGGTCGTGAATCTTGCTGGCCTTATCTTACTTCCTGGGGAGCAAGCTAGAGGCCGCTCCCAAGCAATGACCTGTCTGCCGGCCCACCCTCCTAGTCATTGGAGCCAAGTCTGGAAGTGGGACAACCTGATACTGGCATCCATTCTCTTAAGTGGAAAGCATTAAGTACAGATGTTGATTTAAGATCTTCCTGAAAAAAGGTGCATATGATCCAAGACATTTGCATGCTTTTCAAACATACATAAGAGTCTCAATTCAGGAATGCCCCACGTAGGCCTTGCTTCCCTTTGCTGGAGTTGAGAGTATTTTTTTATAGTATTATTTGATGAGATTACATATTATTTTGTGCATTTAACACTGGCAGTCTCCACCAAGTAAAAATGGAATTTTGGGTATTTTATTCTCTGTTGTGACCCTAGAACCTGGACTTAAGCATGCCTTGTAGCCAGTTTTTGACCAACACCCTTTCAGTGAAAAATTCAATATGCTGAACTCCAGAGAGAACACACACACATACACAAATCAATCACTGTCGGTTCTTATTTTAGGCAAAGATACAGATCCTTGGCAAAATTCATGCTTAAGAGCTATAAATCCCCAAGACCAACAAAGCTAAGCGAGGTCTATGGGGTCATTCCTGAATTTGAGAATCTTAAACACCTGAAGCATATGCCAGTTTTTCAGGAAGATCTTAAATGAACATCTGCACCTAATGCTTTCCACTTAGGGGAACGGATGCAAGTATCAGATTGTCCCACTTCCAAACTGAGCTCCAGTGACTAGGAGCGTGGGACAGGCAGACAGGGGTCACTACTCAGGAGAGGCCTCTAACTTGCTCCTTGGGAAGCCACGTCCCCACAGAGACTTCCTTTTCTGTAAAATGGGGGGAACTCAGAGGGCTGGTGTGAACAGCAGTCAACAGAGACAAACCAATTCCCCGGAGTGCCTGAGACAGACTCAGTAAATGTCAACTGCTGCCTTGCCTGTAATGTGTAACTCCTCTGAATAGCACTGTCCAGAAGTTTTTTGTGCAAAGATGAAAAAGTTCTATATCTTGGGCAGTATAAAAAGGTAGCCATTAGCTATTTGTGGATATAAAGAATTCGAATTTCAACTAGTGCGATTTTTCATTAGATTCTAATTAAAAGGAAATAGCCAGGTATAACCAGTGGTGACAGGATTAACTAGACAATACAACCCTGAATGTTATAAAGACTCCCTAATTCATGGAAGTTTACTACTTTATTTACAACCACTTCAGACTTTTGAAATCAAGAACTCAGCTCAAAAGGAAAGAAATGTCTTCCCTGTAACTCCTTCCCTTTAAGTTCAGTGAGATTGCTTAGCTTTCAAGACCTGAAAAGACAACAAGGGCTTGCTCAGCCAACTGCCATGCATGCCCCCTGCTTCCTCTAGGTACACCTTGACTGGTCTGAGCCAATCAAGCTAACTCCATTTCTCTTGCCAATGACTAGATGAATCTTGAACACGTGATTCAGTTCTGACCAATGAGGTGAAGGGTTGATAGTCCAAGGGAGGGGTGCTCTGAGGCAGATTTTACTTGCTGTTAAACAGAGACATCAGAAAGGGATACTTTCTCCTTCTTTGGACTTTATACGTCAGCATTTGACCTCCAGAACTGCGGAAGTCATATTACAGTCATGAGGAAAGGGACTCAAAGTACCAACTCTCCCAGCTAAGGTTGGTGTAACAGAAACAACATGGAGTGTACCTTACCGAGGGCAGAGTACAAAGTGCTCTGCCCTCTAGAGACATAAATTTAGAGATACATTGTTCTTACTATTAAGACAGGAAAGTCCGCACAGGTCTTTTCCAGAAGCTAAACTGTGGTAACCGATACAAAAGAAAATCCTTATACACAAACATGCCCCTGGAAATGACTGCAGTATGAACTAGGGAGAAAAATCCTGGTAATACTGCCAGCCAGGAATCCTCAGGACAATAGAAGTTAATCTTGACTTGTTCTTGCTGGCACAGCAGGTCCATGGTCCAACTGGCCATAAGTGTTGAAACGTCCTTTTCACACCCTAGTGAATGGTGAGAGAAAGAGCAAACTTTACACAAAAAGGATGTTGTAAAGATAGCTCATTAGGAGGTGGTGTAAGAATATAAAAGCCACAGGACATTCCCTAAGTGTCAAAATTACTTCCCGAGAGGAGAGTGTGGACTGTGCACTTTGCAACAGTGAGGAAAAAATACCTCCCATTATCACAGAGAGCCCCAGAAGCAGAAACACACCACAAATGGCTTCTCTCTCATCTTTGCAGATTCTCCTCATAGAGTCTAGTTACTAGAGACTCATATTTCATTTTCCTGCTAAAGCTTCTCAACAACCAATCAATACGAAATGTACTAATGGCAAGTACACCCTGCTCAAAGGAGGAGTGCTGTCCTAACATTTGAAACTAGGGGGAAGGGTGGGACAGACACACAGTGGTTCCGAGAGGGAAAGAGGCCAACAATAACTGGGACAGAGCAACCAAATAATACCTTTGGGAGCAGCAAATTTTCATGCAGTTTCAAGAAGAAGCTCATTTTCCTCCCAGGGAATGGCCATCAGACTGGGAGAATGTGGATTAACACAAACAGGAAATTTGGATGCAGTGGCTTCCCAAATTCAGTGAAGAACTCGAAGGTAAACAAAATTCATTAAGTGGGTCACAAAGGATAACACATAACTTAAAACAGCCCACAGTCCACACATTCACTGTCTGAAATTCACTCCATCGTGGTTGCAGGGATGATAATGTAAAATGTTTAACAAATCAGAGGCAATGAACACTAACAATGGATGGTAGAGGGCAGGTGTTCAATTGTAAGGTCCCAGGACAGGAGGAGTGGCCGAGGCAGAGATGAAGGGGAAATTCAGAGGGACTGGGCCAGTGGGTTTTTAGGATTTTTAATCATCTACATGGCTGTACCAGAGCCAGGACACACACAGAGTTATATTTCTTAAAATTAGGACACTAAATAATCTCCTAAATTTTTAAGCCAATTTAAGGATCTCTATATAGTTTTTCCAGTGGTCATGTATGGATGTGAGAGTTGGACTGTGAAGAAAGCTGAGCGCCGAAAAATTGATGCTTATGAACTGTGGTGTTGGAGAAGACTGTTGAGAGTCCCTTGGACTTCAAGGAGATCCAACCAGTCCATCCTAAAGGAGCTCAGTCCTGGGTGTTCATTGGAAGGACTGATGCTGAAGGTGAACTGCAATACTTTGGCCACCTCATGCAAAGAGTTGACTCATTGGAAAAGACCCTGATGCTGGGAGGGATTGGGGGCAGGAGGAGAAGATGACGACAGAGGATGAGATGGCTGGATGGCATCACCGACTCGATGGACATGAGTTGGAGTAAATTCCAGGAGTTGGTGATGGACAGGGAGGCCTGGCGTGCTGCAATTCATGGGGTCGCAAAGAGTCAGACACGACTGAGCGACTGAAGTGAACTGAACTGACTGATACCCTTCATGATTTTTTTCTCAGCAGAGATTCAGGTTCATTGTATGGCATTTAAGAGGCTTTTCAATCCTTCCAAAATGGTGATAACATTCTCCTAGAGAAGACTTATTTTGCGATCTTGGAACACCCAGCTGTACAATTGCTGACTTTTAACTTTTATTTTTAAACTGGCTAACTTTTTATAAAATCTTAAATATGTAACTAATAGGAAACTTAACACATCAAAACAGAAAACTAGCACAGCCTTTCATAAATTAGGGATACCAGGATATAATGAAGGTCACAGGATCAAATTCTAAAATACTCTTCCAGGTGATGGCCCTGGGCAAGACCTGTTTCTTTTAAAAAGTGATATTGGCAAGTGACAGACAATTATTATAGACCTATTAGCACTAAATTGTGAGTTTCTCCTTGATAGAGAACTTAAGAAGAAATGACTTTATTATGCTAAAGTCAAATACTTATACCACAGTAGAGTCATTTTTCACATGACATAAAAATCACATTTAATACTACACTCAGGGAAAACAGTATTTATTACACACTGTAGTATTATTAATGAAAAGCAAGGATTCCTAAAGTTACCAGAAAGCATTTGTCAAGAAGGTAAGGTTCCACATGATATACCTACTACTGATTTGTTTCATTTTCACCTAAACAAAGTCTTAATTACATGATAAAATACAGAGTTTAATATAACTTATTTGGAGGAAAGGTTAACTTTTAATAGCAAGAAAGACAACCAAGAAGATGTACTATGTTTAATGCTATTGATCTCAAATAGGGTCATGGGAAATTAGCAGCTGAGAGATGGAAGTGAGATTAATTTCAGGATCATTTAACAAACTATTGAAGACCAATGACAGCATTTTGCATGGGTATCAGACAGGAACAATATTCACAGTGGACTCACCACAACAAGACTATATATCCCTTTAACACTTTTGTTCAAATACAAGATTAAACTTGACCCCATAAACTAAGTTCCTGTCTATATATAAACAAATAGAATAGCCCTCTTTAGGCACACAGTAGATACTTATTCCAGCCACATAATGGCAATACTATTGATAAAAGTTCAAAAGCTAATGAAATTCAGTAAGCTTTCCCTTACTTTTGTAAGGCTCACCTCAGCAAGAGAAGAGACAAGATAAGGAATAAGGGTGTAGTTCATCTTAATGATTGCAAGGGAAACCCAATAAAATGTTACTCAGCAAGATATATATGAATAATATCTTATTTGCCAAAAAATTCCACATAACAAAACTTAACAATATCCAAAGGGAATGACAGAAACGTTCCTCTCTTTTATACAGTCAGCAAGTGGGTTTTACGAGCTAAATTATATATAATAAATGAGTACGTTTTGTTAGGTTACAAAGGAAAACGAGTAGCCTTTAAGTAAATCACACAGCACATTGCAAATCACTGGCTCTCCAATTATTATGCATGTGGAAGGCTAGGTATGCTATTCCTTTGAACCTTTAAATTAATCATGTTCCTCTACTAACCCATACTCACCAGGCCCCTACCCCAAAGATACCAGTTTTAAAGGGGAGAGTATCATCCTTTCAAATTTATGACCAGGAAAAAAGACGTCTGACTTTGATCCATCACAGGTATGAAAAATACATACTTGTAGATAATTCTCTGTATGCCTTCTGTAGACCCACTAAATGTAAAGATTACTAAATATTAAGATTTATGTTATATCAAAGCAAATATTGACCTTACCTCTGCCTGCATCAATATTTACTGCTTTGTACAATAAATCTTGATGTTCAAACTGCATCAATATCAGTGCATTAATTTCTGCATGGCTCATATCAGCATCTTATAAAATTTGAAATGTCAGTGAAAATGTTTCACTTGAAAAATGTAGATATAGCCAATTAAAGAGACAAAAAAAGGCTTTTCCTTTCCTTCTGGCTTTCTTTGCAGTTTTTTCTTCTTCTTCCTCTCCCCTCGAAATATTAATAGTTACAAAGAAAACTGGCTAAATTTGATGAAACTCAGCCATCTACCATAAAAGAATTATTTTAGGAAATATTATGAATGTATTGGCATAATAAAATAAAATATTCCAGATATAATTCTATAAGATAATATAATATTGTATACATATAAATGTAAAAAGGCAGTATCCATCATTTCTCTGTAATAATCACAATTAACCTTTGTGTACAGTTTCTCAACTTCTCAGTTATATTTAGTGATGAGACCTTATTACCCAAATTATTTTATACATCTTGCAGAGCTCAACCTCGTTCATATTGGTACCTGTTTACTAAGCATTTCATGATAAGGATGTACTAAAATCACCCAAGTCCCTACTGATGGTTATTTAGGCTGTTCCGCTCACAATGGCACACTGGGGATACATACAAGTGTTTCT
Organism: Cervus canadensis; assembly: GCF_019320065.1. Taxonomy (NCBI): domain Eukaryota; kingdom Metazoa; phylum Chordata; class Mammalia; order Artiodactyla; family Cervidae; genus Cervus; species Cervus canadensis. The sequence continues at coordinate 20,706,924 of NC_057407.1, read as the reverse complement.
GAAAGACAAATTCCTAGAAGCAGAGGCACTAGATCAAAGACTATCAACATTCAATATTTTCATAGATTATGCCAGAGTCCTTAAAAAAAAAAAAAGGCTCCATCAACCTGCTACCTTCAAGGCTGATTTAAAACCCAAACTTTCAGCCTTCCATTTACCCATGTTTTAAACATCTCATCATAGCAACAATTGAAACTTTTATCACTGTTCCACAGCACTTGATACCAACCCAGCATTGAATAAAACTTCATCTTCTAATACGCTTTTGCCAAGGGTCACAAGGACCCTAAGGAGTTTATTGATGTACTCTTACAACATACAATAGTATCTGTTAGCTTTACAAGCACTTGTGAAACCACCTCCAGAGAGAAGATGCTAAGAAATGTCTGAACTCAAGTAGCACAGATTAGAACAAAGTTAAAAAGAAGATAAAGAACACATCTCTAAGTTACTAGAATAATTTTGTTCAAACGATGGAAGAGAAAAAAGCCAAAGTCTGCATTGAAAAATGTTGAAGGTACCTTAAGCATATGGCACCACATTTCTCTCTTTTATACATAAAGTCCTGATTAGTATGTGACCACATGTGTTTTTTTCTCACTCTGTCTATCCTTGTAATCACAGATCAAGTGCAAAAAGAAAAAAAAAAAAAAGTACCTACAGGAAAAAATAGCTTGTACTTTGTCCTACAAACTATTTCTATTTCAAAACATTAAGGTAGAAATAGGGAGATACAAAGATTAATTACAGACAAAGGTTCTGCTCAAGGAACATAAAGTTTAAAGGGTGTAAGAAATATGAACAAAATACTATACCATGTCTTAATAGGTTCAAGTCCAAATTTATCTTTACAACCAACCCACCATTCCTCATTTACTCATTTAAATTAAATGCAATGCCCTCTTCAATCATTCTGGGGAACATCCCAGACAATTCATTTTGCTTTCTCTTTCATATACAAAATGTAATCAATTCCCACGGCTCTTTCATCTCTCAAATTCCTGACGATACAACCTCAACATTTCTCATAGTTTCTGCTCTCTTCCCCTGCTGACCGAGCCTTAATCCTACAACCTGAGGTCTCACTCAAACGTAAAACCAACTTAGACCATCTTCACCATAAAATTCTTAAATGACTCCCTCAGAAAGATGCTCTAGGTCTCCAGCAGAATTCTGCTAGAGCCCTCCTGGTCGACTTCCCATACTCTGCATCATTCCCTTAACTTGTTCCACTTGACCACATCTCCAGACCCACTGAGATACTTCCAGGTCCCCAGTCACAGCTAGGTCGTTTTATGCCTCCAGGCCTCTGCTAATTCTGGAAAACACCTGTCCATCTCTAATGGAACCTGGCAAGAGCCATTCTGAGGAATTTCTCTGGCCCCTCCCACTACACCACACCACCTGGCACACAGTAACTTCTACTTTAAAACTGCAAATAGATTACTAGAGAATTGTAAAGAAGATACAAATTTGTTGTCAAAAATAAAGAGGAAACTGATGAGTTAAGAGAGTGGGATCAGGTAGACATACCCTTGAGCCAGGACTTAGGAGTATCAATATCAACAGCGTGGTCCCATCAGATCAGAAGGTCTCTACTGCAAAGGGAATGTCTCTGGGGAAATGATTCCCTTAAGAGACTTTGGAAGAGGTTATCAGGAGAGGGGCAAACAGTATGACAATATTAACATTAAACTGTAAGTTTCCAGAGTGCCTTCCACTCTTCTAATGACAAAAGCAGACTTAGGCAGGCATTTGTGTATTTTGCTTTAGCCTGTATAGATGTTATTAAAAATAGGCATGGAAATGTTATTTTAGGAATTTAATTAGTCTTAAGTTCACCAGGGGAGCTCCTTACTTAAAAAGGATCCAACGGTGAAACCTTTTGTAAATCACCCACTAACTTATCTGAATTTCATGGCAAGATCCCCTTAGTGAGTTCCCGAGCACAGACTCTGGTATGAATTCATGTATCCATCCATGCATTCACCTACTTGAAAAATATGTTCCAAATATATACAAGAGGAGATATTCTGGCACACAGCAGGAAAAACAAGAAATAATAAGCTATAATCTTTGTCCTTAAAAACTACATTTAGTTCGGGAAATCTCTCTCTGCCTCTTCCCCTTTCCTTTCTCCTTCTCTCTCTCACACACAAGCATACACACACATGCATGTTACAAAGCAAGATCTTCATATGCATAGTATAGTGGGGTGGCCATGTGATTAACAACCATACCAGATGATTACATATATTACTGCTAGCTCTCAAAGCCATACAAGGTATGTCCTTTTATCTCCATTTCACAGCTGAGCAAGTCATCAAACCCCAGGACAATCAGAAAGGCCCTTGGAAATCCCGTCCCTCAATGCCTCTTAGAGCAATCCTGCTTGACCTCCACCTAGTGCAGCACCAGACACTTCTTTCAAGGAATTTTGGTCAAGGCATGTCTCAATTTTGGAGTCCTCTAAAAGTGAGAAATGCCCCCCTTGTATTGATTCACAGAATCTATCTACACAAAAGGAACATGAGATGAAGATTATTAAAAATGAAGAAAACCACCGAAGAGGATAAGTTAAAACAGCGTGGGAGGAGAAACCCACCACCTGTTTTTCCCTAAGTCTTTGAGGGGGTGGAGAGAAAACAGAAAGCTTTATAAAAATGCTTCAAATTTCTACTTGAACTTGCTCCAAATTTGTTTCTCAGTTCCCTTTCCAGCAACAATGACCTACCTAGCATGTGTTACTTTTTGTGTCATAATTACAGAAGTTCTGGGCAAACTCCAAAATTCATGAGCTGTCATCACATCAAATAACACAGAAAAAATATCTGTATTTTAATCAAGAAAACCAACAGAAGAGAAGTAAAAAAAGTGAAAGTCGCTCAGTCGTGTCAGACTGCTTGTGACCCCAGGTACTATACAGTCTATGGATTTCTCCAGGCCAGAATACTGGAGTGGGTAGCCATTCCCTTCTCCAGGGGATCTTCCCAATCCAGGAATCGAGCCCAGGTCTCCTGCACTGCAGGCGTTTCAATATTTTCAATAGACACCTAAATTATTGTTAACTGTTTTTCTCAGTGTAATTCTGTATGAAATATATCAAAGGGTGTTCCCCTCCTTTTTCCTGTTCTTGGTATAAGGAAAATACATCCAAAGATATAAAGCAATCTTGAAATTACATTATTATTAACAGTCAATGATAATAATCTTACATTTATGTTCTGTTTCATTTCTCCTATGCACGATGTTTTCACCATTAACTAGACATTATGACCACTCCTTTTTAGAGTAGAAATAACTAAGAACCAGAGAGACAGTTTATCCTCAGATGGGTGCAATAGGACTGAAACACCAGTCTCCAGGCTCCTCAATAAACAGTCCTAGATCCAAAAGCTGCTGGTGTTCACAGTGGCATCATACGATAAGACTATGAAGTAAGGTTGTTGATCATTTTCAAATATAAATAGGATGCAGACATTATCCAAGATGATGCAGTGACACTGAAATCACTCAGCTAGTCCTAACGTGGCACGATCATGACGGTATCCTTAAAACAAGTTCTCCACAGCTCAACTACTTACGTACCTCTCCTCAAGTGACCAGTGGGCTGACCGGGTGGGCTGCTACCAGAATAACCAGACCAGCATCATTCACCAAACGCCACCCTGTACCCAAAGGCAACCTAATGATGAGGAAGGACACCACAACCCAGGGGGGGGCCCAGGACCACCAACACCAACTCCTCTCCCTGTTTCCCCTCCTAAAACATATCACTTCCTCATCTGTATTCTTCCCGGAACTTTTCAAAAGCAGGAACACAAGAATCACTGTGAATGCTAACTAGAACATTTGCTGGGGACATTTCAGCTCAAGGGAAATACAAGGCCAGAAGAAAAAGAGAGACATGTTCCAAATCTCCACACAGTTTTGTTTCTGAGTCAGGCTAACAGCTGCTCAAAACCCCAGGCTGTACCAGTGTGATCAGGAGCTGGCAAACCTTTTCTGCAAAGGGCTAGATGAAAATAGTCTAGTCTTCTTCGTCAAATTTCTGTGTAGTAACTACTCAACTCTGCAGTCTTAACATGAAAGCAGCCATCAACAATAGCCAACAAAATGGATACGGTTGTGTTCCAATAAAACTTTACACACAAATACAGGTGGACGTTGGTAGTCTGCCAAGCCCTGAACTTGAGGACAGTTAGTTTGCTGAACCCTCATTCCCAAAATCTCAAATGGGCAATTCTTATGAAGTATGGCTGATAGAATTTAGCTTGCTGAGCTCCAAGTATTACCTAAGGATCTCCCAGTAACAATCATAGTACCTAAAACAGAATTCCAATAACAACAGTAAACCAGTAGCAAAAGTACTAATAGTGTGAAAAACAGCAAAAAGTAACATTAGGCACTTTATGCCTGGAATTTGTTAAATTTTTCACACACACTTCATTTCATTCCCATTAACAGCTTTATGAGGGAAGTGCTACTAATTATTCCTTTTTCAAAGATGGGAAGACTGAGGCTCCAAGCAGTTAAATGTCTTCCCAACCTCATAAAGATATTAAGAGGTATTAATGGTAGATTTGAGCCACAGTCTACATACGTGACTTGAAAATTCACAGTGTCACACACAACACTGCCCCCTCTCCAAAGTATACCAGTGCCTTATCTTAGGAAGAACTAATACAGATTTGTGAATTAAAGTCATGAGGTTAACATTTGGACCATTAAACCCCTCTCTCATGAAGTGGACTACTTCACTATTGCTCAATTTAAAACCATTTCCCTCTACAAATAATGACCTTTTGTTTGGCAGTTCAAGTGCCAAAGAACACCGTAAGAGTTCTTGATGTGAAAACTAATATTTCATCACTTCGCTGAAAATAACAATTGATATCACGGAATGTTCAAGAAGATGACTATAAACCTCAACTGGTTACTCTCTTATGCTTTTCTTCTCCTTTTACTTTTGTTTTTCCCATTATGCCTAGCAAGCTACTTCGGTGATTCTTCCAAGCCAGTCTATACCCTTCTAAGGGATTCTTCAAATAACTGCCTTATCTTGGCTCCAGAAAAAAACACAGCTAAAACAAGGGTTGACAAACTATAGTCTGTGGACCCTATCCCACCAGCCACCAATTTTAGTACAGTCTGCAAAGTAAGAATGGTTTCTCTTATTTTTAAAAGGTTGAGGGGAAAAAGTCTAAAATATAAGATTTCCTGACACATGAAAATTATAATAAATTCAAATTTCACTGTCATAAATAAATTTCCATGAGGACACAGCTAGTTTGTCCATCTACCTATGGCTGCCTCTCCACTGACAACAGAGTTGAAGAGCAGCAACAGAGACCACATGTCCTGCAAAGCCCAAGACTACCAGATTCTTTATGAAGAGCATGCCAACCCACTGAAGATAAACTATTAGCTTTTCCACCGATAGAAGTTTTCAAATCCAGACACAATGCATTCCAGAAATACAAAATGGAGACTCATCAAGTCCAGAGTTAAGAAGATCAACCACGTCTCCACCCCAAAGATCATACTACTAATTATGCCCAGTCTTAACTAAATAAGGGGAAAAGTCACTGCCATCTGCAACTGTACATGCTGATGTCATAGAATTTCCAATCCCCCAACAGCATTATTTTCAAAATTGATGAACTGTAAACAGCAGGCCACTTTATGCCTCTTCTTAACTTCTATCAGAACCACAGAGAACAAAATGATAAATTTTCTTTGGGTTTCTTGCCAGGAAGCCATATATATGTAACTTTCGGCTTTCATCTCCCAATTTCCTTCATTTATCAGAAATGGTGACAAAAAGGTTCTAATTAGATACTTCTAATCACAAGGAATGGGGTGTGATGGAAGACTTCAGAATCACTATCTGTTCCTTGCAAAACAAAACAGATAGGCTATTCTCCCTAGAGGGGCAGAAGATTTATCAATAGACAAAAGGATGCAAAAAGCCAATAGATAAGGTATAATTAAAGATCAGGCCTATAAATTTTACACTGACATAAATGTAACAAGATTTGCAGGTAGAAACTCAGGGTTTAAGACCAGGGTATAATAATGATAATAATACCTTTCAGTTCTACAAGCAACAACATAGAAAATGCATACATTTATTATTGAGACTAATACTCTGTGCCTCCAAGCACTTTCATAAAAAAATCTGAATTATTCAGTGCTACAGGGATTTCCAAAGTGGTCTGTCTTGCTCAAGAATTCCTCCTTAATTAGCTAAAAACATATTTCCCATATATTTCTGAGCATCAAAATCTCTTTTAGAAATAACAATCCACCTATCTTCTTTTTGACAGTTGTTAGATGCATAAACCAGAAAGGCCTGTATATTCTTGCAGATATTTTTTCTCTTGCCCCTTAAAATGTAAGAAAATTATTTCCAAATTAGTATTCAGGGTTGTAACAATGTGTACTCTCTCTTCACTGACTCGAAGGCGAAAAGTGAAAATAAAAATTGAAAAGAGCTACAGAAATATCGCAGTGGGCTGAAATATATAAAACTAGAAAGATCTTATTAGAAAATAAAGTTGCATTTCTTAGATTAAAGCATAATAGGTCATTTTGATACGTGAGGCTGTGTAATATTTAGCAGATATTTAGTAGCTCAAGACAAGGCTTATATTTTCTGCTCTCTGAAATCACAGCCTCTGGGAAGAGACAAGAAAAGGCCACGTCTTTCAGAAAATTACAAGTTTGGTACAATAACTCATTAACAAGTAAAGTTCAGAAATAAATGCAAATTGAGGGGAAAAGGCAGGTTGGAGAAACAGGTGGGAGAGATAAATTAAGGTACTTATCATATTGAGGAAAAACAGGCTTGAATATTTCAACTTTCAGAGAACTACAAAAGGTTGGAACAAACAGAAATCAGGCGTGAAACTGATTAAAAGTGTGCCTTTGAGCGAGTGTAATGGGACGTGAACTGACCCGCATGATCGCGATGGGAGCAAGTCAACTTACCCGAGTAGGCCCAGTACGGGTCGCCGGAAGCCTTGCGCCTGCGGATCTGCGCCTGCACCGAGCTGCCCTGTCTGTTCTGGTGCAGGGTCCCCACGTAGCCCTCGGTCAACGCTGCAAGACAGGAGAGCTGCAGTGAGTCAAAACCGTCAGCCCGCTGCACCAGGACGGCTGTCAAATGCACACAGCCCTGGGACCGCCTAGAAGCACAGACCCTGGGGTAGCTGAATAGAACGTGCTGACGTTACAGAAGAACAACTGCAGCAGAACCTCGACAGATCACCAGGATTATCATTAATACAAACAATAGCTTGTGTATGTGTTAGGTCGCTCAGTCATGTCCAACTCTTCGTGACCCCATAGATTGTAGCCTGCCAGGCTCCTCTGTTCAGGGGCATGTCCAGGTAAGAATACTGGAGTGGGTTGCCATTCCCTTCTCCAAGATCTTCTTGACCCAGAGTTCGAATCCTGGTCTCCTACACTGGTAGGCAGATTCGTCACTGTCTGACTTAACTACCGTGAAACTTTTCTCCCTACCATGAACCCGAGGCGCACTAAACCCTTTACATGCATTATCTTATATAATTTACAACACACCACCAGGCAACAGATGCAGTGTTTCAGTAACTGGCCCATTCTATTGATAAGCAAACTAAAGCTTAGAGTAGTTGAGTAACTTTAACAACTAGTAGACCTGGAACTCGCAGTTTCGGTTCCAACTGTGTGTATAAGCCTATATCCTAGGTGCAGAGTGCTTCCAGCCTTATTGAATGTTCACTGAGCAAGGAGTCATTCCATCTCTTTTACAGATGGAGGAATGAACGCTCAGTGACACGGAGTATACAGCAGATCAAGGAATCCAACATAAGCATGCATGCCACAAAGCTCAGGCCTCTACCATCCAAACACAGCACAGTCTCAGGCCTGGGGGCCACCCCGTGGTAAGAACCAGTCCTCCACAAACTCTGGATCCCAGAGAGTCACCTATTATATCTGAAGATGTGAAACTTGAAACCCTCCAAGGCCAACAATGCTCAGAAAAGAGGCACTGTTTAATGATGCATTTCTTTGAAAACTCAAAATGAATCCAATTTTCTACCCCATTATCAAGAGCTTGCATCTGCCTGTTACAGTGTTCAAAAGCCCTCCCCTCCTAGCCACTTCATGGATGCAAATTTCTTCTGTGGTGAGCCCACACCTGACTGCACTGATGTGTCAGAAGACAAGCATCACAGGTGCCCAGAATCCAAAATGAATTGCAACTACACTTCAAACAATACATCCCAGCTGTCTGTGTTAATATTTAAATGCACCCAAACAAAATCAAGTGTGCCTTTGAAAAGCAAGGAAAATGCTTAGAGGAACTATATATTCAGTTTAAGACTCTGAAGGCACCAGGAAAGCACAATACATTCTCTATTCAAATTAGCCAGAGTAGTGATAATAATCATCATCTCACCATGATGGCATTAATTTTGTTCACAATGTGATGGTCATGAAGGAAAATCAGGAAATATGTAAGCATTACACTTTTTGCTTCCATGTCAATTGCCAAGACTGGCTTTAAAAGGAATAAAGCTTGAACAAGAGCTACTCCACAGATACAAGCCCTTTAGAGGGAAATGGGAATCTTACAAAATCCAAACATAACATCAGCAAAGTAAACCGGGTGTCATGTATGCCCGCTGTTTGGTCCTGAATGACAGAGTCAAAACCTAAGTTACTAACCATTTTATAAGAATGATGAAGGTTTAGGTACATATGATCCCGATCCATCCTATGCTCTTGCAGGCGAGCCATTCAGAATCTCAGGAAGTTGGTCATTCTAAGCTTCCAGCGATCAAAAACAAAATTTCCCATCTCTTCATCTATTTTTTTCCTCCACTGAAGCAAACTAGTTGGTTGGCTTCATGGTCTGTTCATAGTAACTTGTGTTATCTTCATAATGACCCTAGAGGTTGGTATTTTTAGCTCTGTTTTACAGATAGGGAAACTGAGGTTCACCCACATAGCCAAATACCATTAAAAAGTTTCCTAATTGTTCAGCTTATTTCTGTGTATATGGGAGACATTTTATGTATCTGTTTACTACACTTCTTAAGAGTTAATTCACTCTAAATAGTTACTCCCGGTCTATGGCCAGACCACCCTGAACAAGCCCGATCTTGTCTAAATAGTTACGCCCAAATAACCCTTCCTCTTTGTCCCAGGAAAATGACTAAAAACCGTGCCCCCACTCCCATATATTCCATGGGGTCAGGGGCATGGTTTGCAGTGATTCAGCAGTGTAAGTCAAACAAAGCCCATCTTTGGAGATGCCAGGGAAACAGGACTGGCTATCCCATCCATGATTTGTGACCTAGCCGGCGGAGTAGGGTATGAGGATTACCAAAACAGAGACACTGCAACAAATTTCCACTGTGTTATCAGGTATTTAAAAAGTACCACATGCCCAGAGCTGAAAAAGGTGCTTTGCTCAGAGCACCTGGTGTCATTCTTTATGCCAATCCTGTGAGGTTGGTATGTTTAGCTCAGGGATATAGATGTTTGGGAATGGGGACACCAGGCAGTCAGAGAGAGTCTTCTCTCTCTTACTGAAGGTATTATGACAAAAGTTGAAGCCTCATGGGAGTGGCTGAGGGTCACACACAGGATCAGCAAAGGTGCTCAAAATGGAACCAAGCCAGAAAATGTAAAATCTACGGATCAGTTCTGCTGAATATTGAAGCTCAGGACAAAGCCAATTTGAAATCAACCCCTGGAAGGCTTATAGTTACATGACCAATTACCTACCAATGCTCCCTTTCCCCTCAATGTCATTAATGTGACCTTGGTGGCCTTCAAACAGGATACAACACCCAAGAATCAATTTTTCCATGCAGAAAATGCTATTGTTGGACTAGAGCTCTCTCAACCCCAGCTGCTTTAAAAACAGAACAAAAAATAAAGACCCTATGTGCTGGACCCTGCCTCCAGAGATTCATCTTTAGTCTAAGGTGTGGAATCAAAATAGCAGTATTTTTTGTTGTTGTTGCTAAAAGTTTTCCAGGCTATTCTGTTTTTCAGCCAGCAATAAGAACCACAAACTTCCCTGTGGAGCTGGACGTTAGGCCCTGTACATCGTGACACTGTCCACTCATGCTCACAGCCTATAACTTGCCAGGTTAAATAAGCCTATTTTAATGTTAGTAAAGAACTGGCCAAAGAAATGAATGGCCTACTTCAAGAATCACACCAGTGTGGCATCAACCTGAGCACTTAAGACAAATATGAACTGAATCAGAGTTCCACCAGATTCTGCTCACAAACAAATGAACCAGGTATAAAAAATAAAAGAAGGAATAAGGTTATCCTGAAGGATATTAACTTATACACTTTATACCAGACCCACTAGAATCACAGTCTCCACTCCCAGTACCCCAATTTTTTTTTTTTGGCTAGAAGGTATTTTATTTCTCAGTCAGTCATACATTAAGCATGTGTGCGTGCTAAGTCGATTCAGTCATGTCTGACTCTATGTGATCCTATGGACTGTAGCCCACCACGCTCTTTTGTCCATGATAGGATTCTCCAGGCAAGAATACTGGAAAGTAAAAAGTACAAGTTGCTCAGTCGTGTCTGACTCTTTGTGACCCCCTGGACTGTATAGTCCATGGAATTCTCCAGGCCAGAATACTGGAGTGGGCAGCCTTTCCCTTCTCCAGGGGATCTTCCCAACCTAGGGATTGAACCCAAGTCTCACACATTGCAGGCACATTCTTTACCAGCTGAGCCACAAGGGAAGCCTAAGAATACCGGAGTGGGTAGCCTGTCTCTTCTCCAGCGGATCTTCCTGACCCAGGAATCGAACCGGGGTCTCCTGCATTGCAGGTGGATTCTTTACCAACTGAGCTATCAGGGAAACCCTAAGAATACTGGAGTGGGTTGCCATTTCCTCCTGCAGGGGATCTTCCTGACTCAGGGATCAACCCACATCTCCTGCATTTCCTGCATTGGTAGGCAGGTTCTTTACCTGGGAAACCCCTTTATTTCTCAGAACCTTTGAGAGTATCAGGGAGCAGCAAAGAAGAACAAAGCCCACCAGCGGTTGCATTACCCATCTTGCCGGCAATGTGGCGCTACGGAGGCCAAAGCTTCATCAGGTAAGTACTTTAGCCAAGTACTTAGAAGGGGATGGTAGTCCCAACACTCTTTACCTGACTGCATACAAGCCAGAGGCTTTAGGGTCTCACATCCGGCAGGGGTCCAAGCCCACTAAACTATTAGTGACAAAGCACGTCTACAAAGACATGGCCAACTCAAGACACAAGGGAGGTACACATCAGAAGATGCTTCCCCTGACTCTGTGAAGGAACAGAACCCATACCCCAAAGTGCAGTTATTTTCCCAGCCATCCAAACACATCACAAAGTAGTGCAAGGCATCTGCTCTGGGGAGTGGGACTGCCTGTCTAAAGGGGGTCTCACTTGGGCCAAAAATAAGAGGCATGGCTTTGCTGTATAAAGACCAACAGACCAGAAGTGACAGAGGCCGGGGCCATCCCACGGAGAGTGGGTTAACTTGGTCATCACATCCCCCAAAGTACTTAGGAATGACATAGGTTGAACCCAGCAAGGTGAGAAACGGCAGGAAGACCTGCTTTGGAAGGACATGCTGTATAACCTATGAAACGTGTCAAGGTCCCTGAGACAAAGAGCTCTCAGCCTACCTCACATGACAGAGCTTAATATATGGGATGCGTTCAGTAATGAGTGAGTGAGTCAATGAATACATAAACACCAGAAAAACTGATGATGCCTATGTTAGAGTCTACAGTCTGTGTGTGTGTGTTAATGTGTGCTTTCATGAGCCATAAGCAAAAACACTGTCTTCTTCCCTATTGTCTCGCTTTTCAATCACTGCTCAACTATCAGAAAGAACAAACATCTAAAACACGAAGCTAGAAGGAACTAGCTGGAGTATCTAAAAGGCAATTTTTAGGAAGCATCTCAGAAATGAACCAGGTGGCAAAGATCTTTACCACCCCAGCACCAGATTTCTTTTAACACATCAACTATTCATTAAAGGTAACTATATTTAGTTTTTCCTTTTATTCCATCTATGTCAGTAGTGTGTGATTTCTCCCCCTCATGAGAACATAATCATGTATTACTTGTACCGCATTACTGAAAACACAATTTCAAGTCCCTTTTTCAAATGTATTTTGATCATATGACAGAGTGCTCCCTAAAAGCAACTTTTAAAAATTATTTGAACAGCAGTCAAAAACTGTATACAGAGTATATTAAGCAACCTAACATCTCATTGGCAAGGAGCAAAGATTTACAAAAAGAAACAATCTGTGGTTCCCAAGTAAAGATACAGACTCAGCATGCCAAATTCAATCAATTTTAATACTCTCTGCACTCTTCTAAACTCCAACAGCCAACCAACGGCAGCATGGCAATGATATGGTGAGGTTATGAATCATGCTATTGATTTTCAATATCTTCTGTGCAGAAAATTAAATTATGTAAATGCATGCCTTTACGGATCCTTACCTTAATGTGAAACTGCTTACTTGCTTATGTCAGCAACTTAATTACACAATTAAAAATGGTGCATGCTTATGAAAATATCCAGTTTTACTTCTCAGGACAGGAAGTGTAAATCTACCTATGGTTATCAGGTGACTATCAAGAGGGAGGGGTTGGTGTTATACAAACATATATTTCATATTCTTCCAAGTTCTGCAGCACCAAGCCTACTGTGGCTTATGGAGGTGAAGTCATCTGAGAGCAGGAAGCTCAGGAGAGCTTGCAGTGGTTTATAATACTTCAAGAAATGGGGTTCACAATGATATAACAGGTGGAGAAGAAAGAAAGAATGCCCAACACTATACCCTGCTATGCACTCCTCTTGAAAGAGGTTGTGTCTGATGACACTTGAACCGACACACACAGATAGCAAACCTGGACATGAGGACTATCAAACTTGGGTAGCTTTCAAGAGTCTGGATAGTATAATAATAATATGAGAATACGATTTTACCAAGGGAAAGTCCAGCTACTCCCATCACCCAGGAGAATGTGTCTCTCAATGCTGACAGGATAAACGTAGAGATTTCAAAACCAATAGCGTTAACTAGCCAATGATTCCCATGTCTCACTCAGCAGGGGGAAATCTTAAGCTGGTTGTTATGCAGAAAGCTGACTGAGTGACAGGTCTTTTCATCAGGGAGTGTTCATAAACTCTACCACCTCTCACAACTTCTACAGAGCCTACCGCATTTCCAGCCTAAAGCGAAAAAGATAAAAATGTTTCCAGACCCAAGGGCCCAATCCTTTCCTACAAAAATATCCTAAGAGCTTACCTACCACAGAAGATATCAACAAAATGATTTCCTATGTGCATGATTTAATTTCCCACAGCCACCGGACAGAGTTTGTAACAATAAATGTTTTTATTCTGGGAATATAAAGGCAGCTGTGTATCCCATCTGCCTTAACAATGTCTTCAGAAGGATTTGGTGTCATTCTTTACTTTCAGTGTTTTACAGAAATGTTGACTTGAGAGGGGAAAGAAGTTTCAAGCCATGTTAACTTACTGGCTGAATATTTCTCACACAAAGAGACTGGCTCATTTAACAACACATTAAATAACGTTCCTGACATAGATGTCTTTCCATAGGTTTCCCTGTGAGAGAAAGATCACTGAAGCTACACAAAAATAGTTACGGACTGATAAATAATGTTCTCTTTCAAAATTACAAATATGTGAACAGAAATTACAGAGTACAGCTAATGTCTGTTTTTGATCTCCTATAGTGGAATAGGGGTGTGATGGTAGTTATGTCAAGGTGAAAGCAGAGTCTGTTTAAGAAGAGAACAGCCCTGAACTCCATCTACACCACAGTCACATATCTTGTATCCAAAACAAAATAGTGTAGTGACACTTGAAGGTATTTCCACCTAACTATATGTCCAGTTCTAGGTAATTCTAAAGGGACTTAGAAGCCTGGGAGAATTGGTCAGCTTCTGTCCAAAAATGAAAACGTCAAAAAAATTCTGGTTCCCCAGTGCCAGGATGGAAATTACTTAGGACAATGGATGGATGGCTCTCATATTAAGAGTCCGAGTTCTCTGCCAGAGTTACTGCCAAAAAGAAGCCCACTACAATATAAGTAATATGCACTCACATTTTCAAATGCAGAATGTCTATTTCCAGAATGGCAGACAAGCAGTTAAGCAGACTGTTTATATCTATTATAACTGCTCATACAACAAACAAATTAAAGATCCCTCAAGGATGGTGAAATCTCTGTCAGGTATAATCGTCTCTAAATTTTGAGAGCATTTAACAACATTAAATCCCACACAATAGTCTAAAATGAATAAATCTTTATCTTTTTTGTGACTACAATGGGCAAAAGTATCAAATTATAGTTAAAGTAATTAAATATTCCATCAGGCTCTCATCTCCTTTTGTGCCTGTATTTCAATTAATTGCAGAAAAGTACTTAGTGAGCTTCCCAAAAAGTAGAATCAAAAAGTGCATTCCTTTGTAACTGCTGCGTTACAAATGTTCCCTCCAGTTGTTTGTGATACTGAGCTAACCTCAAATACAATAGATTCTATTACAGTAGCTTACCTATTTTATCATATTCAAATGTACCTACTGTCCCAACTACAACAAAAAAAGTATTTTTCATCATCTAAAGTGATAAAGATACCTAATAAAGAGCCTAATAAAGAGCCATGACTTTTTTAAGTAAAACAGATTACTAAAACTCAAAGGCAGCTCAAAGAAAGAAGAAATCACACAGCAATATAGTATCCTAGAGGGAAATAGAAAACATTTTTACAGGCTTGTAAAAATGGCTTCAGACAGGTAGAGAGGCAAAATAATAAACTTCTCTTCCGCATTTTATGCTAAAATAACACTGATTAAAAAAAGGAAGATATTTTTTCCTTTTAAATCTGACAGAGCTAAAAGAAACCCAAAAAACTAGAGTGATTCATCTGCTATCAACTATGTCACAGTTTTAAAAAGTTCAGAAATAAAAGAACACACTTCACAGTAGATCCGAGAAAAGGTACACTTAAATAACTGATTTAAATGGGGGCTCATTACACGTGTGATGAAAATCTGAAAAATATCACGGTTCACTCTTGCTCAGAGGCACCCTCCTAAAAAAGAACTGGACTCCTGACTTCAAACATCATACAGAAATAACCAACCCTCCCAGTCCATTTTACTACTGCTTAGTTCTCCAAGAATCAAGTCTCTAGTTTCTACAAGATTCCTGGGAAGATCATGCATAGATAATATTGTAATCACGTCAACTGCCACAAATCTGTACTTCTCATTTTACAACTGTGCCACCTGTTTGAATCCTTAGTGATCAACAGAACTGGCAGATTCAGCCTAGCCATCCCAACTGGTGTCCACCACGGTGAATACAGCCATGGACTCAGATGTTTTTTCACCCACTGTAGGTGTATGCATGTATTTGTGTTTAACTACTTGTCAACATGAGAAAATCTGAGAAAGAACTCTAGTATCTGTATTTATTGATGAGAAATATGAACTTTGTTCTGAAACAGAAAAAAATGTGCTATATAAGCAGTGAGTATATCTTCAGAGAAGAATCATGACCCCATTCAGTCCCATTGATGATGTATATTTCTTATCTAGTTTCTGTAGGCATCTGGGTTTTCTACCCATGGCCTAACTCAGTAATAAGTTAGTTACTAACTTCAGTCTTTGTCTATGAAAAAGGCACTACTAAAACTACCATCAACACAGTGATTCACATACTTCTTCCAATAATCCTGTGGCTTAGGTACAATTATTCAGAAAAGGCATGTAACTTTTGTTAAGAACAGATAGCCTTGAACCAGACATTCCTCTCAAGCCTGCATAACTGACCCTATGCTACAACAATGCTTCACAAAACTTGACTTTTAGGATTCATAACAACATCTGTGAATTAATAGTTACTCCACCTGCTCAAAACTAAATAAGCATCACAAGTGATAAAGTTTCTCCATGGGCCTCTGGAAACTAAAACCCTAACAATTTCAAAAGAAAGAATTTGTCAAAGCCACTTCCTCCCACCACTATTGCCAATTGTGTGAGATACAATCATGTTCTGATAGTTCCACCAGAAAAAAAGTACAGTGATTTTCCTAACATGATGTGGAGAATATCCAATTACAATTATACAAACATTGGTAATTTGTGTATAAAAAGAAAGACTCTCCCTCTGCCCTGTGTGTGTCCCGCGCAGAAAAAATAAAAAAAAAAAAAAAAAAAAGAAAGACTCTTACATTAAAGCAGAAAGAAATACGAAGTTAAATTTCAGTTACGGAAACAAACTGAGACACTAATTAATAAGCTTCCTTTATTCATATTTTCTTTTGTTTAAAATTTATAGCTGGGACTGCCTGACAATGTTTTATCCCCGAGAAACAAAGAATAAACTTTAGAACTTGGGCCTTTTATATAGCTGAGGCATATATATACTTATCTTCTTCATCTTCAGTTGCTCAGTCGTGTCCGACTCTTTGCGACCCCATGGACTGTAGCCCATCAGGCTCCTCTGTCCATGGGATTTCCCAGGCAAGAATGCTGGAGTGGGTTGCCATGACCTTCTCCAGATAGTCCCTATGAAATATTGAATGAAAAATATTCAATGAGATGGGTATTTTTCATAGAACAAAAAGAAACCAGTGAAGAAAAAAACTCTAAGTATTGTTGGGTGTCCATTTTAAAACTATGGCACATCTTATCAAGCTTAGCCAAATGTGCCATAATGCACACTTCCAGAATTTGGAGGGAGTAAGCTCCACAGTGACAAAAATACCCACCAAGATAACTCCTGACCACGGTAGATGGTAGAAAACATGCTGTAGGCACAAGCCCTAAGCCCCTGGGCTCCGGGAACACACACCGAGGGCATTCCAAGCACAACACAGCTTCTCCCTAGACACCAGCCAGTCACGGTGTGGTCAGACCTAACTAGCCTAGTGAACCCAGAACCCTGTGCCTCTGCGGCCATGTTACAGGCACTATATAAACCCTGTGGCCTCCAGCTGTCTATGTCTAAGAGTTCTGTGCTGCTAGGCAACAAAATACCCACTGGACCTCCACACTATCTGTCTCAGTAGTTCCTATCCCTTTCTTGCCAGAAGGAAGATTTCTAGCAAACATGGTAAGGCAGGTCGAAATTTCCAAGGCCGAATACGACAACACCAAGGAACTCAACAACACATACCATACAGGGAAGCCTGGTAGGCTGCAGGCCATGGGGTCGCAAAGAGTCAGACACGACGGAGCGACTGAACTGAACTGAACATTACCCCCACCATCTTGAAGCTTTCTTTCCACTAGCAGGTTCCATCAATCCATACATAAATTATCATTTGTGTACATGGTAAAACAAATACAAAAATTAAGTGAAAGAAGCATGATGCAATAGGGAAAAATACTAGTAGGGAAGGAAAGTAAAAGGATCAATCAATAAAGGAGATATCACTTTAGCTGAGGTCAAGATTGGTGGTGGAGGGGTGGGAGGAACATGGATGAGGATACTGAGCCAGGAAGGAGGGTGGCGTACGGAGGCCAGCCTGGCTGAAGCTCGGTGAGCCGGTGTGGGGAGGAGGAGGAGGGGGAGGAGGGGGAGGAGGGGGAGGGGGAGAAGGAGGAGGACGAGGACGAGGAGGGGGAGGGGGAGGAGGAGGAACACGTGCAAGACCCTGCAGGATGAGCTTTGAGTCAGTCTGGGAAAGCAATGAAGGACTCCAAGTGAGCAATCAATGTCTCACACGTGCCTTCCTTTAAAACAGCTTTCTTGATACATCATGGGCCTTAGTATATTTACAGAGCTGTGCAACCATTACCATAATCTAACTGTGTAACATTTTCGTCAGTGTATGCTTTGAAAACGTGACTCTGCCCTGGCGGGGATACTGGCAAGAGCAGAAAACAGTGGCTCATCACCTAGGCCCCCAGGGTGAGTGAAGACAAATCATTCATAAAATCTACATTTGCAGCTGTGTCAGGGGTGGAGGGGGGGGGGGTGGGAAAAGGTTGCTCACAGAGGGAAAATTTAAAACAAATAGTAGCCTAATATTCACATACACCTGACCAAAAGCCTACTTGGCTTATTTTCAGTTTTATTTTACTATTACTTTCTACAAATTTCCCCTTTGCCCCTTTTCACCTGAATTAGGATTTGCACTAGTTTGATCAAGCAATTAATTGCTTTTACATGTCCAATTAGCAAAAAGTAATTAATTAGAGGCAAATCAGAAACACCTATTTACAAAGAGTGAAGGAAAAGAAGGTAAGAATACTTATTATCACTATATTTTCTTTTAAAGCTAAAAAGTGCATAACTATATTCTCAGTATTGTATAAGAAAAAAATTACCTGCCTATATTATGCTTACAGAGGTATACAATACCCTACTAGGGACACTGAAGGTGGTTGAATGTTTTTTTAAGCAATTTTATCATTGTTTAAACATGGACAAGCATGTGGCTTTAAGCCCAACTGGCTTCTCTCTGCCTCCCCAAATGATTCTCTTAAAAAAAAAAAAGAAAAAACCCTCTATATTGGCATAAAGGCAGACACACAGATCAATGGAACCCTAAAGAGCCCAGAAAAAACCCACACAGATATGGACAATTAACTTTACAACAAAAGAGCCAAGAATATACAATGGGGAAAGAAGTCTCTTCAAAAAAGTGGTGCTGAAAAAACCGGACAGCCATATGCAAAAGAATTAAAACAGGCCACTATATTACACCATACACCGCAATCAACTCAAATTGGATTGCAGACTTGAACGTGAGACCTGAAACCATACAATTCCTACAAGCAAACAGAGGCGGTAATCTCCTTCATGTTGGTCTTAAAGATTCTTTTTTTTTTTTTTAAAGGGAGGAGATATGACTCCAAAGTCAAGAGAAACAAAAGCAAAAATAAACAGATGGGACTACATCAAATTAAACAACTTATGCACAGTGAAGGACGCATCCGTGAAACAAAAGAGGTGACCAGCTGAAAGAGGGAAGATACTTGTGAATGATATATTCAATAAAGATTAATATCAGAAATAAAGAACTCATGTAACTCAACAACAACAAAAGAACCCAATTTAAAAAACGGGCAAAAAAAAAAAAAAAAACGGGCAGAGGCCAAACAGACTTTTTTCCAAAGAAGACATACAGACAGTCAAGAGGCAGATAAAAGGTGGAAAGATGTTCAACATCACTAACTATCAGGGAAATGCAAATCAAAACAACAGTGACGTATCATCTCACACCTGTCAGAATGGCTGTCGTCAAAAAGACAGCAAATTACAAGTGGTAGCAAGGATGTAGAGAAAAGGGAACTCATATATTATGTGTGGAATTGTAAACTGCAGCCACTATAGAAACTAATACAGAGATTGCTCTAAAAATTAAAAATAGAACTACCGTATGATCCAGTTATTCTACTTCTGGGTATTTATCCAAAGAATAAGAAGACACTAATTTGAAAGGATATATGTACCGCTATGTCCACCATAGTATTATTTACAACAGCCAAAGTATGGAAACAGGCTAAGCATTCATTGATAGATAAATGGATAAGAAGATGTAGCAGATACACAGTGGAAGACTGTGTGCTAAATCGCTCAGTCATGTCCAACTTTTTGTGGCCCCACAGACTGTAGCATTCATGGAGTCATAAAGAGTCGGACACGACTGAGCAACTGAACTGAACTGAGACTGTAGCCCACCAGGCACCTCTGTCCATGGGATTTCCCAGGCAAGAATATTGGAGCAGGCTGCCACTTCCTACACCAGAGGGATCTTCCTAATCCAAAGATCTAACCTGCATCTCTTGCATCTCCTCAATTTCCAGGCAGGTTCTGTATCACTATCATCACCTGGGAAGCTGATGGAATACAATATAGCCAAAAAAAAAAAGGAGAAATCTTGCCATCTGCAACAAAATGGATGGACTTTGAGGGTATTATCCTAAGTGAAATAAGGTAGAAAAAGATAAAACACTATGATTTCACTCATATAAAATCTAACAAGCAAAACAAATGAACAAACAATCTAAAACAACAACAAGAATCACAGATACAAAAGCAGGCTGGGAGGGAACACGGGGGCAGGGGATAGGGGTGTGGGGGTGAACTTCATGGTGATGGATGGCAACTAATGGTGGGGATCACTCTGAAGTATGTACAAACACAGGATGGTAATGTTCTATAGCTGAAACTCACGTTATATACCAATTTTACCTCAAGTTAATGAATAAATTATGTTATCGGCCTTAAAATAAAATCAAAAGCCACACTCCACTGTCACAACAATGACCAAAAGAGCCCTGTCTCTTCCACAAGTGTGAACAATAGGACAGTGAGGAGCCCAAGTGAAGAATAATTAATAAATTAAACTACAGGGGTTCATCTTTGCACAAGTACAGAAATTTTGTCTTTAAGAACTGTACAGGAATGTCTATAGTTATAAAAAAGTTTTCAGGGGCAAATATACTTGGTGACTGGTAGGGCAATAAATTGCCAAAATACTCCTCTCTTCGGTATTCTAAGTCCATCTACAGGACCATTTCTACTTCCTGAAATTTAAGAGAAAAAAAATTACCCAAGCAATAGGGTAGTATTGCCCAGGCGCCCACTTTAATGTTGATACTCAGAATATCCCATGGCTGCAAGCACTTTCTGTTATCTCCATTTGTATTAGGCATTAGCTTCACTTCCTTCCCAGCAATAATGTGGTTTGCTTTTTTCTCTACTGCAGAAAGAAATCATCAGAAGAAATATCGTGCATTCTGCTTTGCTTCAAGAGGACTTATTAACTTCAAATAACACAAAGCAAGTCTCAAGGAAAATAATTTAAAAGGGCTATTATAATCTTAAATAAAATGATTTAATTAAAAACTCTAACCACATGGAAATTTTCATCAGATCACATCAAGATGGCTAAAGCATTTATCTCTAAATCAGCTTTAACTAGCTCTATAAGTAATGGCTTCAAACTAATGCTATGAAAAAGACTCATTTTGCTTTTTTAGGAAAAAGAAGTATTTAGCCAAAAGTCTGCTTCTGATGAACAACTGGCAGCTACTAAATAAGCAATTTTATTCTTGTTTTCATTTCTGGTTGCGCCTTTTCTAAAACGTCTGACTCTGACCAATTATACTGCAAGATCCATTTGAAGAGTCAAATGGAAAAGCAGTTTTATGACTTTAGAACAGTTAAGTTCAAAATTGAAAGTTCAGTTCTGTTCTCCTCTCCTAACTATTTGTATACAAGAAGCTGAATAAAATCAATTTCAAGGAGACAATTTCAACTCTCAATGTAAATCCTTTTATGACTCTGCAATATAGTCAAAGTGGGGTTAGGAGGGGGAATAAGAAGACAGTTTCTTTTTTTTTTTTTAATATAATGATGCCGAAAGGCAACTTTGTATCTTTGGAGGCTCCCCTATCAGGCAAATTGACTGGAACAAACAGTTCCTTTCATTTTTAGACAGCAGATGAGAAAGATATGCAATAAAACACCCTGAAACAAATTGGTACAAACCATGTACCAGAACTACAGGCCTGAAGATTACAGAAATCCTGAGTGAATTTTGAAAAATAAACACTCCTTTAAATATTGCTTGCAGAGGTTTATTAAACACAGTCATTCTTAAATATCACTTCTGCAAAATCAGTGAGTGAGTAGTAAGTGAAAATGTGAGAAAAACGGGTGGGGTTAGAAGCTGGCAGAAACTTCAGGTTTTCCTGAATGGGGGAGTGGAGCTAAAGATACTGTGGAAGTGGGGGAAAAAAAAAAAAAAAGGTTGTTAATATGTTTCAGAAACAAGTATTTTTTTAACCTCTATCCCAACATCAAAAAAAAAAAAATCATTCCTATAATTCCTCCTGCAGTGCTTTAAGTCTCTAAAATTAACAAAAATAATTAATTAAGATGCTGAGATAGCTAATATTTCTTTAGCACTTAACTATGTATTGGGAGACACTGCATTCTTCAGCTGGATGATCTCATTTAATCTTCAGCAGAACTTTGAGGGGTAAATCCTCCCAGCTTTCTAGTTCCCAAGGCACAAAATTGTTAAGAACCTTGTCAAAGTCACATTACACTGCACAGAACAGAGAAAGGAATTCAAACCCAGACATTTTAAAGAGACAGAATAGCAAAAATGAAGCTCCACTGAGACCTCCCTATAAAGTCTGAGGGCCTGTAAAAGGGAAATAGATGGTGCCTATTTAGTTCTTTTTTTTAAAAAATTTGAGAGACCTAAACATTAACACAGAACATGTTTGGACTACTACAGTGACCTTTAAACCAGGTCCATTGTCATATTACACATTCTGTTCCAAGGACCCCTCAAGATACTGCAGTTGCCCCAACCTATGTCCCAGACGAAACAGTGTATTTTCTATTGTCCTTTAAGAGATTTCACACTGAAAGAATCTCCTATAAAACTCTCTAGTTGCAACTAAAAATACTATGATAAAAGTGATAATTTCCTGAAAATTATTACAAGAGCTTGCAAAGAGAATTCTAACACTACAGCCTACACAGGAAGGCATTACCCTAACACCAACTAAATGCTGAGAAAACAACTCATTCTCGCTACAACAGAAATATAGGATGTTCCACAAAGGCATATGTTCACATCTGAACTGAGAACTGGGGATTAGAAGAAACCCTTCCAACTATACTGTCAAATACAGGAGTTACTTGGGGCAACCCTGAACTCTGATGTGCTATAAAACCCACAAAAGGATTTCAAATGCTTAGTAAGAAAAAAATTATTATAAAGTATCTTATTAATATTTTGTTTGGGATACATGTCACAATGATATTTTGAATATACTGTATAAAATGAATCTCCACCTAAACTGTTGGAAACATGTTGCTTACTTTCTCTTAACACTCCTGCCCCCAAGATAAAAGGAGACCTAGAATCATTCAGTGAAACCCTCCCTTTTCCTTCTCTCTACCGACCCCAGTCCCACAAATTAGAGGAAATCAATTGCTTCTTTTTTCCCTCTTCTATTGGGTAAGAAGCTAACCCAATCGGGCGTTGAGGTGGATGTATTTTTATAGAGGGATCTGGTCCCCTGGTTTCTGCACTGCTCTAGCTTTGCAAATGTAGGGCTCATGAATATGCCTGGAGGTCCGATGCCTTGGCACTGAAGAATAGAGGAAAAAAAAATAGAATATGGCATTTGGACCACTCTTTTTCAGAAGGAACTAAGTTGAGAGGACACAGAGCATATACAGAGAAGAGAACAATTTCAATTTAGACATTACTATTTCTGGAAAATGTAACTAATGAATCACTATATTCACCCTGGTAATACAGTTGCTCTTTCTACAAGGACTGTCAGCGTTTGCCTAGTAGCTCAGTTGGTAAAGAATTTGCCTGCAATGCTGGAGACCTGGGTTCGATCCCTGGGTGGGGAAGATCCCCTGGAGGGCATGGCAACCCACTCCAGTATTCTTGCCTGGAGAATCCCCAAGGACAGAGGAGTCTGGCGGGCTACAGTTCATGGGGTCACAAAGAGTTGGACATGACTGAGCATCTAAGCATAGCACAGCACATGCCTTTAGGATCATTCCCAAAAGCTTACATCCAAAAGCAAACTTTCTAAGAAGTCTTGGTATTCCTGAGGGTGGCCAGTTGCCTATATCTCAGTTTTGGCTTTCTAACTTCATGCCTACCTCGACACAATAGGAGGTGCCTGGGGTCACACAATCCTAAAAGCCCAAAGTGAACATGTCAGCCTCTCAGTTGTGTCTTACTCTTTGTGACCCTATGGATTGTAGCCCACCAGCCTCCTCTTATCCATGGAATGCTCCAGGCAAGAATATTGGAGTGGGTAGCCATTCCCTTCTACAGGAGATCTTCTCAATCCAGGGATCAAATCCGGGTCTCCAGCATTACAGGCAGATTCTTTACCATCTGAGCCACCAGGGAAGCCAAAAGTCCAAATCTCTGGCTTAAAGTTTTGGTGCAGGAATACACCCCTAAGATCACAATTCTCTTGGTCTACAGTGAGGCTCCAGAATAAATTTTCTTACCAACTCCTTGTGGGATCAAATGTAGGAGATCAACAGACCACACTCTAAGGAGCACTAATTTGCTCAAATCATCATTAATTTAAAAACCCACTGCTAAAGGTGGGCAAAGAAAATGAAAATCTTTTACAAAATAAGTTTAGAAAAATATTTTTAACTAAGCCCTGTTAACTGACATGTCCGCAGAAAGCCTTCAGATAAAAAGTGTGCTCTGCATTTCTTTCCGCTTTGGATTTTGAAGGTCATGGGACTGACAACAGATGTGGCCTGGTTTGAACCATAAAGGTCTGCATGGCTAATAACAGTGTGTAAAAAAGCACAACAGCTGAGGCACTGTGGCTGCAACAGTTGGTGGGCTACAGCCCAGTAGGACAGCCCTCGGCTCTGCCAAAACAGACGGTCTCCTCTGCAGGCCAGCTGCCCAGGAGCAGGTCCAGCAACTTACATGCCCCATGGTAACCACAAACCCATTCCATCAACAAAATCACTGCAGGCCTAGGAAGACCCATCTAAGCATACCTAAATAGCACAATCAGATGCACCATCATTTTCCAGGAGCAAATGAAATAATGAACCATTACTTTGCTAGCAACAATCTTGGGGCCGTGAAACTGATCAATAATCATATTATCACACGTCAAGGCATTCCCATGATATATTCTTTTTTTAATAGCATTTATTGCTATTTCTGATTATAAAAGCAGTAAATATTTGTCGTAGAAGCACATTAGGCAAAGTACATTAATGAGCAGAGTACATTAAACAGACAAGAGGGTACATTAAAAACCATAAACAAGAAAATAAAAATAACTATAACCACTGTTACAATGTTGGTTTATTTCCCACCCCTGCTTCAATAATCAATGCCTTTTTTTTTAAATGTGTGGCGAATCTTTCAAAAATGAATATGTGTTAAACCTTATAACCCCCAAAGTGGAAGAATATGGACAAATATAGTCTATTTTCATAAAAATTACAAGTACCACCACTAATGGGCCACATGACTCCACCCAAATGCAACTGTCTCATAAAAAAAAAAAAAAAAAAAGGGCAGGAAGACTAGGAAAATGCTGTGATCACTTTAAATTCTGACATGGTCTACTGTGAACAATTTTACCTTTCTCGTGGAATAATCTAAAGTAACCAAAGGCAAACACAGCAAACTGGTGGCCCACTACATACAGCCCAGAACACAATGTTCAATGTTTCATGTATGTCAATCAGCTCCAACATTTACAAAACGAAAAGGACATGTGACAATCCAAGCTTTACTTCTCCCCTTCAAAATGTTAAAATCAAGTCATACAGAACCATATGACGACAGTTGGCCCAAGACACAGTTTCAGGACTCTCCACCAGCATCCCCACCAATCACTAATCTTTCGTCAGCTGGGAGGCCAATTGTTCCTGCTCCTGTGTCTCATTTTCAGAAAGTTACTGCGTGCCCCCCTGATGCTTTTAAGTGAGTGAGTTTGCAAACCCTTTAGGGAACATCTAGTGTATAAAACAACAAGATACCCCCCAAAATATATATATGTATGTCTGTATACAGCTAACTTAGAGATCATCTTAATCAAACACATACTACAGTGCTAAGCACCATTTTTATCCTTTCGTCTTTCAATTCTCACAATATCCCTACAAAGTAAGCACCACTGTTCAACCCATTTTAGATGACCGAAACAGAGGTTGAGAGGTTAACTGACGTGCTCAAGGTAACACAGGTGAAAAGGACATGGCAAAGTCATGCCCAAGTCCAGGACAGCATAGGAAGTCAATTGTTCGGGACTCTATACTTCAATCTTCTCCAATAACCCATTCTTCTAAGAGTAACAATAAGCTAAGTCAATATGAAAGACATGAATGCTTTCTAACAGAGTGAAAGAAGGAAGTGAGGACAGGGATAAGACCGAAAGTACCATAAGTCAATAGAGAAGGGGGAAAGTAATGAAAATATCACAAACAGTTCAACTACAACCTTGTAAATGGCTTCACCCTTAGGACAGGTGGACTAGCCATCCACACTAGTGGAAAGTGAATAAAACTCAGGCATTGTCCGCCTCCATGGTGCGACAATACCTCACAAACAGCTGATGAGAAAAAATTACCCCAAACGTGGAAATAAGGTAAAGAGAACACAGAATGTCCTCTCAATGTCACTGGAGTTGTATTTAACAAAGTCATCTCAAAATGATTTAATTTCTACAGGAAGGTATAATTGTTTGACTTGCTATTCACTACAATTAAAGACCAGGCTCAGTGAAGTTACAGATTAACTTGTAGATTGGGAACCAGTTTCAAGAAAGAGAAACAGGGTATGGTTTTATAACTCTGTAGGAAATAGACTACTATTGAATCAAATGTAGCAATCACATTTTCACTGTGAGCTACAAATACTGCTTCCAAATGCCCTTCCAACCAGCTTGGCCATATTACTGTCTCATTAATTATTTGAATTTTATATGGGTTAATTCCATTTGAATAAGAGTCGTGGTTTTAACTTTTTTAATTAATATCATAATTCGATACTGCAATGCCTTAAACCACTTTTCTGAGTAGCTAGGACTCCAAGCACCTCTTTCCTCTCTTCCATTTCCAAACTACTGTAAATAGAAACATGCTACAGAAAATTAAAATTAAATTCTACACCTCAATCTTAGTATGTGGAACCCCTTAACACATCAGAATCTCCAGGAAAATAAGAGAGTCCAATAGAGAAGATTTCTAGCCATGCAAATAAATATGAACAATCCTAATTTAAAGACAACAGAATTCAACCACTAGCCTATAATAGATTATAAAATGATTTTACAAACATCTTATTCATCCTAAGTAGAAAACTGTCTACTTATAATCATGCTTAGCAATATGATGGTACTTCCTATTTAATGGTTGTATAGTTTCAATACAAAAACCCTTAAGACAAGTGAGATAAGAGAGTACATTCCCTTAAAATTATTCATCCAACTTTTCTTGCTATACTCTAACAATGAATGGTTTTTAACCATTAATCCATGTACATCTCTACCCATGGTGGGGGAGTGGTAAAAAAAATCAAGTCATAAATCAAGAGATCCTTTCACTTGAAAGGGATTTTAAACAGCAGACAGAAGGATAACCAGATGCCCAGAAGACAAAGCCACTACACATAAGCCACAGTAATGAAACTTTGCTGCAGTTTGAAGATAAGAACTACAACTCCTCTCAGATTTATGTTACAAGGTCATAAAGGATGATGATTCACTGGAAATATTTAAGTTAGATTAAATGTGTGGGCAAGGCCTACCCTCCACCACCCACCTCAGCCATGGTCATAAACTTCTGGCTCTTCTCCAGCTAAGATTCAACAGCGCCTTATCTGATACCAAGAAGACAAACACCCAGCGTTGCCTCGACCACGTGCCCATCCTAAATGCAAGGCAGACAGCACTCACATTTCACAGCACAACTGGATTCCAGAAAGAGAACAAAACATACCAGACTGTAAGCAGACATCACTAATCCATGGGAAGTAACCCTCAGGATAAAATACGCCACGTTAAAGTCAGGACTTCCCAGGAGGTTAGGGGGACGGACACACTCAAGTCATCTGCACTGATCACAGTGATCAATCCAGGCAACAACAACAAAAGGGGGAGGACAGAGAATCAAGTCTTCTAAAGAGAATACAATCATCAGAGAGGAGAAGAGTGTGAGAAATCTGTCCACTCAAGTTTAAGACTGGTTATACACCCATAGTAATCAATACTGTGGTATTAACAGATAGAGAGACACATATATCAATAGAACAGAAAAGAGAACCCATAGAGAGACCAGCACCGTACAGTCGATGATTTTTGACAAAGGAGCAAAAGTAATTCAATATATGGGGCATAGTCTTTTTCAAAAAATAACATTAAATAAACTAAATGTGCATATGATAAAGGAAAATAAAATAGGAGGTGGAAGAATTGAGAAGGAGGAAGAAAAGGGAGGAGGAGGAGGGGAAGGAAGACAAGGGAGGAGAAAGTAGAACAAAAAGAAGCATCACACTGACCTGAATCTCATACTTTGTACAAACATTAACTCAAAACAGATCATAAATTTTAACATTAGATGTAAAAATATAAAACTTTTTAAGGGGGTAGAATAAGAGATGATCTTCTGGACCTGGGGCTTAGTGAAGAGTTCTTAGATATGATACCAAAAGTAGGATTCAAAGAGATGAGTAAGTTAAACTTCCTCAATATTAAGAGCATCTGCTCTACTAAGGGGTTTGTGGGAAGGATGAGGGGACAGGTTACAGACAGAGAAAAAATATTTGCAATCCACATACAACAAGTGACATCAGGAGTATGCATACAGACGTTCAAGACCCAATAGAAAAAAAAAAAACAAAATCCAATTAGAAAGTGAGCAAGCGACACGAAGAGATATTTTACCAGAGGATAGCAAATGAGCACATGAAAGGATATTCCATGCCATTAGCCATAAGGGAAATGCAAATTACAGCCATGATGTAACCAGTGCACACCTACTAGAAAAGCTGAAATGAAAAACAGTGACGACTCTGAGAGCTGGTGGGGATGCAGGAACCACAGATCTCTCACGCACGGCAGGTGGGGATACGGAATGGTCCAGGTATTGTTGGAAAACAGTTTCCCAGTTTTGTTAAAATATAAATAAATACATTCCCCATTTGTACTTGTATATTTAGGCCAGAAGAGTGAAAACTAATGTCTACACCAACATCCGTACACAACTATTAATAATTTAACTTTGTGCAGAAGCCACCAGGAATTTGGGCGGGGGGGTGGAATCTTCTGTAAAGGGTGAATGTTTATACAAACTTGGGTACATCCACATGAAGGAATACTGCTCAAAAATCAGTGCACAGAACAACGTGGATGGTGACTGGGGACATTATGCTGAGTGACAACGGCCAATTTCAAAAGGTCCCTTCTATATGATTCCAGACGTATAACATTCTCAAAATGACAAAACCATACAGAAGTACAAACACAGACACTGGTGGTATAGCGGTGAGCATAGCTGCCTTTCAAATATAAAACAGATTAGAGGATTGGGGATGGTGGGGGAGGACGACTGTGAGATTGTAAAGGGACAGAATGAAGAAGATCTTTGTAATGATGAAATCATTCTGTATCTTATTCCAGTAGTGGTTACAGCAATCTGCACTGATAAAATAGCAGAGAACTATACACACCTTGTACCAATGTCAAATTCCTCTTTTTGATACTGTCACTATAATTATGTAAGATTGAACCAATGGAACAAACTTGGAGAGGAATACATATAACCTCTCTGTACTGTTTTCACACTGTTCTGTAAATCTGCAGTTATTTCAAAACTGAACGCTTTTGTGTTTAGCGTGTGAACACTTTTGACAGATCGTCTAACGATGGCCACACTTTTTGCTTTTTAACCAACCCATTTTGATAACTCCACATGGAAGTAAGGAAATCATATCAGGCAAAATGTATGTTTGGGACCAGTGAGTCCATGAGAGTTTTCATTTTTCTTATTCTCCCTAAAATGTACACATATCCTATTTACAATAGTGATATCAAGGAGTCAGGACAGGTAAGAGCATAGACATTTAGCAACTTCTTGGAAATACATTCTCACAGATAATCCAACCATGAAAACTAATGATGTTGTAATAGGAAGAAAGTAAAGAAGCCACCATTACTTTAAATTTTCTGTTGATCATCTGACAAAATACTGGAAATAAAATATGAGGGTGTCACATTAACAGGCCTTTAAACAATGTAACAATTAGAGGATGCATTATATAAATTTCTACAACAGAGACATTTCTTGAAAAGAATGAAGAAAGGAAAATAAGCAAAGACCTAAATATCTGGTCTAGATTGAGTACTGGATAGTTTTAATACAGGGACATGTTACAAAACCAACTCCTATCCAAATTCGCCCAACCCCATGAACCCTCTCCCCAAATCTTTAAATTCCCATTTCTATCCCCCAAATCATTTAAAGTAAAACAATGCTACTATCTGCAGGCTAGCACCTTTACACAGTTAACATACTAAGAATCTGTGTGCCACATAGTAAACTAAATCCTTTTTTTAAGACATCTAAATTTTAAAATTTAACCAAAATAGATATTAAAG
Source organism: Cervus canadensis (assembly GCF_019320065.1). Classification (NCBI taxonomy): domain Eukaryota; kingdom Metazoa; phylum Chordata; class Mammalia; order Artiodactyla; family Cervidae; genus Cervus; species Cervus canadensis. The sequence goes on along the minus strand of NC_057407.1, from coordinate 20,676,702 downwards.
AATTTACTATTATTAATTCCCCAGTCACAATATCACACTAACAGGTTCACTCTGAAGTTGTTCACTCTTCACTTTTTGAGTTCACTCAAAAACAATGCTCCAAATGCCCAATTCTCATCCCAGCAGGTGGGATGAAGGCCCATGTGTTCCCCCAACTTCCTCACCCCTCTTCCTCCTCCAGGTCAGAACCCAAGATCACTAGCCTGAGTCCATCCTCCACCACTCAGCTGTGAGCTTCAAAGAGGCTGCCTTAAATCTCAACTCTGGGTAAGGTGGTCCAAACAGGCCTATCACAGCTCCATTTTCCACCTCGAAAAGAATATCTCTGGGGAAAAAACAGGTGGCAGAGCATAAAGATGGAAACCACTTGCATTCACAATGAACAGTGGCTGGCCATTGATTACCTGGAAATCTACCACCTCTGGATATCTAGTATGAATGGTAACACTTTTCTATATTTTCTCACTGCTCAGGGTTGAGTCTCCCCTGACTTGCAGCTGAGAGCATTCTAAGTGATACTTGGGTCTTGCTTACAGGACAGCCCTACCAGGGGGTATGCTGTGAGTATTAAGAGAATCAAGTACTCCGGGCATTTCATGGCTTAGGGAAGTACACAAGACATGGCTTTAGAAAAAGAGAACACAAAATTGGTCCTAAAATATATTGCTTTTCTTCCTGATCTTTAATGACTGCATAATATCCCATCCAGTGGACAGTCAAGCCCCCGAGCCAGCTGATACGTTGCTTTATATGAGTAACTCTGGACACTTCTCTGCTATTTGCTGGGATAAAGGCCCAATAACTTCACTCATTAATGACATACTGTTTCTTGAGTTTGCAGGCACATACACATTTAGAGGAAGCACTAACCAAAATTCTTAGAAGCCATTGCATCCTTAAACTCAATATCACATCTCAAATGGTTACCAGTATAATCAAATCTGATGACACTACTTACGGTACAGGCTGCAATCCTAAGGCAGGCAACCAACTGGAAGAGAAACCCACACTCCCAGGGTCCCGGATAGTGGCCAGTAACCAGGAACAGAAATGTGCAATAATTTCAGCTAGGAAAGAATCAAGACCAGAGGGCAAGTTTTGGTACAAATTTATTACGCTTGGCTGAATTTACAATGTAGTTGAAAGGCCAGAAGAAGTTAAATAATCCTCTAAGACATCACCAGAGAGATGTCTGATTAAGTGCCTAGCAAACAGAATAGACAGTAAATTAAAATTACGAGCAGGAAGAGTGAACTTACAGAGATCACAGGTAAAATACTTAAATAATCAAGGCCAACACAGCAGAAACAAGTGACACATCTAACAGGCTAAGTTATAGAAGCCAGTGTCTGGCAAATAGATAGTACAAAAGCCTCTAATTGCATTTTCCAATGACTGAGATTAATCTACAATTAGAGACCAGCATTAGAAATCTAGATGTACAGGTTTCTCTCCCAGTGTTTTCAATAACCTCAACTAGTGTTGACTCTGTGCCCACCATGTGCTATGGATACAGCAGTGAAAACTCCCTTCCAGGGATTCAGGGTGGTGGTAGCCCTGAAAATGGAAAGGAGTGACTAGAAAGAGGAATGAATGGGGTTTTCTGTGCTGCTGCTGTTGCTGAGTCGCTAAGTCGTGTCCAACTCTTTCAGAACCCCATAGACTGTAGCCCGCCAGGCTCCTCTGTCCACGGGATTTCCCAGACAAGAATACTGGAGTGGGCTGCCATTTCCTTCTCCAGAGCATCTTCTCAACCAAGAAATCGAACCCGTGTCTCCCGTATTGGCAGGCAGGTTCTTGATCACCGAGTCACTGGTGGCTAGTTACATGGGTATATTCAAATTGTGATCATGTGTTGAGTTCACTGTGATACGTAAACTTTTACATTTGCCTGCTGCCATTCAATAAAAATGAATGGAATCATGGCACTTATAGTCTAAGGAGGTTGGAGGTGGAGGGGACAGAGAAAGAGATAGAAATAAGTTAAAACGATAGAATGCCAAAAGAAGCTCAGGAGGATAAAAGCACATCAGAGAGAGGAAATAAGATGACTGGGGAGTGGCTGTAATTTGAGATGGAGTGTCCAGAGAACGCCTTCCAAACATGGGTTGCTGCTGTTTACTGGCTAAGTCGTGTCTTACTCTTTGTGACTGACCCCACGGACTGCAGCACGCCAGGCCTCCCTGTCCCTCACCATCTCCCAGAGTTCACCCAAATTCATGTCCCTTGAATCAGTGATGCTATCCAACCATCTCATCCTCTGCCACCTTCCACCTTCTTCTTTTGCCTTCAATCCCAACATGGGACACCCAAACACAGACCCACGGGTAGTCCAGAAGGAGCCATGCAGGTCTTGCTGGCAAAGATCATTCCAGGCAAAACGAAAAGCAACTACAAATCACTGAGGTAGGAGGGTGCTTGGCGCACGTGATGATGGGTGAGTGAGGCCAGTGTGGCCGGAGCAGAGTGAGGTGGAGAAGTAAGGGCAGGAGGGGGGAGGCAAAGAGGGGCTGGGGACCGGACGGCATAGAGGCTTGATGCTCATGGTAGGAACTGTCGCTTGGAAGAGGCGTGTCATTCAGAGGAGTGACAAGATCTGAGTTGATGTTTAAACAATACACTGTTTGCTGTGATTCCAGATACACAGACAGCCTTTTGCTTTCTAATGATGCAGATCAACTTTCATTGTGACAGCACTGTACACAAGACAGTGCTCATGAGAAACACAAAGGCTCCCCATTTAGAATCCTTTCATTCAACCCACTTATTTATCCACTTGTCTGACAAGTGAGAATCAGAGAACCAACACCAAAGCACATGTTTTCTGGCTCTGAGTTTTTACTTTTTTTCCCTAGTACACTTCTTTTTATAACAAAGCAAACGGCTAGCTTTCAGTTTTCCTCCGTTCAGTCATCCCACAAGTATTTACAGAGGCCCTTCTATGTGTCTGGCAGGAGTGAATTAGGTAGCAGGGGCTGGCCCTCAAAGTCAACAGCCGGCCATCACGATCCAAGGAGTCAAGAGTCATGTCACCAAAAGTGTAGGTGCATGGGAGGAGCCATGACTCTAAACTTCAGGAAGGAAAGAAAGCTTTCTGGAGGAAGTTAGGAGCCAAGGTAAGGCCAATGGAACAAATGGTGTGGTGCAAGGGAGACCAGAAATGTAACAAAGTCCACGGCTTGGCACATAAGTGATGAACCCGAGTGATGACACCTTCTAGCTGGACTACCACTAGAAATGCAAAATCTCTCCTCTTACTCAGCAACCCATAATATGCTGGAGAAGTTCACTGTGGATTGTTGAAGCATCTCTGTCTAGATGATTCATAATTGGCATGACTCGAACAGAGTAAGACCTCTAATTCTGAATACACTAATTTAGAAATTGTGATTCTTTCGGGACAATGATTAGTTTGGCCTTGTTTAAAGGATTGGCAATCCAAATTAAAACAAACATGATAAACTGGTTTAGGAAACCAGTTTGATGTATTTTGATATACTTCAGACAGATAAACCAGCAAGTGAAACACAGGCCAGGCAAGACAGGCCCATATGTTGGCCAGAGAGACGCTTCAGTAGAGCAGGGTTACTCGATTGGGCACTTATGACATTTGAGGCAGGCTATTATTTCATTGGGGACTGTCCCGGGCGTTGTGGGATGTTAAGCAGCATTGATAGCCTTTAAGCATTAGATTTAGCAAGCCCCTCCCCCCAAGATGAGCTTCCCTGGCGGCTCAGATGGTAAAGCGTCTGCCTGCAGTGCGGGACACCCGGGTTCAATCCCCGGGTTGGGAAGATCTCCTGGAGAAGGAAATGGCAACCCACTCCAGTATTCTTGCCTGGAGAATCCCATGGACGGAGGAGCCTGGTAGGCTACAGTCCATGGGGTCACAAAGAGTTGGACACGACTGAGTGACTTCACTTCCCCCCCAAGATTTAACAACCCAGAATGGCTCCACATCACCAAATGTATCCTGAGTAACAAAATTGGCCCCCAGTTGAGACACACTGCAGTAATGAGGAAGCGACAGACATTTTGGAGTTTTTGAAGGAATACAAGAGAGAAGAGAAGCAAAAAAGGAAAGAACTTGCGGCTCTCCCTGCCCCTGTAAGACTTTTCTGTCACTCAATAAAGATCCATTACAGTGATGATCAGAGAGGGGACTTCCCTGGTGGTCCACTGTCTAAGACTCCGTGCTCCCAGAGCAGGAGGTCTGGTTCCATCTCTGGTTAGGGAACTAGATCCCATACACCACAACACAACAAAGATCAGGCACAATCATAAATAAAATTGTTTTTTTCTAAAAAAGTGATAACAGAGAAACTCAACTGTTAGCTCCAACTTCCCCAAGCCTCACACACAGACTCAGTTCAGAGACAATACTTCAGATCTGAAGTGATGAACACACAACCGCTCTGAAGAGAAAATGGCATGAAAAGATGATAAAAAGTGTAAGGAAACAAAATGAAGTCAGCCACCACAGAGGTTTATTCCACCTCCTTCTGGTTCCCTTTCTTGGGCACTACCAAGCCTGCCACCAAAGCCCTGATCTCATGGTGCACCGAGGCGGACAGCAGGGTCACGGAGACCTAGAAGAGCCTATAGCAACCACAAAGCACAAAGGACATGAGCTCTGGAAGACACCACTCCCCAGCAGCTTCCGTAGGAAAAGGCCTCCACACCTCAGTCACTCCCACAACTCCAAGGTCAAGGCCCCTTGATGAATGCTTGAGAACTTGGGGACTCTTTTCCTTTCAATTTAAGAGTCGTGCCTCGATTACACTTTCATATACAACACTAGTGTCATATACAACACCAGTGAACAAAGAAAGTCTTTTCCCAAAGTGTGTATGAATCATACTCAACTGTCCTTTGTCTCTCTCCATGGTAAGATTTTATGGTTCAGCAGCAGGCAGAGCAACGTAACAGTACATATATGGAATTCACGCTGTTTGTGAAAGCTTTTACAAGAGTTAAAAAAGAGATCCTTGCCTAAAATGAGGGTTAAGGATTTCTAGAATTTTCCATAAAGCCAGGTGGATGGCTGGTATCTGTACCATTCAAGAGGGATCGCTGGGGACAATTTATAAAACCAATAAAGCTGTAACAGGTAAGCATTCAATGTTGATTATTTATCCCCGTTCAACTTAAGACCCGGGCTTCAAATTAACTGCACACATCACAATTCAACAACTGCTCCCAGTCAATAGTATTGAATTCCATGTTTCTATTACAAATGGGCCAGGATGAGAGGGACAGAGCACCAGGCCAAAAGGACATCAAAACCTCGCTGCAAACTCCGGCTCTCGGGACTTCCCTGGGGGTCCAGTGGTTACGAATGGCCGCTTTCACTGCAGGGGGTGCACGATCAATCCCCAGTGGGGGAACTAAGATCCTACATGCTGGGCCATGCAGCCTTTCAAAAGAAAGAAACGAAAAAAGAAAATCCAGCTCGCCTGGGCGAGCTCATCAAGCTGTCCTAGAAACCTCTGAGCCACGTCATTGCCCTCTGTCTTCCGAAGGACCTGGTTTCTAGTTGCCAAAGAAAAGTTACTAAGCACGAATCTCGTCCCCAAGCTACTATTCAGGACACACCAAATTTCTCTGACTTCTTTTAGAGCAACAGAGATACTGGCAAAATTTCCATCTTCCCTGCTTTCCTTTTCAATCTCCATAAAAAACATTAAAGAGTCCAGGATTTTAAAGCTAAAGGATGGTATCAAGACATCACACCATTTCAACTCACAAAAACCGAAAATGCATTAAAGTGGATATGATATGTGGAATCCTTACTTCCCCAGCACACAGTAAGAACCTACATGACATTTTGCCATTCATTTCTATCCCCGCCATTGCAGAGGGCTAAAGTGAAGCACAATTAAGAAAATGAAAGGAATCTTTTAATAAAATAAGTAATGTCATTAACAAATTCTTCCCTGAATGTAACACACAAACAGAAAATGAAGACGTTTCTAAATCTGTTATGGTTCTCTGAGTCTTACTTTTTTATGAATTGTGTTTTGATTCAAACAAGAGCTTAATATATTCTAATACCCATTAAAAAATTACAAACCACTTCTTAAAATAACAGCCATGTTTTTCCTTCAAGCGTAAAAGTAAAGTATGTAACAATTTACTGTTCATAAGGAGGAGTGATTTTGATTTACCCTAGAACTAGTTTTGAGGCAGAGATCTCTCAAGTTCTGAGTCTTCTTGCCTTTGGTCCAGGGAACTTGGGTCCTAGTTTCCTCATCTATAAAATGGAAATAACAACAGACTATATCTCACTGGGTCATGGTCAGGGTTATGCACTGCTTGGGAGGCACTTAGTAAGTTGTAACCATGACTATTACTACTACTATTTGACTTTCCTTTGGGCATTCAGAGATGAATAAGAGGAGGAAGAGAAAAATAGCTACACTGGACTGTTTGATTGAAGAGGCATAAAAACTTCTTACAACACGTGATTCCAAGAAACATTTACGAAAATTGGACAGGAGTATCATTTATCTCTTGCAACAAAGGGGAGAAGAGCTTGAGACAAAGAAGTCACCAAAATAGGTTATGGAGTCAACATTATTGGGAACTTTTTTATAAAAAGATTAGGCAAATATTTTTACAAATTAAGCACAAGCTGGTCTTTCAGCCCTAAAATGCTGTGAATATAACATGCTTCATAATCCTAAATAGAGTAAACAGTGAGGACACAAATGAGATTAACAAATATACAATGTCTTTATAAGAAGGGACAATAATTTGAGGTCCTGACTTAATAATAATAAAAAACGCTTACAAAATATACTGCTTTCCCATAGGATAGATGACCTCATATGTTTTGTTTTGCTTTGTAATAAGAAATTGATTTCTCTCTTCAGGTTGAGACATTTCCTTGATAAACACCAAAATTCACTGGCTTCCAAAGATATTAGGACTCTCCGGGTAAATTATTCATAAAGAAAAATCATAAAATTACCACAAAATAGCACTTCAGAGGCCAGAAACATACCTCCACAGGGCTCAAGATGACTTAAGACTCTTAAGAGTTGAGAATGAAGCCCCTTTTCTGGGAAAAGAGCAAACAAACCATTCCCTGAAGAGCTCTAAAGGGAAGGGGAGTGGCAGATGGCAGTGCAGCCAAGACAGCAAAGCCATTTCCTCAGTTTCCACGTGATTCTGCCTTTTAATTTTATTGCAGTATGGTAGAGTCACAGTGTTCTGTGAATTTCTTATGTACAGCAAACTAACTCCATCATACATATATGTATTCTTTTCAAATATCCTTTTCCATTATGGTTTATCACAGGATATTGAATATACAAGGACCTTGTTGTCAATCCATCCTACATGTAATTGTTTCCCTCTACCCCCATGATACCATTACATAGATGCATATTAGGGAGCCCAGGGCTACATCACCACAGGGAGGACCCTCTCCATCTATTACGTCATCACATCCCTCTCGTATCTGACACAGTGCCCTGAGCATAGCAGGCAGTCACACAGGATCAGCCAATGGAGCTGTGAGCGAATACAAACAGACTTAGCACTCACTTCCTGAGGGTGAGAAATTAAATACCAAAAAGTAGGCCCTTGGTGGGAAATTAGTATACATTCCATTGCTTTACAGAGCACACGGTGGTATGGTCACACACTGTCATTATATTCTTTTACTTCTTTCTCTTCTTTTTGCCTTTTATTTCTTTTTGATACCCATCATCCATCCCCCAGCTCAGCAGCAGCTTCAGTTCTTTTGGGGGAAAGTGTGCGCCCTTACTGTAGGTATATAGTTGACCCAGATGAGCACGTGCCCAGTACAGGAGCCAGAGGGAAAGAGCCAGGACACGGGATGCACACCTCGCCATGTGGACACCCTGCTCTCAGGGCAGCTCTGAATGAAGAACAAGCTCCTGAGGGAGAAAAGGCAAGGCTGCACTTCATCGTCCCAGACCACAGGACCTGCACCTCTGACCAGACGCCCGCCTCCAAGGGTGCCAACCTGCAGCACGCAGTTCCTAACCTCCCCTAATTTCTTCACTCCAAGTCCACAGCCAGTGTTGATTATTCCAGTTGCCTCTCTACTCTGTGGGCTCCTGATAACCTTGCAGAACACTTCAACCAGCAACCTAAATGCCCAATGACAAATGAATGGATAAAGATGTGGTACGTATATACAATGGAATAGTACTCAGCCACGAAAAGGAATGGAATTGGGTCATTTGTAGAATTGTGGAAGGATCTAGAGTCTGCCATTCAGAATGAAGTCAAAGAGAAAAACGAATATCATTTATTAACGTATATATATGGAATCTAAAGAAAAGCAACACCGAGGAACCTCTTTGAAGAGCATGAACAGAGATGCAGACATAGAAAAAGGACTTATGGACTGTGGGGGAAGGAGAGGATGGGATGACTGGGCAGAGTAGCACCGACATACATACATTACCATGTGTAAAACAGCCAGCTAGTGGAAAGGGGCTATATAGCACAGGGAGTTAGGCTTGGTGCTCTGTGATGACCTAGGGGTGTGGGAGGGAGGTTCAAAGGGAAGAGGATGTATGTATACATTTAGCTGATTCACATGGTTGTAGAGCAGAAACACAGCATTGTAAAGCAATTGTATCTCCATTTAAAAAAAAAACAAACACTTCAATCAACATACATTGCCCAGAGGTGGTGTCTTTTGTTCACAAATCAGCAAAACATAGACCCCCAAAAATCAAAGAAATCCATGCAATGGAAAAGACAGTAATCTATTGACCAGACTGAGGTCCAAGTACCACCAATGGGCCTCCCTGGTAGCTCAGCAGGTAAAGAATCCGCCTGCAGTGCAGGAGACTCCGGTTCGATTCCTGGGTCGGGAAGATCCGCTGGAGACGGGAACAGCTCCCCACTCCAGTATTCTGGCCTGGAGAATTCCATGGACTGTATAGCCCATGGGGTTGCAAAGAGTCAGACATGACCGAGCGACTTTCACTCTCACCAGTGATGAAAATGTGAAAACAACAGTGGCTGGACAAGCTGCTGCTGCTCACTTCTTCAGTAGTATCCGATTCTTTGCGAACCCATGGACTGTAGCCCGCCGGGCTCCTCTGCCCGTGCAATTTTCCAAGCAAGGCTCAACAAGCTACAGGGTTACTACTGTCTACCATGAATGGCATGCAGGGTGGTCTGGAGATGAGGCGACACTCCGTAGTAAGAGGGCTCCTGTGGTACCTCTGAATAAACTAGAAAAAAGGTACCCCTCCCGTTGAAAGCAGGCCCGTAGGTACAGATTTCTAAGCACATGATCTTTTTGTGGAAAGGAGAAAGGTCCAACCTTTCTCCATGTACACTCCTTGAGAAGCAGAGCCTAGACTGAACTTCAGTCCCTTAATCAACTTCTCAGCCAGAGGCCCTTCTGCAAGAACACTAGAACTGTGTATACAGCATTGCCTGTATTGCTTCTATCCTGTGACTCTACCTGAAATACCAACCTCAAGGTCCTAAGAAAATGCTCAAGATCCAGCCATCACATCCACATTCAGGCCGACAACAAAGAAGAAGATATTAAGGACTTGCCTCTTTCCCTTTAAGGGAACTTTCTGGAAACTGCATGCTATTTCCACTTATATTCAAATAAAGTAAAATTAAAATCACACCTAACTACCACAGCAGAAGTCTGGTCTTTATTCCATGTAGCTCTGTGTTCACTGAGAAAAACAGAGTCACCATATCTGAGAAAGAAGAGAATCAGCAATCTCTAGACCACTATCCAAGGTTCAAAACGCAGGCTGTGGCCTCTCCTTGAGGTTTTCAGAAGTGTGACACCATTCATATGAAGCTCTTACTTTCAAACACCAGGAAGAACTTACTGGAAAGGATTTTAGAGAGCATTCAGTTCAAATCTCTCATTTGAATATTAATGTTTCATAACATATACCACTTTCCAGAGATATATATAATGCTGTATTTTTAAAATATGGCATTATCATTCATTTGTAACCTACCAATCCTTTGTTAATTATTACAACAAGTGCTTTAATGCCTTTTTAACATTTAAATCACCCGTGCAATTAGCACAATGTCTAATAACAAAGGGAAATGGGCACATAACTTTTGCAAGGCATTTAATAAGAGCGTAGATGCCTCATTACCACATAATAGATAAGGTGACCACCTTCTATGAACCAAAAACTGGGACACTGCCTGCCACAAACAGAAATGATTGTAAGTACTGATGAACGGCTACGCACTCCAGTATTCTGACCTGAGGATTTCTACAGACAGTGGAGCCTGGAGGGGCTACAGTCCATGGGGTGGGAAAGAGTTGGACAAAACTGAGGGACTAATACACTTTCATTACTAATTTCTAGAAAACTCATACTACAATAAATTGGAGGAACAGAGATGAAAATTGTAATCACCTGAATATAGGCTCGATGGGGGAGGGTTAGTTATCTGTCTCACTCTCTCCAGTATCTGCCCCACTCTGGCAAAATGCCTGGTACCCACAGAGAGTCAAAAACATTTGTTGCTTCAAAGGATCTGTCAAAATTCTGATAAGAACTTAAAGATCCGAAACCCAAAGACATGCGTTCTAGGAATTTGCAAGACACCAGAAAATCAAAACAATAAAATATTATCATGAAAGGGGAGGATCTGTGGTGCCCGATAGGAATTCCTGAAGTTGGTATAAGATTGTAAATACACTGGCCTCAAATCCCCAGAACATCATAAAACATGACTCATCTAATTTCTCAGAGTATTTACTCAATAAATTGTCAACACACAACCAACTATAATGTCATATGCTTCAGCATACGACTTCCCTTACATTTCTTTAGTCTTGCTACATATATAAGTATGCATGGGCTTCCCTAGAGGCTTGGATGGTACACAATCTGCCTGCAATGCAGGAGACATGGGTTCAACCCCTGAGTTGGGAAGTTCCCCTGGAAAAAGGAATGGCAACCTACTGTAGTATTCTGGCCTGTGCTACAGTCCAAGGGGTTGCAAAGAGGCAGACACGACTGACGGGCTAGTTATCTGTAAGTACGCATACACAAAACCAGGCATCATTTTGGGTAGGAAAGGAAAGAGAAAAGATGTTTAGGGATGGAACAATTCTCTAGTGTTAACTCCTGAAAAAAGAAAAATCTTTTAAACAACTGTGTTGGGCTGCACCCCGCAGACCGGAAAATCCTACGCTAGCCCAGCTTCAAGATCAAAGAAAACAGCCCAGAGTCAGCAACAGCAACATAAGGAGTTAAGTGAATGTGGGAGCTTACATGTCTCAGCAACACCTCACCTCGCGCAAGACAGCGGCGGGAACATGGCGGCAGGCTTCTCTCCCAGAGGGCTGGAGGCGGCGGCTGGATTACCAGTGATAAGGGAACTGATACTGACTTCAGGTGGGCTCATTAGTTACCAGGGCAACCAGTAAGGAAGCGTGCAGCTCACCACCCCTTTGATGGGAACAATCAGCAGCTGGGGCCTGGGGCAGGTACCCAGGCAGGTCAATCAAGTGTGTAAGACACAGGTGAAGCAGACACTGGGTGGGCCACGGATGGACAGAGAGCAAGAGAACAGCCATCATGAGTGGCCTGACCATACAAACAGTGACAACATGTTCACATCTGTAAACTGAGTGTATGGTGTATTTTCTCTCAGTACAGAGTTTTCCATAATTCAAAGTTTTAAAAACAATTGTGATGGTTAAGGTAGTCACAGAAGCTTTTTCTAAGAAAAGGATAACACTAACAACATTTTGCTAAATGGGCCCTTTTCCCCCCACAATAACATTTTTCTAAGCTGAAAGACATAGACAGGATTCTCATGTGGTAGCCATGGTGGAGGGTGAATGCAAGGGGGGAAGCTGTATCGTAAACAAGAGTCTAAATTATCTGTGGCCACTTGCCACAACTGTGACAGGAAGTTCCTTCTTACATCTTACATTTGGCCACACCCCGTGGCTTGCAAGATCACAGTTCCCTGACCAATGATCGAACCAATGTCTTCAGTAGTGAAAGCAGAGTCCTAACCACTAGACCACCAGGGAAGTCCTTCCTTACTTTTAAAGTGACGATACTATCATCTAACCTCATAGGATTATTGTAAAAGTTCTGTACAGAGCTTAGCAAATAGCAAATTATCAGTTAATTGATACCAATTATCACTTAAATAACAAAGATGTTTAAATGTATCTTCAACAATATTTATCATTAAGTGAATGAAAAAGTTGAAGTTCTGAAGCTCCATCTCCACTATCAGACAGCTGTTGCCAACACAGGTTAAATTTCTTCCTTGTCAACAGAGAAGCCTTCTTTGCTGAATGCACATTTTGTCAGTCTACAAGCCTAGGGCACTAATTTGGAGGGGCTGCAACTGCAAATAACTGGGCTGAGACCCACCCACAGTTCCACAGCCGACATCCCTAATTCCATTCCATCCCCCTTGCTCAGTGCTTCTGGTTTGGACCCAGGCCCAGCAGAGTCCAAACCCCTGGGAAACTGTTAATCCCACTTCTGAGGTCCCACTGCAGACCTCAGGGAGAGGCCCAGAAATCTGTGTTAGAACTCACCCCATACCCACCACGTGCTTCTGACCCATGCTAATATTTGAGAACCACTGGCCTAGCCAACTTCCCCACTTGAGTGAAAGTATTTCTTTTCAGTCGTAGGTAGTTAAGGACTAATAGTCAAGAGAAGAAATTGCAAAATTTTCATGTAAAGGGCTAAATATTAAACATCTTAGGCTCTATGGGGCAAGAGGCAAAATCAAGACAATGTAGGCCTTTATTTAATCCCTGAAAATGCAACCACTGAAAAATAAAAAGCCCATTCCTAGTTGGTGGGCTGTACAAAAAGCAGGAGGTAGGTCTCATTTATTGATCCCTGGTCAGGAATTGGAATTAGGCAGACTTTCATCACATGCATTTGTCTGGCTTACCCCTTACTAACTGTATCCCCAGCATGCAGGCTGCTTCCTGTCTGCCTCAGTGGACTCATCTGCAAAGTGGGGAACACAATAGCTCTGACTCCATCAGGCTGCAGGAAAAGAGTAAAACAATGAATGGAAACAAGAAGAGCCCAGCCATCCACTGGCTTATTGAGGAAATAACCTACCTTCTACTTTGTTTTTACTATGGTCTCACCACGGGTGTTTACTTCCTCTAACAGATTTAGAATTCAAACTGGCCAGACTTAGTGACACTTTCTAAAATTATCACAAAGTATGATTTTTATTCTTAGGGCAAGGCCCTCAAAGGCAATTTAGAAGTAACCACATGAAAAATAGTATGTTTCCAAGACATTTTAAGAAACCCAGACTGATTTCCGTTGTGAATTAAACTTAACATACTGCTCCATTTAATTAAGAGCCAGCCCATTAGGAAAGATCCAACAAAGCAAGGTTTTGGTGAATTAACGATCTACCTGTTGGGGTGTGAAAGTGTCGCTGGAGATCCACAGCCAGTCCTGGAGGGGGGGATCACTGCTCAAGTGATGACCTAACCACAACACTTGCTGCATTCTTACAGATCAACAATATTCAAGTCACCACACCACAGTGACTCAATATTTTATAACAAACTTCGATGACCATTTGGCTAGAATATGGAGAAAGGAGCATGGTCTTCTCAGTCATTGCTGAGGAAATAACATAAGGTGACATAGCATTTTGGAGGAGGTATGATATACATTAGAAAATGAAAAATACCCTCTAATAACAGCTCATCTTCTGTATGTTTAATCACAGATAAAAATACACAGGTGCACAAAGATGCATGTACTAAGTCAATCTTTTACTGCACCATTATTTGTAACATACAACTCTGAACAGCTATGTGCTCTATAAATCATGGAATATCTGTACTGTAGAATAAAATGCGGCAGTTAAGAAAGATGCGGACACTATTTACAGAATGACCTCTGCAATTTCCAAGATATATTAAGTGGAGGAAACACACAGATTGTCTAACAATACACATATATGATTTATGTAATATGAAAATTAGGTATTTTCTGAATGTAAAAGCACAGTGCATGCACAAAACTCACATTTATTTTTCAGAAGTGTCTGGAATTAGGAGGGGCTGGGCAACTGTATTTGTCTATTGTTAGTATTCTTTAAACTGGAAAATAATCAGATTGCTTTTTGCTTTTTTAACTAAAAAAAATAAAAATAAAAATTTTAATACTCTGTTAAAAACAGAAAGATAAAAATAAAAGAAAGAGGGACTTCCCTGGGGTCCAGTGGTTGACTCTATCCCCCGCAATGCAGGGAGCCAGGATTCAATCCCTGGTTTGAAAACTAAGATCCCACATGCCATGCAAATAACTAAAAAAAAAAAAAACAAATCAAGGAAAGAAACTGAGTTTATGTTGTTTCTATGCTCATTATCCAAAGCAAGAAATTAAGGTCTTCCATTGCGTATAGTTTTAGAGATTCCACATCACTACATATCATCTAATTACAATTAAAAAACACAGGTCAGGGCCTTGGTTAGGATTGCAGAGGTAGTTCCTACTAGACGTTTGTTCAAGGGGTCAGCGTGCAGCTGCACCCTGGGCATTCAACCAGGGATTTTTTTAATGGATTTTTTTTAAATCACAGGTACCCCCAACTCTGGGCTTCCCTTGTGGCCTGGACAGTAAAGCATCTGCCTGCAATGCAGGAGACCGGGGTTCGATCCCTGGGTCAGGAAGATCCCCTGGAGAAGGAAATGGCAACCCACTCCAGTACTCTTGCCTGAAAAATTCCATGGACTGAGGGGCCTGGTAGGCTACAGTCCATGGGGCCGCAAAGAGTCGGACACGACTAAGTGAATTCATTTCACTTCACGTCACCCCCAACTCTAAAAGTTCTCTGTTAAGCCTCAGTGCCCAAAGCATTTCAGAACGTGAACAGGCTACAGGCACTGAATCCTGACTGCATTAGGCTTTCAGATCAGCCATCCCTCTCCAGACCTGGGTGGGGAGGACACCAGGGAACTCGCTCCTTGACAACAGACCTGTCCCAGAGGGTACATACAGACAATGGGAAGCGAAGGCAGAGAGAGACTTGCGACATCTTGGGATGCAGAGGGATGCTTGTGTATTGCTTCAGTTTTGCCAGGGCAGCTCCAGAAAGGGCAAAAGACAAGGGCAGAGAGAGGAGGGCAGGGAAAGTGAGAGATGAATGCCCTGACCCAGGCTGGCTCAAATACACGGGGCGCCACAGAGCCTCTGCTCAACCACCAGTCTTCAACAAGACTGGCAAATAAAAAACACTATGGTTCGTTAATAAACCAGTCCCCCCTTCAGGCAGTAAAAGAAATGGAGCAGTCTATGATGACATCTTTACCTGGCCGAGGTGGAGGAAGAAAAAATTCGGACCACTGGCAACGCTCCATAATCCTGTATTTGTTCAACAGAAATAACTCTTTATTCTATAGTCATGTTCCTCCTACTTGTTTGGTGACAAGACATTTTTTTCCTTTGTGCCACGCTGATGACAATACATAGTAACTTTTTTTCCCCTTTAAACATTCTTATTGAACAATCTTAAAAACTAGTTACTGATGTAAAACATCAGTCCTCCAATTTTACCTTAAACTGGTCCACAAAACCCAAAACCAGAAACCAAATAATATCCTTGAACAAAGAAAGGGCAATTAAAGAAAGAATCTGAATCTACTCATGCACTTTGCAACATCTGACTCCCACCCCCTCAACAACCAAAACCCATCAGAACCTGCTATTTCACTCCTGAGTCTCCAAGTGCTTTCTCAGCAGTGTTATTTCCACCTATTCTTCACACCCATCACAGGCACCCTCACCAACTCCAAGCCCCAGGTGCCCCAGACACTTTGATGCCTCTGGGGTGTGTGGTGGTTAACACCGCTTGTGTCTCAACCACCCCATCCTTGCTGTGTGTGTCAGCTAAGCTCACCCACTGCCTGTCACCTGTGCCCACACCCCCTAACAGGTCAGTGCTCTCAGCAAAGCAGCCTGGCTCTCTCATGACTTAGGAGGTCTGTTCTGAGCCAGGACAAGGGACAAGAATGAACCCTGTCTGCAGGATGCCGAGGAGGCTGGGCTGCAAATGAGCAGGTCGCAGAAACCATCACATTACACACGGAGCCAGGGGCAGGCGCCAGGTGATACCACTGTTCGCCAAGAGGCAGGTGGGTACTAATCCCACCTGAATGAATGTGGTTCATCTCATAGAGCGCATCAATAATTCAGTCAGCAGGGTACAGATAGACTTTTGTTACCTGGGCTTTGCTAGCATTTTCTTTTTGTTTCCATCAAGAGGACATCAGGGAAGGATTATGACTTATTCAAAGGAGTTTTTCCTTTAAAGGAAGTGTCACTAACAATTCCTCCAAAGCATTAAAGAAAACTGAATTTAACAGAAGACTTTGTGTTGTTGTTGTTTAATCACTAAGTCACGTCCAACCCTTTGTGACCCCGAAGTCTGTAGCCTGCCAGGCTCCTCCGTCCACAGGATTTTCCAGGCAAGAATATTGGAGTGGGTTGCCATTTCCTTCTCCAGGGGATTTTCGGACCCAGGGATCGAACCGGTGTTTTCTATATTGCAGGTGGATTCTTTTCTGCTGAGCCACCTGAGAAGCCCGTAAGGGAAGACTAGTGGTTCTCAAAGGATTGAGGAGAGGCACTCACCCCACAGGAAAGCTAATGCCTAAAGACATCTCTGACTGCTACAAATGAAGGAACCTAGTGAGCGAAGGCCAAGGATGCTGCTCATCATCCTAAAATGTGCAGGACAATGGCTCCAAACAACGATATGGTCCAGAGTGTCACACTACTAAGGGTGGGTCCCCCGGGATGGACTCGTGTAAAGCCTCAACCATCCTTATGGGTGGGTAGCTATCATACTCTTTAACAGGTTAACAAACTGAGGCTAGAGAGGGATAAATGACTGGCCCGTGTAGATCACAGATGCCAGTCTGGTCTGCCTGTGTCTACCTCCAGAACCTGTGCGCTTGACTATGGTGCCGCCTGACCTCCCAGCAGTCATTCACCAAGTCAGGCCCTTTCACTGCAACAGGAATCCTCAGAGACAAGATTGAAGTATGGCTTATTTGCTTTTCCACAACCCCAGCACAAGGCTGCCTCGGAGTAGCAGTCCTCACAGATGTTCTTAACATTGGACCAACGACTGCATCCAGTTCACACTGGTTACTGGGTGACTATGGAATATCATCTTCATTTTGGTAATGACAGTATATACTGCCATCCCCCAGACAAAACATCTGATACAAAAAAAAGATTTCTCCTTCAAATGCAGAGAGGTGAACTTCCACCTAACATTAGAATTGGAAATATCCTGTATAATCAAGAAATCCTCAGCAAATATGCATGAACAAGCTCATATGAAATTTAACAGAAATTCGTATTTGTTTTTCAAAGGAGAGAGTCACCCTTCAGATTGCCAAAGGGATCTGAACCACCAAGGCAAGGTGAAGAATTCTATATATCTGGGGCTTCCCTGGTGGCTCAGTGGTAAAGAATTAACCTGCCAAAGCAGGAGACACGGGTTCGAACCCTGATCGGAGAGATTCCACGGGCCTCGGAACAACTAAGCCCGTACACCACAACCACTCAGACTGTGCCCTAGAGCCCGTGCGGCACAATAAGAGAAGCTAACGCAGAGAGAGGCCCACGTGTTGTAACCAAGACTATTCACTGTCACCTCCATAACTAGAACAAAGACTCAGCAGTGCCAAAAATAAATAAATAAAAATACTTCAAAGAGAAGACTGCCATACACCTTATTTCAAAAAGGAAGGGGAAGTGGCTGTCACAAGGCCACACAATCAACTGGCAAAAAGGGATCATACGATGGATGATGTCAAGTCCCCCAATCCGTGGGATGTCTTGCTGCTGTTCCGTCGCTCAGTCAGGTCCAGCTCCTTGTGACCCCATGGACTGCAGCATACCAGGCTTCCCTGTTCCTCACCATCTCCCCAAGTTTGCTCAAATTCACGACCATTGAGTCAGTGATGCCACCCAACCATCTCTTCCTCTGTCAACACCTTCTCCTCTGGCCCTCAATCTTTCCCACCATCAGAGAATGTCTTAGAAACATCCTTTCTCCTTTCTGAAAATGAATCACTCAACATTTAGTCCCAAGGCTTACTATTAAATAAAATAAAGTCATAATAGAAAAAGCATCAGTCTAGTGAAACACAGTTACGTAGTTCTAATCTTGTGGAATTGGACATTATTATAACTGAAATTTCAAAACCTTTTAAACAAGCAATACTGATAAGACGCCATCCTCTCGTGTTCCTTATTTTACAAAAAAGCATCAGATTGAAAACAAACTGAAAATGATAAGAGTTTAATGGTCTGGTAGAAGTGGGGCAAACCCAAGTTGCTAAGAAACATCTGTGATGTTATGACCTATAATAACAAATAGAGGTTTGGTCTCTGTCCCAGTTCCTGACACTAAGCTCTAAAACCCTTGGAATTTCCTAAGTGATAAAAGCTATAAAGATGAAAGCAATGTTTTGCTATTCATAACCAGCCCCTTTCAACCACACCTGAGCTTATGTTAATAAGGCGACTTTTAGTAAGCCTCAATAAAATCCCCAGAAGAGGAGGTACACAGCTCTCTGGTTGGTGAGCCAGGATGGAACCAAGAACCAGGAAGCTGACAAGCCTCCAAACTCGATAGGGACAGAAGCTCATATTCTTGGGACCTTTCCACACCCTACTTATCTCTTGACCTGACTCCTCATTTATAAGCTGTAATACACCCTTTGTAATAAACTAGTAATCAGTAAGTAAATCTTTTCGCAAGTTCTGTGAGCCATTCTTGTTGTTCAGTCGCTAAGTTGCACCAACTCTTTTCAACACAATGGACCGCAGCACGCTAGGCTTCCCTGTCCTTCGCTATCTCCCGGAGGTTGCTCCAACTCATGTTCATTGAGTTGGTGATGCCATCCAAACCATCTCACCCTCTGTCTTCCATTTTTCCTCTTGCCTTCAACCTTTTCCAGCATCAGGGTCTTTTCCAATGAGTTGGTTCTTCCCATCAGGTGGCCAAAGTATTGGAGTTTCAGCATCAGTGAATATTCAGGGTTGATTTCCTTTAGGATTGACTGGTTTGATCTCCTTGCTGTCCCAGGGGCTCTCAAGAGTCTTATTCAAGACCACAACTTGAAAGTATCAAATAGGAAACGATTAAATCAGAGGAAGGGGTTGTGAGTAGCTTCATATTGTAGTCAAGTTGGACAGAAGTTCTGGGTAACCTGGGGGCCCACCTGTCATCTGATAAGTGTGTGTCTGTGTCTGTGTGTGTGTGTGGTGGAGCAAGAGGATCTGGCTTGTGGGACTAAGCATTGATCCTGTGGCATCTGATGCCATCTCCAAGCAGACTGAATTAAATCACAGGACAGCCAGTTAGTGTCTGCAGAGAACAGGATAGATTGCCTGGTAGGGAGAAATTCCAACGTCTGGTGCAAAGTTGTGAGATTGTGGCAACAGCAGACGGGAGAGGAGGAAACAGATTTCTGTCTTCTCACATCTCAAAGGACCAGTTCGCCAAGCTTTCACCAGAACAACCGGAACTCCATCACCTCAGGAGATTTTTAAACTATGGGGAGCAGCAAAGGGCAGTGGTACATTGCCATGGCTCTGAGGATAAAGGACCAAGGTTCAAATCCAAGCTCTGCACCAACCATATGATTCCCAAAGGTAGGAACTCAAGGATATTGCCTATGAATGTGCACCGATGGGCGTTTACAAGAATGTTCTTTGCAGTTGATTCCTAAAAACTGGAAAGTGACAGAAGATGAGATGGTTGGACGGCATCACCAACTCAATGGACATGAGTTAGAGCAAACTTCAGGAGAAGGTGAAGGACAGGGAAGCCTGGCGTGCTTCGGTCCATGGGGTCACAAAGAGTCAGAAATGAATGAGCAATGACAACCACAAAAGAACAAAGGACCCCACACAAAATGAATGACTCACAGGCACTATACTGAGCAAAGAAGTCAGACACCAAAGAGAACATACTGTGTGGTTCCATTTGTCTGCAGTTCTAGAAGAGTCAAATCTTACCTATGGTGAGAACAGCAGTTACTTTATTGGGGGTGAAAAGGAGTGACCTGCTGTGGCTGGGGAGCTGAAAACGGTATCGGACTAACTCGCCTACATGAATATCTCCAGCCACATACATCAAATGTGCGGCACACATACATTAAATACTTTAATTAATATTTTTTATTTTATGTTACATATTTGGCTCAGATGATAAAGAATCCAGCTGCAATGCGGGAGACCTGCGTTTGATCCCTGGGCTGGGAAGATCCCCTGGAGGAAGGCATGGCAACCCACTCCAGTCTTCTTGCCTGGAGAATCCCATGGACAGAGGAGCCTGGCAGGGTTGCAAAGAGTGGGACACAACTGAGCAACTAAGCACAGTGCGTATTTATAATATATTGTCTATAATGATAATATTATGATTAGTAGTAATTTATGTTCTAAATCAATCTGCATATAAATGTATATTTGCAAAGAAACATTAATTTGCATATAAATATATAAGTTGATTTGCATGTCAACCTATGTTTTAAGTCAATTCCAAAACTAACTTTTAACTGTTTAAAGAAAAGGACAAAGGAAAAAATCTAGCTATTACTTACTACCTAAGATACTGAAAGCAAGATACTTAACTTCCAGGGCCTCAAATTCCCAGTCTCAAAAATGGAGATAACATTTTAGAGTTCCCCTTTCTTATCAAGTGGTGGTAAGACTGTGACTAGGGTAAGGACAAGTGAAATTTTACCATGATGCCTCAGCACACATAGGCTGTATGATTTCTATCATCATTATGATGATAGATAACAATTCTTAAAGGTATTTCTGCACTTATATCAGGTCATTAATATACTGCAGCAGTAAGAACTAGCCCACTGAATTTGGGCTGTGGTTTTTTAAACCCTGATCTTCTGGTTCACAACAAAACCCAGCAAAAACAGAATAGATATACTATTGTGATAATTATATGCAACTAGAAACACACCATAAATAAGGAAATGTCACCAGGTCCACTTCCAACTCAGACCTAACAGAGATTGTGAAATGAGACCAGACTCTTCCAACTGCAGCTCTATCCCTACGATCAAAGTGCTGCTGCTGAGGAATTGCCAGATACCTTGTTAGCAGTGGGTGCAAATGTGAGAAGTCTCACGCTGCTATTCTGCATGTTCTGACAAGACCATGAGGAAACAAGTCCCCAGAGATCAGATTGCCCAGTATGCAGACTGATTAATCACGAGAGGAAAAAGCCCATATGGTCTGATGGTGGAGGGTGCCATCAACACACAGGGAGAAACATGCAACCAGCAGTAAACAGACTGAAGGGAAAAGAGAAGGGTAGGAGTAGGAAGGGGGGTAAATAGCAACCTAAATCTTCCACTGCACACGTTTCCAGAAAACCAGGAGCCTTACCCTCCTGCACTGTTTGCACTGGGTGGCTGACTGCTGGGGTTCCCTATATGGCAAGGCCTTTGGACCCGGCTGGAGGCAAAGCTTACAGCTGTAGCTTTAACAATGAGGATGTGCATCTGTTTCTACCAGAGTTGTCAGCATGTTTTACATGTATTTCCTGTGGAGTATAAAAGCACACCATGCAGCATTTACAGAGGCAAAGGGAAATACAAGAACAGATGTAACAAACGGGGAAAGGGAGGCTACATAAAATGAAAGTGACACAGCTAAACCTGTCTGAGAAAATGAGGGTACTTTATCCCCCCACACTGAGAAGACAAAACCCAAAAGGAGAACACTCTGGAACAACAGAGGATTGCTTCATAGCTGCCCGCACCCCTCTGCCCCCAGCTTTTTATAACAGACTGGAAAAGGTCAGTTTTCATCCTAATCCCAAAGAAAGGCAACGCCAAAGAATGCTCCAACTACCACACAATTGCACTCATCTCACACGCTAGTAAAGTAATGCTCAAAATTCTCCAAGCCAGGCTTCAGCAATACGTGAACCGTGAACCTCCAAATGTTCAAGCTGGTTTTAGAAAAGGCAGAGGAACCAGAGATCAAATTGCCAACATCCGCTGGATCATAGAAACAGCAAGAGAGTTCCAGAAAAACATGTATTTCTGTTTTATTGACTATGCCAAGGCCTTTGACTGTGTGGATCACAATAAACTGGAAAATTCTTCAAGAGATGGGAATGCCAGACCACCTGACCTGCCTCTTAAGAAACCTGTATGCAGGTCAGGAAGCAACAGTTAGAACAGGACATGGAACAACTGACTGGTTCCAAACAGGAAAAGGAGTATGTCAAGGCTGTATATTGTCACCCTGCTTATTTAACTTATATGCAGAGTACATCGTGAGAAATGCTGGGCTGGAAGAAGCACAAGCTGGAATCAAGATTGCAAGGAGAAGATCTCAATAACCTCAGAGATGCAGATGACACCACCCTTATGGCAGAAAGTAAAGAGGAACTAAAAAGCCTCTTGATGAAAGTGAAGGGGGGAAAAAAAAAAAAAGAAAGTGAAGGGGGAGAGTGAAAAAAATTGGCTTAAAGCTCAACATTCAGAAAACTAAGATCATGGCATCTGGCCTGATCACTTCATGGGAAATAGATGTGGAAACAGTGTCAGACTTTATTTTGGGGGGCTCCAAAATCACTGCAGATGGTGACTGCAACCGTGAAATTAAGACGCTTACTCCTTGGAAGGAAAGTTATGACCAACCTGGATAGCATATTTAAAAGCAGAGACATTACTTTGCCAACAAAGGTCCCTCTAGTCAAGGCTATGGTTTTTCCAGTAGTCATGTATGGATGTGAGAGTTGGACTGTGAAGAAAGCTGAGCGCCGAAGAATTGATGCTTTTGAACTGTGATGTTGGAGAAGTCTCTTGAGAGTCCCTTTGACCGCAAGGAGATCCAACCAGTCCATCCTAAAAGGAGATCAGTCCTGGGTGTTCACTGAAAGGACTGATGTTGAAGCTGAAACTCCAATACTTTGGCCACCTCATGCCAAGAGTTGACTCACTGGAAAAGACCCTAATCCTGGGAAGGATTGAGGGCTGGAGGAGAAGGGGACGACAGAGAATGAGATGGTTGGATGGCATCACGAATCAATGGACATGGGTTGGGTGAACTCTGGGAGTTGGTGATGGACAGGGAGGCCTGGCGTGCTGCGATTCATGGGGTCACAGAGTCGGACACGACTGAGAGACTGAGCTGAACTGAACTGAACTGAACTAGAGTTCAACCTCCAAAGCCAGTCAAGTTAACTATCTCCCGAATATATAGTCATATTCTTACCCAAGTATCAGTGCCTATAAGAGGTAAATTAAACAGAAGTATGTTATAATGTCTAATAAAATTAGGCAACCAGGGAATTCATTGAGCCCAATTTAGTTATAAATTTCCCTTAAAGTTGAGCTAAATATAAAGAAAAGGCAATTTAGGTACAGGCTTTTAGCCCTGTGCTGAATTACTTTAATCATCTTTTCTGTCTAGTCAGTGCTACAAGCAACCTCACTGTTGAACATTCTCAGCTTATTTGCAGTTTTATTCCCAATCTATTGACTCACAAACATCTAAGAACAGCAACAACAAAAAAATACCCTGGACAAAGTAATTCTACCTTTACAACGAAAACCTCACATTTAAGGGATTTTATTAACATTTCACAGAATGGTTTTAGCAATGCATGAGACAACTTATTAATTAGTTCAAAAGTCAAGGCTTACAAGCAAATGGAAACCCTTGAGCGATGGTGGCTGCACAGAGGAATACGGACAAAACAGATATGAATACTCTCAAGGTTTTCCAAGTTAACTAAATAAGGATTCATTCCAAGACCAGGAAAACACACTCTCTTCCCCAAAGAATCCACAGTTACAGGTGTCTTTGCCCTAGAGTTCAAGGGCCCTCAACACTGATGTACAAAACATTTGCTCTTGAAAATCCTGAAAAGTAATTTCAAAAGCAGCCATTCTAGGGTTGAATCTCTTTTTGTATTTAACCTTAATTTCTTGGAGCTTTTCAAGTGTTTCACTTTTATGCAAATCATTCCTGGAGGCTTCTTTGTCATCAGAGGCATTTTTCCTGTTCTGAAGCTCCTCTCTTTTGTTCCTCTTTACTCCCAATGAATTCAGACTATCTGCAGGCTTTTGTTTCTCTACAGTAGTAAAATTCTATTGTGATGCAGCAGCAGACAATTTAAGCTAAGGTGACAATCATTTCAGAAAATAAAGCAAGCCCGCTTTCATAAACTCCTACCACATGACTTAAATATGCTTTCTGTGACAGGAGGAAGGGGAAAACACTGCAGCCTTCACTTCCAGCTCAGAATAAGATGACAAAGGAACTTGGAAATAACTGGTAAAAACAGCTGGGCTTATAAGGTAATACCTAATTTAATTCCTCTTAACAATGTCAATAGAACAATGATTCTCAAGTATCCTTTAAGAAACAAAGGGGGTCTCAAAATGGCCCCCTGAGGTTCCCAAGATCCTTTCAGGAAATAGACTGGGAGTTTCTCAGAAACTATATGGCTTGGAACATCACAACAGATTGTGTGCAAAAGCAGTTACGGAAATCCAGCTGTCTTCTATTGAGTCAGACATTAAAGAGATTTGTAAAAATGTAAAGCAGTGAAACTCTTCCAGTAACATTTCCTGCTTTGGAAAATAGTTGCTTTTCATGAAAATTATGTCAACATGCAATGGTTTTATTGGTGTTATTTTCATGACTTAATAACTTTTAAATAGCTCAATTTAAAATGTTAATACAGTAAATATCAATAGAAACAGCCCACATCAACAAAAGCTCTTAGGGGTCCTCCTTAATTTTAAAGTCTATAAAGGACTCCTGAGTTTAAAAGGTTTGAGAACTACTACTACAAAGGATCAGCAGACCACATCCCATGGGCCAAATTTAATCTGCCTGCTTTTGTAAGTAAGGTGTTACTGACAAACACCTTCGTCTCTTTACACAGTATATATGAGCCAAATCCAGTCTATTTTTATAAATGTTTCATATGAATTTCAAATGTTCTTAATGAATAAAATTTTTCTAGGACATCAGTTCAGTTCAGTCGCTCGGTCATGTCTGACTCTTTGCAACCCCATGGACTGCACTACGCCAGGTTTCCCTGTCCATCACCAACTCCCAGAGCTTGCTCAAATTCATGTCCATCGAGTCGGTGATGCCATCCAACCATCTCATCCTCTGTCATCCCCTTCTCCTCCCACCTTCAATCTTTCCCAGCATCAGGGTATTTTCCAATGAGTCAGCTTATTCCATCAGGTGGCCAAAGGATTGGAGCTTCAGCTTTAGCATCAGTCCTTCCAGTAAACACCCAGAACTGATCTCCTTTAGGACCGACTGGCTGGATCTCCTTGCTGTCCAAGGGACTCTCAAGAGTCTTCTCCAACACCACAGTTCAAAAGCATCAATTCTTTGGTGCTCAGCTTTCTTTATAGTCCAACTCTTACATCCATACATGACTACTGGAAAAACCACAGCTCTGACTAGATGGACCTTTGTCGGCAAAGTAATGTCTCTGCTTTTTAATATACTAGGACATAGTCACACCCATTCACTGAGGTATCATCCATGGCTGTTCAGCAGTTGTGCTAAGACAGTATGGCAGAGAAAGCCTAAAATACTCATTACCTGGCCCTTTCCAGAAAAAGATGATGATGATGACTCTGCAGCACCACCCCAAGGTCACAGGTGTGGAGCCCTGAACCACGGTCACGGGACAAAAATCTCTGGAACTGACCGAACCCCATAACAACTGTTGCTATGAGCCTCTGGATCTATACCATCCTGTTTCCTGACCCCATATTAGGCAAAATATACACCCTATGACCCACCCTGGAGCATCCTAACCAATCACCTAAGGCCCCCCTACCTGTCTAGAGGCTATAAAAATTGGCAACTTGTTCACGAAAGGGGTTGGCTTTCCCTTGAGCTGGCTCGCTGTTCTAACAGCATCTCCCACTCTAATGAACTGTATTCCTCTCTCATTCTGCCTCATGTCCGGAAATGCTTTTCCAGCCCATGCACAGACCACAACAATGACGGTGGCAACGGCAGATCAATCATAACTGCCCATATCCCACGTGCCAGACACTGTGTCACCCACTTTCCACGGGTCCCATCAACTCTTCCAGCAAATGCATGAAGGCAGCTTGCCACCTTCCCACTAGAGATGGAACACTGAAAGCTCAGAGGTGAAGGCACTTTCAGATCACAGGACTGTATCACTGGAGCAGGCAGTACTCACAACCAGGTGTGACTCCAAGATCAACCATGAACAAGGCAAGCATGAAAACACTAAACAGGCTAGTTTTTCAAAACACTCTCTGGGGAAAAAAAAGATAACTCTTTTTTGTACACCGCCCTACACTAGCAAAAGCCAGGAAAAGGCATTTTTCCATTGATGAGAGCATAGGATGTCAGTCATGCTTCCTGCCTAGTCTACACATACAGGTAGGGGCTCCATGCGACTGTGAAAGGAAAATCAAAATGAGAATCAGTACTGCTGAGAGAGCTCCCTAACAGAGAACCAGCAGGTCACTGACGAAGCATGATTTACGCACATCTCAGCCTAAATGGAAACGCAAACTTTGAACACTTCTGTGTAACGCAGGCATCCAGAACATTTGCTCAATGTTCTAGAAACTCCAGATAATTATTGGAACCTCTACCCTAAAATAACTCCTGACAGCCTATGCCTGAAGGACAAAGATTCCCCTTTTTGCATCAAAGTCCATCATAATCATGGCCAGACAACTCTAACAACATTGTGGTAATACCTTTATAACTCTTCAACTTTATGACAAAACAGTCTTTGTGACTCTCTTCGCCAGAATACTCTTTTTTATGTTACCCAAATCTGTATCTCTGCAATTTCTAAGCCCTGAAATAAAACTCTTCTCTTGCTTTCAACCATCTGCATCTCTTGGTCGATACAACCCATGAGTGAGAAAGCCTTATGAAATGAAGGACACTATCACATTAGAAATGACCACGTGGTTTTTGTTTTTTTTATACCAATTACACCACAACAAAGTTAGGAGAAGGAGAAAGTCATAGGGGTGGTGATAATAGGAATCCTTTACCATTCTTGATCTCTGAGGAAAAGTTTTAATATTGGCCTTGAATAAGATGTCGTTTGTACACATTTGGCAAGTACTACTTACAAGATTCGGCTTCTCAGGTGACGCTAGTGGTAAAGAACCCACCTGCCAAGGCAGGAGACAGAGGCAGCTTCGATCCTTGGATTTAGAAGATCACCTGGAGGAGGGCATGGCAATCAACTCTAGTATTCTTGCCTGGGAATCCCTACGGATGGAGGAGTCTGGTGCCCGACAGGTCATAGGGTGGCAAAGAGTCAGACACAACTCAAGCAACTTAGCACACAGTTAACAAGGTCAATAAATCTTCCTTCTACTGCTAAAGAAAAAAGAAAAGGGCACGTGGTTTGAATTTTTTTAACGGCTATGCACTTAGGATGTCCATGTGTAGCCCTCTACAGTAACAAAAAATGTTTATCATAACCAGAGAAGCACTAGGCGAGTTATAAGTTCTACAACATCAGTAGAACCACGTGATGAGGCTTCTCCTCAAAAGACCTGAGAAGTATTATTTTAAAAGCTCTGTGTCTGAGCTTCCCTGGTGGTTCAGTGGTTAGAATCCACCTTGCAAAGCAGGGGCCATCCGTTCGATCCACGGTCCTGGAAGATCCCACAGGCAGCAGAGCGACTAAGCTTGCGGGCCACAACTACTTAGCCGGTGCTCTAGAGTCTGAGAGCTGCAACTACTGAGCCCATGAGCCACAAACTCCTGAAGCTCACATGTCCTGGAGCCCGCGCTCTAGGAGAAGCCACCGCAATGAGCCAGAGCGCCACAACCAGAGAATAGCCACAACACGAGAAAGTCTGCACACAGCAACCAAAAACCCAGCACAGTCAAAATGATTAAATGTTTTCCATCAAAAAGAATCTGTGTTTATATTCCAACCAACTCAACCCCACAGACTCAACCCCACAACTCAACAGAACGTTCACAAAATGTTTTTCCTTAAATCCCTATATCCAACTCTCTTGCCAAAATAATATTCAATCACTCATTCTCTCTACTGTTTTTGAACCAGAAATATATTAATGGGTACTTAAATTCAGTGTGTATTTACTATAATAGTGTATTATTAATCTGAAATATGAAAGCAATGTTTCAAATGCAGGGGGTAAATGGGGTCCCACAGGCACAGGATTTCAGAGATGACAAAGGAACAGAGAAATCCTTCAGTCAGAGGAACTCCTTCGCACGGCAAGAAAATTGAGACCTAGAAATTAAGTTAAGCAGCAGAGCAAGTGATATAACTGGACCACAAAGTACAACACTTTTAAGACATCAGGAAGCCTCATGCCAATTGCAGGAATTTTTTGGGGGGTGGGAGGATATTGAAGGATATTTGCTTTACAGAATTTTGTTTTCTGTCAAACCTCAACATGCATCAGCCATAGGTATACATGTGTCCACTCTCTTTTGAACCTCTATCCCATCTCCTGCCCCATTCCACCCCTCAAGATTGATACAACCCTGTTTGAGTTTCCTAAGCCATACAGCAAATTCCCATTGGCTATCAATTTTACATATGGTAATGTAAATTTTCATGTTACTCTTTCCATACATCTCACCGTCTCCTCCCCTCTCCCCAAGTCGATAAGTCTATTCTTTATAAGTCTTTTTCTCCACTGCTGCCCTGTAAATAAAATATTCAGTACCATTTTTCTATATTCCACATATACGCATTAGAATATGATATTTATCTTTCTCTGACTCACTTCACTCTGTATAATAGGTTCTGAGCTCATCCATTCCATCACTGACTCAAATTCATTCATTTTTATCGCTGAGTAATATTCCATTGTGTATATGTACTATTACTTTTTTATCCATTCATCAGTCGATGGACATCTAGGAATTTTGTCAAAGGCTTTTTCCGCATCTGTGGAGATGATAATATGGTTCTAATTGTTCAATTTGTTAATAAGGTTAATCACATTGATTGATTTGCATATATTGAAGAATCCTTGCATTCCTGGAATAAACCCGACTTGATCATGGTGTATGAGCTTTTTGATGTCTTGCTGAAATCTGTTTGCTAATTTTGTTGAGGATTTATGCATTTATGTTCATCAGGGATATTGGCTTGTAGTTTTCTTTTTTTGTGTTGTCTTTGTCAGATTTAGGTATCAGGGTGATGGCAGCCTCGTAGAATGAGTTTGGAAGTGTTTCTTCCTCTGCAGTTTTTTGAAAGAGCTTTAGAAGGATGGGCATTAGCTCGTCTCTAAATGTTTGACAGAATTCTCCTGTGAAGCCATCTGGTCCTGGGCTTTTGTTTTTTGGGAGATTTTTGATCACAGGTTCAATTTCGGTGCTTGTAATTGGGTTGTTCATAATTTCTATTTCTTCCTGATTCAGTCTTGGAAGATTGAACTTCTCTAAAAATCCGTCCATTTCTTCCAGGTTATCCATTTTATTGCCATATAGTTGCTCACAATAGTCTCTTATAATCCCTTGTATTTCTGCATTGTCTGTTGTAACTTCTTTTTCATTTCTAATTTTGTTGATTTGATTCTTTTGTTTTCCTTGATGAGTCTGGCTAAAGGCTTATCAATTTTATCTTCTCAAAGAACCAGCTTTTACTTTTATTAATCTTTACTGTTGTTTCTTTCATTTCTTTTCTCATTTATTTCTGCTCAGATCTTTCTGATTTCTTTCCATCTACTAACTTTGGGGTTTTTCTGTTCTCCTTTTTCCAGTTGTTTTAGGTGTAAAGTTCGGTTGTCGATTCAATGTTTTTCTTGTTTCTTGAGGTAGGATTGTATTGCTATAAACTTCCCTCTTAGAACTGCTTTTCCTGCATCCTACAGGTTTTGAGCTGTCGTGTTTTCATTGTCATTTGTTTCTAGAAATTTTCTGATTTCCCTTTTGATTTCTTCAGTAACCTGTTGATTATTTAGACATGTGTTGTTTAATCTCCATGTGTTTGCATTGCTTTGTTTTTTCCCCTGTAATTGCTATCTAGTCTCATAGTATTGTGGTTGGAGAACAGATACAATTTCAATTTTCTTAAATTTACTGAGGTTTGATTTGTGACCCAAGATGTGGTCTATCCTGGAGAATGTTCTATGTGCACTTGAAAAGAAGGTGTATTCTTCTGCATTTGGATAGAATGTCCTGAAGATATCAATGGGATCCATCTCATCTAATGTATCATTTACGACTTGTGTTTCCTTATTAATTTTCTATTTTCATGATCTGTCCATTGGTGTGAGTGGGGTATTAAAGTCTCCTACTATTATTGTATTACTGTCAATTTCTCCTTTTATATCTGTTATTGTTTGTCTTATGTATTGAGGTGCTCCTATGTTGGGTGCATAGATATTTACAATTGTTATGTCTTCTTCTTGATTGATCCCTTGATCATTATGTAGTGTCCTTCCTTATCACTTGTAATCTTTATTTTAACGTCTATTTTGTCTGATAAGAGGATCGCTACTCCAGCTGTCGTTTGCTTCCCATTTGCATGGAATATATTTTTCCATCCTCTCATTCTCAGTCTATATGTGTCTTTAGGTCTGAAATGGGTTTCTTGTAAACAGCATATATATGGGTCTTATTTTCGTATCCACTCAGCCAGTGTGTGTCTTTTGGTTGGAGCATTTAATCCATTTACATTTAAAGTAGTTATTGATATATATGTTCCTATTGCCATTTTCTTAATTGTTTGGGGTTGATTTTGTAGATCTTTTTTCTTGTCTTCTATTTCTTGACTATATAAGTCCCTTAACATTTGTTGTAAAGCTGATTTGGTGGTACTGAATTCTCTTAACTTTTGCTTGTCTATAAAGCTTTTTATTTTTCCATCAATTCTGAATGAGATCCTTGCCAGCTACAGTAATCTTGGTTGTAGATTTTTCCTTTTCAGTACTTTAAATATATCCTGCCATTCCCTTCCGGCCTGCAGGGTTTCTGCTGAAAGATCAGCTGTTAAGTGTATGGGGTTTCCTTATATGTTACTTGTTACCTCTCCCTTTCTGCTTTTAAAATTCTTTGTGTTTTAGTCTTTGTTAGTTTGATTAGTATGTGTTTTGGTATCTCCTTGGGTGTATCCTGTATGGGACGGTTTGTGCCTCTTGGACTTGATTGACTATTTCCTTTTCCATATTGGGGAAATTTTTCAACTATAATCTCTTCAAAAATTTTCTCATACCCTTTCCTTTACTCTTCTTCCTCTGGGACCTCTATAATTCGAAAGTTGGTTTGTTTGATATTATCCCAGAGGTCTCTGAGACTATCCTCAGGTCTCTTCATTCTTTTAACTTTATTTTGCTCATCAAAAGTTATTTCCACCATTTTAACTTCCAGCTTCCTGATTCGTAATTCTGCTTCAGATATTCTGCTACTGATTCCTTCTAGAGTATTTTTAATTTCAGTAGTTGTGTTGTTCATCTCTGTATGTTTATTCTGTAATTCTTCTAAGTCTTTGTTAATTGATTCTTGCATTTTCTCCCTTTTGTTTTCAAGGTTTTTGATCATCTTTACTATCATTATTCTGAATTCTTTTTCAGGTAGTTTGCCTGTTTCCTCATCACTTATTTGGACTTCTGTGTTTCTACTTTTTTGCTTCATTTGTGCAGTATTTCTCTGCCTTTTCATTATTTAATTTTTTGTGTCTGAGGTCTCCTTTTCCCAAGATTCAAGGTTGAATTCTTTCTTCTTTTTGGTTTCTGCCCTCCTAAGGTTGGTCCCGTGGTTTGTGTAAGCTTCCTATAGGGTGAGATTTGTGCTGAGTTTTTGTTTGTTTTTCCTCTGATGGACAAGGCTGAGTGAGGTGGTAATTCTGTCTGCTGATGATTAAGTTTGTATTTTTGTTTTCTTTGTTGTTTAGATGAGGCGTCCTGCACAGGTGCTACTGGTGGTTAGGTGATGCCACGTCTTGTAGTCAAGTGGTTTCCTTTGTGTGAGTTCTCACTATTTCATACTCCCTAGGGTTCGTTCAGAGAAGGCAATGGCACCCCACTCCAGTACTCTTGCCTGGAAAATCTCATGGACGGAGGAGCCTGGTAGGCTGCAGTCCATGGGGTCGCTAGGAGTCGGACATGACTGAGCGACTTCACTTTCACTTTTCACTTTCATGCAGTGGAGAAGGAAATGGCAACCCACTCCAGTGTTCTTGCCTGGAGAATCCCAGGGACGCGGGAGCCTGGTGGGCTGACATCTACGGGGTCACACAGAGTCGGACACGACTGAAGCGACTTAGCAGCAGCAGCAGCAGGGTTAGTTTTCTGGTAGTCAAGGGTCTTGGAGTCAATGCTCCCACTCCAAAGGCTCAGGGCTTGACCTCGTCAGGGATGAAGATTCCACAAGTGGTTTGTTATGGCATTAAGTGAGATTAACACAAATATCCAAAAACAAGAACCAAAGATGAACCCCAGGAAAATGGCAGTTACAAAATCAGCCAAATAATAATTAAAATAATGGAATGTACATGTATACATAGGCACCCATAAGCAAAGTCAAAACAGTGCAACAAAAATAAAGTACAGTAGATTGACCTAGTGAGCAAAGGAAATCGAAAATTATTATTTAGCAGTTATGAACAAAAGTAACTAAAGTGCAAACTGGAAAACAAAACTAAAGCAAAGTGCCAAGTGGGGAATAAAGCAATGAAAATAAAATTAACGAATATGTCGAGAGAAAAGAAAAGAAAGAAAGAATAGATATGCAAAGTTAGAGATATATAAAGAAGATTTACATAAAGATTAACTGAAAGGGAAAAAGAACAGTAATAAAGGCAGAGAAAGGAATAAATGTAGAAAAAATATAATAAGTATAAAGAATTAAAATTTTCAAAAGAGAAAAGAAAAAAAAACAGAAGAAAGAAAAAAGGAAAAAAGAAAAAACAGGAAAACTCCACAGAACTGCAAAAGCCCAACACACAGGCAGAGGTTTATAACAACAATAAAAAGTGTGACTGAATATACACATATACATATACATCCATAAATAAAATCAAAACAGTCCAACAAAAATAAAATACAATAGACTGATCTGGCAAACACAGGAAACCAAAAATTATATCTACCCAAACAAAACTGACTAAAGCAAAAACTGGAAAACAAATAAAGCAATGAAAATATAACAAATATGTTGAGAGGAAAAGAAAGAAAGAATAGATATGCAAATTTAAATAAAGGTAGATGAAGAAGATTTATATACATTAAAGATTAACTGCAAGGGGAAAAGAACAGAAGGAAATGCAAACAAAAAAATAAATGCAGAAAAAATAGTAATAGGTTAAAAAATTAAAAACTAAAATTAAAAAAAAGAAGAAGAAGAAAAGGAACAGTACCCAGAACTGCAAAAGCCCAACATAGAGGCAAAGGTTTATAAAAACAATAAAAAATGTGACTGAGGAAAAAACAAAAGCTCAAAAGCTTAATTAGATTTCATAGTGCCAATAAAATCAACAACTACAACAGGGGCGGGGAAGGGGGAAAAACAGAGAAAAATACAAAGGAATCAACAGAAAAGTCAAAACATAAGAATAATAAATGTTTATCTTGAATCACTGCTGTCAGAGTCCTTCCCTCACTGGGGGTCACCGTCCACCTAACCTCCCTAGGATGCCCTCCAACACTGTGCTGATCTCTGGACCTGCTATGGGGGCAGCTCAGATTCTAATCTGGTCCTACTCCTGTGTGTTCTTGCCTCCAATGTCCACAGCTACCAGAACTAGTGAGTTTTTTTGTGTGGGAGCTCTCAGTGACCTTTTATTTATTCCACAGACAGTCTGCCTAGTTGATCGTGTGGATTTAATCTGTAGCTCGTACAGACAGCGGGAACGTTTGGGATCTTCTTCCTTAGCCACACTGCCCCGTGGTTTCAACTGTGATTTTATTTCCACCTCTGCATATGAGTTGTCCACTGGGGTTTGCTCCTGAGGCTGCCCTGGAGGACTTGGGTTTGCTCTCCTGAGGGCCAGGTGTGGAGATGGTGCAGCCATTTGGGTCGCAGGGGTTCTGACAGCACCAGGCACTCAGAAATCCTTCTAAACCAATACCTACATAGTCACCTCTATTCTTCAAGATGGCTACACATGGCACACCATATACAAGTAGGTCAGAAGCAAGAATCCCAAATACGTATATTCAGGTTGTTTCAAGGTTCATGCTAGCCCCAAAAGGGCTGCATTTACCATCAATGAATGTAAATCTTGGTGCAGATATGCAGGTTTATTTATCACAGGATAAATTCCCATAAGTGGGAACATGTATTTCCTACCATTCCCATAAGTGGGAAATACAATAACTTATGTGTATTTTTCACTTTCTGTGGAAGCTTACAGGCTGTCTTTCAAAGATTACAGAACCAAATATCTATTTCCACTGACACTGTTCTAGGCCAGTAGTAGGTACATAATAAGAATACAGCTGACCCCTCAACAACATGGGTTTGAACTGCATGGGTCCACTTATGCGCAGATTTTGTTCAATAGTAAATATAACAGTGCTACATGATCTACAGTTGGCCCACAAATGAGGAGCTGTGGATACAAAGAACTGTGTATACACAGGGCCAGCTGTAAAGTTATATGCTGATATTCAGTGGAGGTGAGGTGGTCAGTACCCCTATCTCCTGCATTGTTCAAGGGTAAACTGTACTTTTAATACACACTCTTAACTAATTTGATGTTTTATCAAACATGTTGTTCTTTGTCACTCAATAATATGTAATCTCACTAGAGCTTCAATATGTAAGAGAATTTTAGAAAATCCATTCCTATATCATCCCTTACCAGCTTTAATTTTATTCCTAAATATTAAACACCAAGGTAGTAAAAAACAAACTCTGGTCAATTCTGGATCAGAAGACGAAAGAAAAAGTGAAATCAGAAAAAGTGGACTTGGAATGTATGAGTATAATTAGTCATCAGAAAGATGTAGGTAGAAGTGTGTAGGCAGAAGTCTGTGTGTCTCTGTGTGTGAATAAAATGGATTGATGGTAATTTAAACTATAAATATCCTAGCTTCTTACTGTTTCTTTCTTTCTCCTCTCCACCTTTTAACACATTCTAAAAAGTGTTTATATTAACTATTGAAAGTGATATTTATGTGATTGTACTGAATTAAAAAGTATAATATATGGTTAAACAGTATGGTAGAATTCAACTTTAGTAGGAAGGAAGAAAAATCACTCTCCCTCATTTCAAATATCTAGTTTGGAGAAGAAGAGACTGGAAAACACAGGCTACCAGGAAAGGCTGGAGTAAGGATCATGAAAAATTATATTTACCTAGCAGTTCTTTCATTTCAGCTTCACTGAGCTATTACTGACAAGTAAAATTATATTTAATGTGTACATCATGGTGATTTTATACACATATACATTGTGAAAGGACTCCCCCTTCTAGCTGATTAACACATCCATCAACTCAAATATGCATTTGTGTGTGTGTGTGTGTGTGTCTGTGTGTGTTTATAAGGGAGAAAAAACATGCAATTCCACTCTCTTAGCAAATTTCTATTATACAACAGTATTATCTGATATAATAACCATATTTTACCTAGGTCTTCACAGTTTATTAATCTTATAGCAGAAAGAATTTTCAAGCACAACTGGGTCATTTCCTACACAATTCAAACTTCACTTACTTTTGAACAGCTTGCCTCCTTTACCTCATATCCATACAGGAGCCCAAGCAGAGTTAGATTTCACTGTTGTCTTCCCCCTCTCCCTCACCAACTCCAACACAGACAGTTTTTAATATCTTTGTTCTGCAGAAGATTACACATCTGTCTCTTTTCTTGGGATATTTTAGCCCACCTTTCAAGGATCAACCTTCTTTTGGGGTTCATTAGCACTCTAATCCAGCCGCTTAATGGAAAGAAAATGCCTGCTTAATCTACTGGATCCTGGCTAACAGACAATAGAAATAATGCATGTATATTCAATTCAAACACGTTACCTAGGCATTTCACCATAAGAGTGTAGAATATATTAGCCGATAAGGAATACACTGCCAACTTTTAGGACATCTCATGAGTAATGAGCAGGAGTATTTGAATATTCTCTAACATAAAATATATTATTTCCCTTCACAAAAGCTAATGGAAACATAAAAATCATTTATTCTAACAAGTTTTGGACAGGTACTAAATTCAGAATTTCTCATATATTAATCATTTATACATCTTGCTAAATAGTTGGACATTAATACAATGCCTACCTCTTCATAAAACTGAATCATCTAATGTAACAAATGAGAAAATTGCATTTTTAATATTCTTTCACTGTTAATCTTTTCTTCATTTTGATTCCAAGGAATAACAACCAATTAATAAAAATTCTTAGTCTCACATCATATCCTATTGCTATAAAAACAATGATTAACGAAAGGGCTGTGAAGATACTGAATAAAATGTACACCATACTCAAAGTTTTAGATGTGCTTACACAGAAGTAGCTAAAATTTGCCAAGAATTTTTCACTTCTGATCATTTCCACGGTAATAGCAGGTTAATAGCTATCAACAACACTGCCATAAACTGTACTTAAGTTGGACACTACTTCACTTAATACTCACATCAACTGTATACAGTTAAGTGATTTTTTTTAATCACACTTCATAGCTGAAAACCTCCAGCTGACACCTTATTACAAGAATGTATCACAAATTGTATAAGGGAAACTTGACCAATGATTTGTCCAACTCCATAAGGCATGATCTTTAGCACCACCTAAATTTCAACTCCTTGTGTCTTACAAACTGCCATTTCTCTATGTTTTCAAATTTTAAAAATGTTATTTTGTGACTTATGTACAACACAAAACTCTGTATCAAACTATTGACTGCCACCATATATACTGAAGGGCAGCTGAATCCTTAAGGAGAGGACACTATATATGAGTAGAAGAAAATTTGTTATTAATCATATATTATGTACAGTTTGGCACTGGAATGTACAAAAGGAAAAATAACTGTTAATACAGCATGTAATGCTCATTCTTTATCCTTCTTATGTAGTCTTCATAACCTAAAAAGTATTTCAATCTGTACATGAAGTAATATGCCACTTCTGTTCCCCCAAGTAAATTCTTTATGAGTCAGACTTCAAAGATTATTCCTCTTTATTAATATTATTTCAATATACCTACCAGCTCTTTGCAAAGCCCCACCTGCCCTTCAAGGTATTAAAATTGCCCCAGAATAGTTGGTAATCTATCTGTTCCTCGTGGGAACCCAAATAGTAACCAAAGACAAACTACTGACAACATTTGTCTTGTTGGGATACCTTCCAGAATTTATATGCCAACAAAGGTCTGTCTAGTTAAAGCTATAGTTTTTCCAGGAATCATGTATGGATGTGAGAGTTGGACTATAAAGACAGATAAGAGCTGAAGAACTGATGCTTTTGAACTTGGTGTTGGAGAAGACTCTTGAGAATCCCTTGGACTGCAAGGAGATCCAACGAGTTCATCCTAAAGGAAATCACTCCTGAATATTTATTGGAAGAACTGCTGCTGAAGCTGAAACTCCTTTGGCCACCTGATGCACAGAACTGACTCACGGGAAAAGACCCTGATGCTGGAAACACTGGAGGCAGGAGGAGAAGGGGATGACAGAGGATGAGATGGTTGGATGGCATCACTGATGCGATAGACATGAGTTTCAGTAAACTCTGGGAGTTCGTGATGGACAAAGAAGCCTGGCATGCTGCAGTCCATGGGGTTGCAAAGAGTCAGACACGACTGAGCAACTGAACTGAACTGAGTATATACATATATTGTTGTTCAGTTGCATCCGACTCTTTGCAACCCTATGGATTGTGGCCTACAGGGCTCCTCTGTCCATGGGATTTCCCAGGCAAAAATACTGGAGTGGGCTGCCATTTCCTTCTCCAGGGGATCTTCCCGATCCTGGGATCGAATCTACTTCTCCTGCTTGACAGAGGATTCTTTACCACTGAGCCTTCAGGGAAGCCTTTGAACTGTGGTGTTAGAAAAGACTCTTGAGAATCCCTTGGACGCAAGGAGATCAAACTAGTCAATCCTAAAGGAAATCAACCCTGAATATTCATTAGAAGGACTGATGCTGAAGCTCTAATACTTTGGCCATCAGTTGCGAAGAAGGGACACATTGGAAAAGATTCTTACGCTGGGAAAAAAACTGAAGGCAAAAGGGGAAGAAGGTGGCAGAGGATGAGATGGTTGGATGGCATCACCAACTGAATGGACATGA
This sequence comes from Cervus canadensis, assembly GCF_019320065.1. Classification (NCBI taxonomy): domain Eukaryota; kingdom Metazoa; phylum Chordata; class Mammalia; order Artiodactyla; family Cervidae; genus Cervus; species Cervus canadensis. The sequence continues at coordinate 20,638,407 of NC_057407.1, read as the reverse complement.
ATCTGAGCATACTCCAGGAGATAGTGGAGGTCAGAGGAGTCTAGCATGCTATAATCCATGGGGTCCCAAAGAGCCAGACACAACTTATCGACTGAACAACAACAATGGTGAATAAATATATCCTCACTGCACAACATTAGGACAGTACATAGGTTCAAACGAAGCATGTTGGCCACATTTTGCCCCTTCTACTCAATGCTCTTTCATGTTTCTGAAAGAACACAGATTAGTTTATAGCTAAGTGTTTACAAATACACACACAAATATATACACAGAAATTTGTCTATGATTACAATACATATACAAATACACAGAAATACATGTACGTATATAGGCTGGTCTTTACAACCCTTTTAAAACACAAATAGGATCATACTCTATACTCTATATTGTATAAGTTTCTTTTATCATCCAACAATACAGTAATTTTTCCTAGTCAGTATACACAGATTAATATCATTTGAAAGTGCCTAATATTGCACATTTTTGTAGTGTCATATTTTATTTAATCACTCCTATATTGACAGATAGAGTGATTTTTCTTTTGTCAATGTAAAAACACAGCAATATTCTACAAAAATCAATCATTCTCTAAGCAGTTTCATCTAAGGTTAAAAAAAAAAATACTAATGCGGCTTTCGAGGAAGATGGTGCTGAAATCTAAAACAGCCAGGCATTGAGTATCATCTATTAATTTCCTTTAAAAAACATATTTCCTAGCAAAAACCTGACACAAGCTAAAAAGCCAACAGAGGGTTGTTCTAACTCAAAGAGCTTTGTTTCCGGTCAAATACTTTGAAGGGCATTTCAAAGAGAACTGGAGTCAACGACCAGAAACTATGAGTGCACGGTTTTCTCTCAAGATGTATAGCCTGCAAATAGCACAATGCTGGCCTTGCTGAGTGGTGATTAGGAGAAGGAAGCATCAATTCAACATTTCATGGACCTGAAGAGTGAAAACACTGAGTGGTTTTAGGGTCCCAGGCTCTGCCTGGTTTTGTTCGTGTTTGCTCAACCCACCTTCCACTCTTTCGCACATTTCCTCCACTTTGCATGCATCAGATGTCCAAGAGATGGAAAACAAGAAAGACAAGGTCCTGAAACAGCTGTTGTACGTACCACGTGTCCCCATCAAGCACGGCACAGTGAAGCAATTGCCTCCTGTCCTGGAGAGAATGGGTTGATGGGCTACCCTGAAAAAAACACTAAAAAAGGCATGTGACTCTGCCCCTTCATGGGTTTCTGCCATCTCACTCTCCCTTCTTGGCTTTAGTCTCCTGGAAGAACCAAGGAATCTTGGCACTTAAAAAAAGTCATAGCAACCACCCAAACCACCACATATGCATTCAAAGCCATCTGCTACAAACAATAAGAAGTTGATCAAGATGTCACAACAAGCGAAGTCCACTGCCTGATTGGGACTAATGCCAGAAGAAAGCCTGGTGAAGTTCTCCCTTACCACCTAACCCAGGGGAGGGTTTGGACAGTGCCGAGGGAGGCAGGAAACAGGCAAGCAGAAGGCGTGCCCCTTCCCTGACTGATGATCCTTCTGCTGATGTGCTTTCAATCCAAAGCATTTGAGAGGAATACTATTTCTAACTCTACTAACCCCACTTCATAGCTGAATCCAAAGCATTTGAGAGGAATCCTATTTCTAACTCTACTAACCGCACTTCATAGCTGAAGAATTTTTTCAGAACACAAACTGATTTTCCCAAAATCCTTCCAGAAAAAATAATTAAAAGCTGGTTAAATCCTCAAGTTCTCTGATCAAATAATTCAGTGATGGAATAAGTACACTCTACAAGGAGACAGACGTCTATTCTCTCATCATTGTGATTATTGTACTAGCTTGTTCTCCCACATTTCTTGAGAAAATTATTCACTGTCAATAAATCGAAAGACTAGAATTTCTGATGCAACACAGAAATGCCCCCTGACAGAAGTAGATACAATGTAAATCAATGCCTATAATTCACATTTGCCCTTGACACTTCAGCTTTGGTGCCTAAATTTCCAAGGATGCTATGGTGTCAACGTCACATGACAGAGATCTACTCTTCCTAGCTGGGCAGTCACCATCAGCCTCACACTGAGTCTCATTCCATTCCAGCTGCCCTAGACGAACCTGATTATCTATTAATTTGGGGGTGCTTTCCCAATGCCCCCTCCAAAGCGAATTTCATGTATGCCACAAACTGTCATAAATATGCATGCAGTCTTACTGAAAATCCTTCTAGAGTTTTTCTAGGATTCAGTAAACAAACTGTCATGATATGTGTGTGTGTGTGTGTACACACATGTGTGTGAATGTATACAGAGTTTCAACACTTTATTACAGGATTATGATAGAGTTATATTATCAATGATAGACAGATAATGATGATAGAGTTAAATTAATCATTCCCCCAAATAGGTAATGCCAATCATCAAATCAATTCTGGCTGGCATTAGGGATCTTTGTTACAGGAGCTCCAAATGTGAACTGCAAAACATATTCCCAAGGCTAATGGTAAATATAATTTTCATTCCTAGAACATAAAGCCAAAAGTGATGGATAATTATGATAATAGGAGTCCTCAAACAGGACCCAGGACCCGAGGGCTAAGGAAGGTCTAATGCACCAACACGGTCTCCTTAACCCATGGCAGGGTCCATTGCCAAACCCCCTCAATCTTCCTTCTCTCAGTAAAGTGAAAGATTACACCAAACACGTTAGGATATTTTCCTTGATGCACCGAGAATCGAGGTAGGACAGTCCATGAATTCTGCAGGCAAAAGTCAAGGTCAACCCATCCTACAATTTCTGCTATGGACAAGTCTCACACAAAACAACCTAGAAAAAGAAAGTTGGAGTATGGCAATGTTGCCATTTACTAGGCGATGACCCAGAAAAGGGGAAAGGACACAGAATTTAAAGTAGCAGCTGACAAGGCCACTCACAATTGAATTCTGCAAATGTAAGAGTTATGTCATTTTGTATGGAAAACACTAGGGAGGGAGGACTGGACCTGGAGTTGCCCACATCCCTTTCGGTGAGTAGCCAGATTAGCTGGCACCAATGAAGCTGAGGCTGAAGCTCTAATATTTTGGCCACCTGATGCAGAGAGCCGATCCACTGGAAAAGACCCTGACACTGGGAAAGACTGAGGTAGAAGGAGAACAGGACAACAGAGGATAAGATGGTTGGATGGCATGACTGACTCAATGGACATGAGTTTGAGCAAGCTCTGGGAGATGGTGAAGGACACAGAAGTCTGGCATGCTGCAGTCCAGAGTCTCAAAGAGTCAGACACGACTGAGCGACTGACCGACAACAAATCCATCAAAGAGCCCCGGGCCAGAGAAAAACACGAAGGGCCTTCCCCACTGCATGGCTAATCACTGACAAAGTTCAAGACCACTTTCACGGCTGGCAGCCTCTGTCACTGGAGAGTCACTGGAAAGATGGAGGCGGCCAAGGAATCGGGGCCTCAGATGAGCTCATGCTTTACCTGCTCTGATTCCTCAAAGATCCCCAGCTGGGATGACAAACTCCTGGATACAGAGTCGAGGTTGCCACTTGGAGACCTGCTTCCTAGGTTGGCCAGGACACAGCCCTTTTGTGACCTGAGGTCAGATAACTATTTTCCAAGGCAGTCAAGTCAGTCAGTCAGTTCAGTCGCTCAGTCCTGTCCGACTCTGTGACCCCATGAATCGCAGCATGCCAGGCCTCCCTGTCCATTACAAACTCCCGGAGTTTACTCAAACTCATGCCCATCGAGTCAGTGATGCCATCCAGCCATCTCATCCTCTGTCATCCCCTTCTCCTCCTGCCCCCAATCCCTCCCAGCATCAGGGTCTTTTCCAATGAGTCAACCCTTCGCATGAGGTGGCCAAAGTATTGGAGTTTCAGCTTCAGCATCAGTCCTTCCAATGAACACCCAGGACTGATCTCCTTCAGGATTGACTGGCTGGATCTCCTTGCAGTCCAACAGACTCTCAAGAGTCTTTTCCAACACTGCAGTTCAAAAGCATCAATTCTTCGGTGCTCAGCTTTCTTTTTTTTTTTTACAGTGACATTTTATAACCTTCATTTATTCACTTAATGATTATTCCTTGTCCTGTGTTACATAAGACATCAATAAATATTGAGGTTTTTGTACAGCAGGAGAATAAAATACATAGGTGGATGTCACAGAACTTCAGCTTTCTTTATAGTCCAACTCTCACAGCCAAACATGACTACTGGAAAAACCATAGCCTTGACGAGATGGATCTTTGTTGGCAAAATAATGTCTCTGTTTTTTAACATGCTGTCTAGGTTGGTCATGATTTTCTTTCCAAGGAGTAAGCGTCTTTCAATTTCATGGTTGCACTCACTATCTGCAGTGATTTTGGAGCCCAAAAGATAAAGTCAGCCCTGTTTCCACTGTTTCCCCATCTATTTGCCAGGAAGTCATGAGACCGGATGTCATGATCTTGGTTTTCTGAATGTTGAGCTTTAAGCCAACTTTTTGCACTCTCCTCCTTCACTTTCAACAAGAGGCTCTTTAGTTCTTCTTCACTTTCTGTCATAAATGTGGTGTCATCTGCATATCTGAGGTTATTGATATTTCTCCCAGCAATCTTAATTCCAGCTTGTGCTTCTTCCAGCCCAGCGTTTCTCATGATGTACTCTGCATATGAGTTAAATAAGTGGGGTGACAATATTCAGCCTTGACGTACTCCTTTTCCTATTTGGAACCAGTCTGTTGTTCCATGTCCAGTTCTAACTGTTGCTTCCTGACCTGCATACAGGTTTCTCAAGAGGGAGGTCAGGTGGTCTGGTATTCCCATCTCTTTCAGAATTTCCCACAGTTTATTGTGATCCACACAATCAAAGGCTTTGGCATAGTCAATAAAGCAGAAAGAGATGTTTTTCTGAAACTCTCTTGCTTTTTCGACGATCCAGTGGATGTTGGCAATTTGATCTCTGGTTCCTCTGCCTTTTCTAAAACTAGCTTGAACATCTGAAGTTCACAGTTCATGTATTGCTGAAGCCTGGCTTGGAGTCCATGGGGTTACAAAAGAGTTGGACACGACTGAGCGACTAAGCACGTCCACAGATACACAGAAGCTAAGGTTCTGGCATCAGTAACACACGATCCCTGACACCCACTTCCATGGGCCCTGGGTAGAGAAGCTGATGTCAGCCACAGCTCAGAAAGGTCAGACCCCCTTAGAAGAAGGGCCTCAGTGGGTACATCCCCAAACCATGTAATTATCAAGGAGCTGTCCTTCAACCACTCCTGCTAAGAAGCAGATTGTAATAGCCAGGTACCAAATTCCACTTCTGGAGGCTCATCTCAGCTTCCCACACCCCTATCAACATAATGGCATGTGATTAAACTGTCTTATTCTGTTAGCCCTTGAGGAGACATGGAAACAAAAAAAGTCATAATCCTACCATAAAGCTGTCATAGTTTGAGAGCTATTTAACAAATTGATTTCCCGAAAAGCAGCAGGTATGGCTGCATAGTATACACCACCCCCGCAAATGTTTCTCTAAGTGAATGCAAATTGGCCTCTAAAGAATTTGTCTAATGTGTTAATAAAAAGATTTCTATGACCAATGAAGCTGTGAAGTCCTACTTAAGAAATAATTCACGCTTTCCTAACTTCTCATTCTTTTTCATACTTTTGTATAAATAGGAAAGTTCAGGATTTCATTTACCTTGCATCGCAGTCACTTTGTTTGGGAGAAGAAAGTAACATCAACCAGTAACTTTCAAAGCAGTCCCACACAGAGTACAGACTGGCCGATGCCAATGGGGAGGGGGTTGGAAGAGGGATAGCATGGGAGATTGGGATTAACAGATGTAGTTTCTACATATAGAATGGAACACAGCAAGGTCCTACCGTATAGCACATAGGATATATTCAATATCCTATGATAAACCATAATGGAAAAGAGTATAAAAAGAAAGTGTGTGTGTATACACACACACACATATATAAAGGTTTTGTTGTTGTTCAGTTGCTAACTCATGTCTGATTCTTTCTGACCCCATGGACTGCAGCATGCCAGGCTTACCTGTATGTATATATGTATGCTTCGTTGTGCTATGCTTATTCGCTTAGTAGTATCTGACTCTTTTCAACCCCATGGACTGTAGCCCACCAGGCTCCTCTGTCCATAGAGATTCTCAGGTAAGAATACCGGAGTGGGTTGTGATGCCCTGCTCCAGGGGATCTTCCCAACCTAGGAACTGAACCGATGTCTCCTGCATTGCAGGAGGATTCTTTACCAGCTGAGCTCCAAGGGAAGCCCCATCAGTTCAGTTCAGTTCAATCGCTCAGTTATGTCTGACTCTTTCCGACCCCATGAACCGCAGCACGCCAGGCCTCCCTGTCCATCACCAACTCCCAGAGTCCACCCAAACCTATCTATGTCCATTGTGTCGGTAATACCATCCAACCATCTCATCCTCTGTCGTCCTCTTCTCCTCCTGCCCTCAATCTTTCCCAGCATCAGGGTCTTTTCAAATGAGTCAGCTCTCCGCATTAGGTGGCCAAAGTATTAGAGTTTCAGCTTCAACATCAGTCCCTCCAATGAGCAACTCCCCCCACATATACATATAAATCAACTATACTTTAATAAGAAATTTAAAATTTAAAAAAAAAAAAAAAAAACAGAAGGGTCCCAAAGCCACATCTACTCAGGTCAGGCCAGGTTCCCTAATGTCCACCCCAAAGTTGATTTATGGTCTTGAGAGACACATCTGGATGGTAGACAGCCCCACCCAGCCCGGAAGAATTATTAACCATTGTTATCTTGAACAGAGCTAACACAAACAGAGCTAGCACATGACGCTCTACTGCAAAGCTGGGTCTGTGAGCACCCTAGCAAACGGCTACATTCCAGTTTGAGGTGCCACTGAAGGCCCCCCAGAGCAAATTCCAGACAAGCCAGATAAAAAGATTTTCAAATGGAATTATTCCGAGTATTTCCTCCAAATTTGGTGAAAATCTCCATGATGCTTTTCCTGCAACAGGAAATAAAGAGAGCTTTCCTTTTATGTCAATGTCTAACTGATCAACTATATATGATTTCTTTCTAGTCCTAATGGTCAATACCTAATTCATTTTGGGTTAGTTAGTTTGGGCAGATTTCTTAATTGAATTTTTTGAATGGATCATACACACATATATTTAAAAAGTCAAAGTCAAAATCGACAGTGGATACTTTCTCTTCTTCCCTCACCTCCTTCCAATACACCCCTCATGGCAACACCAACTGCCAAGATGCTAGGGAAAAGTAACCCAACCCAAGTACTGTTATGGACCTTGCTTTCCTCCACCCCCACCCTGGCCCCCGCCCCACACCAATTAACAAGATATGCAGGGAAATAAAGATAGGGGTATTTGGATAAACATATGCATGTATTCATATAGAGCTACTTAACTGATTTTAACAGCAACACATATGCCATTATTTAGCTTACCACAATTTAATAAAACGAGCTTCCCCCAGTGGCTCAGCGGTAAAGAATCCGTCTGCCAGTATAGGAGACGTGCGTTCAGTCTCTGGATCAGGAACATGTCCCGGAGAAGGAAATGGCAACCCATTCCAGTATTCTTGCCTGGGAAATCCCATGGACAGAGGAGCCTCCCGGCCTAGTCCATGGGGTGGCAAAAGTCAGACATGACTGACAGAGTAAGCAATGACAATTTATTAAAACAGCCCCTAGTAATGGGCTATCAGGTTGTTTATAAACCTCTTCAAGTTCAAAGACTGCTACAATGAATAACCCTGAAATTAGTCATTTTGCACTTGTGGGACATCACATGCAGGAAAAGCACCTGGGGGCAGAGTTGCTGGATAAAAGGTCATTTGTGTGTATAATGGTGATGAACATAGCCTAATGCTCTCATAGAAACCATACCAATCTCAAATCTCTGCTAGTGACACCTCAGGTTACCCAAATCCCCATAGTCTCACCAACTATTCACAGCAGAATAGCTATGCATGCAAGCAGAGAGAACAATGAGAAGTTCAGGGCGCTGGTGTGGACGAAAACTTCCTTCACTTCCCTCCACTAACTCCCAATCCCATCTGCTTCAAGACAGCAGAGCAATGCAGATCACTGGACTCACAGGCAGAAAGAGCTGAAGTCCCATCTCTGCCACTCGGAAGCTGAGTGACCCTGGAGAGTCTGAATATCTAAGTTCTCTTAAACTCAAGTTTCCTCCTCCATAAAGTGGTCACACATGCATGTATCCTTCTACTAAACAACTACACGCTGGTCCCTCCCCATGCTGGAATGCAGGGAGAATTAAATGAGACAACCACAAACCATGGCCCCATAAAGCTCAGCCAGAGTTCCCAATGGCTGCGTCCAACAACCAGTAAGTAATCCTTCCAAGCCCAAAGAAGAGAGAATGGCAATAGGACACCTGACCCTGTTCGATGCCTGGCTGCCCAGAAATGTTCACTCTGTGCCCATATGGTGTGCCGGAAACCAGTTAGACAGGCACGGGGCCACACTCTGGTAGGAGAGAGAATGCGTACAGAATTTTTATTACAGTTGATGATAAAAGGCTGTGAAGAAGATAAACAAGATGGAAACTAAGACAGAACAGAGACTCCCGTATAGATGGTAGAGTAGCTACAGTTAGCGGGGAGGGTTGGGAGGGGGTGCCTGCCAATTGGAAACCCTGTCAAGGAAAAACTTGCTACTCAACTGTAAGATGCCTTCAAGATCCAAGCAACTTTGGGGCCAAGACAAGGGGCTACAGAGGGTGGGGGTACTGGGGCTTGGTCATTTCTGCCCAACTGCTAAGTCATTTCAGTAGTGTCCGACTCTGTGCGACCCCATCCCTAGGATTCTCCAGGCTAGAACACTGGAGTGGGTAGCCATTCCCTTCTCCAATGCATAAAAGTGAAAATTGAAAGTGAAGTCACTCAGTCATGTCTGACTCTTCGCGACCCCACGGACTGCAGCCTACCAGGCTCCTCTGTCCACGGGATTTTCCAGGCAAGAGTACTGGAGTGGGGTGCCACTGCCTTCTCCATTTCTGCCCAAAGCCGTTCTCATATAATAAACAATGAGCCAGCTTTTCTCCAGAGTTTCCCATGGGGTGGGCTGGCACTGTGTCAGGTCTGCAGTGAGTTTGGAGGCTCTCCCTATTCAGTCTTGCCTTCTGTCCCTTTATCTGTCACAAACTAACTCCCCCTCTCCTGATGTGCACTCTTTGCACCAGTAACTCAGCAACTACACCCCTGAACTGACATAAATAGGGTACCCTGTTGGGTTCATCAAGGCACCCTCTTCATCTACATCAAACCCTCCTCACCTTCCTCATCAGCTCTTCCTGTCTAACCAAGCTAACCCGCCCTCCACAATAGGGCTCTCAGTCTCAGCCTTCTTCATGAGCACTCCTGTTTATACATGCCAGCATCCCAATCTTGCCCACTTTCTGCATCCACTGATAATGCCAAATTCTCAATTAATAAGCGCAGGCACTCTGCCCAACTCATCACAGGCACTGGCCCAAGTGATCATCAAAATCACCTTACGGGGCAGGTAGGTACTCTTGCGTTCAAGAAAGAAAACAAGAGAGGGAGTGCAAACAGGGAAACAGAGACAAAATGAAAGAGAGGGAGAGAGAGAGAGAGAATCACCTCCAGAAGACTAGACTTAATTTAAATAATGTGTCTCAGGTTCAGTCAACGGCAGAGAAGGAACTCACGCCTCTGGTGACATACACCATGACCATCTTCACTATCTTCTACAAAGTCTTTAAAAACTTGGTACCCAAACCCTGGGAATTCCCCAGTGGCCTATACAGTAAAGCATCTGTCTACAATGCAGGAGACCCAGGTTTGATCCCCAGGTCAGGAACATCCTCTGAAGAAGGAAATGGCAACCCACTCCAGTACTCTTGCCTGGAAAATCCCATGGACGGAGGAACCTGGTAGGCTAAAGTCCACAGGGTCGCAAAGAGTTGGACATGACTGAGCCACTTCACTTTCACTCACCCAAACCCAGCCACTCCAGGAATCCTTCTCAAAAAAACTGAAATCCTCAAGTCCCTGGAATCTCACAGGCAATCTACATTAATCCACATTTGCTGACTCTTGGTTTTGAACCTGTTCTGAGAGGTTTCCCATGGTCTAGTTTGGGTTCCCACTCAGAGCTGTGAATACTCCCGGATGGGAGGCCACCCCTTTCATGACTCGTCCATTTCCTGCGGTACTTGGTGTGAGACTTCCCACAATAGGATCCAGGTCTGGAAGCTCCTGTCACGTGCAGAAAGAGCCCCTCTGGACTTGAACACGTTTCCTGTGTTTTTCCTAAAGTCACTGGAGTGGGGTAACTACTGGCTCACAGAAAACCCACACTCAAATGACTGTATTTTTGAAGAGACTTAAACGCTCCAAACAAAATCCTCCAAGGAAAAACTAAACATAGGTTCACTTGAAAGAACAGCCGGCCACTTCCCAAAGGACACACACAGACACAGCCCTGCATGCTGACCACGGTATGCTAACAGGGAAACAGCAGGTAAAACCACCACTACCCCCACACCCCACCCACACCCCCACATTAGTAACAGGAGAGATGGCCATGGCCTCATAAGACAGAAAGCGACCCTTCTGTTTGAGCCACTCGGAAAAATCCAGAAAACATCTCCAGTCACTGCAGAAGTCAGGAGAAAACAGTGGCAAGTGGAGGCCTGGCTTTCTCATGGCTGCTCTGTCGCCGGGGAAAGTCACAACAGTGAGAACAACAAGACCAAGTCATGCCGTGTCTGCTGGTACCACAGGGCAGTTTCATCTAAACCATGGATGAAGTTACAAGGTTTTTAAACGTCACCAATATAACAACATATTCTAATCACAGCCCCAAGATGATAATCACATAATTCCTACTTTGTGCAGCAAGGTTATTATTAAATGCCTAGACTCAAATGGGAAGTCTTTCTTATAACTAAATTTACCATGTTTTTTAAATGTGGGTTTATTGGCTCACTCAATGCCAAACCGGAGCCTCAACTCTTTTCTTAGTGTTTTTCAAGAAGTCTTCCAAAATTCAGAAGAGGGTTAAGTCCTAACTGGAGAGAGGGCTCCAAGAGCACAACAGACCGTAACAGACGCGAGAAGGGAACATGATGTCCTCTGATGAGCGGGGGGCGGGGGGGAAAATTCAAAGGGATTTCCAGTTTAGTTTGGCTACTGAAACCATGGTTTTTAAAAAGGCCACAAATTTCAAGAGTACTCCTGAGACAGCCGAACAACCCCAGGGATAAAGGAGCTGTTAACTGTCATCTGCAGCAGAATTTGGATGTTGGTTAACCAAAGAGCATGGGAACTACACATTTCCTAAAAGGGGGAAAAAAATACATCCTTGACTTGGAATTGAAAATTACAGTTCCATGGAGAATTGACTACTAATTCTAGGCCAATCCATAGCAACAGCTGTTATCTGCGCTTCATTTACATGTCACCCATTCAGAAAACTGTCCTGAGCCTGAGCGAAGGGTGTTATGCTCATTCTGCTGTGGCCATAAGCGCCCTGGCTTCCAGACTGGAGAGGCTGTCAATGCTCAGCCCAGCTGTCTGCAGCCACGATATTCATCTTTATAGCCCGACTTTTGCGATGCAGACTGCAAAGAGCAACTCCACTTTACGGAAAATAAACACACCTCGATGGCTCCATAATGACTCGCTTTTTCAGCCCAGGTGTGACATCCCCGTAATTAGTCAGCAAGACACCTTGAGCTTCGTTAGACCTAAAAACAAATCCGTTTATCTGCCATAGAGGAGCTATTCACACCACATGGAAAATTAAGTAAGGAGGGGAAGAGGGAAAAAAAGCTTTCCACTCAAAGACAATTTGGCTAATAGATCACATATGTTCAGCTTTGTCTTCCTCTTGCCTTTTTTCTGGTTTTCAATTTTATTACCCTAGGGTATTTGCACCAAACAGAATCTTCTTCGTTGCTTAGAAATTAATCCACCCCTGCCGTTTTTTCCTCATTTGAGTCATAATCCCCTGTTTGTGACATCACAATTAGCCACTTGTGGCGATGATTATAAAGTCAGGAACAAAAGACTATGATTTGGAGTTGGAAATGAAACAGCGGGAACATTAACCACTGGGCAAAGAAGTTCCGCGTTTCAAATAACCGTACCCAGGAGTGAAGAAGAATTGAAGGGTAGGAAAGCAGAGCAGGACAGAAAGCTCTCTAATAGGGAGGAACTCACTTTTTTTTTCATTATTTTTTTTTAATTGAAGTGTAGCTGATTTACAATATTGTGTTACTTTCTGGTGAACAGCAACGTTTGATTCAGTTATATATACATTCTTTTACAGAATCTTTTCCATTAAGGTTATTATATTTACTATAGCAGCCTGTGCTGTGGAAAAAGATGGGGGGGTGTGTGTATAAAAACACAATGGGCTACTACTCAGCCATAAAAAAGAATGAAACAATGCCATCTGCTGCAACACGGATGGATCTAGAGACTATTATACTAAGTGAGGGTTTCCCTTGTAGCTCAGAAAGTGAAGAATCCACCTGCAATGTAGGAGACTCGGGTTCAATACTTGGATTGGGATGATCCGCTGGAGAAGGGCATGGCAACCCACTCCAGTGTGCTTGCCTGGGAAATCCTATGGACAGAGGAGCCTGGAGGACTACAGTCCATGGGGTCACAAAGAATCAGACACAGCTGAGTAAAGGGGAAAGGAGGGACATATTGGGAGTAAGGGATTAACAGATGTACACTATCACATATAAGATAAACGAGGATTTACCGTAGAAACCACTTTTTGACGGGAGGCTCTAAGAGAACTTAATTGAACCGATAGGTTTACCTGGTGAATAAGTTCCAACTATATGTTTTTTGCACTGTCTCACTGTTTTCAAAAAAAAGTTTATGTTGAATAGGATAAATAACTCCTATACATTCTTCACCCACACCCATCATTGTCACCATTTAGCTGCACCTGCTTCATATTCTCTACATACACATTTTTTACCTGAATCATTTGAGAGCAAGCTGCAGGCATCACACCCCTTCAACCCCAAATACATCAGTGCATTTCTTGAGAATTGGCACATTCTCTTACATAACTATAGTACAACTATCAAGTTCAGGAAATTTAAATATTGCCATAATTTAATTCACAGTCTATATTTGAATTTCAATCATCCTTCAAATCTCATGTCATTTGCTTTCATTCAGTTCAGTTCAGTCTCTCAGTCGTGTCCAACTCGTTGTGAACCCATGGACTGCAGCACGCCAGGCTTTCCTGTCCATCACCAACTCCCAGAGCTTGCTCAAACTCATGTCCATCAGGTCGGTGATGTCATCCCACAATCTAATCCTCTGTCGTCTCCTTCTCCTCCCACCTTCAACCTTTCCCACTATCAGGGTATTTTCCAGTGAGTCGGTTCTTTGCATCAGGTGGCCAAAGGATTGGTGCTTCAGCTTCAGCATCAGTCCTTCCAAAGAATATTCTGGACTGATTTCCTTTAGGATGGACTAGTTGGATCTCCTTGCAGTCCAAGGGACTCTCAAGAGTTTTCTCCAACACCACAGTTCAAAAGCATCAATTATTCAGTGCTCAGCTTTCTTTATAGTCCAACTCTTACATCCATACATGACTACCGGAAAAACCATAGCTCTGACTAGATGGACCTTTGTTGGCAAAGTAATGTCTCTGCTTTTTAATATGCCATCTAGGTTGGTCATAGCTTTTCTTCCAAGGAGCAAGTGTCTTTTAATTTCATGGCCGCATTCACCATCTGCAGTGATTTTAGAGCCCAAAAGCCCCCCAAAAATAAAGTCTTTCAATGTTTCCACTGTTTCCCTATCTATTTGCCATGAAGTGATGAGATCGGATGCCAAGATCTTAGTTTTCTGAATGTTGAGTTTTAAGCCAACTTTTTCATTCTCTTTCACTTTCATCAAGAGGCTTAGTTCCTCTTTGCTTTCTGCCATAAGGGTGGTGACATCTGCATATCTGAGGTTATTGATATTTCTCCCGGCAATCTTGATTCCAGCTTTCGCTTCATCCAGCCTGGCATTTCACATGATGTACTCTGCATGTAAGTTAAATAAGCAGGGTAACAAATATGCAGCCTTGACGTACTCCTTTCCCAATTTAGAACCAGTCTGTTGTTCCATATCCAGTTTTAACTGTTACTTCTTGACCTGCATACAGATTTCTCAGGAGGCAGGCCAAGTGGTCTGGTATTCCCATCTCTTGAATAACTTTCCACAGTTTGTTGTGATCCACATAGTCAAAGGCTTTGGCGTATCCAGCAGATGCTGGCAATTTGATCTCTGGTTCCTCTGCCTTTTCTAAGTCCAGCTTGAACATCTGGAAGTTCACAGTTCACGGACTACTGAAGGCTGGCTTGGAGAATTTTGAGCATTACTTTGCTACAGTGTGACAAGAATGCAATTGTGCAGTAGTTTGAACATTCTTTGGCATTGCCTTTCTTTGTGATTGGAATGAAAACTGACCTTTTCCAGTCCTGTGGTCACTGCTGAGTTTTCCAAATTTGCTGGCATATTGAGTTCAACACTTTAACAGCATCATCTTTTACGAGTGGAAATAGCTCAACTGGAATTCCATCACCTCCACTAGCTTTCTTCGTGTTAATGCTTCCTAAGGCCCACTTGACTTCACATTCCAGGATGTCTAGGTGGGTGATCACACCATTATGGTTATCTGGGTCATGAAGATCTTTTTTGTACAGTTCTTCTGTGTATTCTTGCCACCTCTTCTTAATATATTCTGCTTATTTTCATTACTAGCTCGTATTTCAATAATCAAGAAAATGAAATCAACATCATTTTTTAACTCTCCTTGCTGGTCAACAAAAGTATTAACCCAAAACTCAAGATTTAAAAAAGAAAGAAATTTAAATCTGGGGTAAGAGAAATCAAAACAGCTACCATTTATCTGATGCTTACTATGTTCTCATATCAAACATTTTATATGAGTTAGCTCATTTATGCCTCATTAAAATAAAGAAGAAAACCTCAGACTTCCTTGGTGGTACAGGGGATAAGAATCCACCGGCCAATGAAGGGGACATGGTTGAATCCTTGGTGTGGGAAGATTCCATATGCTGCAGAGTGACTAAACCTGTGAACCACAACTACTGACCTTGCACTCTAGAGCCCACAGGCCACAATTACTGAAGTCTGAGCACTTGAGGGCCCTCGAGCTGTAAGTACCGAGCTTGTGTGCCGCAACTGTTGAAGCCCACTGGCCTAGAGCCCATGCTCCGAAACACAAGAAGCCACCACAAGGAGAAGCCCACGCACCGCAACTAGAGAGTGGCGCCCGCTCATCCCAAGGAGAGAAAAGCCCACGGAGCATCGAAGACTCAGCACAGCCATAAATTAATAAAAAACTGCATGGGGCGGGAGTGCTTATAATCCACATTTTATGAAAGAGGAATGAAAACCTATCCCCAGAGAACTTACCATATATGAGAAAATATATCAAGGTGAAACAAACCTAGACTTATCCCTATGACAAGGATGCCTCTAAGGAGCGGAATTAAAGCTGGTCCTAGCAGGCACTCTGACATGAATAGATTACGGAAATCCAGTCAACCTTCAGGACAAACTACTAAATGCAGATCAATACGCCACTGTAAATGAAGACTGCAATTAAGAATGCAGATTGTGGGGTCACGGCTGATTGTAATGTTTCAGCATTTGATTATCACAGAATATTCCAATACATGTCCTGCCCTCGGAGCAAGTTTTATGGTTGGCTGTACAATGGGCAGCTTCTATGGCATTATTAACTGCCTATTTAACAGATCCAGGAATGCCATTTATTCTAAACATAGAGTAAAGGTTTTAAAAGCAAGAAAAGAAGCTTTTCACAGGCTAAAAGCTTTTAGGACGGGATGGACCTTAAATCGCCTATTTCACAAAGACAGAAATGGCTCCAGGGAAGCTGGGACATTATTACATTTTTTTTAAAGAACATAAAGATATAAGATTAACTCAACCAGACACAAAATCAAAGCTGTTCACCTAAAACACGTTGTGGGAAGAAACAAAAACTCATGACCTACAAGCCATGGCCACATTTGAAAAATAATGATTTCTACTCCACTTTTATTTCCCATTAAACACATTCCATGATGCACCTGACATATGCCATGTACAAATTTCCATCACCCAGCAGGTTATACATTGCCACCAAAAGCCACACGGGTACCAGTATCATTCTTCTGCATCCTGCATCTCTAGTCATTGCCACCCAGCACTTTTGTACCAGAAGCTAATGATCAGAAATAGGTACAGGAAAAGTCTGCTCACCAATGAATCCCGTATTAGGGGCTGGTATCTACCCATGTCTTCTTTTTTCCCTCTTCATCACCTGTGTCGGTGGTTTTCTGAGTTTTGCTTTGTTTTCCTTTCGGTTTTTAAAGGAAATGGAGGACTTTCTTCAAAAGCAGCCAGTGGGTCACCCCCATATTTTGCCTGCCCCACAGTTTATTACAAAGTTGAATAATTGTAATTAAAATTAACTATAAAGCTAAATAATTGCCAACAATTTAAAATCTTTAAAAGCTTTGCCTAAAAATCCAGATTTCTGACTTCTGTTGAGACTCAACTGGGCAACGCTGGGTATACAACCAGCCAGGGCGCTGCTGGTCAATAGGAGTGCCAGCCGCCACCACACCCTCCCCCAGATGAGGACCCATCCATACACCACATCCTGCCACCCCCTGGCAGCCTACTTCACTCACCCTCACCCTTTCCTATGATGACCAAATAATCAGCTAAAACAGGATGCCTTTGAGTGTGAAGAGGAGGGAGTGTTAATAATTACACAAGCACAAGCTGGCATTAGCAGGACATATGGTCACCCTACTCAGGTTCCCAGTATTGACTCTGGCTTCAAATCTCTGCAGCAGGCACGTCTTTGTTCTTTTCCAGCCCGAATACTGTGGTTTGCTGTGTTCATCAGTTTTGCTTTGGGATTGAGAGGCTGGGATATTGTAATGTCTAATTAGTACATTGCTTAAGGGGACAATCGAAATTGAGAAAATGTTCCAGTAGTGGGGCAGTTGAGGAAAAGTGGGACAAGATGAAGGGGCCAAAGTGTCAAGGATTTTTTCTTCTCCTGGGGATCTTCCTAAACTTTCCATTGAATTCGATTAAACCTAGTGAACCTCTGATTACAGAGGTTAGCTGGAATCTAATGAAGAAACTTTGCAACCACACTGTTAAGGTTCTTCGAGTGCCAACCACAGTCACACTCATCTGGCTGGTGGTAGGGGTGTAGAACGCATAGAATCTTTTAAGGAAAAGCAATACAAGCTCCACTGAAACTAAACAACTCCTCAAAAAACCTAGCACTCATCCTGTCGTCCTGATGAGTTATCAAGAGCTCCTTTTATAATGAACTCAACGCACAGTTGGATCCCCTACCAAATGCAGCAGCCATTAGCTTGAAAACAGTTTGAAATGCTAGAGCTTTGGAGTCATGTAATCAAAATCAATTAATGTACCCGTTTGGGACTTTTCATACACGTCCATCCCTAAGGCAGCAAGCTTTCCACAGTATCCAATTTGACTATGGCACAGTCTTGCAGTGTTTCTATCAGACTCTACAACCACATCAGCCTGGTGAATATCGGGTCCTCATGAATCTCTCTCCTTCTCCTAGTCATTTAAACTTAACTTAGCGATGATTGTCTTCATTAAAGGGGGAGAAAAGAAAGCCACTATTCCAGAAAAATGTATGAGTAAGAAAAAAGAAAAAAAAAATCTAATACAGAGATTTGTATTGAAGAGTGGACATTCAGAGGCATCTGTAACTTAGGGGTGGAAAATACAGTCTCAACGAGTACAGTAGGTTCTAGGACAGGCATTTTCTTTTGGAAAACAAAAATAAAGCTTTATCCCTGGTGGTCCAGTGGTTTAAGACTCCACGCTTCCAATTCAGGGGGCCCAAGTTCAATCCCTGGTCCAGGAACTGGATCCCACATGCCGCAACTAAGAGTTCGTGTGCCAAAACTAGAAGATCCTGCCTGCTGCAACTGAGACAAGGTGCAGTCTAATAAATAAAGAAAATAAGAGTTTTTAAATACATAAAAATAATAAAGCTTCAGTCAACCTACCAACAGAAAGTGGAAGAACAAAGGGTTACTTTCAATAGTTAACAAAGGGTTACTTTCAATAGTTACCAAAGTGGCACATGGTTATAACAGGATTGCAAAATAGCTCAGGAAATTCTTTTCTGAAAATATGGGATGACAAAGTGAGAAACTTGGAAGCCCAGATAGGAGATGCACTTCAGGTTCTGAGTCAGTGAACTTTTTATTTCGGAGGTGTCCCTCTTGTTGAATGATACTTGGAGCTAGAAAGTTCAGAGACCCAAAGAGAAAGGGAAAAGATACAATGGACATAATTTCTTTCAAAATAAAGAGGAGGATGCAGGGAAATCCCATCAATCCCATTAGAATTGACAATTCTAGTCCCACCTGGCTCCTCCCTGTTCTTAACTCTTCTCTCTCTGTGGCTCGGACAGCTTTATTTGTAAAGAGCTAGACTACTGAGCAGGCGTTTTTTTTTTTTTGTTTGTTTTGGTTTTAATTTTTTTTTTTATTAGTTGGAGGCTAATTACTTCACATTTCAGTGGGTTTTGTCATACATTGATATGAATCAGCCATAGATTTATACGTATTCCCCATCCCGATCCCCCCCCCACCTCCCTCTCCACCCGATTCCTCTGGGTCTTCCCCGTGCGCCAGGCCCGAGCACTTGTCTCATGCATCCCACCTGGGCTGGTGATCTGTTTCACCATAGATAATATACATGCTGTTCTTTCGAAACATCCCACCCTCACCTTCTCCCACAGAGTTCAAAAGTCTGTTCTGTACTTCTGTGTCTCTTTTTCTGTTTTGCATATAGGGTTATCGTTACCATCTTTCTAAATTCCATATATATGTGTTAGTATGCTGTAATGTTCTTTATCTTTCTGGCTTACTTCACTCTGTATAATGCGCGTTTTAAAACACACATTGATGACTTCTTCCCTGGATCAAACATGAACATTTATTTACCCCTTCATCCATTTTTAAAAACTCACCAGGCTACCCCATCAGGCATTCTGAATGGTTTTCCCAGCTACTGGTTTTCAAAAAGACAGGCATTTTACAGGCCTCATCCATGTTCATTCAGCGCTGGGGCGGTCAATGGCACCCATGGCTTTGACGTAACGATGACTGGAAGCTGCCCCAGAGGACTCAGCGACTCCCAGCCACAGCCACAATGGACCAATTGGCCTGCACCCTATGTCTAATGATGATTAAGCATCCCATTTGCTCTACACGAGGCTCTGCTCAGGCCCTATGCACCGCTAGCTGTGTTTCCAAACGAGGTGTCTGTACCTCTGGGTATTGAATTTCCCAAACGGCCTTCATAAATTTTAATTCGGAGGAATTGCTGAACAGAAGCTACCTTTCAAAACTCTGCCGGTCACTTCCCTTCCCCTCCCATCCCATGGCCCAGTAATCATAAACACTGTTTATAACTGATGTCTGTTCTAGGTCTTCCACATCAAAGGGGGCTGCCAGTTTTTGGAAACTGCTCACACACAAGCAAGCCACTCTACCACTCTGGGACCCTGCACCTTAGAAATCAGATCTATTCCAAATCAAGAGGGAATGACGATGGAATGAGGCTAAGATTTAGCAACTGAGGCATGAATACGAAAGAAACTTTTAGACAGGTAATCACAGGGCAGATTTTAATCCCAGGGCTAACATCCAGGGCACTCCATTTGCATACATTATAATTAGTAAGTAAATACACATCAACCAAACCTTCACCACAGATCCAATGAGATTTTGATTCAGACTACCAAATGGGTTCACTACATGCTTCCCAGGTGGCACTAGTGATAAAGATTCTGCCTGACCATGCAGTAGACATAAGAGATGCGGATTCGATCCCTGTATCAGAAAGATTCCCAGGAGGAGGGCATGGGAACCTACTTCAGAATTCTTGCCTGGAGAATCCCATGAAAAGAGGAGACTGGCAATCTACAGTCCATAGCGTCCCACAGAGTCAGACACGACTGAACCGACCTAGCACGCATGCATGCATAGTGTTCCAACATCTGTATTTAGCAGCGTCACCTTCACTGAGCAAGTTGCTTTTTACCACTCTAAGCTTCACTTTCTCATCTGAAAAATGGGAAGACTAGAAACTGCCTCTGAGACTGTTGTGAAGATTCAATTGGTTGAAGCAAGTATCATATATAGCACAGAGTCTGTCCCATACTTAAGCTCATGTATGAAGTAGTAATTAATATTTTTTTAAATATTTATTTATTTTTGGCTGAGTCAGGTCTTAGCTGTGGCAAGTGGGATCGCCGCTGTGGCACGCGGGGTTCTTGCTAGTTCTGCCTCGTGATCTCAGTTGCCCTGGGGCATGTGGGGTCTTAGTTTCCTGACCAGGAATCAAACCCACATCCTCTGCACTGCAGGGTGAACTCTCACCCACCAGACCACCAGGCATATTTAGCTGTTCAGTCATGTCTGACTCTTTGCGACCCCATGGACAGTAGCCCGCCAGGCTCCTCTGTCCATGGTATTTCCCAGGCAAGAATACCCGAGTGGGTTGCCATGTCCTTCTCTAGGGGATCTTCCCAACCCAGGGATCAAACCAGTGTCTCCTGCATTGCAGGTGGATTCTTCACAGTTTGACCCACCAGGAAAGTCGCTACAATATATTCTCATCCAAATTAACTTTGAGGTTCATGGAAGACATGATATTCCTCACTCAGAATTCTCAATCACTAACAGGGGAAACAGGTAAAAAATGGCTGACCCATGTACACACAAGTTACTCAGTCTCTATTCCTGCTCTATTACCCTCTGACCAGGGAAGGCCTAGAATAGCCCTCTGTAGAAAAGTGGGAATTAGTAGCTTGTGATGAATAAACAGTACAAAGATGAAATACCACCCATAAACTATCCAATCTCCATGGACCTGATAAATGTTTCCAGGGGAGCCAACTGCAACACACTGTTAAAATATACCAAGGCTAATAAGACCAATGGAAATAAAAATTATTTGGTGGGCATGCATGCATGCACACGTGTGTATATGTGTGCGTATGCAAGAGAGAGAAACTGTAACATTCAATTGATTTACAGCTAAGCATTCAGAGAATGTACTAATTTCATAAACTTTAATAACTTTTCTAAATAAAGATTTCTGGTGCTCATCTTTATAGTTGTCAGAACTTAAGATTCTTTGGTGATTAATGAAAAAAATAAAATTTTAACCAATAAATTCTTAAGAGAATGACCAAACAAGTTTGAATCCATTTGCAAGAATGACCCTAAGACTGTGATCTAACAACTCAATGATGGTTACATTATAACTATGCTACAAATTAGGGTCTATGCTGTTAACAGCATCACATATGGTTAAAATGAATGAATGACAGCACTTTTCATCTATAGACCTGGGAAGATGTTTATGACTGACACACACACACAAATTATTATATTAAAGAAAACTCAAAATTTGTGCAAAATAAGAGTATAATAAATCTTTATGTACCCATTACCCAGCTGAAGAAAGTTTTTGAAAAATCAAGCCTAAATCTTGTTTCAGCAGAAACACTAGACATACCCTCATGGCGTCCCTCAATTATTTGAAAGGCAATACCAGATACCATATCAACTGTGAAACTCTATTAAATGGAGGGGAAAGGTAATATAAGGCTGCCTATAAAGCATAATCTTGTATTTTAAAAAGTCAAAAGTAGATATATATTAGAAAAAAAAAAAAAAGTCACCCAAATGGTAACACTGATAGCTATGGGTAAGGAGAATATAGGGCTATGGGTAAGGAGAATATAGGGCTATGGGTAAGAAGAAAATAGGGCTAAGTTTCCAGCTGGTGTGTTTTTAATCAACTACTCCCATAATGAACCAATCATACAGTACTTACATTATAAAGTCAAACTCAAATTCATCTTGTCCTTAAGAATATTTTAATACTAAAAAGGAAACAATCTCAGCAGTCATCTCCACTAGTAATAATCCAAATGTACTGATATATCTTATTTATGTATTTGCAAAGTCTTCTAAACCTTACCATTCTAGGTTAGTCTCCCCCTCCCCCACCCAAAAAGGATCCAGCAATGTAAACGTACTGTAAGTGGAAAAAAATAGTACGTACACAGGCAAGAACGCAAATGCAGAAATAAAGTTTGTATAAATAACCTTGCTTGCTATACATCACGTGCCAGTTTTTACTAGCAAAGAAATCATTATTCAAAAAATGTTAAAGAGTTGATGCAAATTTATAGGGCAACAGCGCTGAGTGACAGACATCTGTGGTCGGGTAATGCTAGGCTGTTTCTTGCTTTGTTGATTCAACAATCAGCACTGAATGTCTTCTGTTCTAATTTATTTTAACTTCTGCTTAATTAAATGCATAAAAGAACTAATGTGTTGGATTTGGGGATTTAAAACGACTTTCACCCAGCTGTTTTTAAATGCACCAGAAAATTTCTTGAATATAATTGTTCTTTTAGAGGGGGAGAAAAAAGAGCATACTGTAACCATGGCACGCACACAGAGAAGAATTATCACCTAGTGACACTCGCTGGCAACTTCTAAACAGTCACTCCCATTCAGAGTTTGAAAGGCATTCCAGGACTTCTCCAACTACTTCATAAGGTGATAGAGAAACTGCAGAAAGGAAATTAAAGGTCAAGATAAAATTATTTTAAATTCATTTGCAACCAATTCAACAATCAGGTGTGCAACAAAGAGGTGCTAAATAAACAGACACCAGCACCACATCAATTTAACTTTTTGGAAGAATGAGGACTCTTCTCTTTCGACCTCAACACCATAAAAATAGTGTATGTCATTTACACAACAGAAATAGAGCCACAGATGTAGAAAATGAATTTATAGTTACAGAGGGGAAAGGATGGGGGATAATTGGGGGATTGGGACTGATATATACACACTAGTACATATAAATTGGTAACTAATAAGAACCTACTGTATAGCACAGGGAACCGTACTTAATACTATATGGACCTATATGGAGAAAGAATCTAAAAAACAGTGGGTGCATGTATATGTGTAACTGATTCACTCTGCTGTACCTCAGAAACTAACACATCATAGAACAACTATAGTCTAATAAAAATTAATTAAAAAAAAAAGGAAAAATAGAGTACGCATTTATGCTTCCTGGTAGATCAGCAGTAAAGAATCTATCTGCCAATGCAGGAGACTCAGGTTCAATCCCAGGGTCAGGAAGATCCTCTGGAGAAGAAAATGACAACCTACTCCAATATTTTTGCCTGGGAAATTCCATACATGGAAAAGCCTGGCGGGCTACAGTCCATGGAGTTGAAAAGAGCTGCACATGACTTAGCGACTTAGCAATGAAACAACAACAAATAATTCTGGTTTTAGCTACGTAAGGTAATAGTAAAACCCAACACTGAAAGAGGAGGTAATAAGAATCAGTATCCAGATTGTTCTACTCAAGTCAACATTTCCCATCCAATCAAGTGTTATTTCAGAGTTCCATATTTAAGAAGATGATCACATAAGGTTTTCTTTTTTTTTTTTAAGGTTTTATTTTCTACTCAGTCTGATACCTAAAGCCAAGTTTGCACTCAATGCTGACTTATAGCAACTAGGATTTCTCAGATGGCTCAATGGTAAAGAATGCACCTGACAATGTAGAAGACTCAGGAGACAATGGTTCATCCCCTGGGTTTGAAAAATCCCTTACAGCAGGAAATGGCAACCTGCTCCAGTATTCTTTCCTGGAAAACCCCATGCACAGAGAAGCAAGGCGGGCTACAGTCCACAGGGTTGCAAAGAGTCTGACATGACTGAGCATGCCCACACAGTAACATCTATCATGTACTGCCCTCATTTAGCAGGCTGAAATATCACAATGGGATCCCATCTTTGAAAAGTCTCAAATCTAGTATTTTGGAATCATTCAAGTTCTTGGTTATTTACCAAAAAATTCAGAGTTTTAGAAAGAACCTTGACTAAGCCATGATTCCACAGAAATTTTAGTTCCTTTGAGAAAGTAGGAAGAACTAGCTTTAGAAGCAGGGACAACTTTTGCTTTACATACAGAGTCAGACACAACTAAGCAACTTACACAGAGACAACTGACAACTTTTGTTCTTCAAACTATGAGGTGCTCTAAGAAATAAGTGTTCTCTGAAAAGCTTTCACCCCATGTCAAGGAAAATTCTAAGACCTCAAACAATAATCAAATCACTAAGAAAAAAATGGCTTCCCATGAACATCTAAGTCTCTCCAGGATCCCACTTCAGCCTCGAGACCATCAAGTTCTCAACTGGAGTCAACTGAACCTTGCCTTTCCTGGCCCAATTCTTCCACTTTTCCAGTGTTTTTCTTTCATGTCTCCCCCAGGTAAGGGTGAGTCCAGAGATGGGTGAGATTTCAACAACCACAATGAGAACAAGAAACATCACGGAGAGGGTCTTCTCTGCTGTTCTACTTAATTATGTCTCAAAAAAAAAAGCAACCGTTTTTAAATGGCAGCATAGACTCGCCCATCACAAATTTGTGCCTGTTATATGAGAATTTGCACTAGGGCTAATGCCTCTGACTGGGACTCAGGAACATGCGTTACGCCTGAAAGAGATTTTAAATCCTGTGTCTCCCACAGCCAGTCCTCTTCAGGAAGGTTTATTTTTCATGTCAGAGAGGTTAATGAGTTAGTAGGTCTCCTCAAGGTCTAGCTTTGGAGTTTGACCATATGGCAAGCAGAGATAAGCAAGTAAAATATGTAATGCTGATCAATATGGGGGCAGATAATGCTGTTTTGAACACAGATTACAAGTCCACAAAGCTCTGTAGCATAATTTAAACAAATGTTACAAAACGCACTCCTCCCAAGCAAGGTGTTCTTAAGAATAACTTTGGTATATATGAAAGCCATGGTGACATTTTGAGACCGCTGAGAATGAGTTAATTCTCTGGCATCCTTAGATGATGCCTTGCTGGCCTGAAAGAATTTCAAGAAGAACTTGATTTTAGGATAAGTCAACCCCTTTGTGGGTTTTCCCAAGTATTTGAAGATTAGCCACAAACCTCCAGACTAAGTCCCAATCCTTCAAATTCAAATTTAAAAAGCTAACATTTAGAGAGCATTTACTGCAAAGCAGACCCCATATAGTTTTTCATTACTAACACTCTCCCAAGACACTGTATGAGGCAGGTGTTTAACCCCAACAAAGAGACGAGGAGACTATGCTCTGAGTGCCTGTGTCCCCCCAAAGTCTTATATTGAAATCCTAACCCCCCGAGTGACGGAAGTATGACTACGGGGAGGAGGATTTAGCCAGGAGAGCAAAGCCCTCATGATTTAAGTTAGTGCCCTTAAAATAAATAAGTAAATAGGTTAGTGCCCTTAAAACTGAGGCCCCAAGGCTTTCCTGGTGGTCCAGTGATTAAGAATCTGCCTTGCAATTGCAGGGGATGCTGGTTTGATCCCTGGTCTAGGAAGATTCCATATGCCACAGGTCAACTTGACCCTGGACTTCCCAGCCTCCAGAACTGTGAGAAATAAACTTGTTCATAAGCCACTCGGTTGATGGTATCTTTGTTACAGCAGCCCAAATGGCCTGAAATAGAAACTAATGCTGAAAGGGGCTGAATAAAGTTGTCCAAGGTCAAACAAGCCAGCGAGGCAGGTTTGGGACAGAAGTCGAGGTCGGCCGGACTCCCGGACTGAGGCTTTAAGCACCTTATCGCCAGCAGGAGCGGCCGCACACCCCTGCACTCGTTCCCAGACAAAACACCTTCTGACCCGTGGGACCTCCCAGCCCCACCTGCCACCTCTTCATTGCCAACCAGTCACCTGTGATGCCAGGACACAACACGTGTCTTCTCAATCTGGGCCAGTCTGTCTAATTTCTGCAGCAATGAAGGTCACATACATCAAAAAAGTTCTATAAAATGTTGTGATAAACCTATACGATGTAACTGATTATAAGCAGGAATTTCTTGATTCAAAGAAGAAACAGTCAAAACACTCATACATTCAACAGTATATTGTAAGTATTGGGGTCTCCTAGTAAACTTTTAAATAGACTGACTATCTGAAATAGACACAGAAATGCAATTAACTGTGGTGGTCAGGCTGTGACAGGCGTGAGAACAGGCCTGGAGTCCCTGCAGACGCTGACAGCCATGGGCAGGCAGCAGGTGTCACTGTGCGGTCATTACTATGAGGATGCTCAGTGTTCCTTCCAGCCTCTCAATTACAAGACCAGCACCCAAGCACGCCACACTGTTTGGAATTGGTCCTTCTGACTCAATTCTGGGCCTCAGCGAGTGACCCGTAACATCTCAAGCTCTAAACTACAAACACCATCCATCAATCCCAGAGGAAGGAAGGCAAAGGAAAAAAATCTCCGCTGAAACAAACGTTTCTGCACTTTTATTTCTGTTTTGATCTACACAAGAGCGGTTTTGATGAGTCCCCCCTTCAACCAAAAATAAAAATTGCAAATAACCAATTCAAAAGAGTGGCTAGAATCCTTTGCTCACAAGGACTGAGGAGTTGTCAATAATAAGAATGCAACGCACAGTGTTAGTTTTACCAGCGGACAGAATTATAATTATAAAGCATTTCTACATTAAGTAAAATTCAGCGTAATAAAGGAGCCAAAACAATCAGGCCACCGTTGATTTAATATATACTAAATAAGTATTCTGTGAATTAGGTGTGAGCAGAAAGCCTTATTGCTGCAGCTCATAGTAATTTCAGATAAAGAGGCGCTTGTGTGGTGGAGTGAATCCTCCTGGTAAATGAAGCCTCCCGTAACATACTTTTAACCCAAAATAATATCGTCTCTTGAAAATACTGAAGAGTCACATTTGTTGTGCTTTTACTAAAAGATCTCATTAAACTTCAGGAAGTGTCTACAATGTTCAGCAGAGGGTAATGCTCACAAAGTAACCTTTTAAAGAAAGCGATAAAACCATAAAACCAATTAAAGCTTTACACATTTCCTCTAATACTTTTTGTAAAATTTGCATAATTTCTGATTTGATAAAGGAAACTCATTTCTTGTCTCTCCCTCCCCCAACCTTGAGCCATGGTGTTATAAAGATCCACCCTTCAGGCTGCCATTTACTTTCCAAAAAAAACTCCACAGGCGATCAGGTTCTATTCTGAAGCTCTTGCAGAAAAGCCCAAAGAAGAATGGAAAACTGAAGAGGGCGATTTTCAAATTTTGCAAAGCAATTCTGTCCACACCCATTCCTATTTCTGCAGTGCCTTAATTACACACTCACTGACAAGTGTCTCTCTATACGTTTTGCCAAGCTCTCTCCCATTTTTCACATATTTAACTCTATGTATTCCTTTCCCCTCTCCCAGAAAGAACTGGTGGGAATGCCCTGAAGAAGAGATGCAGCCTATAAACACTTTGACATCTACCATAACACTAACAATGACACCAAATATTTGGACCTTCAATGTATAAGATGAATGTTAGTTAAGTCCTATTTAAAAGTTAATAGAAGTATGATTTCTTTCATTTTCCTACCCTTATGGACCACATCAGTGGATGAGAACAGTCTTGATCTCATGCAGGAATGGGCACACTTTTTCTGTAAAGAACCCAGATGGTGGCCACAAGGCCTCTATCGTACCCACTCAACTTCGCCACTGTAGCAAGACAACAGCCACAGACAGGAAGTCAACAAACAGTATGGCTGCGTTAATAAAATGTTATTAACAAAAATAAGCAGGGGGCCAGATATTTGCCCACTGGCTGTGATCTGCCAACCCCAGGTCTTGAGAATCAAGTCTTAGAATTCATAGAAATGAGGTTAAAGATATAAGCTGCCACTTAATAGTTAAAAGTGTGGGCAAGTTACTTTTTTCTTTGCTTTGGTTTCCTTGTCTATAAAATGCAGAGAGAGATGCCACCAAGACAGAACCCACCTCATAGAATTATTCTGAGAAGAGAATCAATACAGAAACAGAAGCTGGCACATTTTTAAGTACCAAAAAGTTCACTATAAACATTATTTTTAATGTTACTAACATCTTTATCCCGGAGTCAGTACCAAATACATATACTTTTATTTCTACTATGCCTGTTAAAGATGCCAGACTTTCTAGGAGAAGCTGGAAATTTTCTTTTCATCCTTATGTCAACACCTGAGAAACAAGTTTTTAAAAGAGATTTGTGGAGGTTAAAATGTCAAGCAGAACTAACTTTTTTTCAGTTTGTTGGGAATGAGGTTACCTTTTGAACTTATTCTTAAGATGTTTATGATTCGCTTTGGATTTGAGTTGTTCTAGTACTATTTGGAGTCACAGGAGAACATTACTCCTATTATTTTCAAAGTCCACCCCAAAGCAATTAATGCTAGTTTAACTCAAGCAAGAGGAAGTAGCAGATGGCTTGGCTTAAGTATTAATAAAATCACCTTTTAAATCACCAATTCAATGAATGAGTACATATTACCATTACAGAATTTCTTTACTAAATACAGGAGGTAATAGTAAATGAAAGTCATCCATTCATTCCAACTTCTACACCATTTTGGATCAAAAGGAAAAATCTGACATCAGACTTTCCAAAGTACCTTTTCATTGGTGATCATAACCAAATCTGTCTGGAACTATCTTTGGTATCACAAGTAGGGGGAAGGAGGTTCCAACCAGAATCTAGTGGAAAGAGATCAGTGAGGTTGCTCAGCATCCTATGATACATATGGTGCTCCCCTACAAAGAATTACCCAGCCCAAGATAGCAATTGTGCTAAGGTTGAGAAACCCTGCTTTAGTCTTTGAGAAAACCAATAATGGTATAAATCACTTATCAAGTACAATGTGCTTATCACTTCATTTCACCTACATAACAACTCTACAAAGTTGGTTTCCCTTTGGTCCACTGGCAGACGTCAGAAAAGATGGCACCGAGAGAGGTGAGGGTGGTCTGCCTGCTCCAGACACCAGGGACCCAAAGCAACTAACAGCAGAGAACCGAAAACATCCTTGGCAGGTTTACTACACACTCTTCGCAGAGGTGGAAAATTATTTGGCAAATGAAGACTGGTAGGTCTAACTTCAGAGAAATAAGATATCCAGAGTCTCTGAACTGCTATCAACAGAGAGTCCCCATCTCCATCAGGTCCAGAAGTAATTCAGACAGATAGCGGGAGGGGAGAAAACTCATCACCTTCAAACAAGGAAGGAGCCTTCCATAGCTCAGCAGTGGTGCCCTGATCTTGACCAGCCAGCATAAGAGGAACAGGGGTTTTATCGAGCTCCTGGGAGTTTATTACACTCTGCAGCTCCTTCTCCTTTATAGGATTTTCTGCCCAAACTCAATAGCCACAAGCATTCTGGAGAGAGGTTAACCTCGTTCTTTATTTACCAAGTAAGATACACAGCCACCTGCCTCTGGTTCCCAGTGTAATTAGCCACTAATGCAAAGAAAAGTGAGACTTCAAGAACCAGACTTCTATCCTTTCCAATATAATGTTATTTGATGTGATTTTGGGGACTTCTCGAATTCACACACAAAATTCCCAGTAAGAGAGCTTCATCTGTACATTTGATTTTTAGAAAAATAAAATCTTTAAACATGTCTTTGTGTGTTTTAACTCAGTGTCTTTGCTTTATACTTTTAAAGTCTGAATTCAGACCAAACTTGCAACTTAGCTTCCATAAAAGGTATACACATCTTTATAAAAGAACCACCGACTAAAACAAACCTATTTCTCTGGCTTTTTGCAGTAGATTGAAAACCACATTTCCAGGAAGAGGACTGTGAAAACACGGAGACAGACAAGTACTGCAGGTCAGACGATGTCTTTCTTGGATCCACATTTCTTACCTCTTCCAAGGTTCTCCAGTTCTAAACAGTATAAAGGTAAGAGCTCGCAAATCAAGATGACCCCCACCTACTACACAAGATTTCCTTTCCTTAGAATTTCACCCCTAACCTCACTGCAATACAAAAAAAAAAAAACACACACAAAACGAAATCTGACATTCCCAAGCCTTTATCGAGAATAGTAGAAAAGCTTTTGTATACATACGTATAAATAATATGTATGTGTTTGTATGCTTAGTTGCTAGTCGTGTCTGAGTCTTTGCAACCCTATGGACTGTAGCCCACCAGGCTCCTCTGTCCATGGGCTTCTCCAGGCAAGAATCCTGGGGTGGGCTGCCTTCCCCTTCCCCAGGGGATTCTCCCCATCCATGGATAGAAGCTGGGTCTCCTACAGTGCAGGTGGATTCTTTACCAACTGGGCCCCCAGAGAATAGTATGTACTATATATATTTTAGAAAACTTACCAATTTTGTTCTAACTAAAAAATTTGACATTTTGTTTCCACTTGTTTGATTTATTTAGTATGAATAGGATGCTAGATTTCTAATTTTTAAAAAATATAGATATGCAACAAGCAACAAAGGTTTCCTGTATAGCACAGGGAAGTACAATCAATATCTTGCAATGACCTATAATGGAAAATAATTTCAAACATAGTATATAATGTGTATACATATGATGAATTGCCTTGCTGTGCACCCAAAACATTGTAAGTCAATGATAATTTAATAAAATATATAGATACTAAGAAATAAACCTGACATTAAATACAAATCCCCCTATGACAATCCCCATTCAAACGGGTAATACTAATAGTAGTGCTAAGAATTACCAGAAAATTATTCACCAGAAGTACCAAAACAAACATACCTAACACAAAAATAGTGTTTGTCCAATTGGCTAACCTTCTTGTAACCCTTTAGACAGAAAATTCCTACTATTTTTCCATGTTTCCTTTTTTTAACCTTGAAACTGAAACTATCATTCGTTAAGTATTATCTACCGCAAAAAAGTAGAACTGTTTTTACTGAATATCCAAGATTTCTACGAGGTCACTTGATTGAAACAATATTAGTGAAAGGAAAATTATCTGGGCAGCCTCTTGGACTGAAGATTATAAGAACAGGAGATGGTCCATCAGTATTGACAGCTCTGATCCCAGTCGTCCCATAAATGAGGCCCAGGAATGTCCCTTTCTTTGGATAACTATGACTCAGAGCTGGAAATGAGATGGATGTGTGACATCAGCTCAACTGAAAGGAACCTGGGGAGTGGAAGCTTGGTAATAATCCACTTAATATGATACATATATGAAATCAAATCCATCCATTCACTTTCTGAGCTCATCACTGACAATTTAAGGAACTAAAATACCCAGACGCATTCTGCCAAAGCAGAAAGTGCAACATGACCAGTTTCACATTCATTCTCAGACCAACACAACCACAATTAATTTGAGGACTTTGAGAAATATATGCCTACCTCCTGTCGACCATTCATTCCAGGACCTGCTTTAAACACATGGTCTCCAGACCTTGTAGTAACCTCGTGAGATAGGAATTAGTTATCCCTATTACACACAGCAGAAGATGGAGGCTAAAAGAGATTATATCATCAGCTCAAAATCACATGATGATGTCCATTCCATATTCCATGACACCAGACATTCAGAAGTTAATGACACAGACACATCATGCTCTTGGTGGCAAGTACAATTCAAGTGGCAACACATGATTTCATACTCAAGTCTGAGTGGAATGTCAATATTCTTGTTATTTCCAATGAGATTGAAAACTCTATAAATGCGTCACCTCAGAAGGTACTGGAGACTTCAAGCTAAACCAGAAGCCAATGTTTGTATTCTGCATCTAGAGCACCTGCTCTGCCTGCCCTTGTTTACCTACAGACTGACAGCCAGACATGTCAAGTCACCATCATCTCTTAGATGGAGGATCTTTAAAAACTGCAATTGGAAGAGATCTTCATTCTGCATGCAAAGTACCAAATCAGACCCCAAAACTATCTCCACTCTGGCTCTAGAAAGGACTTTCCCAGGGTCCCCACCATTGCTGGCTTCCATTTAAAGAGTATGCCAAGGAAAGGAATCTGCTTATGGATTCAGTAATGAACAATTGTTCTTATCTATGTGACCCAACCGTTAACTTGTATTATGTATCTATTGCTGTGTAACAAATTATCCCAGGACAGAATGGCTTCTAATGACAAACATCACATTTCTGTGGGTCATGGATTCCAGGGCAGTTTAGTTGAGGCAGGGGTGGGGGTGGCTCTGGCTCAGGAGTTCTCACGGGGTTGCAGTCGGGGTGTCAACCAGGCTGTAGTCTAAGTGGCTGACTTTGAATGGAGGATGCACTCCACACTCACATGGCTATCAGCAGCAGGCCTGCTTCTCACCACATGAGCGTCTCTAAGGGCTGCTTGAGTATCCTCGATCAGGTGGCTTTCCCCAGAGTGAGTGACCAAGGAAAGCAGTCTCTTTAGAGACCGAATCTATAAAGGTACTATCACCTATATGCTTTCCCTTAGAATTGTGTCGCTAAGTCCAGTCCATACTCAATAAGAAGAGAATTAACTTCAGCTCCTGAAACAAAGAATATCAAAGAATTTGTGGACATATTGCAAGATGACTGTAAACTTATAACCCTAAGATGAGAAGATATTAGAGCTTCAGGAAAACTCTAGTCTATTAACCAGAAATTGAGACCTAGAAGTTTAGAACTGGTTTCTTTGGTTGGTCTGCTAAGTAGATCTCATTAAAAGTTAGCTGCAGCAAGGTGTGTATGATTACAAGGAAAGAAGATCACCCTTAATGAGGTTTTAGGCCTATACTTATTAAAATTTAAATTATTGGTGTTTTGAAAAGAAACTGGAAGAGATTGGTTTTTATGACAGACCATTGTTCCTAAACCATCATTCTCTTTTCCACAGTCATGTTTCAGAACTATTTCATAGGTGCTGAGTTTTTATGCATCTGAGACTGAATTCTTTACATAAGAATATTGATATCTATGCACAAATGGATATCTACCTTTTACTCACTCTATCGAAAGGACAACAAAAGCAAAGTGATTTGCAAACAAAGTATTTTATTTCCTGCAAAATAAAGGGGGTAGGATTTACAAACGAAAATGAAATAAACTTATTTTTTAATTTCTAGTGTTTGATATTTATAGCATAATAAAATGTCTCAGCCTAGAGTTATTCACCAAAGATGCCATAATTCTCAGAAATATTCAGCTGCATAAATGCTTACATATTCTGAACTGCCTCAGGCAGCCAGATAAATAAGACATACACAAGCACAAGAAAGAGCATATAGAAACTAGGAGAGAAATAACATATTCACCAAAGTCAAGACCTGCAACTACTCCATCCAGAAACAATTCCTTTCAACAAAAAAGGCCAACTTTCAAAAAAAAATAAATAAATAAAACGTTAGACTTCAGAATAGCATCAGCAATCAGTAAGGCCAGCTTTTTTAAAGTGGGGGGAGGGGGGGATGTTCAAACCTGCTTAATGAATCCTTTACAGTTTCCTATGTCCAATAATCCTCATTACTGTCAACATATGGTCGAATGTGGGCTTTCCTGGTGGCGCAGACAGTAAAGAATCTGCCTGGAATGCGGGAGACCTGGGTTCAATCCCTGGGTTGGGAAGATCCCCTGGAGAAGAGAATGGCAACCCACTCCAGTATTCTTGCTTGGAGAATTCCACAGACAGAGGAGACTAGCGAGCTAACTGAACTGGGTTGTAACTGAACACTAGGTAGGCATGCCTATTTTGTCCATATTTATTAAGCAGAAACTGAGGCACAGGCAGTTAAATAATTTGATCGCTCACTAGGTACATGAGCATTCATTAGGCAGTCCGGCTTCAGAGCGCACGCTTTTGACCCCTCTTCCTCACCGCTGTTCAAACTCTGTATGTAAGGCCTCTTAGAGAGTGCTTAAGCAGGCTTTGAGTTCAGATCTAACCTCAGTCGAAAAAGAAACTGAACACAACTCAATGCCTCTGCACCGTCTTTAGAAAAGGCCTTCCCAGGTGGCTCAATGGTAAAGAATCTGCCTGACAATGCAGGAAATGTGGCTTCAATCCCTGGGTGGGAAGATCCCCTGCAGTAGGAAATCGCAACTCACTCCAGTATTCTTGCCTGGGAAATCCCATGGACAGAGGAGTATGGCGGGGTAAGAGTCCATGGGGTCACAAAGAGTCGGACACGACTGAGAACGCAAACGTGCATTTAGAAATCACAAACTCCCACCTGTCCTAAAAACCCCAAAACAATCCTGTCAGTAAAGTTAACACTCATCTACTCAATGTTTCCAGAATTTCATTCTCTCTCAGACTATGTTCAAGGTTTCCACCATATTGACATGCTCCCTTATAACTCACACCTATCCTTATTTTAAAAATCAACTCAGTTCTTCCAATTAAATGAACTTGGTTTTTGTCCTTTTTTTTTTAAAAGAAATTTTACATGACATCCAGTTATGAAAAACTAGCATCATTTGATTCAGGTAAAAAGTCACCAGAAATAAGTCAATCATGGCACTTTCCCCCAAGGTTCAGATAGTGACTTCAGAATCCTTCTCAGCATAATGTTCCAGGCAGTCTGTACCTGCTAACCACCAGGAATATGCAAAATGAAATCTAGTGCCAAACTGTATAGAATTTAGTCCACTCTCCAGACAGAGGAAGAATTTGACACTTAGAAGTTTGTTTGTTTGTTTGTTTGTTTTTAATGTTTATCTGCCTGAGGGTTTTTTTTAGGAAGGGTGGGGAGTTGGAGGCTGTGACTGCTCAAAACCAGGACCCAGGTTCCTATTTTCTAACTCTCCTCTCTTCTATGCTCCACTGCCTGGAGAAACTATCTGCGAAGCCTTTTTCACTTTAAGGAACGTACTCAGCACCATCAAACCATCTTCCTCTCCAACAGAACAGAATGCAGTCGGTCAAGAGCTATCGAAAATTGAACTAGAAAGTACTCAAGTGAGAGGCACTGTTTGGACTTGCACACTCATTGCCTTTGTTGATGAAAGAAAACACACATTTTCGATGCCTATATGAAGCCCTGAGAACATCTAATCAAACTGACAGCTGTGGAGTTAAAAAAAAAAAAAACAACCCACCAGCATTCTGTCTTTGATGTTCATCAGGTCACAGCTCAGGACCCTTAAAAATAAGGGATCAGCAGGTCTCTGAAGCTGCAGGAGTCCCAGGGTGCCCCTGCCAGGCCGTGGGGCAATGTCAGAAAAACAGGAACAAGAAATGAGGCAGTGGCAGGAGAAAAGACAGCAGAACTCAAACAGAGAAGTGTCAGCGACTACTCCCAAAGACATCCTCCAGAGCAGGCCAAGAGAATGAGTGTTACATTCTTGGTCTGAAGACAGGCTCAGAAGTTAAATACCAAGGACATGGTGGGCAGAATCCATGTCTAAAACACAGACATAGGCTGAGTTCTTACTTAAAGACGATCCTTTCTTGGAAGCAGCAAAGAAACATGGGCCAGGGAGCACAACATAATGACCACAAGCCTCTAGCAAACATTTCTTTCCTTTACAAATATTTTATCTATTACGTGCTGGGATAGAGCAGTGAAAAAAAAGTGAATAAAGTCCCTGCCTCTCAAAGAATTTATATCCAAGTTGGAGAAATAAACAACAACAACAACAACAAAAAACACCTATCTTGGCTATAAATGATAAATAAAACTTGAAATCACAAGAGTGACTGATCGGGGTGGGTTAGGGGGCCACAGAAACCAGGGTGGCTAAGTTAGACATTTAGACCCCTACTGAGGGATGGAGAAATAGAAGATGAGCTCTAAGTGTCCTCCAGCTTTGCCAAGATCACAGAAAATAGTTAATGGCAGAACTGGAAGTTGAATCCACAGCTACCTGACTGAAGGGCCAGTCCAAGCTCCTGATCAGGATAGCACAATGCCTCCTATAACCCTGTACTTGTTCCTGAGACTCCCCTGGACACCTTCCTGTGGGGGACATCTGGATTCACAAGGTCCAACTGCAAGCCCAGCTCTGAAGATGGAGGAATTGGTAACCCACTTGGTCCAGGCTAGAACATTCCTGTCCTGGAGGCTTTCACAGCCCCTGCAAGTTAGGTCCACTTTCCATCCCATTACAGAGCCCGGAGTTTTTGTATTTCCCAAACATCTTCTTCATGGAGATGTCCACAGGGTGGGTATTCATTGTATGTGCCCAGGACAGCACAGCAACCCCTGTGGAAGTTCACACTCACATACCAGCAGCAGAAAGGCCAAGCCAAGTAGAGCCCCACCACTCAGCGGCCCACTTTTCAGAAAGCAAAGCACAGGCATCTCCACTGCCGACTGCTGTCTATCGGCCTGAGGACAAGGAGGCCCGCACAACACTCTCAGCACCCATGTGAACCACACTCACTAAGAAGAGAAAATCCAAATGTGCCGTTGTGAATAACTGCTTCAAAGTCTCCTGTATTCATTTCATTTTTAATCAACTGATTTCATTTTAAACTAAAAAAGCTGGAGGAAAGGGAGAAAGCACATCTAAGGGAGAAGAGGGCACAAGGAATTCTCTGAAAACAAATCCAAGATACAGACAATGATTTGGCTGTGAGCTTGTACTATTAAATAGAACATAAGCACCATGAGGGCGGGATCTGTTCGGTTCACTGTTCTACCCTGGGTGCCTGGTATAAAATAGGTTGTAAATAGTATCTGGAGAATAAGTAAAAATAGTGTTTCAAAAAGCAAATAAATAATGAAAAAAATTAAAGTCTATGAGGCCAGAAATGAAAGAAAAAAAAATATCCTCAATACACAGGAATATTGAACACCATCCAGGCAATTCATCTAAAACAAAAAATTAATGTTTCAAAATCACATAGAATTTGAATTCTACTAGATTCATCAAACAAAATCAGGGTGAACTATTAGGAGGTTGAACCTGGAGAAGAAACTCCTAAAAGTTAATTTTTTAAAATAATGTCAACGAAGGGGAACGGCCAGCATTAATGTCAAGTAATTGGCACTAGTACCTCCTCTTTGTTCTGGAAACCCATTCACCACAGGATTTGTTCCTTAAAATGCATTCTTGCTAGCTTCCAGTTTTGTGGAACAATCAGCTCTTAAATCATTCATATATAAACTGGAGGTTATACAAGCAACTCAATTCTACATTTTCTAATCCCTAAGACTTGGACCACTTCTGTGTCACCTCACCTTTTGCATCAGGAGTGGGATGCAGGTGGAAACCCTTTGATGAAATAAATGGCATCCACCAGTAAGAGTGAAACAACCAAACTGTGCACCCAGGCATTAGCATATATCAACTTGAATACGTCATCAAGGGAAACAACTGAGTAGAACTGACATTCCTTCTTCACTGAGATGTTTCAATAGTAACACTCACTCAATCATATCTTTAAGCACCTACTTGGTGTCAGGCACTGTTATAGGAACATACAGTATAGAAATGAACAAAACGGATAGTGTCAATCTTATATTAATCTACAGGATAAAGGAAGATCCATGAACAGGTAAACAAATATGTGAAAAAATGTAACTTACAAATGTGGTGAAATGCTGGTAAGAGGAGCATCAGAGATGAAATGAGAAATAGTGGAGGGAAAGAGAACAGTCTTTAAGGCAGTGCTATGCCATGCGTCGAAGAATTGATGCTTTTGAACTGTGGGGCTGGAGAAGACTCTTTAAAGTCCTGTGGACGGCAAGATCAAACCAGTCAATCCTAAAGGAAATCAGTTCTGAATATTCTTTGGAAGGACTGATGCTGAAGCACTAATACTTTGGCCACCTGATTCGAAGACTGACTGATTAGAAAAGACCCTGATGCTGGGAAAGATTGAAGTCAGGAGGAGAAAGGGACAACAGAGGATGAGATGGTTGGATGGCATCACTGACTCAATAGACATGAGTTTGAGCAAGCTCTGGGAGATGGTGAAGGATAGGGAAGTCTGGAGTGCTCCAGTCCATGGGGTCACAAAGAGTCAGACACAACTGAGTGACTGAACAACAACATGCCATGTGAAACTCAGGACCAACCGGGCCTCAGAGACTCAACCATCCCACCTGCAGGATTACTAGGCAATCAGGGTCCCTTCTGCCTCACATCTAGACAAGCTGATAACAAAGCATGGAGGAAGCCTTATTTGTCAGAGGCTGGAAGTTAAAGCCAATCAGGCCCTAGGTCACATGGACAGAATGGTCAATAGACCAGAAAGATGTTACAAATGTATATTCATTAACAACTGAGCCTCAAAATAGATGAAGCAAAAATGGACAGAATTCCGCCTATGTTGATCTATGAGAATGCACGTCAAGGGACTTTCCTGGTGGTCCAGTGGTTAAGACTTCTCCTTCCAGTGCAGAGGGTGTGGGTTCAATCTCTGTTTGGTGAGGGAAGATCGTACATGCCCTACGGCCAAAAAAAAAACCCAAAACATAAAACTGAAACAACGTTGTAAAAAATTCAATAAAGACTTAAAAAATGGTCCACTTTAAAAAAAAAAAAAAGAAAAGGAAGGAAAGAATGGCAAATACCTTCTCTACAGCATGTCCACAGCAGGTACTCACAGGGTGATGCAAAATGCTCTCCAAAGGTGGAATGGGAACAAGACCAGTCTCCATTTTCTCGAGTGATCACCACTTCCCAGACCCCATTCCAAATGCAACTCCCACATCTGATCCACATCTAGCAACAACCCTTAGAGGCACAAGAGTAAACCAAGGCCCAAAGAGACTAAGTTATTTGCCAAGGTCAAAGACTCAGGAAAGGTATGCAACCTCACACCCTCTTCATGCCTCTCCCGTGCTGCACGGGGCCTCCCATGAGGCCAGCCAAGAAAAGCAGGTCAAGAAAGACACCATTCAGTCACTCTCTGTGTAATAATAACTGACTGAATTCCTTAATTAGCCTTACATGTTTCCTGACAGCTCCCCCAGTCAACCAAGCATACACATGCTGTTTCCCGTAGGTTCTGACTCATGTGGATTTCACTAGAAAACCGGGAGCAGTCTGAGCCAAGGCTAATTCTAACCTCACAAGCAAGCAGATTATACAGCTTCCCTTTCACAGAGGCTGAGCCCTTACACTACAAAGCTGCTGTCCAGAAGAGCAAAGGAAATCAGAGTGGGAGACAACATATAGGTCTAGCAGGAAGCACAGGGCACAGTGAACCCCAACAAAACAAAGGAAGATACATACAACGCCTAGTTACAAATATTAGCTGGACTGTAAGAACCTTCAGTGCAGAGGTTGTTTTTGTTCACTTGTTCTCTTGTTCTCTCTTGGGTACCTAAAATAGGAATGCTTGGTACCTAGAACATTATAAATGAACACTTGGGGAATAAATGAAAGTATTATTAGGAGCAAGGAAAAAAAAAACCCTGAAAAAAATTAAATGTCCAGCAGAAAGATAGACATTGTTCCATTAACTGAGGATTACTATTGCAGCTGTTAAAAAATGACGAGCAATAGCTGAGAAGGTGTACTATCCATTATAAACCCTGCTGGAGAAGCAGACTTAAATGAGAAGTGTTCACAACATAAAGTGAACGAGTAGACAGCAAAACACCATGGACAATATATCCCTCCTATGCCTGTCTGGAGACCATGTCTTTCTTAGACATAATACATACAGATAGAACACTAGCAAGATGAAGAGCAAAATGCCAAGCCACTGCTATCTCTAGATGGTGAGATGATTTCTTAAATGTTCCTCTGTGTTTTACTTACAAGTACTTTTTTAAAAATTGCCTTTCCCCATCTCATATTTATAAAATGTTCTAGTATAAATACGAATTTGTTGGCTGACATAATTCCTACCTCCATGACATGTGGAGGTTGTGCCGTAAATCTCCCCTCCTTTGACAGGGAGATTCTGCAGCTGCCAAAACAGGCTTCTGACCCTTCACCCAGTGACAAATAGCTGGCAGTTCCTTTAGAAGAGTGGTTCCCCGATGGGGGGCATTTGTCCCCAGGAGGCATCTGGCAGTGACTGGAGATCCTTTTGGTTGTCCATCTGAGAGGCAGGGGAAGTGTTAGAGGCATCAGCTGAGTAGAGGCCAGAGATGCTCCTAAAAATCCCACAAGGCACAGGGCCGCTCCCCACAACACAGAATGACTGGACCCCAATGGTGCTGATGCGGAGAGCTGACTCATCGGAAAAGACCCTGATGCTGGGAAAGATTGAGGGCAGGAGAAGAGGACGCCAGAGGTTGACATGGTTGGATGGCATCACTTACTCAATGGACATGAGTTTGAGCAAACTCCGGGAGATGGTGAAGGACAGGAGAGGCTGGCGGACTATAGTCCATCGGGGTTGCAAAGAGTCAGACATGACTTAAGTGACTCAATAACAGCAAGAATAACAATGGTGCCGAGGTTAAGGAACTCCATCTGAGACTTTTAGGATGAAAATCTTTCTGTGGGGAGTCTAAAGGCCTATCCCAAAAAGAAAGAGGAAAAGAAAAATTATTATTAACTGTCCTTAAAATGCTTCATTACCAGCAGACCAAGTTTTACAGAGGACAGAGATGGGAAACATTTGTTCCTTTATGGCCCCTTAACCACTGTCCACAGCACAGAGCTGGGGCTCAGCACGTGTCCCATCCAAGAGAACACGGAGCTGCACTGGAGAGAAAATTCCAACTGCAAAGCCAGGCACATGGAGACGTGAAGATCGGCTCTAACAACAGCTAACACACTCTGTATCTGCAAAATGAGGATGAGAGCACTATTCATTTAATTCTTATATGACTTCCAGGGGATGATGTTTATGAAGCTTTTAACACCGTCCAAGATACACAAAAGCCACGACATTAAGAAGTGACCCACGAAGTTCAACGTACATACCTCCAAACTTCCAACAGGTGGGTGAATGGAAACTGCTTAGCTTCAAGCTCAATGCCAATGAATCCAGGGAAAGGCGATTCCCATACAGACCAGATGCCATCTCCTCAAGAAAGTTATGTCCCATAAGCTTAATCCTCCAGCCTCATTGGGCCTTTTCAGATATCCGATCACCAGTCAATTGGGAAATGTGGAAATGCACCAACATGTAAACAAGGCTGGTGCCCTCTACCACCAAAACTGTTTATGCAAGTTCTAAAAAAAGATTAACAATAGGACAAAATACAAAAAACTTTTCTCAAGTAGAAATCCAAAGGGGGGTAAGATTACCTCTGCTAAGAATAGAAATCAGTACTCAAGGACTTAATCAACAAACTCAACACCAAGACACCAGATGGTCTGCTAAGTATTTTGGGATTTTTATCTTACAGCCAACACACACATCTGGAAACAAATAGAAATTGTGTTTTTCCTTTAAAAATAAAAAGAGAGAAAGAGATTGTCCACCTACACCTGTGTAATTGAGGTCGATGAATAGGGTCCTAAAAGTATAAGGCAATGAGGAAGGAAATATAAACAGACACACAGATAAATGTATAACTCCTCTAAGTCATTAGAGTGAGCTGAATCATATAAACTTTTTACTAGACAACTCCACGGCAAAAAATGTATGTTCAAGTTGCTGAATCATTGTTCAGATGTAAATAGGATTCCTAAAACTTTTATTGGTAGTTTAAGTTTACAGCACAGAGTAAATAAAAAAAGCAAGCTTATAAAGCCAAACAGTGGTGAGAGGCCCTTGCAAAGGGACACATCTGACAAAGAAGCGCATTTACAAGTCAAGAGTCAGCACAAAGCAGCAGAAAATGATGGCATTAATAAATTTTAAAATAAAACTTGACTGCACATTTGATGATAAGATGTTTAGTTAATCTGATTATATGTTCACACCAGTGCTCGGAAACTATTCGGCAGAAAAGAACACTGCCGGTTAGAAACACATGGGCTCAAACACGAAACTTCTTGCTGGCACAGTCATCACCCTGAGGTCCCATGGTGTTCCTCATGAAAACTACAGATGCATCCAACAGTTGGAGACCTATCACATCCTGTTAAATTAGGTGCCAAATTCCCCTTTTCCTGGCCAGGGCCCAATCATTCATGAGCTCCTTTTTTTGGGGGGGGGGCAGGGCGGGGAGGCTGCTTCTCAGCAGTTTTGCACAGAACTCTCCACCACACTTTTCAAACATTAGTCTCATTCGACAAAAATCTTGTGTTACACATTCCAGCTGATGTTCCCGGGGACGTGGCAGTGGCCAATACCATAATCCTTCACTGGCATTCAACGTTTTTAGGATTATGGTATATGCAGCCTCCACTCTTAACTATCTTGATTCGGTTTTATGACTCAGATGCATCAAAAGATCATTTCTCAACAGCAGCATGCAGCTCTGCCCCTCATCCTTTCACTTTGTATCACTGCTTTTCTACTGGGAAAAACACAACTACTCAGCATTGTAACCCTTGGTGCTTAAAAGCTTTAATTTTTTCTTTTGGGAAGAAAAGAGAGAATTAAGAACAAGGAGACATCATGAGAAACCAAAGATGCCACTTACTAAGTTTAGGAGTAAAACCCAGTGTCGTGTTTATTAGGATTTGGGGGCTATTTTTTGTAAAGGGTGATCTTTATTTATAATCTGCTTTTCATGAGCCAGAACATCAACTGCTGGTTGAAATAACAGGCTTAAGGACATCACAAAGCAAGGTCCAAACTCCAAGCCAGGGCTCCTCCAGTTAGTCATACAAGCCCTGTCACCAGCTATATGATCCTGAGCAGAAAAATTAAAATGCTAAGTCACTTTGCTAATCTATAAAACAGGACAAACTACTTGAGAGGAGTCAAGATACAACCAAAGAACCTGGTG
This sequence comes from Cervus canadensis, assembly GCF_019320065.1. Classification (NCBI taxonomy): domain Eukaryota; kingdom Metazoa; phylum Chordata; class Mammalia; order Artiodactyla; family Cervidae; genus Cervus; species Cervus canadensis. Next base: position 20,595,676 of record NC_057407.1, on the reverse strand, counting down.
CTACATTTTAGCACAATGAAGCCCTAGTTTTTGTTCCAATGGAACCCAAAGTTGCCACTAGGTTATTTTTTTTTTTAACTTTGGTAGTAAACTCACACCTGACTAGTCCTTAGCATCACTATACATACTATATTAAACCTGCACGCATTTCTTAGCTTGTGGGCTTGCTGTGGAACTTCAAGGAAAGGACAGGGCTACTGCTTCAACAACGATCAGAATCTAAAGTGGAGAAGCACTACCCAAGCCCTCACTTACCATGGCCACCAGGACTCTTTCTATTTGGAGTTTGAAATACACAAGAAGCACATGAAGATAGTCTCTGGAGAAAGAGTCAAACAATACGCCATTCTTCTTCCAATACCAAGTAACAGAACCTAAGAGAACATTTTCCACCCCCTCTCTTTGGAAGCAGTGTACTCCAGATCGCAGCCAAATGGGTGATCAGTAGTGTGGGCTGAGCAGCAGAACTCGGAGGAGATGCAGGCATACTCTTGGTTTGTTAGCCTGGGGTCATCCCAATAAAAAAAAAACCCTGCATTTAGCTGCTGGCACAAAATAAAAAGCCTTTTTTCTCAGGATAAAGGAATTTAGGTATTTTAACATGTGCATTCCAAAAGAAAATGTCTCCTATCCCATAAGCAGTTGGGAACATTTCCTTCTTTCCCTGGATATTCTCTTTTACTGTTCAGTTTCCATGGCTCTTTCTTGGGGTGAATGTATGCACCCTGAGAGGGGCAGGCTAACGGTCTTCTAGCTGGATCCTTGGAGCCTAGAACTGTGCGTGAAACACATGAAGGCATTCAAGGAAAAGATGGGTTCCTTGGGTAAGCCAAGGACTCTTCTGTACTTAGGTACTGATAGCTAGATATGAGGGCTTGGGCACGGAACAGGATCACATGGGTAACAAACCTACGGGCTGCAGGAGTGTGTTGGGATTATTTTAATCTCTTAAAGTCTTCATTCTCAGTGTAGCTCACGACACCATCCAACAGTAATTCTTCATGACTTCCACCGTGAAGACCTTCTCAAGTGATCAAGTAGCAGGATTCATTAGACCAAACATTAAGCCTCCACTTCCGAACTAGTGGAATGCCTTGGGCTTCATTTATGTCAAAAGCAAATGGGCAAATACAATTCAAAATGGCGAAGGATTCGTGTATAGGCGCAAGGGAGTGTCAGTAGGTGGCCAGGCTATAATGGGCCCCCAAAAAGGCTTCCTCAGTGGCTCAGTGTAAGCCATCCAAGACTTACCTCGGAATCTGCCAGCAACGCAGGAGACAATACAAGAGATGCAGATTCAGTCCCTGGAGCAGGAAGATTCCCTGCAGGAGGGTACGGCAACCCACTCCAGTATTCTTGCCTGGAGAATCATATGGACAGAGGAGCCTGGTGGGCTACAGTCCATATGGTCACAAAGAGTCAGAAACAACTGAAGCAACTTAGCACCAAAAAGGCCATGAAAAGAATCAGGACACTTTCTGGGAAACATCTCAATGCATCAAGTACATTGAACATTCGGTGCACTTTAGAAAGGCATTCTAGCAAGGCAGTTAACAACACTGACTCCAAGACAGAATGTGAGCTGCTGAATCTGCCTCTTGATGACCTGGATGAACTTGAACAAGTTAACTACACACTGATTCAGTTTCCCTCTCTAGAGAAGTAATGGTATCTACCCTCCTTTGGAGAGTTATTATGAGGATTAAATAAGATAGTATAGTTACGGTGCTTAGTATAGTATCTGTGATGTAGGAGAACTGCAATCACTATTTGGGAAAATTAATTGAGATAATAGCTTGAAAGAGAGGAAAATGAAAGACAGAACATTTTGAAAACTGCCAATTCAAGTTATCACGTGCCTCTTAAGAGTTTGGTGGTTTTGTATAAAACTGAACACGCACTTACCACCTGACCTAGCAATTGCACTCTCAGGCATTTATCTCAAAGAAACAAACATCTAGGTTGAACTCAAAAAAACTGTAAACTTAAGTCTATAGGAGCTTTATTTGCAATAGTCCAATTCTAGAAAAACCCAGATGTCCTTCAACAGATGAATGATTGAACAAACTGAGTTACATCCATCTGTACCATAGAATATCACTGAGGTGGGAAAAAAAAGGACCACCAACCTGGCGGTCAGGTGAATTACTGTGGAGTGAACAGCCAACCCCAAAAGGCGACATACTGGACAACTGTATTCATCCAATATGCTTGAAGTGACAAAAGGTAACTGAGAGCCAGGGGTCAAGGGTGGGCTCCATGTGGCTGTAAAGGGCAACAGAAGGAATCTTTGTGATGGTGGAAATGTCTTATACCTTACTTGTAGTGATGATTACATGAATCTATGCATACGATAAAAAGGCAAAGAACTGGGCTTCCCTAGTGGTCCAGCAGTTAAGAATCTGCTTGCCAACACATGGGATACAGGTTCAATCCCTGGTCCAGGAAGATGCCACATGCCATGGAACAACAAAGCCCATGCCCCACAACTACTTAGCCTGAGTGGTACAACTACTTAAGCCCAACCCCTATAGCCCATGCTCCACACCAAGAGAAGCGACTGTGATGAAAAGCCCAAACACAGCAATGAAGACTAACCCTGACTCACCACAACTAGGGAAAGCCTGTGAGCAGCAGAAAAGACTCAGTGCAGCCATTAAAAAAAAAAAAAAAGCAGAGAACTACACATACACACGCACCCCACAGACATAACTGGGTACATGTAAACTGCTGAAGTCTGAATAAAGTTTGTGGATGTGACAGTGTCAATTTCTTGGTTTTGATATACTACAGTTATAAAGAATGTACCATTGAGGGAGACCGGGTACTGTGTATCCAGGACCCTTGCAGGGGAAAAAGCTTGAATGGAAGTACTTCTGGATGTGTAATTCCAGAGCTTTGAGCAAAGAGAATACTTTCAATTAAGATTTAAATTATGTACTGCAGAGAATCAGGAGTGAGCCATATTTTACTCTCAAAGAGCTGCCATCTCTTTTGAGATAGGACAGTCCTATTTGTGTCTGTGTAAAGCAGGTAGGATTTCACAGCCCCTACACACAGTAAATTAGAACTAAGGAATCTGGAAGTAAAAATGCATATCCTAGAGGCAAGCAAAATAAATCTACTCCAATCTAAGAAAAAGAATTTATGGAAAGCATTAGGTAGCTCATCTCCCAGGATCATTGGGCAGGCATGATTCGGGATTGGCAAACTACAGCCAAACACACACATGGTCTATAGCCCCTTTCATGCTCTAAAGGCAAGATTGATTAGCTCTAACAAAGACTGTATGTCCCACAGAGCCTGAAATATTTATTAGGAGGCCTTTTATAGAAAAAAAAAAAACAAAAAACAAGCCAACCCCTGGGCTCAATAGCCAAGCTCAGGAGACTTCCCTGGCAATCCAGTGGTTACAATGCCACGCTTCCAGTGCAAGGGGTGCAGGTTCGATCCCTGTAGGAGAACTAAGACCCCACATGCTGCGCCAAGACAATTTTTTAAAAGTGAGAGAGAGGTAACCAAGCTCCGGAACCAACCCGGTGAAGTCAATTAGGCCCCTCCACTGCCACCACCGTTGTAGTCACTGACAAAACCGATGACTCCTCCCCTGCTCTTCGTCTCTGCAAAACTAGCAACAGATCCAAAGTCCAGAACAGCTGTATGTCATTGTCATTGGTTGAGTCCAGGTTACATGTCCCACCCTAGCTGCAAGGGAGGCTGGAAACTTGAGCATCACACAGACGATGCCTACAGCAGGACTCATAGAATGGGGAAAGCCCCATCAAGAAAGTGATCTCAGAGAGCAAGCAGCCAAAAACACAACAGAGAACAGGGATGTGGAGTGTGGACAAAACCATCAACCACAACCCAGCTGGGTAGTTATTATTTTCTGCGGTTCAACCCAAACACTGGGTTTACTGCCAACTTGACCAATAAGAGGTGTTAATTGTTGTCAATATTTGCTAAGCCTGGGCTTCTATTTGTGTACTTTCATTTTCAGTTTTTCCTTATATCTTTTACAGTTTTTATCCTTAGCCTAGAAATGCTTCGATTATTTTAAATGCTCTTACTTGGGTAGACAGGAAAGGCAATATCCAAGCTCAGGAGTCTCTTCAATCGTGTGTGCTTATGAAGCTAATTTTAAAAGACAGAGCAAACCAGGCTGACTTAATATTCTAACGACTTCCCAGCAGCAAACAGGTTCTGTCAACCAGAACGCAACACCTTCTTCTCTCGTTGGATTGACTTTAAGACAAATGACTACCTTGTCTGTACAAAGCAGGAGGCAAAAAGGTCCAGCAATGTAAAGCTTGCAAGCAAAGAGAGACAAAGGGGGGGAGAAGGTGGTATTTTCAAAGATTATCTCATTCACAGCATCCTTTCATTTTATATGGTTCCATAAATCTTAAGATAGCAAGGATCATATTCCGCATCTAGGATTCCTAACTGAAAGATGTCATTAACTTCCAGTTAATGAAAGCCAAACTATTACCAACTGGGATGGAAGTGGAACTACTGACGGGGTGAGGTTGGTGTGGGGCATATATGAGATGGATATCCTCAGTGCTGAAGCCAGATCTTACAAGATCTAAGATCAAGGCCCTTCAAAAATAGTCATTTACCCAAAATACACCAACACCCACTGGGTTTTAGAATCACCCTTGAATTCCCTTCAGTAGCTTTTCGTTCTTCCTCGGGATGACTCATAGTTCATGGGGGTCCCCCTTTCCTTAAGAGATGAAAAACTATGGTCACAAATCAGCGACCCTTCTCTTCAGAAACGGGTCATGGAATCTCTGCTCATGGGAAGCCACATCAATTTCAAAGGAAGATGTCACAACCCAAAAAAAAAAAGATAAAACCAAGAGTTGTGGGAGACAACATTCGAAACTTAAAGCCCAAAGGTAACTTCAGCACATCTGCCAAAAATGATTTTCCAGAGCTGAACAGAGGCCTGACAGAGTAGGTGACACCTCTTTATCAGCTCCAAGAACTCCAGGGCACATAATTAGCACCCAATTAGTTATTAATAACTAAATATTCACACATCTGCTGAATCTCTGTAGGTGCGCAACATAATTTACATGTGATTGTGATTATCTGTTAGGGTAGGTGCTATATACATAATAGATTTGATTTTACAGAGCCTGAAGGGCAAGGATGGTGGCAGGGTTGGGGGGATTGGGAGCCTAATCTCTTCTTTTCTTCAGGGTGTAAATGGTCAACTCAGGCAGAAACGGTGTCCCAGCAGATCTGGAAGGGATAAACTAAAGTATTATAAAATACAATCAAACTGACCATGTAACATGCATATGCTCACTACAGTCCCCAGTGCTAGATTAGATGCCTTAAATGCTTATCAGAAAGCCACCATATCGATAATTATTGTTTATAAAGCCATTATTACATACCAGGCATCTCTCTAATCACTTTAAACACACGCAGTACTTCATTTATTATTTCATTTACTCCTCACAAGCACCCGGTGAGGTGGGCCCAATTCTTATCCACCATTTTACTATGGGGAAACTGAGGCACGGGTTCATGTGTCTTGTCAAAATCACGAAACTGCATGTGGCACGCCGGTTTCCAAACTCAGTTCTATGTACATGACAGCCTTTGCTTTTTACCACTATGCTAGAGTTGACCACTGTCCTCTGAGGCTTTTGACAGAATCCACAACAAGGGGTTTATAAGGCTAAGGAGGGGTCCTGAGGACCCCCTGTCTGCTGGGCTCCCTTCACAGAAGGCTTGGTTGGGGGTCATGCTTTCACCATCAATACTGTGACTTTAGATGAGTGACTTCATCTCTGGATGGTACTGCCTTTCATATTTTAAAATGGGACTCATGGGACTTCCTTGGTGGTCCAGTGACTAAGACCCCATGATCCCAATGCAGAGGGCCTGGATTCGATCCCTGGTCAGGGATCTGGATCGCACATGCTGCACCTAAGAGTTCAAATGTCTTAACTAAAAGATCCTGCCAGCCGCAACAAAGATCACTATCCCATTGCCACAACTAAGACGGGAACAGTCAAAAAAATTTTTTTAATATTTGTTAAATAAAAATTAAAAAATAAAATGAGCCTCCTATAATGTTTCTGTTGTTTACAGGCACAAAAAAAACCTCTCTCAACACCCTCCCACCTCCAAACCAAACACCTCACGCTACAGTTACTCAAATTCCCTTCTGCAGAGATGAGAAATGGACAGGATCTTGGGGGGAATTTGGAAACACAAACCAATGTCATATCCATCCTTCCCAGGATGACCAAGGCCCACATTCAGACCAGCATGAGAAAAGGAGAAAACAGGACAGAGATATGCAAGGGGCAGAACTCTGATCACAAACTAAAAGTTTCGACAAAGTCTCTAAACCACCCTAGCAGCTGGCTGCACCCAAGCCACCCAACGCAAAGCGATTTGAAACACTAAGTGAGTCTTTTTCCAAACCTGCATGAAATATGAGCACCATAGAGTCATCTTGCAGTTTCATTCTCAATGCTCCTTTCTTACAAAGGGAATTTTACCTCCAGATGAACACATATGAGAACACAGGCTGGGGCTCATTGCTTTTAGCTGGATGAAAATATCGAATATTCAGTACATTTTATAGGTGCTACACGGCCACTTGTAACTAACAGAAATGGCAGCTTCCTTGCCAGGCTCCAATAAGAATACTACTTCTTTTGAAAATCCAGGGAAAAAGTAGTTGTGTGAATATCCTCGGACACCTAGACAAGTTTATCATATACAAGGATACTGAAAATATGGGGCCTGAATTCAAGAAGCTTACTATTCTGGAAGAAAAAAGAAATTTATCCAGAAGAAAATTAAGAACACTTCACATGCAAAACATGTAAGCAAAAGCTATCAGAAACACTGGGGACGGATAGATATTGCCTTAGCACTTCCAAGGAATTTGTTTAAGGAAAGAAAGATATGTGCTCAGATTTGGTTAGAAGAATTTTAATTACAGCACTCATTATAATACAAAAATCATAAGCACCATTTAACAATAAAAAATTGCTCAATAAAATCATCATACAAGCATTAAAGACTTATTGACAGTCAATTTTCAAAGTTTTAGAACAGTAATTAATGACCTAGGACAACATGGAAAATAAACAATTCACTGAAAATAGCAGGTTATAACGGAGGATAACAGTATTCACTTTCACCTAAAAAAGAAAAACCTAGACACGTATACAGATACAAATAAACCAAAATATTCAAAGCAACTAACTCAAAGATTATTTTATCTGCATTTATTAAAATGAACACATATGGCTTTCATACTAGGGAAAGCTTTTCTGGAGAGATCTTATCATATCTGTCTTTTTATTTCCAATTATGAAAAATTTCCAACACTGAGATAAATAGAAGCCCCATATACTCAAGGCCCAGCCTCACAGATCATGAACCCATAGCCAATCATGTTCCACAATGCCTACATATATTCCCTCCTGAGTATTACCTGCCACCTATCTGAATTATGGGCTTCCCAGGTGGCACTAGCGGTAAAGAACCCACCTGCCAGTGCAGGAGACACAGGAGTTGTGGGTTTGATCCCTGGGTCAGGAAGATCCCCTGGAGGAGGAATTGGCAATCCACTCCAGCATTCTTGCCTGGAAAATTCCATGGACAGAGGAGCCTGGTGGGCTACAGTTCATGGGGCCGCAAAGAGTTGGGCATGAGTGAGCACACACAGCAAAGATTCTCTAAAAAAAATCTGCACTATACAATTTCATCCAAAAAATATTTAAAAGACAGGGCTTTTTCAAAATACACAGACCAGAACTATTATCACCCCCTGATAATTTAAAGATAGTTCCCTAAAACTGTCCCATTTCTAATGCCTAGTTTTTACTAGTTAATTTATTTGAATTAGGATTCAAGTAAGGTCTATTCAGAGTCATTGATATGTCTTTTTAAATCTTTACAGGTTTTCCTCTTCATTTGTCCTGCAATTTTTTGATTAAAAAATCGAGATCCTTAGCTAGTCTGGAATTTGCCTATTGTATTCCTGCAGTGTCATTTACCGTGTTTTTCAGTCCTCTCTAATTCCTGGAAATTGGTAGTTGGACACTTGAACAGGTCCAGGTGTTTTGTTTTTATTTATGGCAGGAGGAGCAGGGTATTGCAAAAGTACTTCTGAAGAGGTTAATGTGTTCCACCATTAAAGGCTCATATTCTGTTCCCTCTGTGATATTACACACTGATGCCCCATGCCTAGATCAGTTCCTTAGTGGAATGCAAAATGGCCATCCCCAATTTTTGTTACTGAATCATTCATCATTTTTAGCTACACTAATTTCATAGAGGAAAACATCCCCTCAACCACAACTCAGTTACTCAATATTAGGAGCTATTCTTAAGTTTTAAAATACATACATACATGCACATCTAAGCTTCCACTACACCGAGAACGATCAGAAGCTCCAATCAAAGCCTCATTACTGTGAAGTGAAATCTGGAGTTCAAGGGGTTCCCCAAAAGGTCGGGATGGAAACACCTGAATTTAAGTCACTTGGGTCTGCTCTCCTGAGCACAGGAAAGCCAGCCTACTGACCCCGGGTAGTGGAGAAGGAAAGTGTAGCATTTATTATCTCCAGGAGATCCCCTGGAGAAGGGATAGGCTACCCACTCCAGTATTCTTGGGCTTACTTTGTGGCTCAGCTGGTAAAGAATCCACCTGCAATGTGGGAGACCTGGGTTTGATCCCTGGGTTGGGAAGATCTCCTGGAGAAGGGAAAGGCTACCCACTCCAGTATTCTGGCCTGGAGAATTCCTTGGACTGTATAGTCCACGGGGTCGCAAACAATTGGACATGACTGAGCAACTTTGACTTTCACCAGGACAAGGAATCTGGCAGCTAATACTCAAAAATCCTAAACCCTCCCCTGAGTTTCAGGAAAGCATATTTAAAGGAAAAGTGAGGGAAGAGGGGCCCAGGAGTTGTGATCAGCTGGTGCACAATTCTCTGACTGCTGATGGTGTCACAGGGGGTTAGTAACATGATCAACGCTTTGTCTCCATTAGGTCTGGGGGCTCAAGGTCATCAAACAGTTTATTTCTTGCACTTGGTGGGGGTGGCGGTTAGCATCTGTAAAACAACTCAGGAAATGTGTGCCTGATACTATGATCTAAGAACTTCAGAGAGGAGCTAAAGCAGAGGGGACGAGGGAAGGGCCTGTCCCAGGGCGGCCTCAGGGGGTCCTGCAGGGTTACACGCACCACAAAGGGCAGCCTAGGGCACACACATGCAATCCACATGGGACTCTCTCTCTGCGGCGCCCAGCAGCACAGTGCAGACATAGGGGGCCACCTCCCCCCGACACGGGCCCGGCTGAGTCCAGCCCTGGGAAGCAGCCCGCTCCTCCATGGCTCTGCCGGAACCCTCAGAGAACCCTGGGCTACACCCCAAACCGGAGACAGGCATCACAAACCCCACAGAAAACCCCAGAGGCCAGCAGAGAAAAGTCCTCGCAGGAGGGCAGCAGAGCAGAGCGCAGTGACAAACTGCACATGGGAAAAATGGAATCCACAGCCGCCACGCAATTTAACGAGGGCTTTACAAATCGAGAGCTGGTGGGCCCGAGGCAAGAACGACCCACAGCCCATCACAGGGTCAGGTTCTGCGGCTGCACGGCAGCTCCGAGGCTGTGAAAGATGGCCAGAGGAGCGGACTTAATAACTCAGGGTCAGCACACGGGCTTCTGCCTTGCTCCTTTGAGTTCTATAAACTAACAATACAGGCGAGTGGGAGCATGAAAACACCGCCACAGTAAGGCCTTCCTTGGCTTCCGCGGCCAGCCCACAGGATCCCTCTCTGGGGCTTCCACGGGGAGGCTGGCCATGACCTCCTTACTGTCCACCAGGTCTTCTCAAAAAGCATTCATTAGCTAAATGTACACCAGCCCACAGGAAGGGGCCCGAGCCATTAAATACAAATGCAAAACAACATTAGACCCATTCATCCTAAATCTCAGCTCTGTGCAGCAGGCAGAATTTACTTCCTGCTTTTAATGTTTCTAAGAGGCATAAGCAACGAAATTCTAACAGCCCAGGAGTATGCCTCTAGATTTGGGCTCCACTCTTCCCAAACCAAACAAAGAAATTGGTTTTTTTTTTCTTAATCACTGTCAGATTTCAGGGGGCATCTGCTGACACTCCTAAACCGGATTAAGTTTCTATATAAATACTAAAGGACCATCTTTTTAAACAAGAACCACTAGCCTATCTGGAGCAGGTCAAAACAGAAACGATTTTAAGTCTTAAATGAACTGGAAACATTTACCTAAATGAGAGTCAAAACAAACTGAGTGCTTTTCCTTCAAAATTAATAAAAAAGGATGGCACAGAAGAAAGCAAAGAGGAATAAACATTTGCAAGGTCTCTCTTCGTCAAATTAATATATGGAATTATTAGCTAACCAACCACTCACAATGCACTGTTCCTCTACAGGATAGCCATGTGTTGTGGCTTCCCGCTCTTCTGAGGTTTTCATTTCGTCCCACGCACATAAAGGCAGCTCACAGGTGGCACAGTGGTAAAGAATCAGCCTGCCAATGCGTGAGACACAAGAGACACAGGTTTGATCCCTGGGTCAGGAAGATCCCCTGGAGTAGGACAAGGCAACCCACTCCAGTATTCTTGCCTGGAAAATCCCATGGACAGAGAAGCCTGGCGGGCTACAGTCCAGAGGGTCTCAAAGAGTTGGACACGACTGAGCATAGACACACAGTCACATAAGCACGCAAAGGGGCAAAGGTTTCCATCTGTCTCTGTTGACTGTCATACCTCAGTTCCAGGAATAATGCTTTATGGTGGGTGTTCTCTACATAGTTGAGAAAAGGTGGGGAAATGAAGAGGGTAGACAGGAATTTTATTCATTTCACTAGAATCAGGGGTGTTTCGGAGCTAACAGGATACTCCAAGGAGATGGCCAAAGAGCTAAGTTTCAGATTCCTCTCTGCAAATAAGTCTTCAATTTCAGGAAATCAGAAAACCTGCCTAGACCTTCTCCAGATGAAATTGGCAGAGCTTTCCCCCGATCTCCTGCCAATCTCCACACTATCTTCTTCAGAGCCCCCCGCCACAAACAGTGAAGGGGCACCACGCAATCCATCAACTTCTCTGATCTGCAAACACCTTCCCACTTAAAGCACTGGAGGAGGAAAGGAACTCCAAAGACAGAGGCCCTATTTCTGTGTTAAGATTCATTTCCTAAAAACCTGAAACCCAAAATGAACAAAGAGGGAGGATTACTTAATGATAAATCTCAGGCTGTGAACCAAACAATGCAGACACATGCATCACAAGCATCTGTCAACAGGTGACTTCTTTCCTCTAATCCTTGTCCACCTCCTCAGTCAAACGGGATCACAGTAGCCCCTTTGCAGGGTCATATGAGGATTAAATATGATACTGTATAAAAAAAAAAAACAGAGTCTGACCCCAAAATATGCTTAACAAGTTGTGTTCAGCAGGAGGAAGAGAAAAATGAACATGATGAACATGACAATGAAGATGAAGATGATGAACGCATATTTCTCACACACTAGAGAGAAGGCCTATTTTTAGTGTTGGAAACACCCAGGTTATAAACCCCGTGTCCAACTCTTGATTTCTCCAGAGGGTAGCTTTCATTCTGGGGAGAGACAAGATCGTGATGGCTGTCCCTTGCCCACCAATCGCTTCAGCTTCATTTCCTCCCTTAAGGCTGCTATGAATTTTTATGTTCACATGAAGCGCTCAACCGGGAAACGAGGCTGTCAATCGTGGACTGTGGGCAGGACACTCTGAGAGGGGAAGACAGGGTGAGAGAAATGTCTAGAAGGCTGGCAAGTGGTAGGAGGCAACACAATGAGCGTCTCCAGAGGAATACAGACCCAATTAAAGACAGGCAGAGCATCTCGACTGCTCTGAAGGGCATCCCCCCATGCCTACCCCCGAGCCTGGTACATGCTAAGTTTTTACTGAACAAAAAACAGAAAATGATGCAACAGGAGACCAACGCATCACCTTGATCCCTGGAAGGAAAAGTGGCAGCTCTCAAGAGTGAGTGATATTCTTCCACTGAGCATCCAGTAATGTACACTGATCCTTTTCTTGTTTGTATTTTTTTTAATTGCAATATAGTTTATGTACAAAATTATGTAAGCTACGGGTGTACAGCATAGTGATTCACAATTTTTTAAGGTTATACTCTATTTATAGTTATTATAAAATACTGGCTCTATTGCCTGTGTTGCATAAAATATCCTTTCAGCTTACTCGTTACATACACAAGTGGTGGTTTTTGTCAGCTAAAACAACCCAGTGTTTGGGGTCTACAGAAGTGGACTGAATAGTACTATCCCACCACCAAGAAGATAAATCCACAGAGTAACGCCCAGAACCTGGAAACGTCACCTTACATGGTCAAAGAGTAAATATCACTTTACTTAGCAAATGATGTGATTAAGTTAAGGATTTTGAGAAGAGGCATTTATCCCAGATTATCCAGGTGGGCCCTAAACGCCCTGACAAGTAACCTTGTAAGAGTGAAGCCAAGGGAGATGTGAAGAATGAAGCCAAGGCAGGAGAGGAGGCGGCAGTGAGACCACAGAGACAGAGATGGAGCCACAAGTCAAGGGATGCGACAACCACAGGCAGCTGAAAGAGGCGAACGACAGACTGTCCTTGAGACCCTTCAGCGAGATCAGGACCTTCCCACCACCTTGACTTTTGACTTCACGTTTCCAGATTTCTGTAGTTTGAAGTTTTGCTGTGTGCCCTAAGAAACTAAAACAGTTACCTCATTCACAGGTCCCAGAGCTGAGTCACCATTTCTTTCCTCTCAATTAGCCTCAGAGTCACATGTTCAACCAGGCAAGTATGAAGGAAAGAATTGTGTCAGAAAGCAACGGAGGAACAGTGCAGCTCAAAGGGCTAGGAAAGAATACAAAGAGAGTACAACAGGACCATCAGGAATGTAAAGAAAAGACCCTGATGGGGGGAAAGACTGAAGGCAGGAGAAGAACAGGACAAGAGAGGATGAGATGGTTGGATGGCATCACCGACTCGACAGACATGAGTTTGAGCAAGCTCCAGGAGTTGGTGATGGACAGGGAAGCCTGCTGCGCTGCAGTCCACAGGGTCGAAAAAAGTCAGACACGACTGAACCACTGAACTCAAAGAAAATGTGAATGTTGGTTGTGGATAAGACTGATAATTGAGATTGATAAATACCTATTTATATTATACACACACATATATGCATTTAAATATGTTTTAATTACCTGCAAACTTGAAAACCTCTGGTTTACAAAATCACAGAAAAAGACACATCTTATAACCAGAGTTTCATGGATGTACAGCCTGCAACCTCCCGGAAACAATCAGATCCCTCACTTTCCATCAAAAGGCTGATCTCTTGGGCAGTGTTTCTCAAAATAGGGTCGAAAGACCACTGGGGTATTTTCAAAACAAGTTCAAGAACTTTTATTTCTACAACAATCGAAAAAAAACAAAAAAGCATCCCCATTTATGAACACCAAACCAAGCAAGAACTCTGATAAATGGCAGTCAAAAGACATTTCAACGCCATAAAACAAGTATCTTCTGTCTGTGGGGACTGGATAAATTCACAGGGTTCTTGCCAAGTATTTCCCCCTTTGATAAGGGGTCTGTATGTAAATCTGAGAAATACTACTCTCTGTACAGTTCTGACATTTCACTAAACAGAAAGAAAACATCTACATATATTAATTTAAATATTCTTAATCTTGGATACAAAAAAAAAACAAAAAACTCAGAATCATTTCCATGATAATATCTAAAGAGAATCAGGAAAAAGATGCCTCTCTTCCCTCAGGCTTTTTGATTTTTCTAAGCCCTCAAAGGACCAGGCTATATGAATATCTGCAAATGGTAATTTAGGACCACAAAACTATGGCTGAAGGTTTGACAAATCTAAGGACAAGAAACCGTGTTTTAAAAGGATAGAACAGACTTTTGGACTCTGTGGGAGAAGGCGAGGGTGGGATGATCTGAGAGAATAGCATCGAAACATGTATATTATCAAGTGTGAAACAGATCGCCAGCCCAGGTTGGATGCATGAGACAAGTGCTCAGGGCTGGTGCTCTGGGAAGACCCAGAAGAATGGGATGGGGAGGGAGGTGGGAGGGGGGATCGGGATGGGGAACACATGTAAATTCACAGCTGATTCATGTTAATGTATGGCAAAAAACACTACAATATTGTAAAGTAATTAGCCTCCAACTAATAATAATAAATGAAAAACAAAATCTGAAAAAAGAAGAATGCTCTGCACGGTAAAAAATAAGTAAATAAATAAAAGGCAACCAGGAATGTCTTCTTTAAATTATGTCCTTAAAACTCCACAAGACTGAGTCAGAGTTCCAAGTGATAACTGAAATCCAATTACAATGCAGAGATTATATACAGTTTTCCTAACGAGATTATTCTAATGTGACTAAGTAACAGTTTCAGATTTGAAGGATAAGGTGGCTATCCTGGTTTATCACCATCACAAGCAGATAAGATCCTCGGTCAAGCCTGGACTGTGTTCTAGTGCAGGGCTTTTCTGAACACAGTGACCAGCTGAGTTTCAGATGTGACTGACATCTTTGCAGCACAAAGGCAACGATGATAAACACACACACGAAAATGCCGGACAGCGCCGCTGAGGAGGGGCTCGTGTGGAAACTGGGATTGCGTGCATGCGTGTCCAACTCTTTGTGACCTCCTCTGTCCATGGGGATTCTCCAGGCAAGATATCGGAGAAGGGTGCCATGCCCTCCTCCAGGGGAATCTCCCCAACCCACAGACCGAACCCATGTCTCCTACATTGGCAGACTGATTCTTTTCCGCTAAGTCACCTGGAAAGCCTCGGAATCTGGGCAACTCCCAGGAAATCAGAAGGTCCACAGGTGTGTGCTCCACGATCACCAACAGCTTCATTTCCTTCAGAAACCTAAGTCCTAAGGGAAAGAGGCTCCCAAGCCCAGGACCTGCCTAATCTGTGTGGCTCCGGCTCTGGCACTGGGACAGCCACAGAAAGTTCTCTACCTTCCACCTTCTTCCCTGAAACACAGCCCCTACCAACCTGCCCCCCACACGCTGAACACCTGGTTAGGATCCTTCCACGCAGTTCGCTCAGTGACCTTGTAAAATAAGCGCTCCTACTGGCCTCACTTTCCAGATGAGAAAACATACCAAAGTAAACTGCAGGTAACCTGCCCAAGGTCATTCTGATAATAAACGGTGCGAGTGTCAGGGCTCAGATTCTCATCTGAGCTGGAATGTGAAACAACTCAATAGAAGAAATTGGCACAGATAACCCGTCATATCAGAACAACTTGGTGCTGGAAAAAAAAAAAAGGACATTTTTACAGCCTTAAATACTTCATCTTAGCATAAAAGAATACCAGTTCCATAACTTCCATAGTGGTCCAGTGGTCAGGACTCCATGCTTCCCAAGCAGGAGGTCCAGGTTCAATACCTGATCAGGAAAGTAAGAGCCCACATGTTGTGCAACGTTGCCAAAAAATAAATAAATACTCTTCTAGGTAAATTTTTTTGTTTCCCTATTTGCATACAGACCAGTGGCTGGAGAAGATGTTACGTCCTCCACAGTAACAAGTCATGTGGCTGAGAAGCCCCCCGACACTGAACACTATTTTGATCTATGATTTGGATGAGGCCAGAGGCTAGAAATTTAAAGAACAGACAGTATACAAAGGTTGAAATGAATAGATCACACAATCAATCAAAGAACCAAAATGTCAAAGAATCCAGCAAAGTGGAACCTGACCAAAAACCAACAATAGGAGATTTTAACCATATAAAATACTGTATTCAGATTGATCAATAAGAAATGCAGTCCAGAAACATTAAAAGACCAGACTGTTCAGTCAAAAAAGCATTTGGAACAAATGTTAATACCGGCATGATTCTTTATAGCCAAATAGTGAAAACTACTCAAATGCCCATCAAGTGATGAATGGATAAACATAACATGGTATATTCATGAGTGGACTATTATTTGTCCGTAAAAAGGAATAAAGTTCTGATACATGCAACAAGACAGATGAACCTTGAAAAGCATTCTACTATGTGTAAAAAGTCAGGGACAAAAGGCCACATATTTATGATTTCATTTTTAGGAAATGTCTGGAATAGGCAAATTTATAAAAATAAAACAGATTAGTAGCTGCCTAGAGCTAGATGGGATTAAGGGAAAATGAGGATGGATGACTGAAAAAAAGTGAACAGTTTCTTTTGAGGGTGATGAAAATGTTCTTAACTTGAATCTTGTAGTGGTGGCTTCCCTGGTGGGACAGATGGTTAAGAATCTACCAGCAGTGTGGAGACCCAGGTTCGATCCCTGGGTGAGGAAGATCCCCTAGAGAATGGAATAGCTACAGTAGTATTTTATACAGTACTATATATAAAATAGATAAGTAACAAGGACCTACTATATGACACAGGGAACTATATTCATTACCTCGTAACAAACTATAATATAAGAGAATGTTAAAAATACATATATATTTATGTATATATATGTATAACTGAATCATTTTGCTGTACATTTGCCTGGAGAATTCCATGGACAGAGGAGTCTGGCAGACTACAGTCCACGGGGTCACGAAGAGTCAGACACAACTGAGCAACTAAAACAGAAAAGCAACAGTGGTGACACAACTGTGTAAATTTAAGAAAAATAGTTTAGATGGGTGAATTACATGGCATGTAAATTCTACGTCAATATAGCTAAACTACACCCCTCTTCAAAAAAAGAAATCTGGAGTATTCAGTTGCCTATAAATTTAAACAGAGACAGCAATATATTATAATTGTTAAGAAAGCTAACTTGACCCTCAGATTGGCTCAGAGTAAGAAAGAACTTACACAACAGTAAAAAAGATCACCAACATGCTGTAGTGAGTTCTTCAGCACTGAAAGAATTTAAGCAGAGACTACTGGACATTTCAGTCAGGCTACAACCAAAGGTATTTATTTCAATTATGGGCTGCAAGCCAGAAGAAACTGTCTCTAAAATACTAAAATTCTAGTATTTGTCATGGATGACACCTAAGTGACTGCAGAATTAGACACTGAATTAAGAATGTTTAAGTACAAAACATGTAGGAGTTTTACAGTGTCCAGCTTTACGTTTGAATCTTTAATCCATTTTCAGTTTAGTTTTGCATGTGGATGAAAGGATAAAGATGTGAAGCACACACACAGAGGGATATCATATGCAGCTATAAAAAAGAATGAAGTAACACCATTTGCAGCAACAAGGATGGACCTCGAGATTATCATATTGAGTAAAATAAGTTAGGCAGAGAAAGACAAATAGTCTGATTTTGCTTTTATGTGGAATTGTAAAAACTGATAAAATGATACAAATGAACTTATTTACAAAAAAGAAATAAGAGTCACACATATAGAAAATAAACTTATGGTTACCAAAGAGGAAGGGGAGGAGGATAAATTAGGAGTCTGAGGTTAAAATACAGACACTATTATATGTAAAATAGGTAACTAACAAGAACAGACTGTATGACACAGGGAACCATATTCATTATCTTGTAACAAGCTATAACAAAAGAGAATGTTAAAAATATATTTATATATGTATAACAATAATTTTGCTGTACATCTGTAACTAACATAACATTGTAAATCAACTATAGTTCAATAAAAAAAATTTTTTAAGTACTAAATGTGGAGGTAAGCTCTGTGTGTATTTGCGCGTGTGCACGGACTCAGTCATGTCCGACTCTTTGATACCCCCTGGACTGTATGGAGCCCTCCAGGCTCCTCTGTCCGTGGATTTTTTCAGGCAAGAACACTGGAGTGGGTTGCCATTTCCTTCTCCAGGAATCTTCCTGACCCAGGAGTCAAACCCAAGTCTCTTGCATCTCCTGCAGTGGCAAGTGGATTCTTTATCACTGGGCCATGAAGGAGCTGCCTGGGCTCACACCCATACTCCAACCATATAACAGTATGACCTTACTGAAGCAATCAGCTCAAAACTCAGTTTTTTGTTTTATAAAATGGATTTCCTCCAATTAAAATATAAATTTTTTTTAAAGTTGATTTAAAAAAAAATTGGATCCAAGCTGAGAATATATCTTCCATGGGGGGAAAAAAAATGGAGTCAATAAAAACATAAAGCAAGACTGGACAGTTGATAAAAACCAACAACATGATGATGAGGCTTTTCCCAGAGCATCTCACTTAATTTTAACCTTATGAGCCATCACCATAACCTCTCAGTACTTTTATTACCACCACATCAACTATATAACAATTTCTAACTAAAATTAACATACCACCCAATAGCATTCACTAATTATAAGGGACAGAACTGTCTCCTCAACAGAGATCCCAACATATACATATTTTTCCAATAAATATCCAAAAGTTCTAAAAAATATTAGTGCTCTTTTAACACCACAATGAAGACATAGTATCATATTGGACAGTGGAATGTTCCCAACAAAAATACTAATGTGGCTCAAACTTTTGATCTTACTAAATTATCAGGACACACTTATATGTATATCTTCCTTTTTCCTTCTTGCTCAGGCTTGACAGCTTGTTTTTTCACCATCTCACTTTCCTGGATGTTATTTTACCATCAAGAACTTAAGTCTCATGCAACCCAATCACGCCTGTAATATGGCTGTTTGACAGGATCTATCAAGTAGAAGTTAAGTCTTTATTACTCGTTCAGGAAGTCCATCTGCGTGTTTTACAAGGTCTCCACTCTCCGTCGAACCTTGTCTATTATAAATACAGGCTTTAGATATATTCTCTCTCTGAGATCACTTAAACCGTTGACTATTTGCAGGGCAAAGGAATGCAATCAAACACTAAAGCTTCAAGGAGATTAGAGAACTGCCAAGGTCTGAACTATATCAACAGCTCGGAATCCGCTCACTCAACAGTGCTTTGACAGTGTGATAACACCCGCAAAACAAACATGGCAGCGCATGCACATCGGATATGGCATCACCGTCCAGCCGTTTGTTTCCAAGACATATAGGGAAACATCTCATCACTAGCACTGCTCCCAGAGGGCAACACAGGCCATCATTCTTGGACAGTGCAGCCCATGACAAATGATGTTCCAGACAGGGCGCTCACGGGAGGAAAGGTGCAAACTCCTAAACCTCTGCTGAGCGGGGGTCAAGCAAGTATCTTACAAGTGGTGCTTTAAAAAGAAGAGTGCTAGTCTAAACGTTTAAGTTTCTGCAGAAAAATCATTGGACAAAATCCAACACCCTTCCATAATAAAAGCACTTGGCAAAAGAGGAATAAAAGGGAACTTCCTCAAACTGATACAGGAGGTCTATGGAAAACCCACAGAGAACATCATACTCAAAAAACTGTATGCTTTTCCACCAACGCTAACAAGGTAAGAGTGTCTGCTCCCACCCCACTTCTACTCCAGGGGCCACGCTGATTCACTTCTACAACAGAGGTGCTAGGCAGGGCGATTAGGCAAGAGAAAGAAAAAAAAGGGCTCCCAGACTTGAAAGGAAGAAGCAAAACTATCTATTTGCAGGTGTCATGATCCTGCATACAGAAAATTCTAAGGAATCCACCAAAAAAAAAAAAACCTATCAGAGCTAACTGTTCCACACAGTTGCAGGATACAAGATGAATATGCAAAAATCAATCAGAGTTCTATACATTAGCAATGAACAATTCAAAAATTAAAAGTTTGTGTTTCACATCAAACTTATCCTAGTTAAACTCCAGATTTCCAATCTATAAACAGAAAATTATAAAGTCACTTCAGTGATATTCATTTCTGGATCGTGGAAAACTATTCCAATCATACCTTAAGCAATGAAAGACTCTTTTTTATTCAATAAACACTTACCAAGTATTTCCTATATCCCAGCCACAAGGGAAACATCAGTGAACAAAACAAACAAAAAAAAAATTTCTGCCAACCCACTTTATGAAATTCACATGCTAGTTGGGAATACAAGACATTCAACAGATGAACAGAAAACTAAAACTTCTGATAGTGCTAAGTGTCACAAAAGTAGCACAGAAAACAAAGATGGAGGCTGATGAGGAGCTGGGGGGAGCTTTAGAATGCAGAGGTCAAGGAAGTCTCCCTGAGGTTTTTAACAACGAACCAAAGCAAGAAGGCGGGTGGAGTTGGTTTTCAGTGCAACTAGAAAATAATACGGAGACGGCAATGGCACCCACTCCAGTACTCTTGCCTGGAAAATCCCATGGATGGAGGAGGCTGGTGGGCTGCAGTCCATGGGGTGGCGAAGAGTAGGACACGACTGAGCGACTTCACTTTCACTTTTCTCTTTCATGCAGTGGAGAAGGAAATGGCAGCCCACTCCAGTGTTCTTGCCCAGGGACGGGGGAGCCTGGTGGGCTGCTGTCTATGGGGTCGCACAGTCGGACACGACTGAAGAGACTTAGCAGCAGCAAATCACGTGTAAGAACGAAGAAGCTGTGGTGGGGCTCCCCTCGAGGCTCAGCGGTAAAGAATCTGCCTTACGACGCAGGAGACGTCGGTTCCCTCCCTGGTCCTGGAAGATTCCACACGCTGCAGAGAAACTAGGCCCGTGCATCCACAGCTGCTTAGAGCCCTGGCGTCGAAACTACTGAGCCCACGTAACACAAGAACTGAAGCCCCCACCCTAGAGTCTGTGCTCCGCAACGAGAAGCCACAACGAGAAGCCACCACCACGAGAAGCCCACCCATTCCAATCAGAAAGCTGCCCCTGCTTGTCCCAAGTAGAAAAAAGCCCTAGCAGCAATGAAGACCCAGCACAGCCAAAAAGAAATAAATAAATAAATAAGAATGCAGTGGTGGAAACAAGCCTGGTATGTTCCTGAAACAGCCAGAACACAGGGTCGGCGGGGAGGAGCCACGGGAGCTTGTCCAAGGCTAGTCCTAGTAGAAAATAGGAGCCACATCATATGGAGCCTTACAGGCCAAGATCCAGAGTGAAAGCTTCATCCGCTGAAGCTCTGGGCAAGGAGGGGAGAGGAGAACAATGGAAGTCATGATGTGATAACTCTGGTTCTTTGTGGAATAAAGGTCAGAAATGCTGAACTCAAAACACAGGCTTGTGTAATCACCTGCTGTGTGACGCTCCGTATGTCACCCTACCTCTCTGGGCCAATATCTAATATGTCTCAACTGCCTCCCAGATTTTCTGTGGAACTAGCAGATGATATATTGGATTGACCAAACGGTTCATTTGGGTTTTTCCATACAATGGTACAGAGAAATGTGAATGAACATTTCATCCAATGCAATACTTTGAAAGTTCAATGCCACCTGAAATTTGCTGCTGAATGTACAGCAAAATTATCATTAATCGTACTGAGGCATCCTTAATCTAAAACAAAAGTAATTTCTTTCTCGAGAAACACAGAGCACTTTAATTGTCTACCTCTTTTAACACATCACTTTTTATTCAATATTGTAAGCGTTATCTATGTATTGTATCACCTCTTCTAGATGTTAAGACTGTTGACTCAAATCTCACTTTGGCAGAATTGATAACTCCCTATTACTGATTTCTACTGCCTCCACTCTAGACTACAAGCAGAGCATCTGTATCATTTTATTGCAGTTGATGATTTACCTGTCCTTCTTTGTCACCACACTATGAATTGTTTAAAGGACGGATTCATGTCTTGTTCAAAGCTATACCACCACTAACTATATCACTGAATAACCAAGGGTATGCTTTCCATGTGTCTACAATATTCCTTTTCTCTATTGAATAAGAGTCTCCATAACACATAAGTAGAATAAAGACTCTGATAGTAACCTAACTGTTTATAAAAACAAAGGGTTTCCTTGGTGGTCCAGTGGTCAAGACCCTGAGCTCCCAATGCAGGAGAGGTCTGGGTTGTAGCCCTGCTCAGGGAACTAGATCTCACATACAGAAACTAAAACCCAGCACAACCAAATAAAAATTTTTAAAAGGGGGCACATTGAAAACGTTGGCAATGTCTGTCTGTAGAGAGCAAACACAATTTTTAGAAAACAATATACTCATTTAACAAATCTGAGAATCAAAAGCTGCTAGTGACTTATTCATTTACCCTTTTTGAATAACTAATCAATTTCAAGTGAGTAAAACCAGAACCATTAGCTCTGATTCCTCAGCGACAATAACAGGTCCTACCCTACAGTCTGAAGATTTGGATTTCAGTTAATTTTAAAGACATAATCTTTTTTAATGGCAACATACTTGATATATAACATTGTGTGAATTTAAGGTGTAGAACACATAAATTTGTTACACATATGTTGTAATATGACTATCATTGCAGTGCTAATTAACACCTCTATCACATTACATAATTATCTCTTCTTTAGTGGTTGGAATAATTAAGTTTTAGTATCTTAGGAATAATTAAGTTCTAGTATCTTGGCAAGTTTCTTGATTATAGTAAAATAGTGTCTGTAGTCACTATGCTGTACATTAGCTCTCTAGGGCTTATTTATTACTTGTTGTAACCTCGTATCCTTAAACATCTGTCTTATCCCCCCACCTTCATACCCTGGTAATCAGAACATTCTTCTGTTTTTATGCATTTGGCTTTTATACTTATTTTTTTAAAACACAAAATGTAAAAAAAAAAAAGTAAGTTATTTTATTGAAAAACACCAAATAATTAACTTGATTTCATGTAGGCACAATTATTTTAAATCTAATGGTTTCCAAAAAATGTTTAAAATCCAATTCCTACTGAGTGATATCCACCCCACCAAAATTATGCAAACAGACAGATGCATCGAAGTACTTACAGACACAAAGCAGAAGACACAGAAGTCTGAAACTCCTCTTTTCTTAGTTAGAAGTCTATCTTTCTAGTTTCTTGGGTTTTCCAGGTGGAGCTAGTGGTAAAGAATCTGCCTGCTGATGCAGAAGACACAAGAGACACAGGTTCAACCTCTGGGTCAGGAAGATTCCCTGGAGAAGAAAATGGCAACCCATTCCAGTGTTTTTGCCTGGGAAATCCCATGGACAGAGGAGTCTGATGGGCTACAGTCCATAGGGTTGCAAGGAGGAGGACACAGCTGAGCACACACTCGTTTCCACGTTCTATTCAGTTGGAAATAACGGGGCAGGAAGACTGGAGACGAAGATGAAACTCAGTGTGCGTCCAGTCTTTCCTGAGGCCCCTTCTCGCTGGGCAGGAATCAGTTGCATGTGTGATCAATACTATTAATAGCTCATCCTTTTCATACGGAAAACTCATGAGCAACATGTTATGAGGAATAAATATCCATCTACAGCCGGGTGTTTCTCTCACAAGGTTTTATGTATCTGCTGGTAGGTGAGCAATTCTCAGATTTCAGCCCAGCCTAGAGACAACAACAGTGATGTGAGAAACACCATCCCACCCCAGACCTACAGAGTTAGAATCTCAGGGGTGGGGGGGAGGAGTGGGAAGAATGGAGGGAGTGAGCAATCTGTGTTTAAAGAGTCCCGGATAATTCTGATGTATATTGAAGTCTGAGAACCACTGTGCTATGCAAACTAAAAAGGGCCTCTCACACTCCATAGAACTTAGACAAACTTCAGGAAAATAATTGTTAGAACAATTATGTTTCAGCGAAGTCATGTATAATGGGGGATAAGAACCTGTTTATCTTAGGGTATCATAAAAGGATCCAAAGAGGAGGCTATGCATCAATTAAAACTTTTAACAATTTTCCAAAAGAAACAAGTGAAACAAGCATTCTAGATAGAGAAAACTAGAATCATTAGATTTGAACCTAGACTATAAAGAGGCAAAGAGTTTGTGGTGCCTCATGTTTTAAATCTTCTATAAAATCCCTGATCTGATGTTCATAACTTATTTCACAGTTAAGTACTTAGCCAGTCTAAAGGAAACGCTGGGGAATGTCTAAAAAACAGACAATGCAAGGAAGCCAGAATCTATCAGACAGGAGGATAACACAGTGGTTAAAGATTTAAGTCAGAGAAAGAACTGACACAAATAGTTTGTGTCCTGGGTTCTTAACACCTGGGTATAATACTTCTGTGTCCACAAGCAAGTTGCTTCCTTTCTATGATTTAGGTTTCTTATATGTAAGTTGAGATACAGGACTTATATGTATGCAGGCTTGGTCGCCAAGTTCTGTCTGACTCTTTTTCACACTGTGGCCCACCAGGCTCCTCGGTCTGTGGGATTTCCCAAGCAAGAACACTGGAGTGGGTTGCCATTTCCTTCTCCATATCACAGGACTACTGCTTTAGGGTATTACTAACTGAGATAAAGAATTTGAGCTTTTACTGATTTTTTTTTTTTTTTTTGACCACGTGGCTTTCAGGATACCAACTCCCTCACCAGGCATTAAACCTGGGTCACAGCAGTGAAAGCAGAGAACCCTGACCACTAGACCACCAGGGAACTCCGTTTAAACAGATTTCTTTTTTTTTAAACTTGGGCTTTTTTAGATTCCACATACAAGTAGATATCACACAGTCCTTTTCTTTCTGCTTGACTTATCTCACTTGGCACAATGCACTTCAAGGTCCCAAGGTCCATCCACGTCATCACAAACGGCAAGATATTCTCCTCTCACATTAAAGATACATTTCTTAAGTAGTGGACAATTACTAGAGCACTTTGGGGAAAGTACACTAATATTTCTTTCTACCCTTGGTGTCAAAGAAACTTGACAGGATACATATTTTCAACCATGCCAAACTATAAACACATTGCAAAAAATGTCAACTGAGTTGGAAAATTTCTTCCACTGAATCAATCTTTTAAAAGACCCCCCAAAGAACTCTCCAAAAAAAGAAAAACAAGACAGTAACTTTTTTTTGTGACTGGGGGTGGATGACAAGACAAAGAATCTTTGACTTGGGAAAAAAGTCATTATAATAGGAAAGCATGGAATACTATAGTCCTAAAGAGACATCTTGCAGATTAATACCTAAAACACTGAAGAGAGGTTAGTTTTATTTCTCTGTTGCTTTTTAAATCATATACGAACGTCACTGCCAGTACAGTGGAATCTATTCATATTAAGTGACTTAGCTCAAGTAAACTCTTTCAGAATAAAGAGCATGACAATCTCCTTATCTAAATGAGTACTTTCTCAAAATCTACTCCAGCCAACAACTCCATCGAAAAGATTTGCAGTAAGGTCCAGAAAGCAAGCCTCCAGTCCTCTCCCCATCATTTTATTTCCTACTAATAACACCATCCATTTAAAGCACACATCCAGCTGACCAATTCCTGCTGCCCCGTGGCCAAGAAACACTACTTAAGTGCCCATCTCCGTCATCAGCCTGTGCTTGGCATCCTCGGGCACAGCATCTAAGCTGGAGTAACTTCTCCAATTTGATGATTTACTGTCCATTACTTGAAATTGCTGTTCTCCATCTAACTGTTTTCAAACGTTCTGCTCCAACACCAGGCTTCATTCCTGGCACAAAGCTCCTCACCAGCCTGACAGAAGAGGTCTTGAAGGCAGAAGGAGCCCAAAGTTGAAGATGGCATACTCACAACACTGGTTAACGTGGAGAGCTTCTAGATCAACTAGAATTTGTTCACTACACTTCACAACACCCCAGGCCTTCAAAACACTCTTCAGGAAGCCTTTACTCTTTTTATCTCCTTCTTACCAGAGACCACAAAAGTTACCACCCGTTGCAAGCCTTAAGAAGATACTGTTGGACTCTCCTGGTGGTCCACTGGTTAAGATTCAGTGCTTCGAATGCAGAAGACACGGATTCGATCCCTGGCTGGTGAATTAAGGCCCCACACACTGCATGGTGCAGCCAAGAAATTTAAAAATACATAATTTTTTTTTTAATTCTTTGAAAAGAAGATACTGCTTTTCAGCACTGCCTAAGGCTCATAAGCATCTTATATGTTCACAAAGATCTCATCATGGAGACCCTTTCAACTCTCTGGTTGAGACAAAGCAGTGTTGCAAACAAGGAGCTAGCCAATCTACTTTACAGTAACCAAGTCACCAGTATCTGTCTGTCCTTCCTGTGCCCCTGTTCTGTCCAGAAGGTATTTCAGTTAAACATCAATTTAGGCCAACCTGAAATTCCAGCAGGTGTCCAAAGTGAAAGCACAAAAGCCTGACCCCTCTCCCTGCCATTCAAGTTCCCATACAGAATCAATACGAAGCGACATCATAGAGAAAACGGATGGCTGAGCTTTCACTGAAAAACTGCCCTCATCACCTTCGCCCTGGGAAACATATATGGTGAGTTGGTTAAAAGCACCGTTTTGCACGGACAAGGGCACATTGACCAGCAGAGATACTCAGGAGTCATGAGGACTGATCAAGTCATTCAGGCTCCCTAAGCTTCCTCTCCTTCCTTATAAAACGAGCGTGATTCTTAACCTTGCAGAATTTGGGGATGGCACAAAGGAGGTATTTCTCTGGGTAGTACCTGGTACGCAGTCAGAGCGCATACATGATAGTTCTCCACCCAACTCTCAACTGCTTCAACTTAATCACACCTTTATCCCAGACCCAAATAATTGATCATCTTAGGGATTACAAAGTGAGGTAAGGGATTACAAACTTAGTCATTACAAACTGCAAGGGCAATGTTGCCAGAAAAAGAGAAAAGTAACTAAGACAAGAGAATGGGGGGATAGCAATGGGGAGAGATGAGAAGGAGCAAAAGAGAGTTTACAATCAACTTAAGAGAAAAGAGCAAAAAAAATTTAATTTCAGTTTGTTTTGGTCTTCAGTGCCTAGCCCAGAGCTGATTACACAGTGGGTACTTCATACACACACACACACAGAAGAACAACAACAAAAAACCACTTAGCATGAAAGAAAATGGAAATAGTGCCTCAACACTGAGAGAGGGAATAAATCTGTACATAAATCCCGGCTTATCTCAACCATCGTAAGGTAAGGTCTAAGGTATGACTCAAAAAAAAAAAAAAAAACTTGGCAGAGTTCCACTGTAGCTGTTGTTCTCTTCACACAGGACTGTTGGACCAAAGGGCAGAAAAACTTTCCTTTTGGCTCAGTTTACAATGAAGCTGCAAAACATTAAGCCGCACCTCATTTGACCTTAATAAACCCAGGACACAAGAGAACATTTATTCACTCCCTACCCCCAGCAAGTTCCCCCATTTGATTTTTCCATATTTCCAACTTCTTTTAATGACCTTCCACTGCATTCAGCAAATAAAGAATCCTCCCATTGATAATTAAACACCTGCTAATTCCTACCAAGGCATCTGAAAATTTATAAAAAGTGAAGTCTGATGAATAAAACATTCCTATTATTCCACAGGGCTGAGTTCAAATGAAGGAAAATGGGTCATTAAGCAAAACCTGTCAATTCCTGGAGGCTGGGTTGCTGCAGTTAGTGACCATATTTATATCTGGATTACTTTGAGGTAAAAGGTTATATATTAAAATATTCATTATCCCAAGAAAACTTAAAAAGAAGTAGGTCTTGTAAAGTCATCAGCCATCATGAAGAATAGAAGACAGGTAGGTCATTCATACAACTCAATTTTTTGCTATGGAAGTTTCAAACATTCAAAAATATTAGAGTCCCCAAATACCTACCTCCTACCTTCAACAATGATCATATATTGAAAATCCTATTTCTTTTTACCTTGACCCACTCCCTGCTCCGACTGGATTAACTTAAAGCAAATTCCAGACATCATGATTTACCCCATAACTAATTCAATATCTATCACTAAATGATAAGACTTTTAAAAAATATAATTCCAACACTCCTATCTTGTCTACCCCTAAAAAAGTAATAATGACATAAGTCAGATAATATCTAATTCAAAATTTTCCATCTCAAAAAACAAAAAAAGAAAAAGTTTAACATCGATTTGATCATGTCAGGAGCTAACTCCCAAAGTTCACAGACTGCATTTGGTTGCTACGTTCCTTTAAGCTCTTTTAATCCAAAGGTTCTCTGACTCTCTAAACTGTTCAACATATTGAATTAGATAAAAGGGTTGTTCAGGGTTTTTGTAACACCTTGCAGGAAAACCAGAACGGACTTTTTGGCCAAGCCAGTATTTGCTGAACAAAGGTGGGTGGTTTAAAGTATAAAATTTCCCTCATTCTGAGTTTTGCTCATGGCATGCTAGGTCTGTCCTTTTACATCACGCTCTATCCTCAGCATCTGATGGAGAAGCTTGATCTGATTCCATTTACTCTTTTTTTTTCCAAAAATACATCCTAAGTGGTGAGATGGATCATATAAATTAAACTGACAATTTAATGTCTCATCAATCTGAGAGACACCCCTCCCCTCCACCAAGTCTTTACTCCTGATATTGCTGGAACATTGGCACCCAGCAGCAAAACACAGCACATCAGTTAAAGAGGGGTGGTCTTCCTCCCCGGGGTGAGCTCCCTAGTCTGAGAAGCTTAGTAACTGGGGGGATGCCGAGAACTAACCCCAGTATCATCGTCTTCCTGCTCACATGCAAACCGTTCCCAGTTCCTTGCACACACAGATTTTGAACAGTAACACCCAATGAAAAACAGACCATATTCAAGTCACCTACCTATTCCACAACCTGCCAATATGGAAAATTTAACACTTTACGTTCAATTAAAAAATGGAATTCAGGTTACAAAACCCCTTTTTAATGGCAAACCAGCAGGCAAAAACAGATTTTCAAGCAGTAAGCAACGCCTACTGTAAATGCTAAGGAAGGGGATAAGAGCAGTCCTTCTTTTTGACTGCTGTCAGGATGGACAATTAAGAGTATTGAAAAATGCACTTTTCATTTTTAAAAAAGACTTTATTGAGGACTTTGCTGCTGTTGTTTAGTTGCTAAGATGTGTCCAACTCTTTGCGGCCCCATGGACTGCAGTCCACAGGGCTCCTCTGTTGATGGGATTTCCCAGGCAAGAATACTAGAGTGGGTTGCCATTTCCTTCTCCAGGGGATCTTCCAGACCCAGGGATCAAACCTGCGTCTCCTGCATTGGCAGGTGGATCCTTTAACATTGAGCCACCTGGGAAGCCCTTACAAAGAACTAGGCCACCATAAAAGTAACTCATTTATAAAACAATAATGGATGTCATCGATTTTACCTTATATTTGAATCCCACTCTACAGATTCCTATTCAACTGTGCTTCGGTTATGCCTTTCATTTGAAGACAATCCTCTCCGATCACGTAAAGTCACCTAAAAGTGAGCTTCAAAGAAAAACCCTATTGGGACAGGAAAATTATTTATGTAACACACAAAGTAGTCTGCTTTGCTCCAGAGGTAAATGCTTGAAGTATTTCCAAAGGAAAAGAAAGGTGCTGTAAGAACACTGGCTTAACTGAGTTCCAGGTTTAAAAAGAGTTGAGGCAATTCTCCAATGGTGGAAACGTCAGCATTTTTAAATAATTATGCTCAGAATAGTATTTAAACAGGTCCTCTGTTACGGCATAAACGAAGTCGTTCACAGGTATTGTTATAGATGCTGTAGCCTGGGGCATCGAGACTTTGAAACACAGCAGGGGACACTCTGGGACATCTCAGTCACACGAATTCACCCACCAGCCCATGGGTATGACTGTAGCCACATCAATACTCTGTTCTAGGACTCGCCTGGTGGTCCAGCGGTTGAGAATCCAGTGCAGGGAGACATGGGTTCAATTCCCAGTCGGGGAAGATCCAACATGCTATGGGGCAACTAAGCCCATGCACCACAGCTACTGAAGCCCAAGCACCCTGAAGCCCACGCTCAGCAACAGGAGAAGCCACCACAATGAGAAGCCCACGCACAGCAACTCAAGAGTAGCCCCTACCGGCTTCAATTAGAGAAAGCCTACACACAGCAACAAAGACACAGTGTAGCCACATAAAGAAAGAATACATGTTTAAAAATTAAATATTCTAAGGCATTCCAAAGACTCTGGACTGATGCACAGTAGACTACTGTATTTCTCAGTAATGAGCTTGAAACCTACCCAAGAGAACACCCAAATCCAAGAGAGTTGTAAGAACAAACAAACGACTGCCCAAAGCCGACAATGAATTTGGAAGCCCTTGCTGATTTCAGGATCTAGAAATAAGTAAGCTAAAAGTCATTAGCAAAAAAAGGACACTTGGGGGGTAATTTTTCATAAATAATATCTGATTTTTTTTTTGCTCAAGAGTTTTTGTTATCAGAAAAAGGGTGAGAGACTGAAACCTCACTGATAACACATTACACATGTACTGTTAAAAGCTGAATCATGTCCACCCCGCAAAGGATATACTGGATATATCCTCCATACCTAACAAAATGACCTTGTTTGGAGACAGCATCTTTATAGAGGTGATCAAATTACAATGAGTTCTTTAGAGTGCCCTAATCCATTATGACCATTATAATCCATTATAAAAAAAGGGGTATCTGTACACAGACATGCATACAGAGAGAAGACAGCCATCTCCTAGTCAAGGAGAAAGACCTGGCACAGATCCTTCTGTCACAGCCCTCCGACTGTGGGAAGACACCTTGATGTAGGACTTTTGGCCTCCAGAACTGTGAGACAGTTACATTTCTGCTCTTTGAGCCACCCAGTTTGTGGTTCTCTGTTACAGCAACCTTAGCGAACAAACTCACATACCTATATGTAACAGGTATGTCATATGTGATAATACTAGCAGTGTAATTTCAAAACAAAAATAGCATGTCAATCATGATGGTAACAATCAACTCTTTGCACCTGCTATCATTACATTCTTAGAATGATCCCATAGTATAAGTTCTACTATCTCATTTTGCAGACAGGGAACCTGAGGTTTAATAGCAGGAACCTATATTCCTTTTTTTAAATTTTATTGAATTATAGTTGATTTACAATGTGGTATTAATTTCTGGTGCACAACAAAGTGATTCAGTTATATATACATTCTTTTTCATATTCTTTTCCATTAAGGATTACCACAGGATATTGAATATAGTTCCCTGTAACATACAGTAGGACCTTACTGGTATCCATTCTATATATAATAGTTTGTATCTGCTTAGCCTGAACTCCCAATCCTTCCCTTACTCATGTCCCCTCCTTCCTGGGAACAAGCCTGTTCTCTGTATCTGTGACTCTATTTCATAGATAAGCTCATTTTTATTGTATTTTAGATTCCACATATAAGTGATATCATATGGTATTTGCCTTTCTCTTTCTGACTTAGTATGGTAATCTCTAGGTCCATAGATACTGCTGCAAATGGCATTATATCCTTCTTTTTATGGCTGAATAGTATTCCTTTGTATACAAGTACCATGCTGTTAAGTCAATGGACATTTAGGTTGTGTACATGTCTCGGCTATGTAAATACTGCTGCAGTGAACACTGGGGTGCACGTATCTTTTCAAAATACAGCTTTCCCTGGATATATGCCCAGAAAGGACTGCAGGATCACACAGCTACTCTTGTCATTTTGGAGGAACCTCCATACAGTTTTCCACAGTGTCTGCACCAATTTACATTCTCACAAACAGTGCAGAAGGCAGGAACTATATTCTGATGCTACTACCAGAGACCCACTAGAGACTTAAAAGACCTAAGAGTTATTTCATATAACAAGTCTGGAGGTAGGGCCCTGCAGGGAAAGACATCTCAGTCTCTGCAATTCCCTCAGCCTTTCCCTCACGGTCTTAAAATGGATGCTGCAGCTCTAAGCTATCACATCTGGATTTCACATTAGGAATGCAAAATATGAAATATCAAAAAGCACACACTTCCCAAATGAATGAATCCTTTCAGAACAACTTTCCTGGAAATCCCAAATAACAACTTCCACTTGTAACTCATCAATCATCCTTACTGGCAGGGGAAGGTAAGAAATGAAGGGGTTCTTATTAGGTTTACTGCAATCCCCAATAGTACAAAGATAAATTAGAAGGAAGGAGAGAATGACTCTTGATTAAGCAAATCTATCAGACGCCCAGAGAGGTGAAACTTGCCCAAGTTCACAACCATTAAGTGGGGCCATACCTGGAACCCCCATGCTATGCTGCAACCCTCAAAAACCCAAAACCTTATGAAAGAGTAATCCTAACTGAAAAAGAGTTAAGAGTGAGTTGAGGATCCCAGAAGTGGTTCCTGAATTCAGTGGCCTCTCCTTTTGAGTTTCTGGGTAACGTGAGCACTCTTGAGTATCCAAGAAAGCCACATGACCAAGAGCTCCTCAGATGTGCCCTCAAACATCAGTGTTTTCTGCATAAATACCAGGTTGGCAAAAAAGTTCACTCAGGCATTACAGAAAAACCCAAGTGAACTTTCTGGCCTACCCAATACTAGAGGCTTCATTCAGTGCTTGGCAGTAAAATTTAGGAATACACCTACCCTGTCGGCTACTAATCCCTTGGATGTTTGTTTAGTCAAGTAATATTTATAATCCTCAAACAGGTGAAGCCTTTCACAGGTAGTCCTTTACTTGGCTTATTGGTTTCTACAAACAGCAACTGGAAGTTTTCTTCACCTCTTCTTTAACTGCACCTTTCCAATTGTAGAAGGCTTGCATTTATAGGCAATCCATCCACTTACCTTGTCAATCTCTGCTAACTCAAAGAGGTTTTCTTCCCCAATGTCAGATAACATTACCCCAGAGGGATGGGATGGAGAGGGAGGCGGGAGGGGGGATAGGGATGGGGAACACAGGTAAATCCGTGGCTGATTCATGTCAATGTATGTCAAAAACCACTACAATATTATAAAGTAATTAGCCTCCAACTAATAAAAATAAATGGAAAAAAGATTAAAAATTAAAAAAAAAAAAGAAACTACATTCTTTAGCCTGACGCTAGATGCAAAGGTAACAAAAACCAAGCTGAGCCATCACTCACAGCTGTAGTGCCCCCCTGAAAAAGTCACCCACTCATTCCCCTGAGGGGCTTGGAGCCCTTCCTGTTCCAACATTTGGCAATCCACTCTATGACTGGAGCCACAGTGAGGATAACCTTAAGAGAAAGACATCTCCGGCATAGTTAACCTCATGGTCCTTTCCACTCACTTGTCCAGGTTGTTGTTCATTCATTCAGCGTGTCCAACTCTTTGCAACCCCATGGAGTTCAGCACACCAGGCTCCCCTGTTCTTCACTATCTCCTGGAGTTTGCTCAGATTCATGTCCATTGAGTCAGTGATGCTATCTAACTTTCTCATCCTCTGTTGCCCCCTTCTCCTCCTGCCCTCAAGCTTTCCCAGCATCAGGGTCTTTCCCAATGAGTCAGCTCTTTGCCTCAGATGACCAAAATACTGGAGTTTCAACTTCAGCATCAGTCCTTCCCATGACTATTCAGGACTAATTTCCTTTAGGATGGACTGGTTTGATCTCTGTGCAGCCCAAGGAACACTCAGGAGTCTCTTCCAGCACCACAATTCAAAAGCATCAATTCTTCAACACTCAGCCTTGTTTATGATCCAACTCTCACACCCATACATGATCACTGGATAAACCATAGCCTGATCTGTATGGACCTTTGCCAGCAAAGTGATGTCTCTGCTTTTTAATATGCTTGTCTAGGTTTGTCATAGCTTTCCTTCCAAGGAGCAAGGAACCAAGGAGAGACCAAGGAGTCTTCTATTAATTTTCCTAATAATTTCATGGCTGCAGGCACTATCCACAGTGATTTTGTAGCCCAAGAAAATAAAATCCATCATTGCTTCTACTTTTCCCCCTTCTATTTGCCATGATCCCCCAATTTTCCTCTGCAATATCCATGCAGGCATCCTGTCCTGCCCAGCCAAGCAAACCAGAACCTCTCCTAGAAATGGATCTTAATCTTGAGCAGAGCATCTTCCCTAAAAGCAAGACATAGGAGGTGCCAATTCTTTCCAAGACCCACTGGTCATCAGCTCCCTGTCCTGGTTCCAGCCATTCCCAAGTCGGTGATCTCATTTTTCATTCATCCTTAGAATAAACCTGCAGTGCCCTTCCAAAGCCAAATTTTGACTAAGTCCCTCAGAAGCCGTCCCATTACTAGCCATCAGGAAAACCTCCTTCTATCAATATGATATGTGAATGAGAGAATTCCCTGATATTAAGACACATTGTGGAAACTTAGCCTCTCCCTCTGGGGGGTGACGCCTGAAATTCTTTAATAGGGAAACAAGAATATTACCACTTTTTGTAAAAGTAGCAAAATATTAATTTGGTTTTATTGTACTTAGGGTACTTGTCTTCCTAAAGACAACCTGAAAAACAGGAAGTGACTGAGGCACTTAATCTGATTCATAAAGAGGCTGGTTGCTAACTGGAAATAACCAAAATATACTGTCCTTTATCTTTGCTCACTAGTCCACCCAATTTATACTTCTTGCCTATGAAGGTAAGACCATCACAGAATGAGCAAAACCAGAAAACAGACTCTAAAAGACATGAAAAGTTTTTACTTTGCTCAGTTCTAGGGTTTGCCATAATTTGCATAATAAATCAGAGAAAAACACTTTCCGTGGCAAGAGGAAAGCAATTTATAAGATTCTCAAGTCTCTGTTATTTAGTAAAATTAGGTCTTTACCTGCACTGTCTAAAATTCTAACAACATAATCTTTCATATCAAAGTGGGTGGCAGGTCCTAAAATATGTACTGCAATCTGTCACTTAAAAATAATAGCAAAAAAAAAAAAATTATCATCCAAAGTGATTGACAACAGGAAACTACAGAACTGTACCAACTTCTGCTGAGCACTAATTGCAATCAGCAGAGTCTCTTTTCTGAAATGCTTCTTTCAGCTCCCCGCAACTCATTCACCTTCTCTAATTCCAAAGCAGGTCTTCTGATGAAAACAAAAGCTAGGTCTTCTGACTCCACACATGCCTTCTCCCCTCACAATTAACAGTTTTGAGTTCCTAGATCACTCACTCAGCCTGGTGCTGGGGAGGGAGGCAAGAAAAGGGGTGAAGTGAAGACATGGTTTCCACCCTCCAGAAACTGAATTTACCTGGGGAGAAGGAAAGGGAAAGAACACCTAGGTGAATTATGTGATAACTGTGCCCGGCTACACTGCACCACTCAGACAGCTCAGACAGAGGTCGGGGAAATCAGTGTTAGTCAGAGTGAGTGAAGACATTCAAGAAATACTTGCAAGAATTCCAAAAAGAACAGGAACTGCTGAGAATAATTACACCATAAATAAATGGGCATTTACCTTATGCCAGGCCCTGTGCCGGCTATTTCACACACACCTCACTTAACACTACAGAAAACTACAGGGGTTGGCCATGATCCCCACTTCACAGATAAAAGAAACAAGAGAATCAGAGGACTTTACCAGCTTGCCCACCAAAACCATCTAAGCAACACAGTTTTCACTAAGGGGTAAATCCATTAATTCTTACATCCACTTATTCATTGGCTGTAATTATTTTAACTTGAAACCTCCTATTTCTTTTTTTTTTTTTTTCTGTCTGCACCCACAGCTTGCAGGATCTTAGTTCCCTGACCAGGGGTTGAACCCATGTCCTGTGCAGTGGAAGTGCACAGTCTTAACCACTGAATCACCAGTGAAGCCCCAAACCCTCTACTCTTAACCACAAAATCTAATTGATTCTCGGAGAAGAAATATATTTGGAATTACCGTGTCCCAGTTTCCCCTGGCACCAAAAAAAAAAAAAAAAAAAAGGAAAGAAAGGAAAGAAGTTAGGAGGTAGGGACTAAAAGGAAAAAAAAAGGAAAATAACTGAGATAAATCAGGAGGTAAACTTCTAAGGCATAGAATTCAGATAAAACATGAGGTCAGCTTTAGCTGACTTACTCTATTTCTGTTCCACACTTCACAACTGGGGAGGAGAACCACTTCTGAATCTTTAATATTAATCCAATTCCATTTGCAGTACACACCACACAATCACAGTAAAGTTTCAAGATTAAGTTACTTATTTTAACAAGACGCCTGCAAAATGGAAGGAAGGCAGCTCAATCTTCAGCACCTGACAATGTCACCTAAGGCGATACCAGTGCTTGTCGTTTTCAGCGCCAGCCACCCAGGGGGATGTAAGATGATTCCTTGGGGATAAGAAAAAGTCAAACTTTTCCCCATAAATGTTTTTACTTCCTGTGTTACAGTGTCTCACATTTTATAATTTATATAATGTTTTAGTGTAACAACACATATACATAAATGATAAAAATAAATATACATATAATGAGGGCAAGGGTCCAATTTTTTTCTTACAAGACAATGAATGAGGTCAGTGAAGACCACTGGTCCACATGTCTATTAAAAGGGTAATTTGTTAACTTCCTGTGCCCTCAAGAGCCAAACTAAGTGACATCACTTTGGAACCACTCCATTAGCTAGTTTAAAAAAAAAAAAAAAAGAGAGAGAGAGAGAACTCAAGTTTTATTTCAGTCTTCCTTTGAAAGGTATTTGATTCCTAGCTGACAAACAATGGCTGACCATTACAAATCTGTGGGGCCACCTCATTACGAGTTCATACTGCAACCAAATCCCATTTTCCCTCTGCAAATTCAATTCACATCAATAGCTCCATATATCACTGGCTACTGCTGTTGGCTGCCTAATTTTGAAACATAAAATTTTTTTGGAAAGATTACTGCCAACACATAATAGGCAAACTGCAATTTCAATTCCCTACACATGTGCTTGAAGGAGCAGGGGGGCTATGCAAGCTACAAAATGTAAATGAAGCCTGTTGTTATCAGCTGTTTATAAGTCCCATGACATCTTCCTCTCTTATTCCTCCAGTCACATATGTCGGGGTAAAAAGAAAAAAAACCACACATCAAACGTGCTGCCATTCAAGAAAGTCCTTTTATTATTCTGCTCAAGACTAGTTCTCTGGTCTCTTAATTTTCTGAGCTGTGTACACAAAATGCAACAAAATTAAGCAGTGGTGGCTGTACACAGCCAATCTTCATTAGGCAGAATTCATTGTGAAGGAGGAACATAGTTGTGTGATGTCGTTCATTAAGATGTTTTCATCATCAACTTTTGATGAATCCACCACCTCTAAGTTAATATTTAAGGGTGACATCTACTTTAATAAAGGGAGACTTCCAAGAGGAGACAAAGCAATCCACTGTCCCCAAGGCTGGTTACACAAACTCTGGCTCTCTCCAGGCCACACATACCTGGTTCATCACTCCCTGCAACTTCCTTAATGAATTCTTCCAGGAAATACTATTTCTTAAGAATTCATGTTTATTTTAATGCACTACCCACTGGTACTGCAATGGGAGGTTAAGATGGAGTATGTGTGTTATTGTCTCAGTCCTATCCAACTCTTTGTGACCCCATGGACTGTAGCCCGCCAGGCTACATGGGATTCTGTCCATGGGATTCTCCAGGCAAGAATACCGGAGTGGATTGACATTCCCTTCTCCAGGGGGTCCTGCCAACCCAGGGACTGAACCCGGGTCACCTCCATTGATTGAAGCCAGATTTTAGCATCTGAGCCACCAGGAAAGCTGGTCCGTGAAAAACCCATACCCATTCTGACAGTGGGGAACAAAGGCAGGGTAAGTTTTCTGCTTAATGCTGGGCTTCTCTACAGCCTCATTACTGACATTTTATACCACATCATTCTTCCCTGTGGGAGGCTGGCCTGTACACTGCAGGACCCTTAGCAGCCCCTTAACCTCAACCAAGCAAAGGACAGTATCACTACCTGCCAGTTCTGTTTCCACGCATTACCAAATGTCCCCTTGAAAAAGGTGGAGGTGGAGGGGGGACAAAACTGTGAACGCCTGGTTACACAGGGAACAAGAAATGAAAATCCACTGCATACTCAAGCAATGTCTATCACAACTATAGACCTTTCTGGGACACTGAACAATGTCAAGTTTGCCTACCAAATAGAAGATGGTTAGGCTAATTTTTATCAGTAAAGGTCAACGAATAGTGAAAGATACTCTTTATCTTAAAAAAAAAAAAATCTACCACATTATTGCACTGGATCAATAACTACCCAGAGAAGAACACTTGGAAAATATCTGTCACAGTTTTTCATATTCAACAACAGAAAATCCCCAGAAAGTATAGTTTTATGGGCCAAAAATTTTTATTTAATCAACTGTCAAGAAAAGCCCTCAGAAAAATGTTTTCAGAGTCAAACCCACTTAACAGAAGATGGATTTACTGTGAGATTCACTTTAATGGAAATGAAGAGTTTTGTAAAAGTCTTTGCTTTTTTCTCCCCAAATCACCACTGCTGAACTTCTACAAACCAATACTAGAAAAGACAATTTTTATTTAACTGTTAAAGAAACCAGCTTCCAAAAGCTCAATTGCCATCTGCAATTATAATCAGGCCTCATTTAGAATACCCCATCATGTTTTAGTCTTAATTAAAAATGGCAAATCCTGACAAGGGAATGCAATGTGAATTCACAATACCTATGTGAGCAACACACATACACACACCCCCACAGTAGATTCTAGGCTTGGGAGACTTAACTGTTTTACCAGTTTCTTAATGGATGTAACTTCAGTATTAACTTTAACTTTCATATTTTAAATGAGAAAGGCATAAGGATTATGTTAAGACAATTTGCCAGAAATACAAATAGTTTTTCTAAGCCTGCCATCTTTCACACAGCACATGGCTGATCCTGCATTCCAGCCACTACACTCTTTACTCTGCATAAAAGGCACCATGTTTCAGTATAATATTTCCACTGATGGAAAACAGTTTTTCCACCACGCTAAATAATAAGATTTACCAAGTACCACTTGG
Source organism: Cervus canadensis (assembly GCF_019320065.1). NCBI lineage: Eukaryota > Metazoa > Chordata > Mammalia > Artiodactyla > Cervidae > Cervus > Cervus canadensis. The sequence continues at coordinate 20,556,974 of NC_057407.1, read as the reverse complement.
CCTCTTTGTAAGCTTAGCAATTAGTTATAATAATGTGCCCCTGCATGTTTATAATTTGGTGTAATTTTTATATTACAACTCCTTAATATGGTCTCCAGTACAATCAACCCTCTGCCTACAAAACATTAATGCAGGCACTATCTGAAAACCACCTCACAAACTCCAGCCATCAGTCGAAGCCACTTAAAACGAGACAAATGAAAGAAGACATAGAATGAACCACCTCAGAAGAACATGTGCCAGCTTTTAACCCACAGAATTAAAGAGAAGTGCTCTCATATCTCAGAGAAGGCAATGGCAACCCACTCCAGTACTCTTGTCTGGAAAATCCCATGGATGGAGGAGCCTGGTGGGCTGCAATCCACAGGGTCTCGAAGAGTCGGACACAACTGAGCGACTTCACTTTCACTTTTCACTTTCATGCATTGGAGAAGGAAATGGCAACCCACTCCAGTGTTCTTGCCTGGAGAATCCCAGGGACGGGGGAGTCTGATGGGCTGCGGTCTATGGGGTCGCACAGAGTCAGACACGACTGAAGAGACTTAGTAGCAGCAGCAGCAGCTCTCACATCTATCCAGTATGTGATGACTCTTTGTAAAACTCCAACTTCCAAAATTCATTAACACTAGGTTCAGGTCTCCCTGCTGGAGCAGAGCCTCTGGCAAGGAAGTCAAGAGGGGGTGAAAAGCTGTAAACGATAAGCACGCCTCCCATGTAAGCCTGTAAAATTAAGCCTCTCTCAGTTGGACAATTAGCTTTATATAGCTAATCAGGAAGAAAGAAACGAAGGCCATCTGGTTCTTGGAAGAAGTTCTGTATCTGACTAACGCTATCTTCTTGAAAGTAAACTTCCTCCAAACAAGAGAGCAGGAGAGAGCAAGGAGAGGAATCCCCTTTTAAACTGCCTGCACACCCTCATAAACCCACATGCTAATCAAGTCCCTGACTATTATATCCAGAAGCGATACAAGAGTGATTAAATGCCGACGTCCTAACTGGACAGACCTCATTTGATTCCTAGCTCTGTCACTTATTAACAGGTTAGCCTTTGGCGAACAATTTGACCTCTTCATGGTGTACTGGATAATTTACCCCTGCATCCAGGTTCTTTGCCAGTCTGCAGTTCCACAGAGAACGTCTCTGACCCTTGACTTGGGGATTGGACACAAGACTTGCATTGAGGTAATGTAACTTCAAGAGTGAATTTAGTGTAAGAACATAGGGCTATCGCTCAATACCAAAACAGGGATGCAGCAAGCCTCAGACACAAACTAGGATCAGGCACTCAATTCCTCTACCAAGTCTCCAAAAGTCCTCCATCTCCATGTTCTCTCTTTGCATCAACTTTCTTTTTTGTCTGTCCAACCAATTTCTTGTCTTTCAGGGCCAAAGGCAAGAAGTCAGCTACCAGTAAAATCCTTTCTCAAACTGCCAACATCCTCCAGTAATCAAATTTCCTCGGTTCAGCAGAGCAGCAAATCTCTGAGAATAGCAGCAGTGGGTTAGGAGCCCACCATCCATCAATCCAGTGGAGCCCAGAGGAGACTCAAGAGCCATATAAACTTGGATACTCGATGGACAAGACAAAGGTCAACCTAGAGTAGTGAAATGCAGCCCACATCCTCCATTTGCCAAGCTGAGTACCTTGGCATAGGGCTGCTCTCTGTCAAGAGATAGCGCTATCATTTTCTTTCCATGAAAGCACCATCTGTTCACAAGGGGAGCCCAAGTATAGTGAAGGAGGCTTCTGGGTCTGAGGGACAGAGGGGAGTGAGGGAAAGGGGTAGGGTGAAGGACTTGGATGGACTATTGGTATCTGAGTTAAAAGGACGGATTATTGGTATCTGACAGTTAAAAAGGGTGTCTATATGGAAGAGTGGCCCAACATAGGGAGCAAGTCATTGAATAACTAACTATATTCAAGATAGTTTGAGTTTCTCACTGCTAGAGAAAAGGAGTTACAGAAAAGAGAAAACTAAATTGAGCCAGGTGGTGTCAAAATGGAATTGGAGGTAGTGAACTTGTGGTTCCTAATACATAAAAACCCAAAATGGAATCGGAGGTAGTGAACTTGTGGTTCCTAATACATAAAAACCCAGTAATACATAGATGTAAATGTGTGTGCATGAATAAGACTACTGTGCATGCATGCTAAATGGCTTCAGTTGTATCTGACTCTTTGTGACCCTATGGACTGTAGCCCACAAGGCTCCTCTGTCCATGGGATTCTCCAGGCAAGAATACTGGAGTGGGTTGCCATGCCCTTCTCCAGGGGATCTTCCGGAGCCAAGGATCAAACCCGTATCTCTCATGTCTGATGTGCTGGCAGGCAGATTCTTTACCACTACTGCCAAGTGGGAAGCCCCACATACATAGACATATACAATCCCTATTTATGTCCACTAAGAGGGTCTGGGAACTGTAACATCTCAGGAGCAGTGAACTTCCATATAATGCCCAGTTCTTGGTTTGTCAATTTCATTGTCCTCTAAAAGGAATCAGAGCTCCATGGCTCCTCAACACCTTAGCCAAACAAAATAAACCTAGAACTTCTTGTTCCAGAAAGTAAGGAAGCGCTGAAATAATGATAGCAACACATGTCAAAAGGACACAGGAACCAGCCGGAAGGAACACCCACTACCTAAATGTGGGGGCGGCTGTGAGCATCAAAATAAGAATAGTAACAGATAGTAACCCATTAAGTGAAACAGAAATTCATGACTTCCAACTGATGTATAAATAAACAGTAGGAAAGTTTAAAGAGAATGGCCTTCAAGTGGAGGAAAGACACTTTCCTCGTGGTCCAGTGGTTGGGGCTTTGCCTTCCAATGCAGGAGGTATGGGCTCACTCTCTGGTCAGGAAACTCAGATCCCACATGCCTCCAAGTAAAAGAACCAAAATGTAAAACAGAAGCACTATTGTAATAACTTTAATAAAGACTTTAAAGGCAGGCCAGGGGGCGGGGGCGGGAGTAACTACAATAGAGAAGCCTGGAAGATGTTGTCGTTATCAACATCACCAGCAAAGGGACATAAGGAAATCACATGCCACCTGATTAAGATTCAATGAAAGGAACAGAGCATTATTTCAGTGATATTTCTGCCCTGACACATTAACCAAATCTACTGGTGAAGAGTCCTCAGATAAACCCAAATTGATGGACAGTCTACAAAACTATTGGGTTTGTTAACTTCAAAATAGTGGTCATGAAAGTCCAAGAAAGCCTGAGGAATTCTTCCAGAAAGAAAGGAGACTGGCACAGGATCTCAAATGGCTCCTTTATTAATTGGGAGATTCTGGGCACATTTGAATGAGGTCCAATATTTAAATGATAATGTTGTATCAAAGTTACTTTCTCAGTTGTGAGGAGCATAGTATGGCACTAAAGGGAAGTATCCTTGTATTAGGAAATACATACAAGTATTCAGAGACGACAGTGCACAGGGTTGGCAATAAATTCAAACTGGTTTGCAGGTGGCAAAGTGTTATTTGTTGCAACTTATTTTTAAAAATTGTATTTATTTTTGGCTATACTGGGTCTTCACTGCTGTGAGGCCTTTTCTCTAGTTGTGGCGAGTGGGGGCTACTCTCTAGCTGTGGTGTTCGGGCTTCTCACTGCGGAGGCTAGGCACTCAGGCTTCAGTAGTTGCAGCTTCTGAGCTCTGCAGAACACAGGCTCAATAGTTGTAACTCACAGGCTTAGTGGCTGCCCAGCAGGTGGGATCTTCCTGGATCACAGATTGAACTCATGTCTCTTTACCACTGAACCACCAGGGAAGCCCTTTTTTTTTTTTTTAATTACAGTATAATTAATTTACGTTATGTTGGTTTCAAGGGTACAGCAAACTTATTTACTTCTTCAGATTATTTTCCAACTGAAGTTATTATAACATATTGAATATAGTTCCCAGTGCTATACAGTAAATCCTCATTGTTTATCTATTTTATACATAGTGTGTATCTGTTAATCCCATATGTCCCCCATGGCCCCCTTTTCCCTTTGGTAACTTTGTTTTCTATGTCTATGAGGGTATTCATCTTGTAAGTAAATTCATTTGTATTATTTTACAATTCTACATTTAAGCGCTATCATACAGTATTTGTCTTTGTCTGACTTATTTCACTCAGTATAATATTCTCTAGGTGCATCCATGCTGCTACAAATGGCAATGTTTGATTCTTTTAATGGCTGAGTAATATTCCACTGTTTAGATGTACCAAGTCTTCTTTATCCATTCTTCTGTTGATGGCCATTTAGGTTGCTTCCAAGTCTTAGTCATTCGTGTGGCTATTAACACTGGGGTGTATGTGTCTTTTTGGATGAGAGTTCTTGTCTTTACAGATACATGCCCAGGAATGGGACTGCTGGATCACATGGTGGCTCTCTTTTTAGTTTTTAAAAGACCCTTTACATTGTTTTCCATAGTGCTTGCACCAATTTCCTTTCCCACCAACAGTGTAGGAGAGCTCCTTTTTGTCCACACTCTCTCCAGCATTTACTGTTTGTAGACAGTAAATTCTATAGACAAATGTTTGTAGACATTCTAACCAGTGCTATGCATTTCTCTAATGATTAGTGATGTTGAGCATCTTTTCATCTGCCTCTTGACCACCTGTAATCCTTCTTTGGAGAAATGTCTATTCAGGTCTTCTGTCCATTTTTTAACTAGAATTCTGTTTTTTATTTAATTGTTTACCTATTTATTTTTGGCTATGCTGGGTCTTCATTGCTGCTCCCGCTTTCTCTGGTTACATGGAGCAAGGAGTGGAGGGCTACTCTTCATTGTGGTATGCAAGCTTCTCATTGCAGTGGTTTCTCTTATTTCAGAGCAGGCTCTAGAGCATGTGGGCTTTAGTAGATGTGGCTCGGGAGCTCCAGAGTGTGGACTCAGAAATCATGACACATTAGCTTAGTTGCTCTGTGGCACATGGAATCATTCAGAACCAAGGAGTGAACCCATGTCCCCTGCGTTGGCAGACAGATTCTTACACACTGCACCACCAGGCAAGTCCCTGTTTGCGTTTCCATATTGAGTTACGTAAGCTGATTCTATATTTTGCAAATTAACCCCTTGTCAGTTGCACTATTTACAAATATTTTCTCCCATCCTATAGGCTGTCTTTTCTTCTATGGTTGAAAAAAAAAAAAATTTTTTTTTTTTAAACTGTATTGGGTCGAGTGCAAGGTGGCTATGGAAGGCATGAGCACTTTCAGAAAGTGAACAGGGAAGGTAACTCAGAAAGGACACTTGTGCTGAGATATACATGAGAAGGACCAAACACACAAAAATCCTAGGGGTGGAGAAGACAATGATGATGCTGACTGTACAACAAAATGCTATCATCCTCTAACTCTTATGCAGTCTCACTGAGTGCAAAGCAACGGTCTAAGTGCTCTCCATATTTTAACTCATTTATTCCTCACAACGACCTTTTGCAGAATTTTTACTAAGTATTTCAAGTAGAATTAGTGTTACACCCAACTTAAAGATGAGGAAGCTGAGACAAAGGTTTCAGTAACTCATCCAGGTTAGTTAGTAGCACAACCAGGATCTGAACCTACCAGCGTGGCTCCAGGGTCTATACTTTGAAAGTATTACATGAAGGCAACCCCAGGAAACTTATCTGTCAGGATGCAGAGACAGGATGGAGCCAGAACTTCAGGACCATCCTAGCCACAAAACTGGAAGGAGGGAGGGAGGGAGGGAATGGGGATGAGTACAACATAATGCAAGGGAAAACAGGAACATAGGTGAGAATCTGGGTTTATCATGTTTCACGGAAGATGCTTCTGAAGCAGGGAGACCACTTAGAAAGCTGTCTCCTAGGCAGGATGGTGGCCGAGACCAAGTCAATATCACAGCGAGATAAAGAGCTCTGATCAGATTTATTTTTGAGGTAAAGCCAGTAGGACTTGGATAATTGTTTTAGAAAGCCAGGTTTTGAGTCCACCTTCTAAACAAAACTGTATATAACATCCTGGTTCCTTGGGTCAGAGTGCATACAGGTCACAGTATACTGCTGATGGTTTTCTGATGATGATCACTTCCTGATTCTTAAAAGAAAAACAACGAAAAAACAGGACAAAGAACCCACCCATCCTTTTGTATTATGAGGCCTCCACTGACCCAATGAAGGCTCAAGGTTTACTGAGACTACACCACGTTCAATCTATGTAACTGTTTTCCCCAATCATAAACAATGTCCACTTCATTATGATTTCACAGCTTTCTTCCTTACAAAGAGAATCTCTCTCCCACAGATTAAGTCATCTGTTCTGCCTGAATCTCATCAAAGATTATACCTGGCACTGTAATTGGGAGGGTTTTAAATAGATAATTTAACCTTGAAAGAATGTTCATTTGACTCAACACATCCTTCCAATCTAAGAAACACACAAATTCCCTTTCACCTCAGCATGTCTTCCTTAATTGTGACAGCACTGCCGAGAAATTCATTTTCAAAGAGCTGACTGAGCCACAAGGGAAAATTAATACCTAAATATTGAAGCAATCCTGATGCTCTGCTTTAAAGAGGGAAGTTGGATTTGCGAGATGAAAGACTCCAAAATGTCTCTGGTTTAGGTCTTAAAAAAAAAAAAAAAAGGTCTTTAGCATTTTTTTATCTCTCTGCATTAAGTCAGAAAGTAAAAGGTACAGTCTACTTCTCTTAAAAATGGGGAGGAAAAAAAAGTCCTTTGCTTTCTATTGCTGGTTAACTGCATTTGCTAGAATGCTGCTAGATTTTTGAGTGTCCTAGTGTGAAGGGTGTGATTTTCTTCACTTTTGAATATGGAGGAAAAAATGTTCTTTCAACTCTGACAGCCTAAGTCTATTCCACTCTGCAGTGCCGACCATGGCTATAGTAATAGCATTTCACATTCCAGATCTGAAATTTTACCAGGGTGAGCACAGATAGAGAGGAAAGGAGAGCGTGTGCAGGACAGCTGACCTGTTCTTTGTCATCCTCTGGTTCACAGCAAAGGCTATTCCATCAAATGATTACAAAGAAAAAAAGAAAAAAATTAATTCCAGGAACCAGAGAATTCAGAACAAGTAATAAGATCTCATTCCCCCCGAAGCTGATATCATCAAATTCTCTCACATGATTTACAATCTGGCAATCTATCTCTTTCCATTGATTATCCTGCTGTTATGGGATATAACTGCTCACTGCCCATTCCAAAAACTCTAAAGTGTTGCTCTGAGAATACATTAATGCACCTTTAATGTGGAGAAGACAGGAGGAGGAAAAAAAAAAACAACAAGGAACAAAACAGGCTGGAGAATGAATAAAGCTGAAGTTCCTTTCAAAAGCAGTGGGGAAGTTAACAACTTTTGAGGGAGGCAATCAGACAATTCATGCCCAGCAGCTACCCGGGCTCATAGCACTAATTTTCCTAACTGGAAAGAGGCCACATGTACCCTGAATCAGAAACAGGCGGGCACCTCACTATGGACCAAGGCCATCGGAGAAAATAGTGATCAAACTGCAGAATCGCCATGACTATTACTAAAAGGTGCTTCTGATTCCAAGACACTGTCTAGACAAGCTCTAGAGCCCTCATCACTGCACACATTATAACATGACTTATCAAAACTTTAATGCTAGAGTCAACAAACACTGGTTCACTGTCTCCTTTCTCACACTCTTCAAGCTAAGAACGGTTCTTATATTTTTTTAATGGTTAGGAAAAAGTAAAAAAACAGTATCTTGTAACACAGGAAAGGTTTACAGAATTAAAATTTCAGTGTCTGTAAATAACATCTCATCGGAACCCTGTCATGCCTGATCACTGACGTTATCTTCCCTGGTTACTTTCAAGCTACAAAGGACGAGTAGGTACAGTTGCGATGCATGGCCTAGAAAGCCAAAAATCTCTACGTGGCTCTTGACAGAGTTTGCAGATGCCTGCCGTAACTCACCCACAAATCGGTCGAAAACACCTTCAAACTAGGAAAATATCAAAGAAAAATTGCTCTCTGCCCTCTAACTAGGCTCCCTTCTCAGAAAAGTCAGCAAAAAATGGCACAATGTACATAAAATTCCCAGCAAAGCTTCCAAGTTTGCTGATTTGGTAGAAAGACAGTGGTTTGAAATAAAGCGGCAAAAAAGATGAAATTAATGATAAGGAAACTTTCTGTCCCTTTCTGGCATTCAATATGTCAAAGCAAGGACATGGTGAGTCTTCTGGTGCAAAATTCCCAATTTCTTTGGGGCTTTCCTGGTGGCTCAGATGGCAGGCATTCACAAACTCTGTCAAGAGCCACGTAGAGATTTTTGACTTTCTAGGCCTTGCTTTGCAATTGTACCTACTCATTCCTTTGTAGCTTGAAAGTAACCAGGAAAGATACATCAGTGATCGGGCATGACAGGGTTCCGATGAGATGTTATTTACAGACACTGAAATTTTAATTCCGTAAACCTTTCCTGTGTTACAAGATATTATTCTTTGACTTTTTCCTAACCGTTAAAAAAATATAAGAACCGTTCTTAGCTTGAAGACTGTGAGAAAGGAGACAGTAGACCAGTGTTTGTCATTGCAGGTAAAGAATTTCCTGCAATGTAGGAGACCCAGTTTGATGTCTGGGTCAGGAAGATCTCCTGGAGAAGGAAATGGCTACCTACTCCAGTATTCTTGCCTGAAAATCTCATGGACAGAGGAGCCTGGTGGGCTATAGTCCATGGGGTTACAAAGAGTCGGACACAACTGAGCAACTAACACTTTCCTGTTTCCGGCTGGGGCCATGATCAATCGTGCTGACAACACAAGAGCCAAAAATCTGTATATCATCTCTGTGAAGGGGATCGAGGGACGCTAAATAGACTTCCTGCTGCTGGTGTGGGTGACATGGTGATGGTCACATTCAAGAAAAGCAAACCAGAGCTCAGAAAGAAGGTACATCCAGCAGTGGTAATGTGACAACAGAGGTCACATCAGAGAAAAGACGGTGTGGCCCTTTATTCTGAAGATAACGTAGAGATCATAGTAAACAATAGAGGTGAGATGACAGGTTCTGCCATCACAGGACCAGTTGAAAAGGAATGGGTAGACTTCTAGCCCAGGGTTGAATCAAATGCCGGCAGCACTGAATGATTCTTCAGTGTATTTGGGGGGGGGGAAATTTAATAAAAATTATTTTCTCAAAAAAAAATTTGACAAGGAAGGCACTGTGTGAGTCTCTTTACATACAGGATTCCATTTGATGAGCACATCAAGGTTCTGAGGACACGTTATCCCCATTTTACAGATGAGAGACTGAGCCCTAAAGACGTTGTCTAAGATCATGGCAGAACATGTCTTCAGACCTGGAACCCAGGTTTTGTCGGCTCTCAACCCCGTACGTTTCAACTATTACAAGGAGACTAGGATTTCTGTTCAAAAACTCATACTGGTTTTGCCATCCAGAGAAAAAAAATGAGAAGGTAATTCTAAGTAACATTTAAGTGAATAAAATGAGAAAATGACCTACCTTTGAAAGGAACAGCCATTTAACAGACAAATGTTTGTTTTATTAAATGCTGCATGCTTCAGTGTTGAGCTCTTAAGTAACAATCAGTTCCTATACTTACCATCACCCCGAGTACAGCCAAATCCATCTAGGCAAACACACTACATAATCTCTTTATCCATCTGCTATGAGGACTGCTGGCTGTGGACCAGCTTCCCTGCCCTATGGGCACTCCTTCTCCCATGCTCGCTTCCCAGGGCAATTTTTTATATCCAGAGATAAATCACTCGTAATCTAAGAGAGAGCGACACTACATCTACCAAGCGATTCAGGTCTTTCAAAATCTCTTAACAAAACCTGATGATATAGCCAGCAGCAGCAGTCTTGCAGATTTTATTATCATTACTGTGATGATGGCTAGTACCAAATACACGGAGCCCTGACAGTGTCCCAGGCACTGGTCCAAGCACTTTAAATGGGCTCATGTATTAAACTGTTAATCTGCACACCCCTACAAGGTCAGCACTATAATTGCTTTTATTTTACGGATCAGGAAACTGAGGCAAAAAGAAATTAAGCAATTTGCGAAGCTCCCACAGCCAGCAGGTGACAGAGCCGGGATTCAAAACCAGGTGGTACAGATGGGAGTTGACACCTCACTGCATTTCCACATCAGGTCAAATCAAAACATTTAAATGTGAAAAATCCATTGCACATAACCAGGCTTACCTATATTATTTTGAGTAGAACGACTATCTTTAATTTTTAAATAATTGGAAACAGAGTGTGAAGAATAACCTACAGAAACCGATAAAAATCAGAAAACATTTTCTCTAAAACGCAGTGTTAGGGACTTTCCTGGTAATCCAGTGGCTAAGACTATGAACTCCCAATGCAGGGAGCCCAGGTTTTGCATGCTACAACAAAGACCTGGTGCAGCCAAATAAATGAACAAGTATTTTTAAAAATAAATAAATAAAACGCAATGTTACTGCTTATTTGAAAAAGGAACAAGAAACATCTGAACTGTTTAGAGATGGTGGGGACGCTTCCAGCCGATTTACCTTCACAGTAAAGGTCAGACAGGGACCTCTTTCTGTTTTGTACTGTTCCAAGAGCCCGAAACTTTTTGGATTACGTTAAACACAACTCAGTCATTCCTTGGGTATAGAGTAAAGTAAAGACAGTAAAGAATCTGCCTGCAACGCAGGAGACCCGGGTTTGATCCTTGGGTCAGGAAGATCCCCTGGAGAAGGAAATGGCAACCCACTCCAGTATTCTTGCCTGAAGAATTCCATGGACAGAGGAGCCTGGAAGACTACAGTCCATGGACTCGTAAAGGGTGAGGCTCTTTCCACAATGAAGGCTTATAAACCTGAAGAATAATTTTCACGAACGAAAAAGTTTTATTATAGTTTTTATATTTTATTATAGTTTTATTATATTAACCTGTATCAAACCCTCTACAGAGGCCAAAGACCTCAGTAACGTGTTCAGGCTGAATCTGACCACGTGGCAAACATACAGTGTTGCTCCCCACTTCTCACTCTGAACCTCCTTCCTGCTTGGTGGATGTGATTGACAAAGCTCCCCTTCCCCCCAGAGTTCATCCTTCTCAACAAAAGGATGCAGTATTATTTAGGTAACACTAGACAGAGCCAGGCAACCAACAAGGGGTCAGAGTAAAGGGATGAGACATTCTTTTAGCACCTAACCTCACATCAGTGACAGCACAGCCCAGCATCATGGAAGATGGTGGCGGGGCTTAGAGCCCTACCTTTATCACCATCAGTTCACTGAGTCTAGAAATGGACTAAGGCCCTCTCCCTGGTCAACTTCTCAGCCTGACCAGCACTGATTTAACAATCAAGAATTTATTCACTTCAATTCAGTCGCTCAGTCGTGTCCAACTCTTTGCGACCCCATGAATCGCAGCACACCAGGCCTCCCTGTCCATCACCAACTCCCTGAGTTTACTCAAACTCATGCCCATCGAGTCGGTGATGCCATCCAGCCATCTCATCCTCTGTCGTCCCCTTCTCCTCCTGCCCCCAATCCCTCCCAGCATCAGGGTCTTTTCCAATGAGTCAACTCTGCACATGAGGTGGCCAAAGTACTGGAGTTTCAGCTTCACCATCAGTCTTTCCAATAAACACCCAGGACTGATCTCCTTTTAGGATGGACTGGTTGGATTTCCTTGCAGTCCAAGGGACTCTCAAGAGTCTTCTCCAACACTGCAGTTCAAAAGCATCAATTCTTCGGCACTCAGCTTTCTTCACAGTCCAACTCTCATATTCATACGTGACCACTGGAAAAACCATAGCCTTGACCAGACGGACCTTTGTTGGCAAAGTAATGTCTTTGCTTTTAAATATGCTACCTAGGTTGGTCATAACTTTCCTTCCAAGGAGTAAGTGTCTTTTAATTTCATGGCTGCAATCACCATCTGCAGTGATTTTGGAGCCCAGAAAAAGAATTATTATGTCACATAAAATAAAGTCCACTGGAAGGGTAGGCCTCAGGTAGATTCAGCAGCTCAAACACATCAACAAGAATCCAGCTTCTTCCCTTTCCAGGTTGGCCCTCCTCAAATGTGACTTCATCAAGGGGAATAATGTCCGCCTCTAGGCTGGTATGTATGGATATGAGAGCTGGACATCCTGCGGTTCATGGGGTCGCAAAGAGTCGGACACGACTGAGCGACTGAACTGACTGACTGACTGAGAGCTGGACCATAGAGAAAGCTGAGCACCAAAGAACTGATGCTTTTGAACTGTGGTGTTGGAGAAGACTCGTGAGAGTCCCTTGGACTGCAAGGAGATCCAACCAGTCCATCCTAAAGGAGATCAGTCCTGAATATTCACTGGAAGGACTGATGCTGAAACTGACATTCCAATACTTTGGCCACCTGATGCAAAGAACTGATTCACTGGAAAAGACCCTGAGGCTGGCAAAGACTGAAGGTAGGAGGAGAAGGGGACGACAGAGGATGAGATGGTTGGATGGCATCACTGACTCAATGGACGTAAGTTTGAGCAAGCTCCAGGAGCTGGTGATGGACAGGGAGGCCTGTGTGCTGCAGTCCATGAGGTTGCAAAGAGTTGGACACAGCTGAGTGACTGAACTGACAGGCTGACTCACAGGGAATTTATTTCTAAGGAGAAGCATGAGAGAGAGGTTCCTAATCAAAAATGTCCAGCTACATTCTCAGACCCCCTGAAAACAAAGTCATGTAAGATTTAAAGAGTTTGTGGAGCTGCCCTTTCATGGCAAAGAAAAATCCTATAAAATGAGCATGTCGCTGTGCTCCCACTCTGTGAAGCCTCAGATTTGGTGCAACGTTTGATCCCTCTGGCCAGGATTTGGCCCCAGGCATTTCAGCTTTAATGAATCCCAAAGAACATAGCTTGATCCGACTTCTGAATCCATGTGGCATTTTCTCAGGACAGTGTTTATAAGTCTTTAAAGGAGACCCATGTCAAGAAGATGGAGGATTTACACAAAAATAAAAACCTACCAGGGACTGTCCGTTACTCAAAGCTTGTATTTCACAGGCGCTGTCCAAACCATTTCTGTTTCACTGGCAATGGTGCTAAGGAAGGAGGGATAAGGAATTCCAAGTCCAGACCCCCAAAATTTTATCAGGGTCATTCACTCAGGATGTGTCTGTCACTCCAGGGTCCAAAGCAGAACTTTCACTTGTCCAATGCTCCTTCTCTCTCCCTTTGGCAAAGACCCGTCTTTTCTAAGAGAAACCCATTCCAACAGGGTAAGGTAAGGGGAGTTACCTTTTACCTCAGTCAACAGTGCTGAGGACATTACCTGAGCCTGTCCAGTTGTTGGTCCAGCCAAATGTGACCCAAGTCTTGATAATTAAGAGTAAGGCATGATATCTAGGCTCAGGAAGATTTCTTCTCTGTAAAAATATGGAGAAGAAAATTCAAAAAGATACATGCATCCATTGTTCACTGCAGCACTATTGACAATAGCTAAAACATGGAAGCAACCTAGATGTCCATCAACAGATGAATGGATAAAGAAGTTGTGGTATATATACACAATGGATTATTACTCAGCCATTAAAAGGAACGCCTTTGAGTCAGTTCTAATGAGGCGGATGAACCCAGAACCTATTACACAGAGTGAAGTAAGTGAGAAAAAGAAAGATAAATATTGTATTCTAACGCATATATACAGAATCTAGAAAAATGGTACTGAAGAATTTACTTACAGGGCAGCGGTGGAGAAACAGACATAGAGAATAGATTTGTGGACATGGGGAGGGGGAGGAGAGGGGGAGATGTATGGAAAGAGTAACATGAAAACTTACATCACCATATGTAAAATAGATAGCCAACGGGAATTTCCTGCATGGGTCAGCAAACTCAAACAGCGGCTCTGTATCAACCTAGGAGGGTGGGATGGGGAAGGTGATGGGAGGGAAGTTCAAAAGGGAGAGGATATATGTATACCTATGGCTGATTCAGGTTGAGTTTGACAGAAAACAAAATTCTGGAAAGGAATTATCCTTCAATAAAAAAAATTAACCTAAAAAAATAGAGAGAGAGATCTCCCTGGTGGTCCAGTAGTTAAAGACTCCGTGCTTCCAATGCAGGGGGCACTGGTTGGGGAACTAGGATCTCACATGACATGCAGCATGGACAAAATTTTGTTGTTGTTGTTGGAAAAAAAAATGAAATATGGAGCACTATGTCAACAAAGTCTGCAGATGTTGGGGGATTGAAGGTGGCCATTTATCAACATCACAAGAACTGCCCAAACAGGGTAGTTAGTTAAAAAGGAAAAGAGAGGCCTGATCCATGGATGGAGGACCTGAATCCAGCCACGCCTGAACCTGGTATACCCTTACGGTATGGCATCAATAAGGTCTTCTATCCACTTGAGCTACTTTGTGTCGATCTCTTGCCTTTCCAGCTGAAACTTCAATACAGTGCTCCCCTGTAGCATTTGCTGACGACCGTCGTGTAAACATTCCCACCACAGCTCATTTCACCCTGCTCACGCGACAGCGCTAAGAGTGAACAGGAAAGAGGTCTACAGCAGCACATCGTCAGACAGCATCTCTACCGCAGATACGCCAGACAGAGAAGCTCAAGAGCACAGACAATAATAAAACGCATTCAGATACTTAGGGGGCTTCGCTTGTGGTTCAGTGGTAAAGAATTCGCCTGCCAATGCAGGAGGCACAGGTTCAATTCCGGATCGGGGCAGATCCCGCGTGCCACAGGAAAACTAAGCCCACACACCACAGCGACTGAGCCTGTACTCTATAGAGTCCAGGAGCCTCAACTACTGAAGCCCTCGTGACCTGCAGCCAGCGTGCCACAACAAGAGAAGACGCAGCAATGAGAAGCCCATGCGCCGCAACGAGAGTAGCCCCTGCTCTCCGCAACTAGAGGAAAAACCCTCACAGCTACCCCAACATGGCCAAAAATAAATAAAATTTTAAACTGAAATAATGAAGTGAGGAGTATTTTTTACTTTGTTAAGTATGACTTGGTTGTAAATTTTATGTAATACTGTGCTTTATAAGACTGTATTTAACAACCAGCTCACAAAGTTCCCAAGAACTTCACCACCAGCTCTCCCCAGGTTACACAAGCAGCTCCCTGACCCCAGGCCAAGAATGCACAGAGCACAAGGGAAGCACACAAAGCATAAATCCTCCACCCTCACAGGTCTCAACCACTCCTGGCCCTCGGGAGTTTGTTTTTTTTTTTTATTTTTTATTTTTTATTTTTTATTTTTTTGGGGAGTTTGATCTTCAAACTCAAGCCCTTCTGCAGAAGAGTGGTCACACCTGCTGTCAGATGGTAACGCACAGTGTTTGGTTAATTAAGCAGGTTTTAGTGCAGCTAAAACCCAGGGCCTATCCTCTCCCTGATCCCATAAAGCATTTGTGGCAGTTTGGGTTTTAACCAATACAGGAGTAATTAGAAATCAATTTCCCCTCCCCTTGATGAACAATGGACTATTCAGTGGGACACACAGAGAAAATCAGAGGCCCGTGTGTGTGAGGCGGCCGCCGCAAGCCCCAGCCCAGCATGCTCCAGGATTCTACCACACAGCCGCATGCCTGACTGAATGCACCATGAGGAAGCCGGTCTTCCCCTGCTCTGA
Organism: Cervus canadensis; assembly: GCF_019320065.1. NCBI lineage: Eukaryota > Metazoa > Chordata > Mammalia > Artiodactyla > Cervidae > Cervus > Cervus canadensis. Next base: position 20,541,380 of record NC_057407.1, on the reverse strand, counting down.
ACACCGTGATCCATCACCGCGGCAGCTACGAGCTGTGCACTCTGATGAGTGAGCAAGATGGATACAGCTTCAGTCCCTCTGGCAAGCACAGGCTGGCGAAAGGCGAAGGGAGCCTGAAACAGAGGCCTAAGAACATCCCATTAACACAGTCACAGAGGGACACGGGTTCAATGAGCCTGGTGCATCGTGCACCCCTGGCTGGAATCCCACCATTGTTGCCAAGGCCCTTGATCTTGGACAGCTTGCATGCATACTTAGGCGCTCAGTCGTATCCGACTTTCTTTGACCCCACAGACAGTAGCCTGCCAAGCGCCTCTGTCCATGGGATTCTCCAGGCAAGAATACTGGAGTGGGTTACCATTTCCTTTTCCAGGGAATCTTCCTGACCCAGGGATCGAACCTGAGTCTCCTGTGCTGCAGGCAGATTCTTTACCACTGAGCCACCAGGAAAAACTCCTGGACAACGTGAGCCTCAGCTTCATCATTACAGTATCTGCTCTCACAGGGCTACTGTGGGGTCCAAACACGATTACACAGGCAAGTGAGCTGTCTGCCCTATTTGCAAAATAAGTTCCACTACTAATGGCAGACTTGAAAACACTCGATCTTAAGACATTTTTTTGCCCGCCCCCCCATCAGAAAAACACCCATCATGATCAAACTTTCACTTAATTAGCATGGATTACCAGCTAGGGTAATGAGGTTACATTCAAAAGTCAGTGTACAAGGTTTCAACAGTCAGAATTATCCTTGTCAATTCCCTTGAAATCACCCAAAAAGTGCAGTGCGTGTTTTCATGTTATAATATTGAAAATATATTGCATAATACCAACATTTGTCCCCCCTACTGAACATGAATAAAGTAAATCAAAGCCTTCATGCAAGCAACTACAGATTAGAACTATTATGCTTTTTGATACCCAGGAAAAAAACAGGTGAGAAGATTCTAGAGTGCTCCTGTTCATCTACAGGGTTTACTGAATTCTATTCCACTTTGAAGTCTGTATTAGCTTCATACACATGAATATATTTGTTTGCTATAGTAAGGAACACAGGTTATGTGAAACCTGTGTGCTTTTTTCCCTAGAAAAAAATGTAAAATTCAGTGTATGCTTACTCATTTTCAGTCTGTAGATGGCTTGACTGAAACCACTCTGACTTGAAATTTTAAAGACATAAAACCAGCCATGTTACCACATGAACTGCGTTCCCCAAATTCATACATTCCAACCCCAGGACTGAATTCCCCAGTACCTCAGAATATGGGCTCAGTGAGAAAGAGTCATCACAGAAGTAATTAAAGATGAAGTCATGGCGCTACCCTGGTGATCCGGTGGTTAAGAAAACCACCTGGCAATGCAGGGAACACCAGGTCAATCCCTGGTCCGGAAGGATCCCACATGCCATGGAGCAACCAAGTCCACGACACAAAGTCCCAGCACAACCAAAAATAACTAAAGATAAAAGAAATTAATTTTTTTTAAAGATGAAGTCATTAGGTAGACCCTAATCCAATACAACTAACACCCTTACAAAAAGGGGAAATGTGCACACAGGGAGACCAGTATGCGAACGCGAAGGTAGAGATCAGGGCAATGCTTCTACAAGCCAAGGAATGCCAGACTGCCAGCAAACCACCAGAAGCTAGGAGAGAGGCAGGGAACACATCCTTCTCACAGCCCTCAAAATGAACCAATGCCACCCACCCTTTGAGCTTGGACTTCGAGCCAATGAGACAACACATTTCTACTGTGTAAGCCATCCAAACTGTGGTACCCTTTCACTAGAGCCCAAGCAAATGAATACGACGACCCAACTGACATTTTCTCCTGTGGTCCCACGACAGGCCATTGCACCCAAGCTCTTGGGCACTGGTCCTGTGACTCTAAGCGGAGTTACCAATTTAACTGATTCATGAGTTAATGAGCGTGTCTGACATAACTCCAGTCTATCATCACTAATAAACCTTAAAGAGAGAGACAGGAAGGGGGCAGCACACGATGAGCAACCCCATGTCCTGGTTCCCAGGTAAGAAGAGAAAGGCGTCTCCAAGGGAACAAGACAGAGATGGGAGCTGCACTGCCTCCCTCAAGCAAGAAAAGCCGTTCTTCTCAATTTCTCTACTTTGTTGGCCCACTCCTTTTCTTCCCGTGGTGAATAAAAACACCCAAGGGGAAATGAAAACCCATTCATCAACATTCCTGGCCAGACAGTGAGCCGCTTAATGGCTTTATCGATTCCTTGTTTTGCTCTACATTATGTGTTACATTGGCTCAAGCAGTCCATACAAGAAGAATCAAGATGGTGTTGGTAAAAAGGCATTATTTCATTTTAAGCTTGTTACCACTGAGACCAGTCAACCTTGAACAGAAGCAGCCTAGTTTCAAAACAAGCATGTACAAAATTTCTATTCACTGCATGCCAGTGGTCCTTCCCATAGCCAATGTCCCTTGGTTCCAAAGGCCTATCTTAGTTGGTAAAGAAAAACAAACTATGGCAATAACTGTGCCCGTTAAGTGGATTTCCCATGCTAGAATAATGTTTTGTTATGTTTTATATTCCAAGATAATGGTTCCAAAGGCTTTGAGGGGTAAGTTTCATATTAGGGAAATGACTCTAATTACTAACACAAAGCACTCTGTCTATGCATTTTGACATAAATATCACTATAAGGCTAAAATAAAACAATTAAATGGCTCACAAATTTATCAAGGACATACAGGATCTTCAATGTCCTTGCAAATTTGTCCATTTTAATTGATTTAAATAAACATGCTATAAGCAAACAACACATAGGCTGTTAAAACAAATTTTCTAAATTCAGGACAATGACATAATACCAGATTTGACATGGTAAAAAGATTAAATCAAACCTTTTAACAAATGAACTTGGCTGCCTTAGACAAGGTGGACAGTTAGCAGTAACCTACCGCTAACAGACCAGGGGAAAAGTGAAAACTGACATTAAATGTTCTATACCATTTACATCAATCACTTAAATAGTTACTAAAAGTTGAGTTAAATGGCATAAAACCCTTGAGAAAATTATTCAATTCTGAAAAACAGCTGAGATTCTGAAATTGTATGTGTCCAATTATCATTTTTGTTCATCATCCTTTCTATCTGTCAAAGAGGAAATAATCAGGAATAGCAATTAAGAGTTGTGAGGTTCAAACCCACCTTACCACTCACTCACTAATCTGATGAGTATCAGACACCTTAGACCTCACTAACCTCCATCAAAAAAAAAAAGGGAAGGGCTGGCCTATAATATCAAAAACAAATACTGGGACTTGCCTGGTGGTGGATGAGAATCCACTTGCCAATGCAGGGGGCACAGGTTCAATCCCTGGTCTGGGAAGATTTCACACACTAAGCCTGCATATCACAACAAAACAGTAGCCTCCGCTCACCACAACTAGAGAAAGGAAAGCCCGTGCAGTCAAAAAGAAATAAATAAAAATTCTTAAAAAAAAACAAAAAAAACCCGATACCTATTGTAAACTCTAAGATGGCAAGGGTCTCATGAGCAGCCTCCCAATTATTTGCCAAATACATAAGGCATTTTATGTGTTTCATAGTCTGTGCTTCAACAAGAATGAAATTTGAAGGAAGCATTCTATGCTTTAAAAAAAACTTTGAAATCCACTGGTAAGTTTGGTCTTTTGCTTTTTTCAAAAGTAATCCCATAACTTGTAGAAATGAATGTGTATATTGTTTCACAATCACACAAGTAATGTGAACTTCAAGATTCCACTTATTTTTAAGCTAAATGTGGTATCTAGTGTCTTCACATACAGAGAGAAAACAAAGCTGAAACTAATTATAGGGGAATTCAAGAAAGAGGAGACCAGAGATGAATTTTTGCCTTAACGCCAAGCATTTCAAACTAAGTAACTTTTGAAGAAAACTTTGTCTTGAGATATTTCTTGGCCAGAGTTACTGAAAATTGTTGTAAAAATCATACCTTTTGCCATACCTGCTGACATTCAATTTGGATGGAGAGTGTTCAAATTTGTTTTCAAAACTAATTATCCACCTGCCTAAATAGGTTTTGCCTTGACGGTGTATAAATTAAAACAAAAGATGCTTTCTTTTAAAAAATATTTTAATTTTCAGATAGTGCTAAAGAATACAATGGTACTAAATAAATTTTCTAACCTTTATCTTGAGGAGAATATTAACTAGACTTCTTACTCATAGTAACCAGCTACCCAAACCTATGAAACTGATACAAGACTAAAACTCAAATCTAACCCTACATGGAAATCTTTAAACATAGTTCCACCAAGAGCTACACAGCTGGTGTGTGTATATAAATGGTACTCTGCCTTCTACTGAATAGCTTATGAATATGATATTACTTCATTTAGTAGAAGGACCAAACTACCAAGTTATAAATGAAATTCTCTTATAGGTTCCCTCAAGTAGCAATACGAAATATCCATTTACCAAAGGTTCTGGTCCCCTTCCTGGACCTGCAACATTGTTGACACAGCGTGGAGAACGCCCAATTGTAAGGAAAGACACATGATAGTGTTTCCATGGTTTTACTGTTAATTTCTTTGAGCAGTAACACTATATAATCAGACTGTCCTCCCTATAGGCAAAAAGTAAGAAAACAATGAATAAAAGTCTTCACATGTTAATGACTGCGCTGATCCCAACGTCCACCGTAACACAGATGGCAAAGCTACATTCAGGCTACAAAAGAAATACCCCACGCCTCCCTCAGTGCTGTCCAGGGAGGTGGGAAATTATCACTGTGCTCTGTACTCAGGCACACGGAGCATGTCCAGATGGAAACCAAAATATGCAGACTATCATCTGTGTGTTTGAACTAAATGACAAACATCTGCAAACAGACAGACGTTCTCACTGTTCATCTGGATTAAGAAAAACTTCCATTTTCCCACAACAGATTAAAAATGATTTAACCAAAAAAAAAAAAAAAAAATTTTTTTTTAATTAATTGTAACCATTCCCTGTCCCTGTCAGACCTTAGCTATGCTTGGATCAGGCCAACTTTGTTGTAACATCGTGTTTCTTCCTGTAAGCTATTTCCCCAAACACACTGTGCAGATTTCTCTGTCATGCTTTATTGATAAGAGTCGGGCTTGAAAGCAGGGCTGCCAGATTATTACCATAGTATAAATTACGGACATGCAAAGCACGGATGGATGTTGGCGGTGCTCTCGTGACAAACCAAATGGTGGATCTGAGGCTTAAACTGCTACACCAAGGACCTGGCACAAAGTAGATACTTAACAACAAATATTTGCCAAACTGAGTAACACTCTACTTGACAAACACGAATCATCATCCAGTCCTGGGTGTGCTTCAACAGACATAATTGATTTGGATGAGGGAGGTGGTGAGTGAAGACGGGGTGCTCAGGCAGCCCTCGGAAGCAGCTCTGGCCCTTGAAATAAGCATTTGCAATCGCTGCCCCTCTCTTCTGCCTGGACTCCCCATGTCTGATCGCTACAATTAGGGCCTGAGCTGCTTTACTGGAGCCAGCAGCACATCAGCTCAATCTATTCATACGTGGTCTGCTCAGAATGGAGGAGATGCCCCCGCCACTAACAGCCCACAGCTGCACCCCACACTGGTAGAGATGCAGCGCCGGGCACTGTAATCCCCCGGCCGGGCCCCCCTCCTCCCAGATAAGCGTTTTCACCCTCTCTTTGTGTTTAAATCCATTTTAGTCCACAGCATTCTGATTAGTCGGCGCTGGGCAGAGAACAGGCTCCCAAAGACTTGTTGATCCAAATATTCAGGAAGAAGTTGGAGACTCAGTCGAGAATCAGGGCTGCCTGGTACACAGTTTAGACTCCGATTTCAAAACTGTATTTTTTTTTTTTAAGTAATTCTATCAATACCCATTTTATTACATGCCACAGTGAACACCCTGAGATGCATTCTATTTTTTAAACTCAGCTGTCTATCTGGTGCCGACATTGCCGATAAAGCTCTAAGTCATTAAGGGAAAAAGAGAGACTTCATTTGCTGTGATAATACACAGATCTGTGTATCTTTCCAACTGCCTTCCAGGTCGAAAGAAATGAGGTCTTGATGAGTACCAGCTAGCTATTAATTAGATTTAGTAGCAACAAAATATTACTTTTCGAGCACTTTAAGGACTGAGAACAGCTACCAAGCTCAGCAGAATTTTTCTCTTTTCATTTCCCTGACCCCCTTTTTCCAACTTATCTCATTAAAAATGCTTCCATCTGAAAGGAAATGAAGAGAGCAAGAACAAGAACTGAAGAGTAAATGCAAGTGATTATTATAAAGACCTCATTCATCTATCCCCAATTTTCAAAATCCCATTTCATTTTGTTTAGCTAAGAAAAAAACAACTGTATAAACACACAGCTTACCTTTAAGGAGCAGACCTTTAAGTCTGAAGCAGTGACTGCAACCTATGCCACTACAGCTCTTTTTTGACACTTAGGACCACCTTTTGTGCTTTTTTGGTAATTTAATTATTTTTATCTAGTCGACAAAGGAAATGCTGATTTCTGAGCCGAAGGAAAGTATTGCTGTTGTTTGGTCGCTAAGTTGTGTCTGACTCATTTGTGACCCCACAGACTGTAGCCACAGACTGTCAGGCTTCTCTGTCCATGAAATTTCCCAGGCAAGATTACTGGTGTCGGTTGCCATTCCCTCCTCGAGGGAACATTCTCGACCCAGGGATTGAACCTACGTCTCCTGTATTGGTAGATGAGTTCTTTACCACTGGGCCACCTGGGAAAGTGAAGCAAAGTGCAGGGCTTCGTAAAAGTAATTCACCCCAGTTGGGCCTTTCCTGACACACACAGTTTTAGGATTTCAAAGGTGTCTGTCCTGATGGGGGACAGAGGTGCCTATGGTTACGTGGGTAAATGCGGCAGAGAAGGAATATATAGATGGGGGCCAAGTGGCCCTGTCTGCTCAAAACTTTCCAAGTGCTAAGGAATCACTTGGGCAGTTTTGCTAAGAACAGATCCAGAGTGGAGGCTGAGACGGTTAAGAACCGCGTTTCTAACAAGTTTCTGGGTGATGTTGATGCTGCTGGTCAAACAATGACACTTTGGCTCTAAAGACTTGGAACTATCTAGAATAACTATCCTATATTGGTTTTGCCTGCCCAGCATCTACTGCGGGGCTACAGAAAACCAATCAGGCTTCAGGGAGGTATAAGAGGGTGGTTTCTTTTCCTCCACCATCCCCTACAGCTTTATTGGGGTGTACTGACAAAGAGAAGGTGATTCTCAAAGACAACCTGTGTATCAAGTTCACAAGAGGGGACAGATCCATCTCCTTTCCCCCAAGATGGGTGTTTCTTACAATGACTGAGAAAATAATTTAAAATCATTTTGGTTATGTATAAATTTCACATAAAAACAAAACTGGTATGCTGCAGAATCTACTTGCTTTACCACAGTTTAAGCTGCAGAGAGAGAGAAGATTCAGACATGTTTTGTTTTGTTTTTTTCCTCCAGTGCCTCTAACAGAGGAAACTCCAAGCGGTTTCCCTGTCTCTTTTGAGCTCATCGTGGTGGCTCAGACGGTCAAGAATCCACCTGCAATGAAGGAGACCCGGGTTCAATCCGAGTCAGGAAGATTCCCTAGAGAAGGGACTGGCTACCCACTGCAGTATTCTTGCCTGGAGAATCCCATGGACAGAGGAGTCTGGCAGGCTACAGTGCATGGGGTCGCAAACAGTCAGACAGAACTGAGGGACTAACACTTTCATTACTTTTTTCAACACTTCACTCATTTAGTTATGTGTCTAAATTACCCTTTCTAACCTCAGCACCAAGCTCAGTAACTGGGATGGAACGTAGAATCAACAGTTGCTGCTGCTGCTGCTGCTAAGTCGCTTCAGTCGTGTCCGACTCCATGTGACCCCATAGACGGCAGCGCACCAGGCTCCCCTGTCCCTGGGATTCTCCAGGCAAGAACACTGGAGTGGGTTGCCATTTCCTTCTCCAGTGCATGAAAGTGAAAAGTGAAAGTGAAGTCGCTCAGTCGTGTCCGATTCTTCGCGACCCCATGGACTGCAGCCCACCAGGCTCCCCCGCCCATGGGATTCTCCAGGCAAGAGTACTGGAGTGGGGTGCCACTGCCTTCTCCAGAATCAACAGTTAGCACTTAGTAAATGTTAGGCAACTGTGGGTAGCCCTTCACATCCATTATCTTCTAGAATCTCACCCTTGAGGAATAATTCTCAAGGATCCTCATGGAAACTCGGGTTCAGAGCAGGATGACTACCTTAACTGGTTAAACAGAAAAACAGGATTCAAACAAAATCTGATATCCAGTTCCAAAGCCTACATACCACTCCCACCCCGCAACTGCGTCATAGTGCTTTAGTGAGCACGGCATTTCTAAAGAGGAACAGATCACGCGTGCACTGCCAAGTTCAAAACCGGTCACCTGCAGCTCTTTTCTAGTTGCTCTACACCCCTCACTGCCCTCCCCCCCTTTCTACTGCCACTTCAACTAGTTTTCACACCACTGAACCGGAGGTGGGCAGCTCTGGGCCCCTCTTGCTAAAACAGGTCAGCACGAAGGCAAGGATGCCCAGGCAAATGTGACACACCTCTGTAACACAACAAACCGAGGGAAGAAAACCCATCCAGAGGCCAATGACATAGTACAGGGGACAGCCCTGGACTCCTGCACACTTGGCCTGCAAATACCACAGAAGCTTACCTTCCTGCCCTCTCAACCTCCAAAAAGAAAAAGAAACAGAATCATACCCTAGGGTGTCCAAGACCAGGGGGAGGGACGAACTTATCAAGACCCGAATTTCTATGAACCTATGACCCCGCAGTTCTAATTCTCTGTTGACCCTAAGCCAATACTGACACATGCGCACAAAGAGATATCCATAAAGACTATTCTGTGTCAACTGACTTCAGGGACCACCAGCAAGAATAGGCTCTGCAGCCTATTCTTAACAATGGAATCCCATGCTGCAAGTAACAGGACTGTGTTAAAATTATCAGGTATCATCCATGAAAAAAATTTTTTTAAATCATTGCTGAATCCCTCCAGAAAGCAGCAGCATGATACATACAATGTATTATTTATGTAAAAATAATCTATACATTTGTAAGTGTGTGTGAAAGGGTTAGTTGCTCAGTCATGTCTGACTCTTTGTGACCCCATGGACTGTAGCCTGCCAGGCTTCTCTGTCCATGAAATTCTCCAGGCAAGAGAACTGGAGTGGGTTGCCATTCCCTTCTCCAGGGGATCTTCCCAATCCAGGGACTGAACTTGGTTCTCCTGGATCATAGGCAGATTCTTGCATGCATGACTGCATGCTAAGTCATTTCAGTTGTGTTCAACTATGTGTGACCCTATGGACTGTTGCCCACCAGGCTCCTCTGTCCATGGGATTCTCCAGGCAAGAATACTGGAGTGGTAGCCATGCCTTCCTCCAGAGGATCTTCCCAACCCACGGATCAAATCCAAGTCTCTCATGTCTCCTGCATTGGTTGGTGGGTTCTTTACCACTAGCGCCACCTGGAAAGTCCATATATTTTTTATAACTATATGGAAGTCTATTAAAATAGCTTCACACTCTGGGAAGGCAGGATAAGAAGTAGTTGACAGATTAAAGATCTGGCTGAAATGTTCTAAGAAAAAAACATATTCATATATTATATGCAATTTTTTAAAGAAAGAAATAAAGGACAGGGGTTTCAAGAGCCAACAGTAGATGCCCCGTGCTCCTGGCCTATTATTTCTATCAGAAACATAAGATGTCAGCATCCTGAGAAGGCACCAGCCCTTGAAACAGACACTACACCCAGGCATTAGCAAAGGACTGTGCTGTCCTCGGTCACCACTCACTTGAATATGCAGGAAACCTTAGGTTTGACACCCTTGGTGCTTCCAGCCTCATCTCTCACTACCTCCTCAACTTCCTGCCTCAAATGTCCTAAGGCTATGAGACACTTATCTAGACCACCTTGAAGAGGCTGTTCTTGACAAATCTAATGACTGACTCTGACCATAGCCCCGTATTCCACTTCCGCTTTCCAGGCTGGGTTTGGGCATCATCTCTCCATCCATTCATCCATCCTTTCACACCGAGCAGTTGCCCCATGCCCAGCATGCCAAAGACACAGCAATGGGGAAGATTATCCCGACTGCACAGACCAGTCTAGTGGCCCAGGCTACCTGCATCCACACCCAACCCATCCCAGTAATCACCCAAATTCTCCAAGTCCAGAGTGAGCCTGAACCACCAAGACCTAAGGTACAGAGCAGCTGCTTTCAAACCTCAGCCCCTTCATCTCACTATGTAACTGGGGCAAATTTTGCTCTCTTCAAAGCTCCAAGGTTCTCATTTTTGGATGGACATAATATCCCGGAAGGAGGTATCTTAGGAGACCTCTTCCTCATGGGGTTGTGGTGAGGGTTAAATTAATACCTGCATAGGTCTAAGTTCATGACCTGGAACATATTCAGCAAGTGGTAGTTTCATTAATAACGTGGCATTATGGGAGGAGTTCACAAACTTTTGCCTTAATGGGTCATAGTTTATGTATTATATACATTAAATAGTTAAAGCCTGCAGGTCAGACAGTACGCTCCTGCTTGTAAGCCCACAAGTGTGGTTATGCTGCAATAAAACATGATTTACCAACATTTAATGTGAATAACGTATTTTCATGTCTCAAATTATTTTTTTAATTTTTTCAACAGTTCAAAAATGTAAAATAACATTCTTAGCACACTGGCTTGGGCAAAAACAAAGAGCAGGTCTGATTTGGGTCTAGTCTACAGTTTGCTGACTCCTGTATTAGAAGAAATCCTACGAATTAGAGAGACTCCTATCACGTAACAAGTTTTTCCTGTCTGTAGAGCTATAACTAGCTTCCCTGGCAACTCAGCAGTAAAGAACTGGCCTGACACGGCAGGAGACTCGGGTTGGATCCCTTGGTCCGGAAGATCCCCCAGAGAAGGAAATGGCAACCCACTCCAGTATTCTTGCCTGGCGAATTCCATGGACAGAGGAGCCAGGCGAGCTACAGCCAGTGGGATTACAAAAGAGTCGGACACAACTTTGCAACTAAACAAGAACTGTTAACTGCTAGTTGTTGCAGGAGTCTCCAGCACCGGGCTACTTGAAGGAAAAAAAAACAGAACTAAGCATTCATAGACATGTATGTGTATATATACATATATATAAATAAACACGTATCTGCCATTTCCTCTCAAATTGTCCAGAAGAAACTAAAGAGAAAGTAAATGTGCTAAGCTTAATATTTGGATACTCTGGGCAGAAAGAGATACAGAAATTCCTTCTACTATTTTTGTACCTTCTTGGGAAATCTGAAATCATTTCAAACTTTAAAAATCTAAGGACCAAGAATAAATGATTTCAACAAGTTCTCTGCCTAAAGACAGTATATAAAGAGCATGTCTATTTGATTTCTGTTGTTTCTATTTTACAAAATGGAAGGCAAAAATCTGCCTATGGAAGGTGACATGTGCCATTAATACTGTAAATATTTTTTATGTATTAAATACTGTAAAAAATACTTTGGCCACTTGATGCAAAGAGCTGACTCACTGGAAAAGACTCTGATGCTGGCAAAGACTGAAGGCAAAAGAAGAAAAAGATGGCAAAGAATGAGATGGTTAGATAGCATCACCGACTCAATGGACATGAATTTGAGCAAACTCCAGAAGACAGTGAAGGGCAGGGAAGCATGGCATGCTGCAGTCCATGGAGTCACAGAGTTGGACATGACTTAGTGACTAAACAACAAAAAATGACTATTAGTTCAGTTCAGTCACTCAGTCATGTCTGCCTCTTTGCAACCCCATGGACTGCAGTACGCCAGGCTTCCCTGTCCCATCACCAACTCCTATAAATCAGCTAACAAGTATAAATCAGCTAATATCAAGACGGTGTCTCATGTCTTCACAAGACTAAAGTGAAGTGAAGTGAAAGATGCTTAGTCATGTCTGACTCTTTGCAACCCCATGAACTATACAGTCCATGGAATTCTCCAGGCCAGAATACTGGAGTGGGTAGCCTTTCCCTTCTCCAGGGGATGGTCCCAACCCAGGTCTCCCACATTGTAGGTGGATTCTTTACCAGCAGAACCACCAGGGAAGCCCAAGAATACTGCAGTGGGTAACCTACCCTTTTCCAGCGGATCTTCCCAACCCGGGAATTAAATCAGGATCTCCTGCATTGCAGGCGGATTCTTTACAAGACCAAAAACAAGTCAAGATACCCTCAACCCTAACAGTGAGGCCATCACAGACAACCACTCTGCCTGGGGCACCCACCAGCCAGGTCAGTCACATTCCTTCTACACTCCTCCTGTTGGCCGAGGGGTGGAAGCAAGCAGACCTACCTGGGGGATACCTGGCCCCATAAATGATAAAGGAATAAACAAGGAGAGAAAATTGTTACCCAGTCTGGTCTCTTTATGTCCTGCCATTTGCATAATAACACTAGTCAAAGAATCCAGGTAGATTCCTTCCAGGGAAGGGAGTCTCCTTCCCTTACCACAGTCTTGTCTCTTGATGTCCTTCTATTTGCATAATAACTCTAGTCAAAGAATCCAGGTAGATTCCTTCCAGGGATGGGAGTCTCCTTCCCTTACCACCCCCCTACCCAAGACAAATGGGAACCCAGACCCAAAGGACTGTCCCCCAGCAGGTCCTGTTCCTTTAATTCCAGTCTGTTGATTCTCACGACTCTCCTGGCCTCCTCTCATCACTTGGCCAGTTCCTTTTCGGGAAGGCGGCCTCTCTTAAGAGTAGCAACTTTTGTGCACTAGCGGCCCTGCAGACAACACAACTTTAGAACCTGTTGGTTCAGAGGGACAGAAGGAACAGCAGAGCTTCTCTCTCCTATCAGTGACCTGTGGCAATCCCAGGCAACAGGATCTAAACCCATCCCCAATTCCCCTGCACTGAGAAGGTGCTCGCTGGTTGCCATACCATCTTCCACACCAGAGTTCAATTCCAAAACCCTCACATGAGAATGACCTGCTAATTGGGTCTCCAGTGCCTCCATCAGAAATAGATACTACAACTGGCAGCGTAATTAGCAAGCTTCCGCTGCCAAGACAACCACCGTTTTCCCCCTCCCCTGCTGGAGAAGTTATCCTTCCTGACCTAAAGTTTCAAATCCTAGCTATTTTCGGATGGAAAGGTCTGCTCAATCAGAGGAACCTATCACCTAATGAAAGCAATTAAACTGGCAAGTAATTCAAAATCCACAGCAGCAAAACAAGACCAAAAAATAAATAAATAAGAAGGACGATAGTGAAGCAAAATGCAAGCCTTATTAATAATTCCCTTGGTCTCAACTGTCCAGAAAATGCATGTTAGGGTTCAAAAGTCCAGTCAGTGTCTAAATTGTCATCTTACTCTCTGATGACCAAAATGTGGGTCCCATAGGCAGGTAGCAGTACTTGGCACATAGCTGGTCCCTAACAAATGATACAGGTTAGAGAGTAGAGACGCTCTTTCTCACTAAGAATCTCCTGTCCTTGACCAAAGGAGAACCTGGAACTTCATCTTTCATTTCCTAAGAATTAAGCTTTATGCTGAATTTATGACGTTTTAACATCTTTCACAGAATGATACCAACAACCCACCAAAAGGCTGTAGACCAACAAGTAAATAAATGTGCTGAAGTTACAGATGATTTTCTTTTTTCTCTATGTGCCTTTATGAATTCTATTTTCTACAATGAACATTTATTACATTTCTATTAAAGAAAAAAAAAAAATGAAAGCCAGGTAGATGAAAATAACATTCTCATTCAAACAGAGAGCAGTCTTTAAACTCCAAGGTGCTCCCAAGTCACCTGAAGCTTTTGCTGAAAGACAAATTCCAGTTCCATTAGTCTAGGGTGCGGCTGAAGACTAACATTTCTAACAAGCTCCCGCGCAATAGCTGGACAAACCCAGCGGTGCTTTGATTGCCAAGACTCTATAAAACACAAAAGTAATTCACATGCCAACAATCCCAGTTTTAAAGAGACGATGATGGTAACAAGGCCTTAAATCAAAGAAGGGCAACACTAGCAAAGCCCACACTGAAAAATGAATGCCTTTTGGGCTCCAGCCAGAAAGAAGCGAAAAAAACCAAACCAAAACACAACTGAACTTTACTTGGAAGTACAGTACTCTGCTGGAAGCACTTGTCTCCATAGTTAAAAACAAATGAAATTGCTTCCTATTGATTTTAATTTAGGCTGGAACACTTGCTGTCCAATAACGCTAGCAAAGGAAACTGTGAGTGAGGACAAGATATGATAAAAGAGACAAACTCTAGAGGCCATCAGATACTAGGCCAACCTCCAGTCTCAGCTGTAGTTAAAATGTGATAGACAGGATTAGGTGCGGGCAGAACAGACACCCAGATGCACCATTTTCCATTCATCTCATCCTCCAGGGCCTCTTACCATTATGGACTCTTTTTATTATTTTTTTAAATTTCAGCTCTAAATGTTGTTCAATTAAGTTTTACTCATTTCCTTACAGATCCTTAGGATTCTCATTTACAAATAAAATCAAGAGATGCAGTTAAAGCTAAGTGTTATCAGCATGTCTCCTCAAGAGAGGCTGTCCTCTGCACCAAAATAAAAGTCCTCCTGTTCCTAGAGATAAAAAGCTCAAAATGAATGAACTCAAAAAATCAAAGGGAGAAATGAAGCCATTATGAAAGGACTATTTTTGGCAGGCAAGAGAGATGGTTCCTGTCCTTCTCAATGCACCTAGTTACCTTCCCTTTGATGTAGTTTCTAGCTGATCCTGGTGTCCTTTGATTGAAAATGACCCAAATCAATCTTTGGTTAACATAAGCAGAAATACAATGTATTGAAAGATTCTTGGACATCTTCTTACAAATAGCTGAGAAAGAAAAGATGCAAAAGTCAAAGGAGAAAAGGAAAGATATACCTATTTGAATGTAGAGTACCAAAGAATACCAAGGAGAGGTAAAAAAGCCTTCCTCAGTGATCAATGCAAAGAAATAAGAGGAAAACAATAGAATGGGAAAGACTAGAGACCTCTTCAAGAAAATTAGA
Organism: Cervus canadensis; assembly: GCF_019320065.1. NCBI lineage: Eukaryota > Metazoa > Chordata > Mammalia > Artiodactyla > Cervidae > Cervus > Cervus canadensis. The sequence goes on along the minus strand of NC_057407.1, from coordinate 20,526,316 downwards.
TATACCAGGGAACATTTCATGCAAAGATGGGCACAATAATGGACAGAAATGGTATGGGCCTAACAGAAGCAGAAGATATTATGAAGAGATGGCAAGAATAAACAGAAGGACTATACAAAAAAGATCTTCATGACCCAGATAACCATGATGGTGTGATCACTCACCTAGAGCCAGACATTGTGCAATGAGAAGTCTGGGGGACCTTAGGAAGCATCATTACGAATAAAGCTAGTGGAGGTGATGGAATTCCAGTTGAGCTATTTCAAATCCTAAAAGTTGATGCTGTGAAAGTGCTGCACTCAATCTGCCAGCAAATTTGTAAAACTCAATAGTGGCCACAGGACTGGAAAAGGGCAGTTTTCATTCCAATCCCAAACAAAGGCAGTGCCAAAGAATGTTCAAACTATCACACAATTGTACTCATCTCACACACTACCAGAGTAATGCTCAAAATTCTCCAAGCCAAGCTTCAACAGTATGTGAACCATGAACTTCCAGAAGTTCAAGCTGGATTTAGAAAAGGCAGAGGAACAAGATATTGAATTGCCAGTATCTGCTGGATCATAGAAAAAGCAAGAGAGTTCCAGAAAACATCTACTTCTGCTTTATTGACTATGCCAAAGCCTTTGACTGTGTGGATCACAGAAACTGTGGAAAATTCTTCAAGAGATGGGAATACCAGACCACCTGACCTGCCTCCTGAGAAATCTATATACAGATCAAGAAGCAACAGTTAGAACTAGACATGAACAGACTGGCTCCAAATCGAGAAAGGAGTGTGTCAAGGCTGTACACTGTCACCCCGTTTATTTAACTTATATACAGAGTACATCATGAGAAATGCCGGGCTGGATGAAGCACAAGCTGGAATCTAGATTGCCGGGAGAAATATCTATAATCTCACATATGTAGATGACGCCAGCTTTATGGCAGAAAGTGAAGAAGAACTAAAGAGCCTCTTGATGAAAGTAAAAGAGGAGAATGAAAAAGTTGGCTTGAAACTCAACATTTAGAAAACTAAGATCATGGCATCCAGTCCCATCACTCTATGGCAAATAGATGGGGAAACAATGGAAACAGACTTTTTTTTGGGGGGCTCCAAAATCACTGCACATGCTGACTACAGGCATACAATTAAAAGACACTTGCTCTTTGGAAGAAAAGCTATGACCAACCTAGACAGCATATTAGAAAGCAGAGACATTACTTTGCCAAGAAAGGTCCGTCTAGTCAAAGCTATGGTTTTTCCAGTAGTCATATACGGATGTGAGAGTTGGACTATAAGAAAGCTGAGCACCAAACAATTGATACTTTTGAACTGTGATGATGGAGAAGACTCTTGAGAGTCCCTTGGACTGCAAGGAGATCAAATCAGCCAGTCCTAAAGGAAATCAGTCCTGAATATTCATTGGAAGGACTGATGCTAAGGCTGAAACTCCAATACTTTGGCCAACTGAAGTGAAGAACTGACTCATTGGTAAAGACCCTGATGCTGGGAAAGATTGAAGGCAGGTGGAGAAGGGGATGACAGAGGATGAGATGGTTGGATGGCATCACCAACTCAATGGACATGAATTTGAATAAGCTCTGGGAGTTGGTGATGAACAGGGAAGCCTGGTGTGTTGCAGTCCATGGGGTTGCAAAGAGTCGGACATGACTAAGCAATTGAACTGAACTGAAGTGGACATCTCCAAGAATACAATCAACCATCAAATAATTCAGCTTCTGAAAGACAAGGAACAGAGTAGCTCAGGGTTTCAGGTAGGAGGAAGTGAGAGAGAGACCTTCGTGTCATTTGCCTCAAGTGTCCAGTTCCAGGGAAAGAAGATATGACTGGCCTAGCCTGGCTTTTGGACCTCAAATGGGGGTAGACAGAGCCCCTTGATGTGCAGAAGTGAAGTCACTCAGTTATATCTGACTCTTTGTGACCCCGTGGACTATAGCCTACCAGGCTCCTCCCTCCATGGGATTTTCCAGGCAAAAGTACTGGAGTGGGTTGCCATTTCTTTCTCCAGAGGATCTTCCCGATGCAGGGATCGAACCTGGGTCTCCCACATTGTAGGCAGACACTTAACCGTCTGAGCCACCAGGGAAATACAGGATATTCCTGATGTGCAAAGGGTCCCCTCAAGACCATGGAGGAGGGATCAATACCCAAAGAGGAGGGAAAGAAATGGTAATGGGATGCTGGGCAGGCAAAAACAAGGGCACAATAATAATAAGGCAACTCTCTCTCTTTGAGCCAGCCCATGTGTCTACCCACATGTACTGTTTCCTCCTAATGAACACTTTACTTGTTTTGCTACAAAAACAAATAAATAAATGACAACTAATGACAGTTATGTGCTTGCTAGGGTCAGAGCCAATTTTCACATCAATCTATGAGACAGCAATCATTAGTCTATCTCGTAGATGAGGAAATACGGGCTTAAGGACACAAAGACGATCCATGACAAAGCAAGATGACATTGCAGTCTCAGTACACAGGATCACCATAAGAAAGTCATCCAGCTGTTCCATGTGCTAACTTACAGTCTCTAGACAACAATGGGTGTTTGTTCAGTCACTCAGTCTTGTCCAACTCTTTGTGACCCTAAGGACTGTAGCCCACCAGGCTCCTCTGTCCATGGAATCTTCCCAGCAAGAATACTGGAGCAGGTTGCCATTTCCTAATCCAGGAGATCTTCCCAACTCAAGCACGTGGATTCTTTACCACTAGCGCCACCAAATTCAAGCCCAAATGCCTAAGCCTGGCATTCAAAATCCAGTCAATGCATCCAACATTGAGAGCCTCTCAAATCGCAACAGTGTCCACATTGAAGATGACAGTCAGTATTGGTTTTATGCCATAAGGAAGTAGCTAAGATACAAGGTAGACCCAATTCGAGTGCCAGAACTGCATTACTTTGTCAACTAGTCAACCACCTTCACCAGCTCATTACTGCCTCTGCTTACCAGTTCCCTGGGTATATATATATATAAAATAGTATCCAGGCTTTAAAGTACCTACTCCCAGGAAGGTATCATTCTCATTCCTCTTTTGCTTCTGTACACTAAGGGACTGAATCAGTATTCCGGAGCTCTATTATATGGATTTAGGGGCTTTCACTTTATTTTCCCAATTTGCACACGTTTTTAGAACCCCGGTAATACCAAAGTGCTACCTATACATGTGAAGTTTCCATTTACATTTGACTTGAACCTGTAACTTTCCTTGCAATACCATGCAAGAGGATGTCCACCTTTTGAAGTTAAAGAACATACCACCCCACTGAACAGCTCAGGCCTTCATTTTTGTATCTATGGACTCAAAACAGTAAAGTCCAGAAGTCACTGATTTCACCCAAGAGTGAGTCTATTGATCCTTTGTTTCCCAGCATCTCAGTGACACAGGAGTACATGGTTTAATTCGACACTGATCCCATTCTTGTCAAACACAGGCAAAGGCTTGCTGAGTTCAAATTATGCTACTTCCTACCTAGCTCCATTTTGCCTTCGTGGCCAAATGGATCCATCTCTTACTGTCTCTCTGCCCTCCAAGACAAGGAATATCCATCTCAGAGTCATTCTAATGTGATGAGAAATAATGTATTGAAAAAAAATTTATCACTCGGCCCAAATCTACTGATACCCTTGTGATTTTTAACACTGATATACTACAATATGGGCTTCCCTGGTGGCTCAATGTAAAAGCATCTGCCTACAATCCAGGAGATGCAGGTTTCACCCCTGGATCAGAAAGCGGATCCCTTGGAGGAGGAAATGGCAACCTACTCCAGTATGTTTGCCTGGAGAATTCCACAGACAGTGAAGCCTGGCGGGCTGTAGTCCATGGGATCGCAGAGTCGGACATGACTGAGCACATATACTTACATACATACACTGCAATATACCTGAATATTTTATATATTCAGCATTCCCAGTTAAAAAGATAGGGACACAGCACCCACCAAGATAAAAGACACAATTCTGGGTGCTCTCATTTACCCTTTGCATTCTTTGCCCCTGCTCTCTCCTGCTCACATTCTTGTGGTCACATGCTCCCAAACTGCTAAGCACAAATCTTACATCACAGCGGAAAAAGCCCCACAGCTGTCTATAGCCCTGCACTCAGAAATGACTCAAACACCGAGGCAGGAGCAGAGGAAAAAGGAGACTGCAAAACCTTTCTGTTAAAACAAGGGCTTTGGTGGAAAGGAGACAAAGCTGATCTGACCTTCCTTCTCACCCCTGAGCTTTCACGCTTGCTGGCTGATTAGCTAGTGTCTGGAACTAATTAACAGGTGTGGCAAGAAAGCAAGCAGGAAAAAAACAAACCTTGGCAACTTTCTCTCAGGGAATTGATGACTCTAGATTTACAACAGCTCCTTTAGGACAGAACTGGCAGAGAACTCGGTGAGGCGAGTTCATTATTCACAGAGTCCACCTATTCAGACTTTCAAAGGACCCACCACCAAGAAGCAAAAGTTAAAGACTTCATCCCCAACTAAATGATGGCTCCCTTGACTACAGATGGTGCCCCAAACATCATAGACAAAAACATTCAAGCAGAAGTGTGAAGCCCAGGAGCAATCAGAAGATGAGAACGTGTGTTTGCCAGGCTCTGGGCTAAGACAACAATGAAGGAGGCACAAATACTTTACCTCCATCAAAGACAATACTTTTCTAACTACTCAGAAACCTCCAGAAACTAAGTACAAATCACACACTAACTTGCAAACATGCCCTCCGCAGACAAAAAGTATAATTATATCCTGTTACCCAAGGTAACTTACCAAGAACTCCTGAAAGGTTTCTGTGGCCAAAAGAAAATAAAAGTCTTTATAAGTCCTTTTATTTTCTTATTCTTAGCCATAGGAATAAAATACACTTACCCAGTAAAGCTTTTTTTCCTTACTTCTATTAACACACATAATCATTTATTGAGTTTAAAATGCAATCTAGCATTTCATCCACCTTCCGTCAGGATACACACAGAGTGAATCCCGTACAGTGGCCAAGAATAAAAGAATGAAGACATCTGTCCAACTTGACCTTCAGTCCTCACTCACCTGGCCTTTCCCCTTTTCAGAACTCAGATATCAGTCTCAAACTACACCGAGTTCAATCCAGTAAGTGCTATTCATATGTGCAGAGGTAGTCATCTATGTATGAATAAGTATCAATAACAGTGAAAATGAAAGTGTTAGTCACTCAGTCATGTCCGACTCTTTGCAACTCCATGGACTGTAGCCCACCAGGCTCCTCTGTCCATGGAATCCTCCAGGCAGGAATACTGGAGTGGGTTGCCCTTCCCTTCTCCAACGGATCTTCCTGACCCACAGATCGAACCTGGGTCTCCTACACTACAGGCAGATTCTTTACCATCTGAGTATCAATAACAAGTTGTTAGGAAAAACATCGCTGGCTTTGGAGGCAGAAGTCTGATTCCACTACGTTCAAAGGTATCTGATGCTGGGTAAGTTTCTTAATTAAGCAAAACTTCCATGTGTTCACCTGGAAGCACAAGGATGAATTTCAAACTAGATGGGTCCAGCCCCTAGCATGATGCTAACCATGCTGGTAGTAGGTGCTTAATAAATGGCCATACCATTCTTAGCATCACTGACTCAATGGGCGTGAGGCTGAGCAAGCTCCGGGAGATGGCGAAGGACAGGGAAGCCCGGTGTCCTCCAGGCCATGGGGTTGCAAAGATTCGGACTTTACTTAGCGACTCAACAACAACACTGTAAACACATCTGCAGGAGTAATAGCAGAATTTCAAGATCCCCTCCCTCTTCCCTGGAAAACTGGCTGGGCAACAAGGGTGTTCTTGCTAGAAATCAGGGCTTGGGGCTTTCTGGGGCATCCGTGGTAAAGAATCCACCTGCCAATGCAAGAGACATGATAGGTTCAATCCCTGATCCAGGAAGATCACACATGCTGCAGAGCCAACCAGCCCGTGCACAACTATTAAGCCTGTGCCCTAGAGCTGGGGAGCCACAGCTACTGAAGCCCACACACCCTAGAGCCCATCTCTGCAACAAGAGAAGCCCCCACTCGTGTCCACAACTAGAGAAAAGCCCACGCAGTAACAAAGACCCAGCACAGCCAAAAAATAAAGAAAGAAAATAAATCAGGGCTTGAAGCAGGAAATACTACCCAGGAATAAAACTCCCAGACCCAGAGAAAGGACAAGGAAGTGGGCAGCTGTCAGCACCCGCACACACAGGCGATCACACCATCCCTGAAAAGGGACGGACCTGCCTCAACTCAGCAAGGGAAACAGGAAAGCTCTGTGCGGACAGAAAGGTCTGGAGGGCTCTTTGCCTTTAAGAGTCACTCTGAAATCTGGCTCTGCTGAAGAGAGTGAAAAGGTCCGTAGGGAGCTCCTTGTCTTTCCCTTCCCATGTGGGTACATACAGCTGCTCTCATCATCTCTCCCCTGGGTTTCCAAGGCAGGATGGGGGGCGGGAGGGAGGCGGGGATAGGGACTGAAGCGCCACTGACACCCCTTCAACACCCTAGCTTGAAGACTTCAACATCCTTGGTTGTCCCTTGTAAATGAACTTACTACTGAAGCCCAGGTTCTCATCAGCTGCACCAAATGTGTCCACCCTGCCCATCGTCCCCTGGGAAGGAAGTGGCCCCATCCACAACCCGAAAGAACAAATAAACAGGGATGGATTTTCCCAGCCAGCTCACTGCTTGCTCTGCTCCCCAGCAGCAGCATCTCCTGCCCAAATTCTTGGCCTGGAGATATGCAGGGACATGCAGGACCCTGGCTAGAAACCCTTGTAGGCAGACCTGAGCTTTCTGATACAAGTATGTTCGTTTCTTGCAGTCACCCTATTTTCCACATCCAAATTAAGGAGCAGGTGGGCAAATTTGTTGTTCTTCAGTAGCTCAGTCGTGTCCTACTCTTTATGACCCCATGGACTGCAGCATGCCAGGCCTCTATCCTTCACTATCTCCCAAAGTTTGCAAGAACTCATGTCCACTGAGTTGATTATGCCATCCAACCATCTCATCCTTTGTCATCCCCTTCTCCTCCCGCCCTCAGTCTTTGCCAGCATCAGGGTCTTTTCCAATGAGTCGGCTCTTGGCATCAGGTGGCCAAAATATTGGAGCTTCAGCTTCAGCCATCAGTCCTTCCAATGAATATTAAGGGTTGTTTTCCTTTAGGATTGACTTGTTTGATCTCCTTGCAGTCCAAGGGACTCTCAGGAGTCTTCTCCAGAAGCACAGCTTGAAAGCATCAATTATTTGGTGCTCAGCCTTCTTTATGGTCCAACTCTTATATTCGTATATGAGCCTCTCATTTTAACAGTCTGTTGGAAGGAGGAATCAAACATCCTCTAGAGACATTTAGGACGTCTCTACACTGTACCAATGCAGAGACGACCACCCAATCCATCTCAACAATTCCACAGCTGTGTTAAAGCTTGGACCACTCCCTGGTAATATGCAGAGTTCAGTGTTTGGATCTGCTATGAGATTGGCTAAAAATGGGAACTTGGGCCACAGTAAATCCAAACATCCAGGAGAGTAGATGCAAGAGCCTGGGAGGCTGTGTGAGGAAGGATTCGATGGCTTCTCCCACCAGCAGGAGACAATGGGCACTGTGACCCATTAGCAATCTTGTCAGGGAGTTTCTGCAGACCTCTGTGGACCCCTGCAATCTCCAGAGATCTCTAAGGTCCCCTCTGCTTTTTGAACTGCTTAGCAAGCATGCAGAATGCTCAACTCTATGCAGTCCTAGATTTCCTCTGCAGCAGAGGCTGGCATCTTGAAAGCATTCAGGCCTGTTTGTAACCCTCCAGAGGTCCCTCAAGGCATCACCAGCTAGAAACCAGAAAGGGGAGACACAGAAGTCTGGAGCTCTGCTAAATGCCCACTCAGGAGCTAAAACGATAATGGCCATTATTTTCAAGTGCTTCGTGTTTGCCAGGCCTGTGTCAAATGCATTCCATGACTTACCTCAATTACTCCTTCAACAAGCTCTCGGAGCAGGGACTATTACCCCCTCTCACAGTCAGGCAACAAAGCCCCAGCCCTCTATCCTGATACCACCCAGACGCGAATGCTTCCCAGTGACAGTCCTTCTCAGAAGGAAATGCTCTATCAATGACAAGGGTCTCTCTTGGTCCTGTGGATTCAAGGGGCAGGAATGGAAGATGTGATTGCTGTCACACAGGGACGACAGCTATGAAATGCTCTTGTGAAAGGTCAGGAAAAGTCTGAAGGAACGCCCTAGACCAGCACTATCCGATGAAGACACAGTGCAAGCCACGAAAGGGAGCCACATATATTCTTTTAAATTTTACGATACTCATGTGAAACAATAAAAAGGCAGTGATATTCATCTTAAATGTTGTACATTTAACCCTATATATCTAAAATATCATCACTTCAATAGACAATATAAAATTTTAATATTATACATACTTGTTTCAGGGATTCTCTGGTGGTTCAGATGGTAAAAAATCCATCTGCAATGCTGGAGACCCAGGTTCAATTCCTAGGTCAGGAAAATCCCCTGGAGAAGGGTAACAACCCACTCCAGTACTCTTGCCTGGAGAATCCCATGGACAGACAAGCCTGGCAGGCTACAGTCCATAGGGTCACATAAACTACAGCTTGCCAGGCTCCTCCATCCATGGGGATTCTCCAGGCAAGAATATCAGAGTGGGTTGTTGTTCCTTTCTCCAGATCTTCCTGACCTACAAATACTGAGCAATTAAGTACACACCTACTTGTTTCATGTATCTTTGAAATACAAGGTGAATTTCATACTTAAAGCACATCTCAATTCGGACAAGTCACATTTCAAGTGCTCAACGGCCACATGTGGCTGGTGCGGGGTCGGGGGGGTGTCCCATACTGGATAGCACAGCTTCACAGACATTTCACAGTAAATTAGCAAAGGCTCAACAGTACATACTGTTAAATCAGCTAAGGCTCAACAGTACAATGCACAATTGCACTCCTCTCACACGCTAGCAAAGAAATGCTCAAAATCCTCCAAGTCAGGCTTCAACAGTATGTGAACCATGAACTTCCAGATGTTCAAGCTGGATTTAGAAAAGGCAGAGAAACCAGAGATCAAATTGCCAACATCCACTGGATCATCAAAAAAGCAAGAGACTTCCAGAAAAACGTCTACTTTTGCTTTATTGACTACTCCAAAGCCTATGATTTGTTGTAGATCACAACAAACTGTGGAAAATTCTTCAAGAGATGGAAATATCAGACGACCTGACCTGCCTCCTGCGAAATGTGTATGCAGGTCAAGAAGCAACAGTTAGAATTGGACATGGAACAACAGACTGGTTCTAAATCAGGAAAGGAGTATGTCAAGGCTGTATATTGTCACCCTGCTTATTTAACTTATATGCAGAGTACATCATGAGAAATGCCGGGCTGGATGAAGTGCAGGCTGGAATTAAGATTGCCGGGAGCTCTATCAATAACCTCAGATATGCAGATGATACCACCCTTATGGCAGAAAGCAAAGAAGAACTAAAGAGCCTCTTGATGAAAGTGAAAGAGGAAGAGGGAAAAAACTGGGCTTAAAAACTCAACATTCAGAAAACTAAGATCATGGTATCCGGTCCCATCACTTCATGGCAAATAGATGGGGAAACAATGGATACAGTGACAGACTTTATTTTCCTGGGCTCCAAAATCACTGCAAATGGTGACTGAAGCTATGAAATTAAAAGAAGCTTGCTCCTTGGAAGAAAAGCTATTACCAACCTAGACAGCATATGAAAAAGCAGAGACTTTACTTTGCCAACAAAGGTCCATCTAGTCAAGGCTATGGTTTTTCCAGTAGTCATATATGGATGTGAGAGTTGGACTATAAAGAAAGCTGAGCCCCAAAGAACTGATGCTTTTGAACTATGGTGTTGGAGAAGACTCTTAAGAGTCCCTTGGACTGCAAGGAGATCCAACCAGTCCATCCTAAAGGAAATCAGTCCTGCATAGTCATTGGAAGGACTAATGCTAAAGCTGAAGCTCCAATACTTTGGCCACCTGATGTGAAGAACTGACTCACTGGAAAGACCCCGATGCTGGGAAAGATTGAAGGCAGGAGAAGTAGGGGACTACAGAGGATGAGATGGTTGGATGGCATCATCTACTCGATGGACATGAGTCTGAGTGAGTTCCGGGAGTTGGTGATGGACAGGGAGGCCTAGCGTGCTGCAGTCCATGGGCTCACAAAGAGTCGGACACGACTTGACTGAACTGTACAACAGTAGAAGGCTTCCCAAGTGGTTTAGTGGTAAAGAATCCATCTGCCAATGCAGGAGACGCGGGTTTGATCCCTACGTCTGGAAGATCTCCTGGAGAAGGAAATGGTAATCCCATAGACAGACGAGCCTGGAGGGCTACAGTCCAAGGGGGTGGCAAAAGACTTGGACATGACTGTGCAACTAAACAACAACATTGGAAGGGATCTCTGGGGGGGAAATCCATATCCAGGAAACAAATATGGGCTCACCTGGTGTCACCCAAGTATTAATACTTGGTGCATTAAAACACCACAAATTTATCTGATGTCAACTTCACAAAAGAATTCCTTTTGCCTTTTATCCTAACTCTCCAATTTCCTTATCAGAAACAATACTGGTCAGAGGACCACTCAAATTTTGAGAAACAAGCTAGCCTAAAGGGAACAATGAATGTATTCACAGTAAACACAAGATACTTTAGCAGGTATAAACAACGGAGGGAAAGGATCCATTTATTCAGTCACAGTTTTAAAAACTGCTGTCACCAAGCCTATACTTAACACTTACTTAAATAGCTAAGAATTCAGAAAGGTGTTGCTTTGGAATATAAACAGTCCTACAAAAGCCATAATATGATGCAAAACCTCTGGGCTTTGAAGAAAGGAAAAATAAGCAACTAATTTTAGATCCCCAAATCTCCATTAGTAAGGCTTACCCATCAGAATATGATGTAACCACCGCCGAGAGATTGGACTTCCTTGCCGCTAAATAAATGAATGTAAGTCAAATACAAACCCAAATCAATTTCATGGATCAGGAAACCTTTGCACAAGGTACTTGCTATCAATACCTGCTCTTTTTGGTCAATTTCAAAATAGCTATATAGCTTTAAAATTGCTTATATAGCAGCAAACGTATTTGCAAGGATATAAAAAAGCTCCCTAGATCTGCCTCTCCTTACACTACTTTCACAGGTTGGCTAATATGTCTCGGTACAGGCACTAAAGTCCTCTCCCAGTTCAACCCTTGCAAAGGACTCTAAGACCCAGTTCAGGCCTTAGCAAGAAAGAGTTCTGTGATCAATGAGCAATATCTGCCATGGCTACGGGTAACGATGAAGGGCCTCACATATCAATTTGCAATCCCTGGGTAGAAAAAACTACAAAATAACACAGGGGCAGGAAAGAGAAAAACACACATAGCACAGTACAGACCGTCACTGAATATTCCCATCTGTACACACTCAGGGGATGAGAATAGCCTCATACTAACAGATACACAAGGCACGTACATCCTACCCACAGATGTGAACAGCCTCATGCTAACAGAGATGCTAGCTAACAGAGATTGTCAACAGACAATGCTCCTGAGTGACCACGTGTACCTTAATTCATCCACTGCCTACTCTGCTAGCAGAGAAGGAATATGGTATCATCCAGAAAGCAAAGTTCAATTCTGTTGCAATACTTCATTAACTGGGGATCTCTGTTCTCCCCAAGCTCCAGCCCTCCTCTTTTCTCAGGGTTGGATGGGGTTAACTGACATATAGTTATGCCAAGTGCTTCTTTCACAAACCTTAACCAACAGCTACTAAGAGAAGGTACCACTTACACTGTCCTATGTGCTTAATGCTTTCCTGGTGCTTTGCATACAGAATTTTATTCCATTTTCACAAGGACTCTGGGAGACTGAAACTCTCATTATCTCCATTCTACAGATGAGAAAACCAATCAAGTAGGTGATTCAGGGCCAAGTTAGTACAGGCCAAAACTAAGATTCACTAACTTGAGTCAGTTAACCTGACTGACAGATCTGTGCAATTCTACATGCATTTGCCACTGGCTTCTTGCATCTGAATCCACCCATCTCAAGTCTCATTTCCTCAAAATCCTGTTAAATGTCCCCGGGCATCTGAGAGTTATTTCCACAAACTGCTTTGTTTATCTGGTCAGAGTGCTTACAGTTCCCCCAGATTCTCCAAAAATCAATTTTCCCTCCACTCAGCATCTCGAGTGAAGGCAGAAACCTCAGGAACCAGCAGCTCCCTCAAGTCAGTTAATTCACTGCAGTAACTGAGGTGTTTTTCTTTTAAAGAGCATATCCTAAAAAGTGTTCAGGAAGAACTCTCATGCAGGAGTTGGCCACCCTCTATCACATAAAACAATTTCAGCAGCTTCTGCACAAATTGACCAATTGAGAAAATGAGGGGCTGATGCCTAAAACTGTCAAGTGATTTTCCGCACCCTCCACACACGGCCCTTGCACATATGTAAGCTGAGAAAATGACTAGTTTTAGAAGAGAAAAAAACTATAGTTGGGAGAGGAATGAAAGAAGGCAGGCATCGACTAGCAATGTGTTCTAGAAAACTTAACTTCTGCCTAAGCATATTTGGACGGAGAAGGCAATGGCACCCCACTCCAGTACTCTTGCCTGGAAAATCCCATGGACGGAGGAGCCTGGTAGGCTGCAGTCCATGGGGTCGCTAAGAGTGGGACAGAACTGAGCGACTTCACTTTCACTTTTCACTTTCATGCCTTGGAGAAGGAAATGGCAACCCACTCCAGTGTTCTTGCCTGGAGAATCCCAGGGATGGTGGAGTCTGGTGGGCTGCCATCTATGGGGTCGCACAGAGTCGGACACGACTGAAGCGACTTAGCAGCAGCAGCAGTAGCAGCAAGCATATTTGGAATGACATGATGCACAGTCAACATCTGGTTAATCAAGGGTAACTGACAGGATAGTCAACCAGTACCTGGCAAGTAAGCCTAAGTGGTCATTTTCGGTCCTCCTCCTAGACCAATCTGCCCAAAGCCATTACCAAGCAACAGATCTACACTCAGCTCTAGGAAGCTCTGCTGTCCTCTACATATCTAGTGTCACTGACACCAGGATAACCAAAGCAGAAATGAGACTGCCCAATTCTTCTGGGCCAACCCTACAGCCAAGGGCATTTCTGATGCAAATGATCACCAAATTCACAAAATTTAGCCTAAATTATTCCACAAGAGAAGAAAATAGAAGATTGGTGACCATCAAAACCTAGTCCTGCTGCCACGTAAGACATCTGACCTTTAATTAGAATATGTCATTTTCAGCAATAAATACCTTGGTGATGAGTAACAGCATGCATTTAGCTTCTGTTTTCAAAGATGGACTTCAAACATCATGACAACATATATTATATACATTCTGAATTCTCTTAATAAAGATGCTGAGTTTGAGTAACATGTCTCTTAAGAGGATACAATGTGACATTTCTAGAAAACACATACAAGGGTATCACTGTCTCATACAATGTCCTGTAATTTTTCTAATTTTGCAATTTTTCTAACTTTTTAATTTTGCTCAGAGAAACTGAGCTCAAATGGTAAAGAATCCACCCGCAACATGGGAGACCCAGGTTCAATCCCTGGGTTGGGAAGATGCACTGGAGTGCTACCCATTCCTGGATTCTTGCCTTGAAAATTCCATGGTCAGACAACCCATACAGTCCATGGCGTCACAAAGAGTTGAACACGACTGAATGATTAACACTTTCACTTTTTATCAGTGGTCAAATATAACTACCACCACCTAAACACTGAGGATTCAGTAGGCAAGAGGAAGGATGGAATTCCTACCCTCAGAGGGCAAACAGTAGAATCTAATTTGGCTGTAAATCATAAGAGAACAATTCACATAGATGGCATATTATAATGACAAAAGGAGCTGGAATTAGGGTGAAGAAATCACCTCCTCAACCTTCCAACTGCTCACATCAAAAGCCATACACACTACTCCATCCACAGTCCAGGTTTTCCTATGTAGCTGTTGGAAAACTTAAGATTCCTGATAGTTCTGTCATGTATCAGAAATCCATGCATAGGTGTCACGTGTGAAAAAATTACTGGGTCAGGGATTTTATGTGAAAAAATTAAGCTCCTCGGGAAGGTGACATCTCCAATATTACTTTACTCACATTCCACTGTAGCGGTCACTGGCCTTCCCGTATCATCCCCGTCTTGGGTGGTTTGGTAACAACAAAGTGACCAAGGGCCCTAGTTCTTCAAAGTGAAACTTTTGTAAAAAAAGAAATGTAACTTTTTTAAACTGAACAAGCCAACTGCGATTTAGATCAGCAGGGAATCTGCCCCATTACGATGAAGCACCCAAGCAGCAGCCTACGCGCAGAGCCAAAAAACTACTGAGCTGGGACGGCTGGACCTCAGACAGACGGGAATGACGTCACGGCTTCAGCCAATGATGGGCTCCGTCGCGCTAGCGCATGCGCACACATACATAATTACACACAGCCCATCTGGGCAATACAAAACCCCCAACAAGCAACAGCAAAAACATTTTTTTTTTTTTAAAGAGTGTCCCTCGGGTAGAAATCTAGAAATCAGGCATGCTGGTGGCAAACACCTCCAGGGATCAGCTGAGTAGTGTAAATAACCACTGCGGGCCAGGTGAGTGCCCCTCTCTCAAGGGGCAGCCACCATTTAATTCCAGCTTACTGTTGTCTCGAAGGAAGACACGTTCCCTAGGCTGCTGTACCTGCCGATTTTCCAGGAGTTACCTAGATTTTTTACGAGAAGCCCCTGTGAAGACAGGACTCTCCATCTGTTTTGGTCTCCCCAGTGCCTGGTGTAGGTATTCAGGACACACTTGTTGATGACATGAATGAGAAATGCTCCAATTTTTAATTCAGCCTTTTTCTCAACACAGTACAGCCAAAAATGCCAGATGCCTCCTGCAGAGTTCCAGACAACCCGAATGACTGGGTCCCTTCTCCGTTCCTCTTTTCCAGAGCATGCTCTGGAACTAGCTTGGGTGTTTCATTTTAAAGACCCCTGCCACCACTCTCCCAATCCTAAATCACATTCAGTAAGTTTTAAAAGCCAGGCATAACTTCATCAGCATGAGCAAACTTCCAATCTTTAAAAAAAAAAAAAAAAAAAAGGACTCCAGGAGAAATGAGGTTTCCTGTTTAAAAAAAAACAACTTACAGGCATTTCATTAACCAAGATCCACTCACTATCCCATTTGCTAATTCCCTCAGGATATTCTGCAGCAGGGTTTGAGAAATAATGAAAGGGTTCTTAGTGCCTTAAAAAGCAACGGTCAGAGTAAAACTAAACAGAAGGACCCCTGACAAATCACATTATAATATGGACTGGTCATTGGACTCAAGCGTAGCACTGAAGTCACAACCTCTGAAACCATCCAGTGTGGAATCAATAATCCCTAAAATTCCAGAAGAATGTTAGAAGCCAGTTCATTATGGGTGAGGAAGACAACCCCAAAGAAACCTAGGGTCTTGCCCAGATTCCACAGCTGGCCTGGCGGGCTTCCATGGCGAGTTCTAACTCCAGAGGAAAAATCCAGAACCCAAACTTTCTCCAGCCAAGTACAACTTCCCTTAGACATTTTCCTGAAGTCATAACTCGAGCCTGCAGCCCACATTTAAATGATAGATGGGATGATAATAATACCCCATTATTATAACACAACCATCTTTAGCGCCCCAAACAAAAGTTCTCGAATTATAAACTAAACCAATTTAGATCCTTTTGAAGAGGAGTCAGAAAAACCACCAACAAACTCACTCTATCCACAGTTATTATCAGCTTATTCAGAAGCTAAAGTAATTTGCAGAAAGGTCATCTCTTCAATGTAACCAAATAAAATCCTATAGTAATTGCATTACTTCCTTATTTAATTGTAGCAAATACAGGAAGACACCTTTATTTCACCCAGTGTTTATGGTACTTGGCTTCTATGGGAAAAGCAAAAGCATGAAATACGAAAGGCTGGGTCTTTTAATCTGCCTTCCTGTGGAACTAGGAAAAACATCTTCCAAATGAACAGAAATCATTCTGATTCAAAATAATTCTGAGAGACAATTAAAGAGACATTTTGGCTACCCTCACTAAGAACAAAGGTGACCTTGAACAAGCAACAACTTCCTTTTGGTTTCAGTTTCCTCATCCTTAAGTGAGGATATTCATGGTTTCTTTCCAGAAGGGATTAAAGGAATATAAAAAACTCACACACAGCAGCAAGATTATGGCAAGTGCTTGGTGAGTGTGGGCTGTTATAACCAATGTCCCCACTTTAGAGATTAAAAAAATGAGGCCATTTTCTCAACATAGCAACATAACCTAGAATTAACATAGAATTTCAACCTGGACCTCTGAGGTCCTGGTATAGCTCCTGAATAAGAGGTGTGTATAACTGGGACTCACAGATCCCCACTACCACCCAACCCCACTTCAACAGGATGTTGAGGCATTTGCCCAGTGGCATAGTGACATGCCAGCTAACCGGTGACATAGCCAAGGCCATGGCCAGCTCTTAACCTCCACATTCATTTAATCTAAACACTTCAGGAAAAGTGATACTTAAAAAAAGAAAAAGAACAGAACTCATTTGTTATAAATAACTATTGCTTTGAAAATAAATCCTTTTGATGACTCAGGACTAACTTGACTCTTGAAAAGTCAATGATATTTCCTCATTAATCTGGATTATGCTTTTATATTTGGTAAATGGCTAACAGCTATGTCTCCTGTCCAAATTATTCTACACTGATGAATTTATCTGATTTAAGTACACTGTGAAATTCATGTGGCTGCAATGGTGTCAGAAATCAAATACCTCTTAGATTCATCTAATAACTCTTATGAATTCCTCAAAAGTATACCCACTGCAGTATCAGTTGGCAACCTGTTTCCTCCTCCTCAAGAAAACAGTATCACAGACCCAAAAATAAGACCAGTTGTTCTATTTTCTCATATGGAAGTGTTACATATTCCATGAACTATGCTTTCATTGCTTCTTTCTTAGTTGCTAAATTTCAGCAGCCAACTGTGTCACTTTGCTGCAGCCCCGAAATAGCTAAGTTGAGTAGTTTAAATTGTATTCTGTTGTTTGGTCAGAAAACCATCATGCTGATTTGTCTGAAAAAACCTGATTAGAGGGCAGGAGTTTTGCACACACAGTGCATGCTTCTCTCTTGTATACGCTGCAGGTCTGAAGATATGGAGACAAGGGCATGATGTGTTCAAGTTGTCAAGTACAAAATAAAAGCAACACCCAAAGACTACTGCTTGCTTCCCAGTAGTAGCACACAACTAAAATCCAGAAATGAGAGTCACAGGTAGATCATCCTCCTTAATTACCACACAGTACAGAGGCCTTAAGGGGGGGGGATGGGCATTCCTGGGTGCAAGACCAAGCAACACTTTCTACAATGGGTAACACCACACAAGGACCTGGAAGATTCGCATGGTATATTTTAAGCCTGCGGATATCATTTCTCATCTTTAAGCAGGGAAAGAACAGACCTCCTTTGAGATGGGAGCAAGGAGGTATCGCACACTTCACAGAGGCTGTCTCATTTCTTTAAACCTCAAAATGTAACCATTTTACTAAGTATACATGAAATGTCCCCATGCCAGCCTAGCTTGCCCTCAAGAGCAAATCCAGGCACAAAACCTATCAAGCAAGTTCATATAAATTTTTTGAAAAAGGTTTTGTTTTTATATACAGTTGTCTTTTTTTAGTTCAATTTTCTCCTTTATGCATACTCCTACTCAACTCTCTTCAATACACAAAAAATAAACATGGTTACTTTATTGAGCACTTACTGTTCACCATGCACAGAGCTAAGTCCTTTGGCAGGCATGCTCATTCCAAGCTTCATGAAGACCTTGGAAGTCAAGGTCCTTTCACGATGCCATTTTGCAGAGAGGGGGTGGTGGGGGGGAAGCAAGGTACAGAGAGATTAAGTAACTCGTCTAAAGCAGTACAGGCAGTAATGGCAGAGCCCAACTGTCTTGAGATGATATTCCGATATATTTTAAACAACTTTCCACAGCTACCTGATTTAGAAAGGAAAGAAACAGTATTAACAACATTCAAAGCTAAGATCATGGCACCTGGTCCCATCACTTCATGGCAAATAGATGGGGAAACAATGGAAACAGTGAGAGACTTTATTTTGGGGGGGGCTCCAAAATCATGCAGATGGTGACTGAAGTCATGAAATTAAAAGATGCTTGCTCCTTGGAAGAAAAGTTATGACCAACCTAGACAGCATATTAAAAAGCAGAGACATTACTTTGCCAACAAAGGTCCCTCTGGTCAAGGCTATGGTTTTCCAGGAGTCACATATGGATGTGAGAATCGAACCATAAAGAAAGCTGAGCACCAAACAATTGATACTTTGGAACTGTGGTGTTGGAGAAGACTCTTGAGAGTCCCTTGGACTGCAAGGAGATCCAACCAGTCCATTCTAAAGGAAATCAGTCCTGAATAGTCATCGGAAGGACTGATGCTGAAGCTCCAATACTTTAACTACCTGATATGACGAGCCAACTCATTGGAAAAGATCCTGATGCTGGGAAAAATTGAAGGTAGGAGGAGAAGAGGATGACAGAGGATGAGATGGTTGGATGGCATCACCAACTCCATGGACACGAGTTTGAGCAAGATCTGGGAGTCGGGTGATGGACAGGGATGCCTGGCATGCTGCAGTCCATGGGTTGCAAAGAGTCGGACACAACTAAGCAAATGAACTGAGATTTCTCCTTTCCATAAGCAGATAAAACAGCACAGTGATTCTCTTTCAATGTGGAAGTTGCCGACCATCGTCCACCCCAAGTACAGCAGGCAAATGAAAGGGAAAGTGAAAGTTGCTCAGTTGGGTCTAACTCTTTGCAATCCCATGGACTGTACAGTCTGTGTATGGAATTTTCCAGGCCAGAATACTGGAGAGGGTAGCCTTTCCCTTCTCCAGGGGATCTTCCCAACCCAGGGATAGAACCCAGGTCTCCCACATTGCAGGCAGATTCTTTACCAGCTAAGCCACAAGGGAAGCCCAAGAATACTGGGGTGGGTAGTACAGCACGAACACTACCCAATTCAGTTAAGAGGGCTTCGAAAAGAGAAATCAGGCACATCTAAAACCTGGTGAGCTGACTGGCACTCCCCTAACCAGCCCTAAAAACACTTTTCACAATGTTTTTTAAAGTAGTCATATCAAGTGCTGTATGTAGTCCTAAAAAATTCCAAGCCTGCCATAGGCCGGACAAGCCAACTCCCACAGATTTTTTTTTTCTGTCAAAATACCAAACATTTTGCTATGAATGATACCAAGGAAATGGCCTTTCCGATTAGAGGTGTCCCTACAGGAGGAGACTTGCACACGGAGCCCTCTAGCTACCTCAAGCAATCTTGCACATCCGTCACTGATAAACCTCACCACCCTTTTCATCAGAGGAGAAAAACCACAAATTTACCTGTTCTATATTTCGGTCATCACATTTCATTTTGAAAATGAAATCCACCTACATTACCTTCAGACCTTTTTCTTTAAGACATAAACAAATCCTTGGTCTTGAAAATTTTAAAGAAAAAGGAATTGTAGGAAGAAAGCAGGGAGAAGTAAACAGGGTATTTAAAATATATATGATTTTTCAAGTGATTTTTAGGTTACAACTGCACATAAATAAGAATGGTTCAAGATGATAGAGTAGAAGGATGTGTGCTCACCTCCATGGAAACTAAAAAATATAAGAGTCAAAGCAGTCTGTAACAGGTAACTTTTTTTCACATGTGCATCTGATCTTCTGAGGGCACAGAACACTGCCATAGTTCTGGGCCTGGGTCTTATACCAAGCAAAAGAGTCACCTCCATTTCTCAGGCAAACAAAGGTATCAGATCATTTAATCATTTGGGATTACTTACTGAGGGCCTAATGTGTGCCCAGGCAACCTCATTCTGGTTCCAGTGCCTCATTCTGGTTCTGCAACAGCCGCAGAATTCCTCAAGCAGCTCTCACTGCCTGTGGGGGGCAGGCTCCTCTCAGAAGAACAGTCTCATTTTCCCGAGGCCCTCCCTGCATAGTTACTAGCTTTGCCTAAATCAAGCTTAGAGGGGAGAACTGAAAGTGGAGGCAGGCACATTTTCTTGGCTTCCTTTATATTGTGGGATACACAGTCCTTTTATTCTCTACACAGACAATCAAAAGTGAAGTTTCAGGTCATTACCACACATCACCTAATAATGTTCAATCTATAACCGAAGCATAGCAAGGCCTATACTGGGGGGAGGGTGGGGGATCAAGCCCTTCTGAGATAACTTCAGATGCTGTGAATTTCTACCATAAACTGATTTTTGAAATGTGACTCTATGAAAGATATGCCCTAGGATATAAGTGTTAATCACAGTTTTTTTCAGTTTTGCAACTCAGAAAACACACCCCTATTACAACTTTATCCTGCTTAAAAATGACACTGCATTGTCCTGCATGCTGTAACTAAAATGTTGAATGTATTCAGGTTTTCTTTTTTAATTTCACCATAAAAGGAAATAGGAAAACAACAAAGCACCAGCAATGTTTAATTTCTTTCCTCACCCTAGGTCTGGCTGACGTGTCCAGATTGTCCTTTTGGTTAAGAAGTTTCTAGGAAAATGAGGAGGAAGGGTAAGGAAGTAGGAGATCCCTAACAGCAATTGCTCTGGGGCATCTTAAATGCTCTTTCATGAGAGGCGAGAGGCTTCATTTCAATTAGTGCACTGATATGTAACTGATTATACCACATAAACTTGGGAGTTTTTCAGAATAGAAATAGATGAAATCAGAAAGAGTTTTTGTTTTATTTTGCTATGTTAAATGATCAGCATTCCCTGTACTGCCTCATGTAAACATTATCTTTTACTCTGTGAAAATGGGCCCATAATTAAGGGGAGTTACCCAGAGCTTCACAATTGGTTAGTTCTTTTTCTCATTTCAGCCAGCCTTCCCAATAACCATTCTGCTTCCAAGAGCAACTTCCCTACTTCTTTCTGTCATGTCTATTTGTACTAATATTCTAACTTAATCAACTCTGTGACATGAACACTGTTTACAAGGAAACAGCAAAGATTTTATTCCATTCCATCACTGCATCAAAGGGACCCAGTTTCAAGGCTGGACAAAGATCTTTCACTTTCAAACCACATACTTTGGGAAAGGAGTTGGAGGTGCATGATTTTTCACTCCATCCCTCAAGAGCAAGACTGCTGACTTACAAACATTACTTCTGCATGTTTCTAATAAGGCCATGAAGGATGGCCACCAGGACCAAAGCATGTACATGCAAATATACCAAGAGTCAGCTCAGAGGGAGACTCTTGGGACATCAATCACAGATCCTCTGAGTCTGACACATCAAGGTACACAGCAGAGCTTATCCATCTAAAACATTTCCAGTATCAACCTCCTAGATGTAAATATCCTACAAAACATGCCAGAATCATAGAGAAGCATTTCTGAGGATGGAAAGAGAAATCAACTTAAAAGAAATTGTAAGTTTCTTCTGAAAGCTTAAGAATATAAAATACACAAAATGTTAACCCTTTCAAGTAACAATGTATATGCTGTAAGATGCACTTAAATTCCCATGATTAGAGATATATACCAAATGCCTAAATGAACTATGGATGAGATTTGCTTTAAAATAATGGGGTATTGGGGAGGTGGGTAATGGAAGAGCAAAAACTGAGTTGTAATTGTTACAGTTGGACAGAGGATTCTCAGGGGCCCATTAAGTTTCTCCATTTTCATAAAATTTTCCCTATGAGTATTTTTTTAAGATGTCAGAAAACAAGATACTATGCACTACACCATGTAGATAACCCTTATGCTCTGCAAAGTGGGAAACATCACTGGAAACACTAAGGGTGATGTGGGTCCCATGGCTGCCACACCGTTGTTGAGAAACTAAAAGCCACTGTTTCCCATCCTCTGGAGGAAAACTCACGCCAGGACGATGTTTCCAAAACGCTTCCAAATTACACCTACCCTGTATCCTGAACAGGAGCTGAGAACAAAACGTTATCAGAAAAGTTAGCGCGATTCTGAGAGGGAAGCCAAAATAACAAGGGATTTTGGTTAAGATGTCACAAGGAGGACCCTAACCCTAAGCAGAAGCATCTTTATCCCTGGTACCAACCAGACTAAACGCTTTCCAGGTTTGAGGGGGGCGTCCCAAGGCGAACTCAGGTCCCCACCGCTCCTGGGCGGTTTAGAGCCCCAAGGAGCAGCCGGGAGGAGCTGAGACCGCGTCTCCGCTCCCGGGCGCATCTACAGCTGCGGAGCCTCTAGACCCAGCCGAGCGCCCCATCCCCATTCCCACCACGGCCCCAACCGCACCGAGGCGGCCGAGTCCGACGGGCGGAGGTGGCGGGAGCCTGACAAGTGGCTCGGGGGCGCCCCCTGAGGTCCAGCGGCGTCGCGACACTTTCGGAAAACCGAAAGCCGACGTCTCAGGCTCTGACATTTTAACTTTGGTTGCAAAGCCTGCCGCTGCACCCTCTCCGGCGGCACTCTTCCAAACCACAGCCCTCCTTCCCCGGGCACCGCTGCCCTTTCCCTTTTAGACACCCTTTGGCTCCCGGACTACGGAATGGGCTCTTTGTTTACCTCGCAGCGAGGGCATGCGTAGGAAACGTGGAAGATGAAAACTATCCCAGCCCGAAGCAGGAGGCATCACTGGCGGTCCCATTTTGGATTTTAGGCTTCCTCAGACATCAGGAAAAAGAAAAATCCCGGCTGACCCACTGACTGTACACCCGAGTGTAAGGTGAACGCCAGAAGTGGAATCAGAAATTCCTTGTATTTCGCAAGGCTGCTCTCTGGCTGCTTCCCGCTGCCCCCATTAAAGCGTGACCCTTACAAAGCTAAACCCCAGTGTGTGTGCGTCTGAGCCCACTCTGCCGGCAAGTCCACGGCAAAGAAGAGTCTAGAAGGGGCACATGGTTAACACAAATACTGAGGAGTGGTGGAGGGAATGTTTAGGAGTAAATGTCAAAACCGCCGCCAGCCCCCTGTGGAGGCAGGAGCCTGGTGGACAAACCCAGGCCTCGGGTCGAGTGTGGACACTCGTCCTGGCTCCGCATCCGAGCTGGGATTCAGGACTGTGGCAGTTGTTCTGTGCGGTTCCAGGGACAGGAGGATGCGCAGAGGGAAAAGCGGGGTGCCGAAGAAAAGACCGCGCTCTGCCTCTCTGCCCCTCGAGGCACCCACTTGCCTGCAAAGGGGACCCTCGCTGCCAATCCCCGAGAGCAAGCAAGAGCGCCCGCACCCTGCTCCAGGGCGCAGGACGCAGCTGGGGGACCCGTTGCACCAAAATCTGCGCTCGGGCCACCAGGGGACAGGCGGCTGTAACCGGGGGGGGGGGGGCCCAAACATGGGGGGGGGGCACGTTCCTTTTTTCTGGATAACCCCCACCTCCGAATATCCAGGAGCTGGTGGATGAGAAGGCAAATAAAAACGGGGGCTTCCCTGTCCTTAGGAGAGCAAAGGATTAAATATGAATGGTCCCCTTCTTCCCACCCCTTCCCCGACTAGGAGAGGGGACGTGGCCTCCACCGGGGAGAGGGGGTCGGACAGATTCAAGGGAGCTCAGGGCTGCAGCCTTGTGTAAAGGGGGCTGCAAGAGGGAAGAGGGAGGCAGCTGGCCTCTGCCCTCCCCTAGCAGAAAGAAGGCGGCGGGTCGGCCGATGGAGGGCTGGAAGTGGAGGATCGCCGAGCCGCACACCCTGCGTGTGGTGATTTATTATCTTCATCAATGGTCAACAGTGTTCCTGTCTTAACCCCACCAGAAAGGTGCGGGTGTGGGTCCGCCAGCTGCAAACAGCCTGCAAAAAGGCAAAGACGCAGGTAGGCAGCGCGCGAGGCAGGGCTCGAGACAGAAAAAAATCCGCCCGGGCGCGAACAGCAACCCAGCCGCCGACCCGCCCCCCACCCCCACGCCCCAACCCGAGCAGCCCAGCCAAGCAAAGGGGGCCGCGGGCCCGGGATGAGGAGTCACGGATCTCCCTAAACCTCCTGCTCCCTGCTCTCCCACCGCGCCCAGGTCCCCGCGCCAGAAAGGTTCCCTCGCGCCAGCACCGAAGCGCAGCCCGCGCCCCAGCCCCGAGCTGAGGTCGTCCCTGACCCCCGAGACCCGAACGCAGGCTGCTCCCGACATCCCCAATCCTCCACGGCCAGCCTCCAGCTTCCACTCCCCGAACATCAGCCCCTCCAAAGAGTCGCGGAGCAACAAATCCAATCCCGCCTTCTGAGCTCCTTCAATCCTCTCCTGAGCGGAGAACGCACCCAGGGCCCCCCCCCAAACCCAGAGAAGCATCCCCCCAAACCCACAGAGGCATCCTCCCCATGGCCCCACTCTCCCCAACAGCCTCAGAGCTCTAGCTCTCCTGCACAGCGGCGGAGCAGCGAACGAGTCTTTTCTCCCGACTCCGGCTCCCCCAGGCCCCCAAAGCCGAGCGAGAGATAGACCCCTGCGGCCACCGTTCCTCTCCCCGGCCAGCTCTTTGCTTCCACCCTTCCCAATCACGAGCCTCCCTAAATTACGCCGCTAGAGTCAGCGGAGCGGATCCCTCTTTCCTCCCCGGCTGCTCGACCCCCACTTAACCCTCTCCGGGGTCCCCGGGACGGGCGCCTGAGCTCCATGCCCCGGCGGCAACTCAGCTTCCCCCTTGCGCGCTGGCCAGGGCCGCGTCCCCTCGGCGGTCAGCACTCACCGGGGAAGCACACGACATAATGGAGCACGGAACTGGTGATTTTCAGGAACAAAATCCACCAACACGGTTCCAGTAACCTCCGCATGTCCGAAAACGCACATCGAAAAGAGGAAAGCAGGGGGGGTAAACTTGTTGAATAAGTTCTTGCCTCGGTGTGAGCCTCCGCTAAGCCCCGGCTCTTCGCCTGCTCGCCTGCTCTACGGGGCCCCCGCGCTCGGCGGCCCGAGTCCCCCCTGGAATCCGGGAAGCCGCCGAGCGCCCCCCGGAAAATCTCAAAAAGTGGCCGAGAACGCGGAGCCACGCTGGGGACGATCCTCGGCGGAGAAAGGCTGCTTTATGTTCAAAAAGGAGCGAGTCGAGCGGGCAGGGCGAGGAGTCGGCGGGCGGCGGCGATGCCCGGAGCCCCGGGCAGGCAGAGACCGCCGGCGACGGCGGCGAGTAGCCGAAGATCCCCAACTTGAGTCGGCAGCGGAGCCCGAGAGCCGGCGGGCTGCGGCGGGGCTGAGGGCGGCGCGGCGTCTCCGGGCTTCAGGCAGGCAGCTCCTTCCAGGGCCCCGGGAAGGAAGGAGGCATGTTTGCAAGCGGGGAAGGGGAGGGTAGAGGCGAGGGGAGAGCGAAGAGCCCCCAAAATAGAACAGCCGGAGGAAACCGAGGAAAACACAAAGGATCTCAGAGGGGCGCAGGGGCGAGGGCGCCTTCAGTCCATGCTCCTGAAAGTTGTGGCTCTGGCGCGAGCTGGGGAGGATCGGGGAGCGCGGGGCTGCAAACTAGCCATGCCTCCATACAGGAAGTAACATGTGAGCATGGATCCTGGCAGAGACTTTAAAGCCGGCGAGCGAGCGAGCAGGGGACGCGCGGCGGCGCGCGAGCAGTGGGCGCGCGGCGGCGGCGGGGACGCGCAGCCGGGCTGCCGGTCGCGGGCGCGCGCGCCCCGAGCTCTTAAAGCTGCAGCGCGGGGCTCCCGCCTCTCGGGCTTCCCACAGCTATGTTCTCCCCGCGCGCTGCTGAGCCGGCAGGGGCAGTTTCGGGACTGGGGACCCGCTCTGGTCGGGTCTCGGAGAGAGGGAGGAGGGCGACTGCCTTCGCGGGCCGGCGTCTTTGCCTGTTTCCCGTCCTTCGAGCTCTTAAAGACGCCACTCTTTGAGCGGGCTTGACTCGGTCTCCCCCCGCCCTCGTCTGCGTTGCTCGCGGATGGTGAGACTTGGGAGGACCGGCTCGGGTTTGAGGAGAGGAAGGGGCGGCCGGCTGCTTTTATAGGGCGGCAAGGTTTCATGCTGGGTTTCTTCGCCCTGGCCGCGCCACGGCGGGGCGCGCCCTGCTTGCCCCCTGCTCTCCCTGCTCGCGCCCCCAGCCCGACGAATTCCCCCGCCAGGAAACAAAGCCGAGCGGCCTTTGCACTCCGGCTCCACTTTGCAATTTAATTTTTTTTTTTTTTCCTTTTCGGGCTTCCATTGGCCTTGTTCCCGGCTGGGGAGGGGTGGGGGAGGGGAGGAATACCGATCCTAGGCTTGCAAGATCCAGCCTTTTCGAGCCCCACGCCCCCTTTCCCCACGCCACGGCTGATCAGTGGCCGAGTTTTCCCAACTCGCCGCCCCACGGGAGGAGGGAAGGTTCCCGCACTCCAGCCTGGTGGCGGGGAGGACGCAGGAAGTGCGCCTCTTACCCCCGGCTGGGTGAAAGCTGCGCCGCGGGGCTGGACCGATTTCCTGGCAGCTACGCGGGGAGCGGCAACCTCTTTAGCAATCGTGGAGAGGCTTGCGAGGGAAATGGGAGTACAGGGCTTATCTGTAATGAGTTTCGTCCCTTAGTTCGTGGAGAGAAAGATCTTTATCGCTTAGACTTCTAAGCGCCCTATTTTCCCCTCTTAACGCCAGTGCTAAAAGTGGGGGAGGCAGGCTTTTGATTAAACGTGTAACTGAGCCAAAGTAATTAGCCATTTGTAATTTTTGCCTAATTTTTCTGCCTCTGTTTAAACGCCATCTAGACTTGTTAACTTGCCCCTGCTGCTTCATCCCACCCCGCAGGGTCCCCCACCCACCCAAACAGCCCAACCGGATGCTAGGTTTTCAAAAGTACAGATGTTCGAGAGCCTCCCGCAAGATGTTATTAGGGAAGCACTTTCACACCCACACTTCCAAAAGAAAAACCTTTGAAAAGTTACATTTGGGATTACGAACTAATAAAAGCCAGGAAGTTCCCGGGGAGGGCCCGCGCTCTATCTTTAGCAAAACGGGGGTGAACACTCTCCCCCAGGGTGGAGAATGAGTCGTTTGTTTGCTTTGGCATTTGGCCCTTCCTGCTTTTGTTCGAATCCTGACTCCCCCATAAATGCTCAGAGAGGTTCAGTTTTCTTGGGGGTGTTGTATTTAAGGGCTGTCCACTGGTCAGTAGGAGCTTTCAGAGAGGTGCATAGGACCCCTGCGTGTCTTGAGTAGCTCGTTAAAAACTGAGTGATAAAACGGGGAAATCTCTGGAATTTGAATCGGGACAGAAGACCTGGATAGACATACCCAAGTGAGTTTCCTCTGCAAAATAACATAATAAAAACTGCTGGTTGTGGAATGCGTACCATCTACTAGGTACTGTGCTAAATTATTTCTCTAAATTGTTCATTCTATAAATTCATTGAGCAATTGTTGAGGAAGGGAAGGGGCCACTGGGGACACAGCCATGAACAAAAAGAGGAGGCCCATGACGTGTGTGGACCTTCCAAAGTAAGGATTCACTCCCTCGAAACCCTACAACAGTTCTTAGAGCTGTAAGAATTATTCTCCCCATTGTAGACAAGGAACCATGCACAGAGGCGTAAAATAACAGATCCCCAGCCAGTGAGAAGCAAAGCTAAGATATTCAGGTCTGTCTGCCTCCATAGACGTGAAAGGCAAAGAAATGATGGTTTGAGAAGACACTGAAATGTGGGATGAGGAGAAATGACTTCAGAGTAGGGAAAACTTCCCATGGGTTTGGAGAGTGAATTAGCACTACCCTTAAAATATAGAAGGCCCACAATCAAAATTAACATTTAATTAGGTCTGGGCTGATGACTATGGTGGCCCTAGGCTGAAGTATACCAGAAACTGCTCTTGGAAGCACCCACCCACAACCCAGGCCCCATCAGTTTCCATAATAAAATACAATGTTACAGGCATACCACATGAGAAGCCTTTTCATTCATTCTACAACCAATTACAGAACAGTTTGTACACTCCAGACATTCTGTCAAGTGCTAGCAGCACAAAATGACAGGCAGTGGACCCGACAATGCTCTCACCTGCTGGTTACGACCCCCTCGCCCCAGGTGATGTCAGGGGCTGCATCATACAGAGAGCACTCCAGGGTGGTTGGTGTGAAGGAGCCTGTGAGTGCCAACAAAGGTGTGAACAGCCCTGGGAGTGCTTATCTACCCCATGTGAAAATAAGGCTGCAGACAGAAGGTGCTAGTTTTGGTAATAAATTATTCCCCAACATAGTGGCTTAAAACAATCTTGTATCCGTTTATTATCTCACAGCTCTGTAGATCAGAAGCTTGGCCACAGCCTAACTGGGTGCCTCTGTTCCAGGTCTCCCTAGGCTGAAATCAAGATGTTGGCCAGGGGTTCTCTTCTGGAGTTCAGGATCCTCTTCGAAACTCATTCACATTATTGACAGATTTCAGTTTCTTGCTTTCATTTTATGACTTGAGTTGTTTAGAGGTCCCTATTTTCTTGCTCTAATAGCTGTTGGTTAGAAGTATGTCTCAGCTAGAAGCTGCATTCCGGTCCCAGCCACATGGCCCCCTAACAATGTAACATCTTACCTCTTTAAAACCAACAGGACAATAAAGAGAAGACAGAATCTTCAATAAGTGGTGCTGGGAAAACTAGACAGCTGCATGTAAAAGCATGAAATTAGAACACTCCCTAACACCAAACACAAAAATAAACTCAAAATGGATCAAAGACCTGAATGTAAAACACTATATATAAACCTACAGGAAAACATAGGCAGGAATACCCTTTGACATAAATCACAGCAAGATATTTTTTGACCCACCTCCTAGAGAAATGAAAATAAAAATAATCAAATGGGGCCTACTTAAACTTTTAAGTTTTTGTACAGTAAAGGAAACCATTTTTAAAAAATGAGAAGACAACCCTCATAATGGGAGAAAATATTTGCAAATGAAGCAACTGATAAAGGATTAATCTCCAAAATGTACAAACAGCTCATGCAGCTCAATATCAAAAAAGCAAACAACCCAATCAAAAAATGGATGAAAGACCTAAATAGACATTTCTTCGAAGATGTTCAGATGACCAACAAACACATGAAAAGATGGTCAATTAAATACATCAAAAGATGCTCAACTGATCAATTTGCACTAGAAATGGAAATCAAAACTACAATGAAGTATCACCTCACACCTGTCAGAACTATTTAAAAAATCTACAAACAATAAATGCTGGAGAGGGTGTGGAGAAAAAGGAACCCTCTTGCACTGTTGGTGAAAATGTAAATTGATACAGCCATTTCTGATAACCATATGGAGGTTCCTTAAAATAATTTAAAATAGAATTAGTATTTGTTGCTGTGTTGTTCAGTCATGTCAAACTCTTTGCGACTTCATGGACTGCAGCACATCAGGCTCCTATGTCCTTCACTATTTCCCAGTTTGCTCAGATTCATGTCCGTTGAGTAGGTGATGCCATCTAATTTTTTAGATGCTGCCCCTTTCTCCTTTTGGCTTCAATCTTTCCCAGTATGAGGGTCTTTTCCAAGGAGTCATCACTTCCTATCCGGTGGCCAAAGTATTAAAGAACTAACATATGACCCAGCAATCCCACCACAGGGCATATACCCAGAGAAAACTGTAATTCCAAAAGACACATGAACCCAATGTTCACTGTAGCACTATTCACAATAGCCAGGACATGGAAGCAACCTAAATGTCCATCAAGAAAGGAATAGATAAAGAAGCTGTGATACATATATACAGTGGAATGTCACTGAGACATGAAACAGAATGAAACTGGGCCATCTGTATTGGCAGGTGGATTCTTTACCACTGATCAACCAGGGAAGCCACACTATTGATACTATGTATAAAATAGATAACTGATGAGAACCTACTGTATAGCTCAGGGAATCCTACTCTATGCTCTGTGGTAACTTGAAAGGAAATCCAAAAAAGAGGGGATATATGTATATGTATAGCTGATGCATTTTGTTGTATGGTAGAAACTAACACTACATTGCAAAGCAACTGTATTCCAGTAAAAATTAATTTAAAAAAATAAATAAAGAGAATCTCCCTCCAGTTTGCTGTGAAGGAATTTTGGGAATGACAATTCCAACACATTTGCCATATGATGTAACCTAATTAAGGAGTGACTATCCTTTCACATTCACAGGTCTCACCCATATAAGAAGAGGATTATATACCAGGGATAAGAATCTTGAGGATCATCTTAGAATTCTTCCTATCATAGTGCTGTTGATCTCTTTTGAGTATTGCATCTTCAGTCACTAAGTTGTGTCCAACTCTTTACGACCTCACAGACTGTAACCTTCCAAGCTCCTCTGTCCATGGGATTTTCCAGGCAAGCATACTGGAGTGGGTTGCCATTTCCTCTTCCAAGGGATCCTCCTGACCCAGGGATCGAATCCTCATCTCTTGTGTCTTCTGCATTGGCAGGTGGATTCTTTATCACTGGAGCACTCGGAAAGCCCCTGTTTTGGGTACAGACTGATAGTTGGCAACAGCTCCCAAGCCAATCTGTTTGGGTTCTGATACTTATATCTGCTTGACTGTGGGCAACTTAACCACTTAACTTTTCATCACTTCAGTGCCTCAGTTTCCTCATGTGTCAACAGGGAATAATAACTACACCTACACTTAAATCGAGAAGATTAGAAGGAGTTAAACAGAACAAAATAATTTGAGCAGTGTCAGGTTCCTAATAAGCAATTAATAAACATAAACTATTACTGTTATCTTCTTAATAAGCTTTAGAAATAAGGAGTGAACATCTGTTATTTTCTTACCTGCTCAGCTCCCATTTCTTTTCTTCTAAGAAATGCATTCCACCTTCCTTTGTGCTAATCTCCCAGATGGTCTTGGAAAGCCTAACCCCTTCTTCCCCCCATCTCTACCCTCTGCCTCTCCATCTCACTGGCTCACCTCGCCTGTCCCAGCTTGACTGTTTGGACCATCTCAACCTTCTGGCCTGACTGACTTAGATATGGCCACCTGTTTCTACCTGGTCCAGTGAAAGTCAAATTTCCTCCTGGGTTTATCCAAGCTGGATGAACTTCAGCCTCAAGAAGCAGGAAGGCTTGGGAAGAACCTGCTGGGGGTGAAGCTGACACAGAGGAAAGTGGGGTGGGGTGTGGGAGTGCTTGGGGCCAACAAACTTCTGATATCATCACTTGTATCTTTGGGTTAATCTTACTTAAACCCAGGTCAGATGCTGGACTTTTCAGTTTCTTAAGCTGCTAAATTCCTTTTATTCTTTTTACCTCTTTACTTTGGGTTTTTATTCAATTGGAACTAAAAACTTGAAACCTGGGACTTATGGCAAAAGATTAGTGAAATATCCACGTTTTATATTTTTTTATAGAGAAAAAAGCAGGAGCTCTTAAAATTAAGTAATTTACCTGAGGTGATTGACATAGCAAACAACAGAAGACTCCAGCTTCTGACACCCAACCTACAGTAGCAATCATGTCTTTCTTGTGTAAAAAAAAATCAATCCAAAATTTAGTCACTTGAAACAATAGCCATTCTGTTTGTTCTTGATTCTGTAGGCCAGTAATCTGGGCTGAGCTCAGCTCGGCAGCTCTGCTAGTTGTCTCTGAGGTCACACATGCAGCTATGGCACCAGCTTCCAGAGGCTCAGCTAGGTCTGCACAGGACAAGATAGCCTCAGTCACATGCCTGCCAACTGTGTTGGCTGTTGGCTGAGGCCCCTCAGATCTCAGCCAATGACTTCTCCAGTAACCTCTCTCAGACTTGTTCACACAGAACTCTCGGGCCAGCAGGACAGAAGGTGGAAGCTGCAAGGCATCTTGAGATCGAGACTTAGCAGTGGCATTACATCACTTGCACAGCATTTTAAAAAATATTTATTTATTTGGCTGTACTGGGTCTTACTTGCGGTGCATGGAATCTAATTCCCTGGCCAGGGATCGAACCTAGGCACGGAGTCTTAGCCACTGGACCACCAGGGAAGTCCCTTCCAGAGCATTCTGTTGGTCAAAGCAAGTCTAAAAGCCCAGATGCAGGGGAAGGTGGAAATAGGCCGTAGTCCTTGCGGGGAGTAGGCTTCCTGGGTGGCACAGTGGTCAAGAATCTGCCTGCCAATGCAGGAGACACAGGAGATGGGGGTTCGATCTCTGAGTCAGGAAGATCCCCTGGAGAAGGGAATGACTACCCACTCCAGTGTTCTTGCCTGGGAAATCCCATGGACAGAGGAGCCTGGCGGGCTATAGTCCACGGGGTCACAACAAGTTGCACATGACTGAGCAACAACAACAACAGATAGGCACAGAGAGAAAACGATGTGCAAACACATGGGCAGAAGTGGCCGTGTGACTGCAGGGACGCATCTACAAGCTGAGGAGCACCAAGGATTGATGGCAAATACCAGAAACTAGGAAGAGGTAAGAATGATTTCCCCTCCATGTTTCAGAGGGAGCATGGCCCTGTTGACACTTTGATTTTGGACTCCGAGCCTCCTGAACTTTGAGACAATACATTTGTATTGTTTTAAGCAACCCAATTTGTGGTGCTTTGTTACAGCAACTCTAGGAAACCTAAACGGAGCCCTTAAATGGTTTTTGTGTGTAGACAAATCACAGTTGTAACCATATTTTCCACCTCACAAATGAATGTTTGCAAAATTGTACAGAAAACCTATTCTAGTCACTCTGACTTTGCATTTTGAGGCGATGTTTCATTTTAGGAGAAAAGAAATTTAGACTTAGCATAACTGCTTATTCTGAAAAAACTGACAAAGAAAAACCTCAAAGTCCTCTAATAATAATGATATCCATTCTTACATAAAACTCTATATCCAGCTGCCTAAACAGAATAAACAAGTAGTGGGGTTAGTTTAATATACTATTTCAGAAGTCATATTCAATACTAACAGCAAACATGACTGATGAGGCTCTTTTTTTTAATGAGCAGGAAGCCTAAAACAAGTCAACTGGAGCCAAGAAAGGAAGTTATCGATTTGACACTGCTTGCAAACTCGAGACTTTGGGTTAGACTGGATGCATGGGCTCCAGTGATGCCTCCATGCTCCTGCTTAAGATCTCATGGTTCTGCTTTCCCTTACTTTGATTTCCTTGACTGGCTCCTGTGACTCCTGTTCTCAAAAAAGGATCTTCCCCAGTGTCCATATTGATTCCTCTGGATATATTTTGATATCCCTCTCTTGGGTCCCATAACTGCCTGGACCAAAATACTGGACTTGACCAACCTGGTGATGGAGGCAGGACTCCCTTTTGATTTCCATCACATTAGGAGAACAAAGGGATAGTCAGGAAAGAAACTTCCTGACAACAGTCTTTTCAGATTGGAAAGATTATTATCCCTATTTTAAGGGAACAATGGGAATAGGTGAAAAGTAAAGGATTGAGAGATTAGGTACTTTGATGTGAGGCTAAGGAGGATTTGAGGATTAAAGCAGTTCAGTCACTGGAGTAACTTAAGCTCAGACATAAGTCCTGAAACCTAGTTACCAGACCAAATGCTAAAGGAGTCAGAGCCAAAAATCATAACATGACTCACAAACATCATAGATCCAGAGTAATCACAGATGGTGAGAACAATTCATGAACCAGAAGCCTCATCACAGTATTTCCAGGTAAAGAGTAGAAAAAAATTAATGTTCAACTGTGTGTGTGGGGGTCAATTAAATAATTATTTACCTGTTTAGTGGAATATTATGCTGCTATTCACAATAATGCTTTGACATTGAATGTGTTAAACCCTAAAATATTTTTCATATAGCTGTAGTAATCTTTTCCACAATTTCAGAAAAAATATGAAATAATGTGAAAGCCGTGGGTTTAGTTCTTTCTGTTTAATATTTTTCTATTAGTGAAGAAGAATCCCATTTTTTTCTGAAATGACTGATTTTTCAGACCTATAAAATACCTCGGTAACCCAACCTCTTAAAAAAGCAAACAAGGAAGAAAATTTACATGTAAAGTATTCCTGGGACTTCCTGAGTGGTCCAGTAGTGTAAGACTCCTGGTTCCCAATGCAAGGGACCTGGGTTCAATTCTGATTAGGGAACTAGATCCCTCATACTGCAACAAGATCCCTCTTGCTCCAACAAGATCCCTCTTGCTCCAACTGGTGCAGCCAAATAAATAAACAAACATTTGTTTAAAAAAAGGTGTGTGTGTGCATGTTCAGTCTATTTAGGCATATACGACTCTTTGAGACCCCATGGACTGTAGCCTGCCAGGCTCTTCTGTCCATGGGATTCTCCAGGCAAGAATACTGGAGTGGGTTGCCATGCCCTCCTCCAGCAGATCTTTCTGACCCAGGGATCAAATCTGCATCTCCTGCATTGCAGACAGATTCTTTACTGCTGAGCCACCAGGGGAGCTCTTAAATAAGGTATTCCTTAATAATACTAAATTTTGGTAACATGCAGTGAAAAGGGTACTCCTATATATCAGTGGAAGACAAATTGTAGATGTTCTGAAAGACAAATGGTCAGTGTGTATCAAAAACATTCATATCATTTGACCCCAAATTAAACTTAGTACACTTAAAACAGAGATAATCGGAGACAGGGTTTCCCAGGTGGCTCAGTGGTAAAGAACACGCTAGCCAATGCAAGAGATGCAAGAGATTCTGGTTAGATCCTTGGGTCGGGAAGATCCCCTACAGTCGGAAATGGCAACTGGTTCCAGTATTTTTGCCTGAAGAATACCATGGACAGAGGAACCTGGCAGGCTACAGTTCATGGGGTTGCAAAGAGTTGGACACGTCTGAGTGACAAAGTGCGCACACTCACACACACACACACACACACACACACACACGATCAGAGATAACCACAAATGCCTCAAAAATATTTACAAAGATATTCTTTGCAAAAATATTTATAATCCAAGTTGTGTATAACAGTATGTTGAAATACCTACTATAGATTACTGCACAGCCATTTAAATGATGTTTACGAAGACACTTTATATATATAAAATGATTGGGAGAAGATACACTGCAACATTTTAAATGTTTATCTTAGGCTGGTAAAATTACCACTGATTTTTATTTTCTTCTTTACATTTCTAACACATTTGCACTTTTCTATGAGGAACTTATTTTTTAAAAACAGAAACATTTGTAGTGGCAACAAGATATTCCTCATTTTTGTACCCCCAAACAACGAAAATTTGGCATTCATCCACAAAAGGGTTGTGGGATCCAGCACTATACACCAAGGCACCTGGAAGGTGCCATGAATTGGGCAGTGTATAGTCCGACCTCAGTCCTGACTGTGACTGAAGTAGCCTGTGAACACACTCCAGCCCCTCTCAGTGACATTTGGGAACTCCTGGAAAACACTTGGAAAATCTCCCATGAATGACAAAGCCTATATGGGAGTTCATGTTTCCAGAGGAGAAATTACAGCATACCACTGGAGAAGAAAAAAAAAAATTAAATTAAAAAAAAAAAATATATATATATATAGAGAGAGAGAGAGAGTGTGTGTGTGGACACACTGGAATGGGTAATTAGAAAAGACTGGAGAAAGTGTCTCCTACTAGAAATGCAAAAGTGAAGTCGCTCAGTCGTGTCCGACTCTTTGCCACCCCATGGATTGTAGCCTACCAGGCTTCTCCATCCATGGGATTTTCCAGGCAAGAGTATTGGAGTGGGTTGCCATTTCCACTA
Source organism: Cervus canadensis (assembly GCF_019320065.1). Classification (NCBI taxonomy): domain Eukaryota; kingdom Metazoa; phylum Chordata; class Mammalia; order Artiodactyla; family Cervidae; genus Cervus; species Cervus canadensis. Next base: position 20,490,638 of record NC_057407.1, on the reverse strand, counting down.
GAAATGCAAAGACAGCAATAAAAACATTAAGGAACTTGGAAAGATCAAGGAAACATGAAATCTTCAAAGAATCACAATAATCTTTTTATAACCAAAGCCACAGACATGGAGATCAGAAATGTACTGGATTAAGAATTCAAATAGGTATTTTAAAGAAACTCAGTGAGCTACAAGAAAATACAGAAAGATAATTCACTGAAGTCAGGAAAACAATAACAAAGTGAGAAATTTAAGAAAGAGATAGGAATCGTGAAAGAAAAAAAAAAAAAAGAATCAGAAATTCCAGGGCTGAAGAATACGACGAATAAAACTTCAAACTGTGACAGAGTGCATCAATATCAGAATAGATCAAGCCAGAATAAAGAATCTGAGGCAGAAGACAGGAACTTTGACATTATCCAATCATTGGGAAGCAAAGGGGAAAACATGAAAAAGAATGAAGAATGCCTATATGATATATGAAATACTAGCAAAAGAAGCAAACTGCAAATTATTAAAGTTCCAGATGGAAAGGGGGAAAGAAAACTTACCTAAAGAAATAATGGCTGAGAGTTTTCCAAATCTGGGCAGAGATTTGGATATTAACTTCATGAACTTCGTAGGTCACCAAACAAACCAAACAAAATCAATTTGAAGAGAACTTGTCCAAGACAAATTATAATAAAATTGTAAAATATATTTTAAAAAGAATCTTTAAATCAGTAAGAGAAAAAAATCTTGTAATTTAAAGTGATCCCCCATAAGGTTACCAGCAGATTTCTCAACATAAATCTTATACATTGAAAGAGAATGAGTTGATATATTCAAAGTTTTGAAAGAAAAAAACAAAAAAACTGGCCAACCAGGAGTACTTCACTGAGCAAAGCTGTCCTTCAGAAGTAAAGACGACAGAAAGATTTTCTTAGGCAAACTAAAGCTAAGAGAATTCATCACCACTAGATCCGCCTTAAGAGAAATGCTGCAGGAAATTCTTTAAGCTGAAACGGAAAGATGACAGTTAGTTACATGAAAATATACAACATACTGATAAAGGTAAGTATACAGTCAAATTCAGAATACTATCATACTGTAATCTGCTAAAGTGTTAGCCAATTAATCCTAGTATAAAGGTTAAAGGAAAAGAGTATTCAATATAATCATAGCTACAATAATTTGTTAATGAATACACAGTACAGAAAGAAGTAAATTTTGACATTCAAAAAAATGAAATAAACAAACTAAACCCCCAAACCAAAAAAAAAAAAAAAGAAACCATAAAGGGCAAGGGAATAAAACAGTAGAGTCTTTGTATGTGTTTGAAATTAAGTACTTACCAGTGTGTAAGAGACTATTACAGCTATGGGATGTTTCATGGAAGCTTCACAGTTACTATACAAAGCAAAAATCTACAATACATTCACAAACAGTAAAGAGAAGAGAATCCTAATACTAGAATTAGGATACTGCTACCCCAAAATCATCAAATCACAGAGAAAGGCGGCAACAGAGGTAGAAAGCAATAACTACAGAAAAGAGTAATACGGCTCCAGTAAGTCCTTGGGTGCGTTCTCAGCTGCTTCAGTCGTTTCTAACTCTTTGTGACCCCATGAACCGTAGCCCGCCAGGCTTCTCTGTCCAAGGGATTTCCCAGGCAAGAATACCGGAGTGGGTTGCCATGCCCTACTCCAGAGGATCCTGCCAACCCAGGGATCAATCCTGCATCTCCTGTCTCCTGTGTTGCAGGCCAATTCTTTACCTGCTGATTTCTCCAGGAAGCAGTAACTCCTTGGTGATGGTGGTTTAGTCACTAAGTCGTGTCTGACTCTTGCGACCCCATGGACTGTAGCCTGCCAGGCTCCTCTGTCCATGGGATTCTCCAGGCAAGAACACTGGAGTGGGTTGCCATTTCCTTCTCCAGGGGATCTTCCTGACCCAGGAATCGAACCTGGGTTTCCTGCATTTCAGGCAAATTCTTCACCAACTGAGCTGTGAGGGAAACCCTTACTTATCAGTAATTGCTGTAAATGTAAATGAACTGAATTCTCCAATCTAAAGACTGGGTAATGGATTTTTTTTAAAAAGCAGACCTGTCTATGTACTACCTACAAAAGACTCACTGCAGCTTTAAGGAAACACATAGGCTCAAAGTAAGTGGACGGAAAAAGATATTTTATGCAAATGGAAATCAAAAAAAGGCAGAGGTAGCTATACTGAGACAACATAGACTTTAAGCCAAAAAATGGTAATTAGACACAAAGAGGATCATTATATAGTTACAAAGGGGTCAACTTATTAAGAGAGATAACCACCATAAATATATACACATCCAATATTGGCACACCTAAATACGCTGAGCAAATAAATATTAACAGATTTCAAGGAAGAAACACACAGTACAATAATAGTAGGAAACTTAAATTCGCCACTGTCACCAATGGATAGACCATCCACACAGAAAGTCAACAATGAAATATTAGACTTGAACCATTCTTTCAACCAAATTGACTTAGCAGACACACATAGAACATACTGTATGGTAGAGTGCAGGTGTAGAACATTTCCAGCATTGCAGAAAGTGCTACTGGATTAGACCAGGATATATTTAACAAATGTGCAGAAGTAATTCAATGGAGGAAGGACAGTCTTTTCAACAAAAGGCTGGAACAGTTGTATATCCACAGTTTAATTATATATACATATATATATATAATATTGTATTAAATTTAAAGTCAATAAGTTTAATTTAATTATATATATATAAATTATAAATATATAACTAAAGTATGACACAAATGAACTTATCTAATAACAAAGAAACAGACTTACAGACACAGAGAATGGACTTGTGTTTACCAAGGGCAGGTAGGGAGGGATGGAGTGGGAGCTTGGGGTTAGTAGATGAAAACTAGTATATATAAAATGGGTAAACAGCAGCATCCTACTGTATAGCATAGGGAACTACATTCAATGTCCTGTGATAAACATAATGAAAAAGAATATTGAAAAAGAATGTAGTTATTGTATACGTATAACTGAATCACTTTGCCAAATAGCGGAAATTAACACAACATTTCAAATCAACTGTACCTCCATTAAAAAATTATATATATCTAGAAAAAGAATAAACCTATGCTTAAACTTTACAATTTGCATAAACATTAATTAAAATGGATCATAGCTTTAAGTGTGAAATATAAAAGTATAAAATTTTAGAGGAAAAATGAGAAAACCTTCAGAGTTCAGGGCTAAGGAAAGAGTTGTTAGAAACAACACCAACAGCCAAATCCAAAAAAAAAAGAGAGAAATTGATTAAATTTGACCTCATCAAAAATTTAAAACTTTTACTCTCTAAAAACTCATAAGACGAGATTCAGAAGATAAGGTCCAGAGTGAGAGAAGATATTTACACACCATATATCCAACAGAGGTCTAGTATCTAAAATATTTAAAGACATCTCAAAACTCCAGAGTAAAAACAAATAAACCGATTAGAAAATGAACAAAAGCAATGAAGAGACATTTCACCCAAGAGAATATACAGATAGCAAACGGAATTTTTCTGTATCTTGACTGTAGCACCATCAGTATCCTGGTTCTAACATTATATTATTATAGTTTTAGTAGATGTTACCACTGGGAGAAACTGGGTAAAGGGTATCTGAGACCTCACAGTATTATTTTTCTGTTCTACCTTTTAACAACAGCTTTATTGAGATATAATTCACATATCATAAATTTTTAAATTCAAAAATGTGCAAGTCACCTTCACTGGCTTTTAGTATACTCACAAAGTTGTTCAACCATCACTCCTATCTAATTCTAGAAGATTTTCATCAACCTCAGAAGAAACCCTATACCTATAAAGCACTTACTCCCTATCCCCCATCACCTTATCTTCTCTAGCTTCTTGAAAGCTCCAACGGGCTTTCTGTCTTATGGATTTGTCTGCTGTGGTTATTTCATATAAACGCAACCATACCCTATGTGACCTTTTGTGTGTGGCCTCTTTCACTTAGCATAATATTTTTAAGGGTCATCTGCCTTGTAGCATGTATCAGTACTTCATTTCTCTTTATGGCTGAATATTATTTCATTGTCTTGATATACCGTATTTTATCTATTCATCAGTTGATTATCCATTCAAGAGTTGATGACTCTTTGGGTCATTTCCACGTTTCAGCTGTTATGAATAATGCTGTCATGAGCATTTGTACACAGATTTTTGTGTGGACATATATTTCATTCCCTTGGGTATATATTAATGAATGGAATTGTTGGCTCATATTATAAAACTATGTTTTATACTTTGACGAATTCTGTTATTTGTTATAACTATGTATCAGAATACAATTATCTGACAATAATGTTTAATTTTTAAAAAATAAGTTGCAAACATTAAAGAATATCTGATTCAATTTTTGTACGGTAACAAACATATGCATATGTTACTGGGTACACATAAGAACTAAGTTCTAAAGCAGTGTTTGCCAAACTTGGCTGCATATTAGAATCACTGAAAGAGTTTTCAAAAGTCTTGAGTCAGAGGTCACAACCCTGATCTTTACAGTTAGATCACAGATGTCAATATCTTCAAAACTTCCTAGGTAATTCTAATTTGCAGCAATGTTTGATAAATACCATTATAGACAGTACATATAAAATTGTATTAATGTGGTTATATGATAATATAATAAACTAATAATACTGCAGGTAATGTATATATACTATTTTTTACATTTTGTTGTTTAAATTTCTTATAACTTGTATATACTACATGTACAATCTCAAAAATAAAACTATTTCTAAACTTTAGAAACAATTTAGTATTGTGATGTAAGTCTAGGAATATTTACTAAAACAATTATAGAAACTTACACAGTGATTTAATTTTACTATATAATTTCTATCTTCACTGCTTGTGAAATAGGAGAGAACTTTACTCTTTTGTGTAAGCTTTCCTATTCACAACTTTCAGAAATTATTGTACTTTCTTAGGAATTGTCACAGTACTTGTTTGAACCTATAAATACTAGTCAGGACTCATAAGTTACAGAAACCCAACTCAAATTGGCTTAAACAAAAAAATGGGACTTTACTCAAAATATTGGCAAATTAAGTCCAGCAATGTATAATAAGAATAATATACCATTTTCAAGTATAATTTATCCCAGGAATATAAGACTGATTCAATATTTGAAAAATCAGTCATTATATTTCATCATATTAACAGACTAAAGAAGACTACATGGTGATATTAATTAAAGCAGAAATAGGGTTTGACAAAATTCAACAGCCATTCATGATTAAAAAAAAGAAAACTGTTAGAAAACTAGGAAAAAGGGAAATTCCATAACCTGATAAAGAGCATCTACAAAAAAAATCAACAACTAAGTCATACTTTGTATGAGTAAATTGTAAGAGGCTAAATTCTTTGCCCTCAAGACACACAACAAGGCAAGGATATCCACTCTCATCACTCTTATTCACCATTATTCTAGACATCTTAGACACTGCAAAAAAGGCATACATATTAGAAAGCAAGAAATAAAACTGTCCCTACTTTGATGATGACATGTTTCTCTATATAGGGGTCCCCTGTGCATGCTAATTTGCTTCAACTGTATCTGACTCTTTGAGAACCTAAGGACTAAGCCTGCCAGGTTCTTCTATCCATGGGATTCTTCAGGCAAGAGTATTGGGGTGGGTTTCCACGCCCTCCTCCAGGGAATCTTCCCAACCCAGGGACCGAACCTGAGTCTTTTATGTCTCCTGCATTGGCAAGTGGGTTCTTTACCACCAGTACCACCTGGGAAGCCCAAGGAATCTACAAAAGAAGTTTCTTGTGCTAATAAATCAATTTATAAAGGTTCTAGGATTCAAGGTCAACCTACAAAATTAACTTTTATGTTTTCACATAAACAGTGAATAACTGAAAACTGATATTCAAAAACTTATTGATGATACATCTAAGAAAATGAAATACCTTGGTATAAAGCTAACAAAATGTGCAAAATTAGTATGCTGAAAACTACAAAATGCCAATGGAAGATATCAAAGTAGAGCTGAATAAATGAGAGACATATCATGTTCATGGATTTGAACAGTCATTACAGTTAAGATGTAAATTTTCAACAAATCTATACATTTAATGCATTTCTTTAACATTTTTCATTTTTAAAAACATTTTATTGAATTATAGTTGATTTATAATACTGTGATAGTTTCAAGTGTACAGAAAAATGATTCAGTTATACATATATGTAAAAAATATAAGTTCTCTTATATACATTCTCTTCCATTATAGGTTCCTACAGGCACTGAGCATAGCTCCCTGTGCTATACAATAGGTCCTTGTTGCTTAGTTGTTTTACATATAGTAGTGTGTATATTTTAATCCCAAACTACCAATTTAATGCATCTCCAATCAAAATCCAAGCAGGACTTTTTGTAAATACAGACAAAGTGGCTCTAAATTTACGGGGAAAAAATGAAACAGAACAGGCAACTAATGATGAAAAAGAAGAATAGAGTTGGAAATTCACACATTGCTTGATTGTAAGATGTACTATAAAACTATACTAATAAAGGCAATATGATATTGGTGGAGGTATATACCCATAGAAGAGTAAAATATATAGAACAGAGATCCCAGAAATAGACTCACATCAGCATGGCAAATTGATTTTCACGGAACTGCAAAGACGATTTAATATAATGTCAGTAATAAAGACAATTTTTTCAACAAATGGAATGAAACTATTGGACATCCATATGCAAAAAAATATCCTCAGTCTAAACCTCACACCTTAACCAAAAATTAACTCAAAATGGTTTATAAATATAGAATGGTGGTTGTTGGAGGAGGAAATCAGGGGCGGGATGGAGTGGAAGATTAGAGTTAGTGGATGTATGCTTTTAATATAGGATAAATAAACAACAAGGTCCTACTGCATAGCGCAGAGAACTATATTTAATATTCTATGAAAAACTGTAGTGGAAAAGCATATAAAAAAGAAAAGAAAGTGTATCCATGCATAACTGAATCACTTTGCTGATTACAGAAGTGATTAACACAACATTATAAATCAACTAGACTTGAATTAAAAAATAAAATAACAAAATGGGTTATAAATCTATAGGTAAAACATAAAATAATAAAAAATTTAGAGGTCAGAATCTTTTCCATCTTGAGTTAGACAGAGAATTCTTCAATAAGACACCAAAAGACAGTCCATAAAAAGAAAAAAACGGTTAATAAGACTTTATCAAAATAAAAAACTTGTCACGAAGATAAAAAAATATACTGTTAACAGAATGAAAAGTCAAGCTAAAGATTCTGAGAAAATATTTGCAAATTACATAATCTAACAAAACACTTGTATCTAGGATTTTTAAAAAATTCTCAAAACTCAACAAGGAAACAAGCAGAAATGAGCAAACAAATGAATAGACATTTCACCAAAGAGGATATATAGATGACAAGTAAACATGTGAAAAGTTGTTCAACATTATAATCGATTATGAAAATGAAAATTAAGTTATAAGGTACCACTGTACACCTATTAAAATGACTTAAAAAAAAAAGATTGACAATACCAAGTGGTGGCTAGGATGCCTGGCATACGAAACTCTCATCCGTTGCTGGTAGGGATTGGAATGCAAAAGTACAAAATCAAGTGATACCTGGAGTCACAGACAAATTTGGCCTTGGAGTACAAAATGAAGCAGGGCAAAAGTTAACAGAGTTTGTCAACAGAACACACTGGTCATAACAAATCGCTCTTCCAACAATACAAGAGACGACTCTACACATAGACATCACCAAATGATCAATACCGAAATCAGATTGATTATATTCTTTGCAGCTGAAGATGGAGAAGCTCTATACAGTCAGCAAAAACAAGACCTGGAGCTGACTATGACTCAGATCATTAGCTCCTAATTGCAAAGTTCGGACTTAAATTGAAGAAACTTGGGAAAACCACTAGGCCATTCAGGTATGATCTAAATCAAATTCCTTATGATTATACAGTGGAGGTGATGAACAGGTTCAAAGGATTAGATCTGGTAGAAAAGTGCCTGAAGAACAATGGACAGAGGTTTGTAACATCGTACAGGAGGTGGTGACCAAAACCACCTGCAAGAAAAAGAAATGCAGGAGGCAAAGTGTTGTCTGAGGAGGCTTTACCGATATATGAGAAAAGAAGAGAAGGGAAAAGCAAGGGAGAAAGGGAAAGATACACCCAACTGAATGAAGAGTTTCAGAGAATAGCAAGGAGAGATAAGATCTTTTTAAATGAACAATGCAAAGAAGTAGATGAACAGAAAATTATCATGAGATATCAAGGGAAAATTTCATGCAAAGACGGGCCAAATAAAGGACAGAAATGGTAAGGATCTAACAGAAGCAGAAGATATTAAGAGGAGGTGTTAGAACACACAGAAGAACTATACAAAAAAGGTCTTAATGACCAGGATAACCATGATGGTGTGATCACTTACCTAGAGCCTGACATCCTGGAATATGAAGTCAAGTGGGCCTTGGGAAGCATTACTATGAAAAAGCTAGTGGAGGTGATGGAATTCCAGGTGAGCTATTTAAAATCCTAAAGGGCTGCACTCAATATGTCAGCAAATTTGGAAAACTCAGCAGTGGCCAGAGGACTGGAAAAGGGTAGTTTTCAATTCCAGTCCCAAAGAAGGGCAATATCAAAGAATATTCAAACTACTGTACATTTGTGCTCATTTCCCATGCAAGCAAAGAAAAGAAAGTGAAAGTTGCTCAGTTGTGTCCGACTCTTTTGCAACCCCATGGACTGGAATGGGTAGCCTTTCCCTTCTCCAGGGGATCTTCCCAACCTGGGGATCAAACCCAGGTCTCCCACATTGCAGGCGGATTCTTTGCCAGCTGAGCCACAAGGGAAGCCCAAGAATACTAGAGTAGGTAGCCTATCCCTTCTCCAGGGGAATCTTCCCAACCCAGGAATTGAACCTGGGTCTCCTAGCATTGCAGGCGGATTCTTTACCAACTGAGCTGTCAGGGAAGATTCGTGCAAGTAAAGTTATGGTCAACATCCTTCAAGCCAGGCTTCAGCAGTGTATGAACTGAGAAATTCCAGATGTACAAGCTGGGTTTAGAAAAGGCAGAGGAACCAGAGACCAAATTGGCAACATTTGTTGGATCAGAGAGAAAACAAGGGAATTCCGGTAAAACATCTACTTCTGCTTCATTAACTATGCTAAAACCTTTGACTGTGTGGATCACAACAAACTGTGGAAAATTCTTAAAGAGATGGGAATACTAGATCACCTTACCTGTCTCCTGAGAAACCTGTATGCAGGTCAAGAAGCAACAATTAGAATCTAACTTGGAACAATGGACTGGTTCAAAATTGGGAAAGGAGTAGGTCAAGGCTATATATTGTCACCCTACTTATTTACTGGAAGATTACTCAGCAATATAAAGGCATGAACTATTATTAATATACACTACAACTTGAATGAATTTCAAAAGCATTATCCTGAATATAAGAAGCTAGTCTCAAAAAGTTGTATTTGTATGGTTATGTAACATTCTGGAATGATTAAGACTGTAGGAGTAGAGAACAAATCAATATTTGCCAGGGGTGAGGGTTATACAGAGGGTTTCAGCATAAGGAAGTGAGTTTTTCAGGTGAGGAAGTTGTTTCGTATCCTAATTGTGCTGGCATTTATGTGAATATATGCCTGTGTTTAAACTTATAGAACCATGCACCAAAAATTAAGTAAAATTTACTGTATATAAATTTAATAAAAATAATATTTTTAAAAGTGGTTCAGGAAATACTGACTTCAGAAAAAACTGAATGTAAGGGCTTACCCAATGTCAGAAATAATTAGCCTCTCTCCAACTTTTGTCTCTCTTATTCTAGGCTGGATTTATTCTAAACTTGGCCTTCCCTTTGGTGGAAGTGACTAGCATTTGACCAACGTGAGTCCATTGTCTCCCTGGAATTTTGGACCAAGCCACCCTTCAGCCAAAGGATGGAATATGCCGACTGGCTCAGCCTGGTCATGTGCCTACTGCTGTCAGAGTGAGGGACATCGATAACAAGGGGCATGAGGGTAAGTGAGAGCCAAACTGATCCAGTCCACAAGGACAGACGATGTGGGGGCTGTTGCTCCCTGAAGAAAAATCAACTTGCTATAACTAAAATAAAGAGAATATATGCTAGACAGGCAGAAATTATAGATACCTGTCTTCCATCCAGCATTTCTTTAATTTGGGATTATATTATACACCGTTATCCATGTCAGGAGTCCCCAGCCTCCGAGATGTAATGCCTGATGATCTGAGGTGGAACTGATGTAACAATAATAAAAATAAAGTATAATAAATGCAATACACTTGAGCCATCCGGAAGCCACTTCCCCAACACGGGTGCCCACACACACACACACACACACACACACACACTGCCCACTGGTCCATGGAAAAATTGTCTTCCATGAAGCCAGACCCTGGTACCAAAAATGTTGGGGACTGCTGGGTCTATGCCATATCTCAGTTATAAGCCATGCATTCTTTGAAACCAAGTTCTCACTGTCTTGTTTTTCTTTTTATGTTCCAACATCATACACATTTTTTTTTTCAACTTAGTAGGTGCTCAGTAGTATTTGTGGCATACATGAGTGCTAGAATGACTGATAACTAAGTATTTATGAGTATGTTTATAAAAGTATATGTTTCTGTATGCATTAAAAGCTTCTAAAGGCACATTATTTCATATTTCTTTGAACCACATTAATAGCCACATTCTTGTTTAATCTTGCTTCTCTCCAATGAGGTTTTAACATGTACAGCTCAGTTTTCCAGCAATGGCAAATCAATCATTACATCATCATCCATCATGTCTGAGTTCTCAGTAATGAAGGTGTCTTTCTTCCCACATTAGCAATTTGGGTGGGCAAAAGAGCCTTAAAGATACATGACAGAAGACTGAAGAATTGGATTAAACAAGGTTAAACAAGATTCCATTTTCTGGATTCCTCTTCACTACAGGAATTTTGTTGATCCACAGAATGAACCGGCCAATTGTTTGGACATTTTTTTCTTCAAGCTCTCAGAAGAGATCATTTTTTGCTCTGTTATTGGAATAGCAGAGCTGGGAAAAGCAACCAAAAACAATGACTTGGGGTTTTTTTTTTTTTAAGTGATTAGAAGAAATACTTTATCCACCCAAAATCATAATTTGCAGCAGCTGTGGGGTCCAGGTTAATCATTGCTAAAGTGTCATTCCCTGCCCACCGTATCAAACTGGTCACTTTCTGTCACTGCACACTATCTCTTTCACAGTAAATTAGTGCATGATATATGTGTCTGGTTTTGTTGGTTTATTTACTTCAGTGGAGCATGAGTCCTATGCAGACAGGAAACTCACAAATCTGAATCGATCACCACTGAGTCCTCAGAACATGGACAACAACATGCATATAATTAGGGCTCAATAGGTACAATTAAACAGGTTGGGTTAATGAATGAAAGAGGGATAGCCAACAGGCTTTTTACCAGCTCAGTCACTGGCATTTCTGCTACTGAGGGTTTCTACTTCTTAATCCCCCTCTTAACATTTCTTAATGTCTCTATCTTGGGTTTAATGGGAGCAGCAAATTTAGAAATTATTCCTCAGATGAGCCCTGACTTTCCTGCCTCCATTCTTCTCCTCATATCATTTCTTAAGCCTGAGTGTCTTTTCCCTCGTTTTTAGCCAATTTTATTCTTCCCAGGCTTGAAAATCTGACTTAAATTTTACCTCCCTCTTCAGAGAAGCTTTGAATGTCTGGAGCACAGGAACAGCTTCTTACCCTTAAGGTCCCCGCTCCGCCACTAGTGCGCGCTCTCTCCTCCCCGTCCCTCCTCCCCCGCCCCATTCTTTCATCCAGCACCTTAGAGTCTGCTTAAACCAGACAGGTAGTGAAATAAGCCTTGTGACCTCAGAGTCCTTACAGCCCTCCCAAGGAGACATAGGTGAGGCAGGTACTCAAAACACAATGGTTTACCATTCACCTGTCAGTGGACATTTAGGTTATTTTCAAGTCTTGGCCATTGTGAACAGTGCTCCTATGAAGATAGAGAGGCATGTATCTTTTTGAATTATAGTTTTGTCCAAGTACATGCCCAGGAGTGGGATTGCTGGATCGTATGGTAGTTCTATTTTTAGTTTTCTGAGGAACTTGCATACTGTTTTCTATAGTGGTTACACCGACTTACATTCCCACCCACAGTGTAGGAGGGCTCCCTTCAAAACAACAAACAAAACTAACACAACGGTTAACATTTACATTGTAAACAGAGTGTACAAGGAAAATCTCAGAGGACTTCGGAAGGCTTTGAGAAACATCTTTCACTTTGTGTTCATATTATAGGTGCTCATATATGTAGATTTCTCTCCCTTCCTAGATTTTCAGGTCCTTCGAGACAAACTTTATTTGCATTATTTTCATCTCTGTAGGTGCCCTCCCTAGCACTCAGCACAACATTCTTAACACAGCAAACATCCAATAATTGCTTATTGAATCAGTGAATAGTTTGCTTTGAAAATACTGACAGGGAGAGTGTTTTTTTCTCCCCTCTAATTTGAAAAGAAAATGCATCTTGAGTCACTTTACTTAGCATAGGACATCTCTACTGGGAAACAAATTAAAAAATCTTTTAATTTATTTGATTCCTCAAAAGACACAACGAAAACTTGAAATTGAGAGGAAGTCAGGTACCTGAGTGGGGAGCACATGGAAAGAAACAAATATTAAAAGTCATTCAGACAGGAGAGGGCTGTTGAGCTGGAAAACTATTAATGGTGTTAATCAGTTTCCATTGTGAACTGTTAACACTCAGAACAATGTTGAAAGCCTCTGGAAGACACATTTGTAAAGTCAGAAAGCCACAGCAAACTTTTTTTCTTGGTCTGTCAACTTTAGAAAACAGAAAAAAAAAATATAAACTTTTTTGTAAGTGTGAGAAAGAGGTGGTTTTACTTTAGTTTACACGGTCATGTGGTTTATCGGGTTCCAAACTGTTCCATGGGGCTAAAAATAGAGGATCTGAACTCATAGTTCATAAGATGCTAACAGGAGGCTTTCTCCCTCAGACTCAGGATAGATGCCTTCCTTTTGGCATGTGTTCTGAGCCCTGAAAGTCATGGCATGAAGAACCCGCTGAGATTCAGATGTGGGGGCAAGTCAGGCAGATGATGAGAAAAGGGTTTTTATTTCAGCATAGTCATAGAAACACGTGGTGCCGGCTGTGATTTACGGTGACATAAAGACAATTCATCCAGAGTGTTGGGGAAAGCAGAGTGGGAGGGAAACCAATCCGAGGTAAGGAGGACTAGAAGTGAAGAGACAGGTCATGGATAACCTGAAATTCCACTTTGCCAAGCAGAAACCCTGGCAACAAGGACAGGAATACAGATTCCGGCCTCTGTTGTGTCAGATTCTTGTGTGGCTCCATGGACTATAGCCTGCCAGGCTCCTCTGTCCATAGAACGTCCTTGGTGGCTCAGATGGTAAAGAATTTCTGCTTGCAATTCAGGAGACCCGGGTTCAATCTCTGGGTTGGGAAGATCTCCTGGAGAAGGGAATGGCAACCCACTCCAGTACTCCTGCCTGGAGAATCCCATGGACAGAGGAGCCTGGCAGGGTACAAGCCATGTGGTTGCAAAGAGGTGGACATGACTGAGACGAGTCAGGACTAAATTAGATCCTGTATAAGCACTTTGTACATTGTCTGGCACCTACTAAGCACTCCATAAGAACACTGCAGAGGGGTGTTCTTCTCCCCTGGAGATCCTCCTCCAGGGGATCTTCCCCACCCAGGGATAGAACCTGTGTCTCCTACATTGCAGGGGGATTCTTTACCATCTGAGTCACCAGGGAAAGGGTATTCTAGGCACAGTGAATGAACGGCATGTGCAAAGGTCTAAAGGTAAGAGTCCTTGGTGAAATCCAGTGTGGATTTCAAACAAAGAATCAACTGAAAGGCAAACAAACTTCCCCAAATTTCTGATCTAGCATCAGTGGGTAAGAGCTTGGAAAAAGACTCAACATCCAACTAGGTTCCTGTGCTGTTGATGTCAGCCAGTATAAGAGGGTCCCGTTTCCTGAACATCTGGCATGGGATGGGTAAATGTAGGTATCATTACAGAACCCTATTTCATAGATGAGGAAAAAGGCTCAGAGAGGTGAAGTACTAAAAGCCACACAAAATAGTAAGCTGCAAAAGCAGAATTCAAAGCCAGTTCTTTCTGGTTCCATAGTAGACATTTTCCGTCTACACCCTAGCTCCTCAAACTGGTCCCAGCAGTGTCAACACAACCTGGGGGTTCAATAGTAATGAAGAACCTGGGCATCCATCCGGACTTGCACAATCAGAATCTGTATTTTAACACAATCCTCGGTTGATTGATATGCTCATTACAATTGGAGCACTGTCTCAGAGCTCAAACCTTGCTATATATTAGAAAAACCATTAAATCCTGGGAGATATTTAAATTAAATGCTTGCTATGCATTAAATCACCATTAAAGCAGGGGATACCTGAAAGATACCAGAGCCCATCCTAGAACAATTATATCAGGTTCTCTGGTCATGGAATCTGGACTTCGAGAGTAGTTTCAGTTCCCCAGGTGACTCTAATTCTTAGCATGGAGCAGTCTCTGAGGCTAACCTTGCAAGGCTGTTGCGATCAGAGTGAAAAGGGAGAGAAGGCCTGTTTCCAGATCTTCACAGAGCCCTTGACTCTTTTTCAAGTCACTTAGTCTCATCTAGTGGTTCTCCACCCTTGCTCTACTAGAACCATCAGAAGCTTTTTAAAAAGCCTTATGTGCAGACCATACCCCATACCAATGACATTAGAAGCTCTAGGTGAGGGTCCCTGGCATATGACATTTTTAAAGCTCTGTGCTGTTTCCCATGTGGAGCCAGGAGTGAGAACCTCTGCCCCAGTTAGAATCTCTGGGACCTGCATCTCATGAATTCTTCAGCAATGAAAGCCCGCTTTCAGGAAATGCGGGAAATAGAAGGACGGGCGAAATAATGCCAAAGGGAAGCAACCCGCCAAGTCAAGGAGGGGTGGCAACTCAGTTTCTCTAATAGACACATCAATGGCATCACAAAGGCAGAAGACATCTGATACTCCAGTGTCTCTATTTCAGGCCACAGATATTCACAGTCAAGAAAAAAAAAAATTTGGTCATACCCTGTGGCATGGGAGATCTTAGTTTCCCAACCAGAGATCCAACCCATATCCCCTGCAATGGAAGCGCAGAGTCTTAACCATTGGGTTGCCAGGGAAGTCCCCTGTTAACATTTTTATAATAAAAAGATTTAAAAAAAATAATTGGTGGTGAAGCCAAGGAATCTGCATTTTAACCCTGTCCTCAGGAGATCCTGTTGAATGATCATATTTTGAGGACTTTTGTTCCATAGCAGGGAATTCATTAAGGCTCTGGGAATTCTTGGATCCTACTTAAGTGGGTTCTGGTGGTGAAAGCACAGTTTTTCTCAGCCTTTGGACTGGCTAAGTTTCTGCTAAGTTTGGCTAGACCTGCACTGCTCCAAACAGAAGCCATCAGCTACATGTGGCTGGTCCAAATTGAGATGTTCTGTCAGTGTGAAATATATATCAGGTTCCAAAGACTTACTAGAGGAAAAAAATCTTATCATAATTTTATATTGAGTTCATGTTAAAATATATTTTATATAAATTAGGTGAAATAAAATATATTAAAATTAATTTGTTTTATTTCTGTAAGATAGCTACTGCTGCTGCTGCTAAATCGCTTCAGTCGTGTCCGACTCTGTGCGACCCCATAGACGGCTACTAGAATACCATAAATTACATATGCGGTTCACATTATATTTCCATATGACAGTGTAGCTCTGGGGCTTTGCTATTCAAAATGTGATCCACTGACCGGTAGCAACAGCGTCTTCTGGAAGCTTGTTAGAAATGTGAGCTTGGGGACTTCCCTGGTGGTCCAGTGGTTAAGGCTTTGCTCTCCCAATGTAGGGGGTCTGGCTTCAATCTCTGGTTTGGGAACTGGATCCCACACACCAAAACTAAGAGTTCAGATGCTGCCACTAAGGATCCCACAAGCTACAACAAAGATTGAAGATCCTGCCGTGCCACAACTAAGACCTGGCACAGCCAAATAAATAAATAATTAAAAGTCAAAAGAAAAAGAAATGTAAGCTTGAGCCCCATTCAGGGGTGCTAAACCAGACTGCATTGACCAAGATCCTTGTGCCTCTGTTGGTCTCTCATCTTTCAACTTTTTTCACTGCCTGAAACCCTGTGGCTCAACCAGACTCACTTAGTCCGCCCTCTTGCCCCAGGCAGCATTGCATTCAAATTCTCTAAGTCCTGATGGCATTATCATCGTCAAGTTATCCACCTTTCTTCACTGAGCCAGGAAACCGAACATTTCCTACTCTTTTAACCTCTTTCCTGCAATTTAAATCTTTTGATTTCCAGCTCTGTTCCCAATCACTAGAGAACACCAGTTACTATTTTTCTTTTTCCTTAATACTTCCTCTTCCAGGCTTTCTTTGGATTTTATTTTCCTTTCCTCAGCTAATTTCATTCTCTCATAAAACCCATTCCCCACCCCTTGTCATCATGGACTGTCCCTTTTTGAAGGCACACTGTCTCTCTGAAACAAATTCACCAAGTTCTGGCAAGCCGCCAGCCTGTTCTTTATGGTAAATCTGAAAGTGGTTAATGCCAACCAGATCATTTGGAGAGAAGATTTTGATGAATATTCCTGTCTTTGGAAGGTCAGACAAAAGGAGAAAGAATAGGGAGGGGCTGAATTCCTCCAAAACCAAACAGGAAACAGTAAAGTGAAGTGCTTTTGCGGGGAGTGGTGGGGGTTCAGTAGAGCCAGCGTCAGGCGAGAGTATGCAGGAACTTAGTGATTCTAATTTTGGCTCTTTCATTAGCTTCCATCACAAACTCAGGAAAAGTCGCCAAGCCCAAAAGCCCCTATTTCCTCCAGTCAATGGGGACAATATTGCTCTTTTATTCTACAGGGGATTTTTAAAGGCTGGTATAATAAAATCAGCACGCTTAAAAAATAAAAACAGATCAGTTTCCTTGCTCATATGCAACAGTTGTTTTACGTGTGTGTGCCATGGCAATGATTCCCTCACTCGGGATTTCTTTGTGCACTTTATTGGTCAAATGGATAATGCCTCCATTTTGAAAGGCTAAATAGTTCTTTAAGCAAGTCATTATTCTGGAACACCTCACCAATCTAAACCAGCTCGTAAAATCTATTACATTGACTTGGTGACTCAGGGACCCTCACTTCCACAAGTAAAATGAGCAATTTAATACTCAACAGAGAGCCTCTTTGTGACAAAGAAGAAATTTGAGTGCTATTATGCCCATATTAAAAGCTAGAGGTATTCAGTACTGGGAATCTTTGGAAACTGAAAAAAAAAAAAATTCACTTTTACAAAAGGGATCTCATGGATAAAGCAATTATGTAAAATTCCTAGTGCTTTTTTTTTCCCCTCCAATTTTTAAAAACTTGCCTCATGAGACTTCTCTGGTGGTCCAGTGGTTAAGAATCCACCTTGCAATACGGGGGATAAAAGTTCAGTCCCTGGTCTGGGAGCTAAGATCTCACATGCCTTGGAGCAACTAAGCCCATTCGCCACAGCTACTAAGCTTGAGGGCCACAGCAAGAGAGTCCATGTGCCACAAGGAAATATCTCGGATGACGCAATGAAGATCCCATATGCGTGCAGTAACTTAAGACCCAACGCAGCCAAAGAAATTAATAAATTAAAAAAATCTTGCCTCATCTTCCAAGGCTCTTCTTGGCTCTGCTCAAAATGAATCCTGACTCCCAAAAGCAAAGCATTATCACTGCCATCCATGTTTTGCTGAAAAAAAAAAAAAAAAGTGTCAAAACAGTTACATTCCCTCCACAATATGATAAAATTCCTTTGCACTTAACATTTATGTTTTACCCTTTGAAAATTAACCATATTCTGCATTTCCAAAACACTTTACTTCTACTAATTAATATCACAGTTGGGGAAGTGACTTTTTATTCTTTTCTCCAGGCAAACAAGCTGAGAATTTAAGTGATTTACCCTTTCTGAGAGAAGAGGTCACAGACAGAATTCCAAGGATTTGAACCTGTACAAGGACCATTAAGGTAATTTTTCAGGGACTTAACAAACACCCACCTGGTGATGTTAAACTGCCTTTGAAGAAAGCAGCTGTTGGCTCAAATTGAGGCCTACAATGAATCCTGTGGATTTTGAGGGTAAAAAAGAGCTATACAAGGCAGGTTGATTTCCTTCCCAGGAGGCGGCCATATGGAAGACAAACGGCCCAGCAATAGCCATAGCTAACATATCTTGAGCATTGATAGTATGTGCAGAACTTTACTTGCTTGACCTCATTATCTCTCCAATGGGATGAATTGTGCACCTTATTATCTCCATTTTGCAAATTAAAAAATAAAAACCTTACACAGATATAACAATCTGCCTAAAGATTAAAATTGAACCAAGAAATTGAAGCTAAAACCTAAAATTCTAACTGATACCCTCATGATTTTAATCCTGTGATTATATCTGTAGATGTCATTCACCACCTTCTAAACCAAATATCCACACCCACTCTGCTTCATTTACAGACTGTCAATCATAATGATTTTTTATTTAAATTTGAAATCCTGGTAGATTAAATCTTACTGGCTCCATGGTTCACATTGTTGAAGCAAGACATGCTACATCATTATTTCTATTTCTTAATTGTAAGCTGCATTTTAGAACAGAATAAATAATTTTGGAGATGAAAAGAATGACAAGGACATTGATCATGCAAGAGTATTAATGGCTCTTATTTTTATTTATTTTTATTTTTTTCAGCCATGTCTTGTGGCTTCTGGGATCTTAGGGATTGAACCAGCCCCCAGCTAAGTCCTAACCACTGGACGACCAGAGAATTTCCAATAGCTCTGATATTTAAATCACCAAAATCAAGAATCTGAGCTTAGGACGTATCTGTATCTCTATATCTTTATCTACTTCTAATTCCATCTATTTTTAAAGAGTAGTTTTCACTTGTTCATTCATTATTTGTTGAAATACTACACGTTATGCTCAGAACTAGTTCCAGAGAAATGTATAATATGGTCCTTGCTCCTAGCTGACATACATGGGGTATATTATATTATTGTTGTTGTTGACTTTTGGTCATGCTGCAAGTCACATGGGATCATAGTTCCCAAATAAGGGATCTTAGTTCCCAAACAAGGAACCCCAGCATTGGAAGCAATTAACCACTGGATCACCAGGGAAGTCCCTATTTCCATCTATTTCTAAAAAATACCATAATTGCTTTATTTTCAGTAAAAGGAAAGGGCAAAAATTATCCAGAATATTGTATACTTGATTGTAAATTCATGTTATTGAAATGCAGAAGATTTCAATTTCTTCCAGATACCATTTGTTTCTACTCTATTTCTCAAGGATCTTTGTGGCAAGCCTTAAAAACATGATAACATTAAAAAATATAGGCATCTATTAGTGTACAAGCTCATTAGTAACACTAAGATGACAGCAGAGCTTTCTGTGAATACTTTTGTCTATCTGAGATTTATATATGAACATCTCATCTTTCTCCACCTTAGCTAAAGTGTTACTTTATCATTTAGACCTTGCTCATCCTGTCCTTTCTTACTTGATCTTCATGTTTGCAAGTCTAATGGTACTTGTTCTATACATATTCATACAATAAAAATCTATCAAGCAATTACTATATCCCAGGTTCAGGAAGATCCCCTGGAGAGGAATAACAACGCACTCCACTATTCTTGCCTGGGAAATCCCATGGACAGAGGAGCCTGGTGAGCTGCAGTTCATGGAGTCGAAAAGCAGTTGGACATGACTTAGTGATTAAACAGCAACAGTATCATATCCCTACTTTTGCTCATGTCATCCAGAAATTTTGTTTTCTAGTAAACATTTAGACATTGTATAATGGCAAACTGTGGTTGAATTAGGTTCATTGACTTTTTTCCCTCAGAGTGTTTTGATAACATTTGAACTATTTACTAACATTCAAATTCTGGAAATTTCATACACAGGTCTTTATTTTTCACTGTCTCTTGAAAAATCAGAAGATCTGGGTAAACTGAGCCCATGTTGTCCCATATGACTTGGTAGAGAATGCCTTCTGTGAATAGGTTACATATTCTCCGTTTCACCCATCCCTATTATTACACTACATGTAGGGCCACCCATGTATTGGGTGGGTCATGGTGGAGAGTTCTGACAAAATGTTATTCACTGGAGAAGGGAATGGCAAGTCATTTCAGCATTCTTGCCTTGAGAACCCCATGAATAGTATGAAAAGGATATGACACTGAAAGATGTACTCCTCAGGTCAGTAGGTGCCTAATATGCTACTGGAGAAGAGTGTAGAAATAGCTATGGAAGGAATGAAGAAGCTGAGTCAAAGGGAAAACAATGCCCAGTTGTGGATGTGTCTGGTGGAGAAAGTAAAGTCCAATGCTGTAAAAAACAATATTGAATAGGAACCTAGAATACTAGGTTCATGAATCAAGGTAAATTGGAAGTGGTCAAACAGGAGATGGCAAGAGTGAACATCGACATTTTAGGAATCAGTGAACTGAAATGGATGGGAATGGGCAAATTTAATTCAGATGACCATTATATCTACTACTGTGGGCAAGAATCCCTTAGAAGAAATGGAGTAGCCCTCATAGTCAACAAAAGAGTCCAAAATGCAGTACTTGGGTGCAATCTCAAAAACAACGGATGATTTTGGTTTGTTTCCAAGGCAAACCATTCTATATCACAGTAATCCAAGTTTATGCCCCAACCACTAATGCTGCAGAAGCTGAAGTTGAATGGTTCTATGAAGACCTACAAGACCTTCTAAAACTAACACCAAAAAAAAGCATGCCCTTTTCATCATAGGGGACTGGAATGCAGAAGTAGGAAGTCAAAAGATACCTGGAGTTACAGGCAGGTTTGGCCATGGAGTACGAAATGAAGTAGGGCAAAAGCTAATAGAGTTTTGTCAAGAGAACGCACTAGTCATAGTGAACACTCTCTTCCAACAATACAAAAGATGACTCTACACATGGACATCACCAGATGGTCAACACCAAAATCAGGTTGATTATATTCTTTGCAGCCAAAGATGGAGAAGCTCTAAACGGTCAAAATATAAGACCAGGAGCTGACTGTGGCTCAGATCATGAACTCCTTATTGCAAAATTCAGACTTATATTGAAGAAAGGGAAAAACCACTAGGCCATTCAGGTACGAGCTAAATCAAATCCCTTACGATAAACAGTGGAAGTGACAAATAGATTCAAAGGATTAGATCTGATAGAGTGCCTAAAGAACTATGGATGGAGGTTTATAACATTGTACAGGAGACAGTGATCAAAACCATCCCCAAGAAAAAGAAATGCAAGAAGGCAAAATGGTTGTCTGAGGAGGCCTTACAAATAGCTGAGAAAAGAAGAGACGTGAAAGGCAAAGGAGAAAAGGAAAGATATACCCATCTGAATGCAAAGTTCCAAAGAATAGCAAGGAGAGATAAGAAAGCCTTCCTCAGTGATCAATGCAAAGAAATAGAGGAGAACAATAGAAAGGGAAAGCCTAGAGATTGCTTCAAGAAAATTAGAGATACCAAGGGAACATTTCATGCAAAGATGGGCACAATAAAGGACAGAAATGGTATGGACCTAACAGAAGCAGAAGAAGAGGTGGCAAGAATACACAGAAGAACTATACAAAAATGATTTTCATGACTCGGATAACCTCGATGGTGTGGTCACTCAACTAAAACCAGATATTCTGGAATGTGAAGTCAAGGGGTCATTAAGAAGCATCACTACGAATAAAGCTAGTGGAGGTGATGAAATTTCAGCTGAGTTATTTCAAGTCCTTAAAGATGATGCTGTGAAAGTGCTGCACTCAATATGCCAGCAAATTTGGAAAACTCAGCAGTGGCCATAGGACTGGTAAAGGGCAGTTTTCATTCCAATCCCAAACAAAGGCAATGCCAAAGAATGCTCAAACTATCACACAATTGCACTCATTTCACATGCTAGCAAAGTAATACTCAAAATCCTTAAAGCTAGGCTTCAATAGTATGTAAACCGAGAACTTCCAGATGTTCAAACTGGATTTAGAAAAGGCAGAGGAACCAGAGATCAAATTGCCAACATCCACAGGATCATAGAGAAAGCAGAATCAGACCAAAGAGAATATCATAAAAACACCTACTTTTGCTTCACGACTACACTAAAGCCTTTGACTGTGTGGATCACAACAAACTGTGGAAAATTCTTAAAGAGATGGGAATACCAGACCACCTTACCTGCCTCCTGAGAAATCTGTTTCCAGGTAAAGAAGCAACAGTTAGAACCAGACATGGAATAATCACCTAGTTCAAAATTGGGAAAGGAGTATATCAAGGGTATATATTGTCACCCTGATTACTTATTTAACTTAGATGCAAAGTACATCATGTGAAATGCCAGGCTGGATGAAGCTGGAATCAAGCTGGAATCAAGATTGTTGGGAGAAACATCAATAACCTCAGATAATGCAGATGACACTACCCTTATGGCAGAAAATCAAGAGGAACTGAAGAACCTTTTGGTGGAGGTGAACGAGGAGAGTGAAAAAGCTGGCTTAAAACTCAACATTTAAAAAACTAAGATCATGGCATCCGGTCTATCACTTCATGGCAAATAGATGGGGAAACAATGGAAACAGTGAGAGACATTATTTTCTTGGGCACAAAATCACTGCAGATGGTGACTACAGGCATGAAGTTAAAAGACACTTGCTCCTTGGAAGAAAAGCTATGACCAACCTAGACAGCATATTAAAAAACAGAGACATTACTTTGTTGGCCAAGGTCTATATAGTCAAAGCTATGGTTTTTCCAGTAGTCATGTATGCATGTGAGAGTTGGACTATAAAGAAAGCTGATCTTCCTGGGTTCCCAGGGCAGCTTGGGTTCGGGGCTGAATGGGATAGGGAAGCTTGGGGGGGCCTCTGGGTTCCCACCCAGGCCTCCCCCACGGGTCAGGCTCCAGGTGGCCTCTCCGTGAGCAAACCTTCTCGCTCGCTCGGTTTGACCACTGTAAGTGCCTGCACTCTGTATCCTATTAATAAACTAAAATAAAGGGAAGACGCTTCTGGTGAAAAAGAAAGAAAGAAAGAAAGAAAGAAAGCTGAGCACCAAAGAATTGATGGTTTTGAACTGTGGTGATGGAGAAGACTCTTGAGAGTCCCTTGGACTGCAAGGAGATCAAGCCAGTCAATTCTAAAGGACATCAATCCTGAATATTCACTGGAAAGATGGATGCTGAAGCTGCAATTCCAATAATTTAACCACCTGATTTGAAGAGCTGACTCATTTGAAAAGACCCTGATGCTGGGAAAGATTGAAGGCCGGAGGAGAAGAGGACGACAGAGGATCAGATGGTTGGATGGCATCACTGACTTGAGGGACATGAGTCTGAGCAAGCTCTGGAAGATGATGAAGGTCACGGAAGCCTGGCATTCTGCATTCCATGGGGTCACAAAAGTCAGACATGACTGAGTGACAGAACAACAACTATTACATATTCTTATACTTGTCACCTCCCTTTCCTTAAATATGGGTTTGTGGTCTCCTCCACCCTGCTTCACCTCCTACCTCATCTGTTTTCTTTAGAGATGTATTCCTAATTTCTAAGGCAAAACCTGGCACACAGTAAGTGCTTGATAAATATTTATTGTGTGAACATGGATAGAACAAACACTATTAGACTTGCAAAGATGAAGATCAAGTAAGTGCCTTGTGGAGGTTTTCAAATATGTCTACAATTTAATTCACACTTCTCCCTATAAAAGGTAGAAACTAATTCTCCTCCCCTTGAGTGTGGGACAGACTTACTCACTTTTTTTTTTTAATTGGAAAATAGTTGCTTTACACTGTGTCTGTTTCTACTCTACAGGAAAGTGAATCAGCTATCTGTATACACACATCCCCTGTCTACTGGATTTCCTTCCCATTCAGGTACTACAGAGCACGGAGGCGAGCTCCTTGTACTGTACAGTTAATCACTTACTTCTAATGAATAGGATGTGGTGGTGGCCGTATGTGTGATTCCTGCTCCTGTATTGTACAAGATATTGTCATTGTCACCTTGCTGTCTTTTGGCTCATTCACTCTGGGAGAGTCATCCTCAATATCCTGGACACTCAGGGATTCCTATGGAGAGAGGTCTCCTGTCACCATCTAGTCCCATCCTTCCAGGCATGTGAGTGAGCCACGTTGGAAGTGGACCTGCCAGATTCAGCCAGGTGACTGCAGTCTTGATTGACATCTTGACAACAACCTCTGTAAGAGACTCTGAGCCAAGACTGCCCAGCTAAGCCACTCTTGAATTCCTGACCCGTGGAAATGGAAAGATATAAAATGCTTATTTTCTTAAGCCACTGAGTTTTGAGGTAATTTGTTACATAGCACTAGATAACTAATTTGTTGTTGTTCAACTGTTCAAGACATGTCCGACTCTCTGTGAGCCCATGGACTATGGCGAGCGAGACTCCTCTGTCCTCCACTCTCTCTCAGAGTTTGCTCAAATTCGTGTCCATTGAGTTGGTGATGGTACCTAACCATCTCATCCTCTGCCACCCTAATACATGTCTCAAATTAACCTGAGTCAATTTGGTTGTTCACAATTCATGTGTGCTTTTTGATGGATATCGGTAACCTCCAATTATTAGAGTAGGTGAGGGCTCTAGTTCTTCCTGACAATATGACTGAACAAAAAGACAATGGCAAACCTCAGATCTAATTCTGTGGCTGGAGACAAGTAGAAACAAAATAATCACACATTGAGCCTTCTGAACTCAGTCAAGTCCCCGTCCTTTGTCATTTTAGGCCCATTGATATTAATAGTATTTCACATGAAAGGTTTATTCCGAGATAAATGTGACTTTGTTGCAATGGCAGGATCGACTAACCTTCCAGCTGAATTGGATGAAAGAATCCTCCAGAAAGTCGGTCTGGGTGACACAAAACTGAACTGAGTTATAAACTTCAGGTGTCACTCAGGGGGCGGTAGGCTTCTGGGCTCACCAGATAATTATACCTCATCCACGCCAGAATGAATTGCCTGTGCAAAATTTCCTGCCAACTTCACATCATTTCACACACAAGAACTTATTTTTAACATCTCTTATGTTAATTAATGAAACTTCTGGTGTGGATTCAGTTAGGGATATTTGAAGCTCTGGGTGAAGGGGCTTTTCCAGTGTGTTGCTTCCTGATTAAAATCCTTCATTGCCAACTGAGTGTGGATTCTTGTTTACTGTACTTTGTATGGTAATTCACCACACCTTGGGAAGTGCACATAGATAACACATATACTTTTTTGTCTTTTTTAAGTCTTTCTTGAACTTGTTACAGTATTGTGTCTGCTTTACGTTTTGGTTTTTTGGCCCTGAGGCATATTGGGTCTTAGCTCCTCGACCAGGGATTGAACCCATGCCTCCGGCATTGGAAGGTGAAGTCTTAACCAATGGACTGACAGGGAAGTCCCCTTTGTCTTTATGTCTCTTAATGTCTCTACTGACATGTTTGGAAACAAGTTACAGACAATATAGAAACAACAGATGTTTATGGGAAATTACCTGGATGCAATGATAGTCTCCAAACAAACTGCCAGGCAAGCTAACTCACAGAGTACTTAACTAAAAGCCTCATATACCAAGCAAGATGTTCAAATCATGTGGCTTATTGAAGCAATTTAAAACACACATTGCAGGGTCTTCCCCTGTGGTCCAATGGCCAAGATTCCGAGCTCCCAATGTAGGGGGCCTGGGTTTGATCCCTTGTCAGGGAACTAGATCCCACATGCCTCAACTGAGAGTTTGCATACCGCACACAACTAATGAGTTTGCATACCACAACTGAAAGATCCCACCTGCTGCAGTGAAGATCGAAGATCCCATGTGCCTCAACTAAGACCCAGTGCAGCCAAATAAATAAAGAAGTAAAAAATAAATATTAAAAAAAAAACACAGTGCAAAGCAAGGGGGACAAAATGGGACAGATTAACATGATAATATAGGGTACCCAAGAGCTGAAAGGCTCACACCTCGTTTGCACGTTCCTTCTCTCTTACTCTCGCTCTCCTTCTCCCTCTGTCTCTGCCACAGCAGTCTTCCTGGCGAAGGTGTGTTTACGAGCCCCAGAAGTGAGGTTTGAATAAAATACCCTAAAATGAAAGGTACCAGGGACAAGACACACACTTGCTCTGAGATGCCTGCAAGTACCCCTGGTCAACACCTGTACTCCAGAAAGTCAGATGAGCAGAAAACCTATTTTGGGGCAGAAACCCTGGAACCAGAATGAGTGTCATTAATAGGAAGCAATTAAGACCTCACAGATTGAGTAGTGCATGATTCATGTACCTGGAGGCAACTGCATCAGTGTAATTTCCTACACAATACCCTTAAAAAATCTTGTCCTTATGTGTATAGCAGGAATATCTGGTGCCTCTAGATTTTTCCTCTCGATTCCTGTCTATGTTTAGCATGTATATTCCTCTAGTTCGTTTATCTATGTCTAATGTAGCTCATAAGATACTTGCTTCTATGTTTAGTTTCATCTCTTCTCCCTATTTGCTTCTCTTACTTTCCATTGCAGAATTGAATAATCTTAAATAATACAGCAAACCCACATTACAAGAGATTATCATAGAATTAAGCGATTTTGGAAAAAAAAATACTGGTTTGAGAAATGATGACGGAACCTATTGTATGAAATTCTTTTAGCTTATCTATCTTTGGAAATAGCCAAGGGGAAAAGCTTTTTGTTTGTGGTTTGTTTATCTAGGGATTTTACCTCTAAAAAGAGAGGGTTCTGAGGAAAGCAGACATTGCAGAATTAAATTCAAAGTGAGTTTGTGCAAATGAAAACTGGAGACTGGCTAATTCAGTTAATTTCTATTCATGTCATCAGTGAAACAAGAACTCTAAGCATCAAATCAGATGCAAGCAGTCCAGTGTCCTGTTCCAGCAGGACATTGGAAACCAAATGGTTTTCCCATAATTCTAGGTCCGACAGCCATAAGAATATTCATGGTTGAGTTGTGTGGATCAACACAGAACCAGAACCGATGGTTCCTTTATGAGGCCTGAACCTGCCGTAGAACACATTCCACAAGGGGGAGCTGATTTGCCTAAATGAGGGAGTTATTTCTCTTCATAAATCACTCTGCTGGTAATTCACCTGTTCTTCAAACTCATGCCACCTCTGACATGTTGTGAGTTGAATGTAAAAACAGGCTTCCTTGGAGTGAGAGGAAACAGTAAGTGTCAAAAGCAGTTACAAACAAGTTTTACTAACACAGACTCTCATAAATGGGTCCTCATTAAGGGATTCCCTGGTGGCTCAGATGGTAAAGAATCTGCCCACAAGGTGGGAAACCCAGGTTTGATCTCTGGGTCAGGTAGATCCCCTGGAGAAGGGAATGGCAACCCACTCCCAGTATTCCTGCCCGGAGAATTCCATGGACAGAGGAGCCTGGTGAGCTATAGTTATGGGGTTGCAAACAGTCGGTTGCCACTGAGTGACTAACACTCACTTTTCACTTCACTGTGAGATTCAACTGGGCAGTTTATTATTACATTTCTGGGCTTCACTGGAGACCTAAGCTATTGAATTAAAATTGCAGGATCTGGGGCCCAGGAATGTGCATTTTAAACAAACTGCACAAGGATTCTTCTGCACACTGAATTTCAATCAACAGAACTAAGGAATTATTTTAACAACACTCAGAAGGATGGAGTAGCCTTGTCTGGATAGAAGTTAAAGTTCTTTGTGTAGAAGTTGATGCTCTTTCTTGTAAGTTTGCAATTAGAACCACAAATGGGTATAGATGAAGTGCAATGAATATCTTCTCCATTCTTATTAATAAGGATGATAAGGCAGTGGGCCAATTAAAAAAAATTCATCAGGTGACACTTGAAGAAAATTTAGAATATTTGATCATGTTGGGGCTTTGGTCACTTTTTCTCAAGTGAATTAAAATGGCAGAACATGTTAGAAGCTAATTTACTTTAGAGTAGGGTTTATGCCTCTTAACTCAAAGCCCAGTGATTTTTAAAAAGCCTGAGATAAGATTTCCAGACGGAAACTGGATTTACTTGAATGACAGTTTCAAGCTTAGACTCCTTCCTATCTCTTCAGCTTCCATTCGCTTCTTTCGTACTTGACTCCTCACCAGGAGGCTCTTTGGGCTTTGGAATTCTCATCTGTAAGATTGGAAGAATAACAGAACATACCAACTACCAACTGTTTTCATGAAGAGTAACGGTAGCCAGTAAAACAGTCCCTGATTCACAATCTTCAATATTCTTTTTGTGATGTAGCTACTAAGGGTACAACTCATCCTCACCCATGTCCAGGTAATTGGCTGGAAGACTTTTTTTAAAGAGAAAATAATGGTAAAGAATCAACAACCTGGATTTTTCCCTGGTGGTCTAGTGATAAAGAATTCACCTGCCAATGCAGGGGACACAGGTTCAATCCCTGGTCCAGGAAGATCCCATATGGTGCGGGGCACCTAAGCCTGTGTGCCACAACGACTGAGCCCAGGCTCCAGAGCCCGAGAGCTGCAACTACTGAAGCGCATGTGCCTAGAACGTGTGCTCCACAACAAGGGAAGCCACAGCACTGAGAAGCCCATGCACTGCAACTAGAGAGGAGACCTTGCTCGCTGCAACTAGAAAAAGCCACGTCCAGCAACAAAGACCCAGCACAGCCAAAAATAAAATAATAAATAAAACTGGAAAAAAAAAAAAAAAAGAGAACCAACAACCTTCCATTTTCCATTTGTCCAGAGGACTAGTATGCATTCCATCAATTTGCCCACCCTGGGTAACCCTACTCCAATGACCCTCCAACTATTGAAACAAGAACTGCCCTCGGGGCAAGGTTTTCCAAACTATCCAGCTCAGAAGAATCACCAAGGGAACTTTTTAAAAAAAATACAAATTTTAGATCTATTCTTAGATAATTTGATGTAGTGTACATGGGAGGAGAGGGTGCAAGCACCAGCAATTTAAATGAGATTCCCCAGGGGATCCCTAAGATTAGGTCTGCTGGGAGAGTTGCCTGAGGGCTTCCTGCCCCTTATTAATCAGGGAACTGATTTCCCTTGTAAAAATATCTAGCCTTTTTTTTTTTTTTTCCCTCAAGAGACCAACTGGCTTGAATGGTTCTGGGCAGCCAGGGGGACTGACTTTTAGTTCCCTGTGACCCCTATTTGGATGACTTTGTTCTCGTCCATTTCCTCAGCTGTAACAGTGAGGATGAGGGGCTCCATGCAAGGATGTGGAGAGGGTGAGCTCAGAGTGCTGTTGTTGTTCAGTTGCTAATTCATGACTGACTGCAACCCCACGGACTGCAGCACACCAGGCTTCCCTGTCCTCCGCTATCTCCCAGAGTTTGCTCAAACTCATGTCCATTGAGTTAGTGATGCCATCCAGCCATCTCATCCTCTGTTGCCCCTTTCTCCTCCTGCCCACAATCTCTCCCAGCATCAGGGTCTTTTCGATGAGTCAGTTCTTCGCATCAGGTGGCCAAACTATTGGAGCTTCAGCTTCAGCATCAGTCCTTCCAATGAATATTCAGGGTTGTTTTAGGATGGACTGGTTGGATCTCCTTGCACTCCAAGTGACTCTTAAGAGTCTTTTCCAGCACAATTCAAAAGTATCAGTTTGTAGGAGATTTAATAATAGAAGCAAATATGATTATAGCCAACTGTTTTTAGGGCATTCATTCGAAGTGTCTCAGAGAACATGTTCAAAAGGAGCGTGCTTCCTCCTGTTTCCTATCTGACCAGCCCGACTTGTCTGTGGATGCTCCTAGCCTTCCAGAATTCAGCTTCATTAAATGAAGTTAGGAAGGGCTGAGTCCCTTCCACCCACCATGCTCGCTGTCACCCTCACTGTCAGCTCACTGCTTGAGATTCATCGTGGCCTGTTAGTAAACTACATTCCATAACTCATCTTGAACTTTTCTCGTGTTCTTCCATGTTAGATGACCTTGGGGAAACTTCAGGAAGCCACATGTGTCATCTGCCATAAGTCCCAGGCTCATTTGGCAGGTGGCAGCTCTGGGCACTGTTCCCATCACCACTCCTTCTCCAACTTGGTCTCAGAGATGCCACGTTGTCTGCTGGGCATTGCAAAGGACACACTGACCTTTTCCAAACCAACAGAGGGTGGTGACAGAAAGAGCGCTTGGGTGTGGACAGGTCTGGGTTCTGCCGTGTCTGTGTTCTGGTGTGTGTGAAGTGGGTGTTTCCAAGCCTCACAGGGTGTCCTCACCTGTGAAAGAGGGAGTGTAAGGCCTCCCTCACTAGCTTCTGAAGATGCAATAACATAAGTTATCCAAAGCACCTGCCAGACTGCCCAGCCGGAATGCCCGCTAACATTTTAGCTGTTCTTACTATTACCAATTTTGTCAATTCTTAGATGTACATTGTCTTTTCCCCATTTTTAACCTTTTCAGAAATGTGGCTGTGTCTCACAATCGGTGGCACACAGCAAGTTAAGTAGTAGTGCTTTTTCTTGGTTGTTGAGTTGTGGCATGCATGCTCAGTTGTATCCAACTCTTTGAGACCCCGAGGACTGCAGCCCACCAGACTCCTCTGTCCATGGGATCCTCCAGGTAAGAATACTGGTCTAGGTTGCCATTTCCTTTTCCAGGGGATCTTCCTGACCCAAGGATCAAACTCACTTCTCCTGTGTCTCCTGCATTGGTAGGTGGAGTCTTTACCACTGAGCCTCCTGGGAAGCCCTTTTTCTCCGTGGCGCATTAAAAAGTATCATGTTGTACAATTCATGCTGTTCTAGGTTGAATGAGAAATGGCTACAGCCATCAGTATCATAATCGCACTTGGATTATTGTGCCACAGGACTTGTGTATCCTTGATAGAACTGTATAGCAACGTCTAAGTAGTTTTTTCATTGTTTGGAGTGGTGGCTGGCCAATGAATTTTGTCTCTCTTTGACCTAGCAGATGAATCTGCAGAATGACCCAGAGTCCCTAGTTCTGAGTGCCTGCTTCAAGAGAATACTATCCACACAAAAAGTGCTTAAGTTTCTCCCCTGAAAAAGCAGCCTGCTCTCTCTGCCTGCAGGCACCTAATTCAAAAGTCTTTCTTGGGACTCGGGACTGTGGTGTGACATCTGATCCCTTTGTTGTTCCCTCCAGTGAGAGGCCAATACATGAGTGGACAAGACAGAATCGTCATGGACTCCTGTGGCAGAGAAGGAAACAGGTAATGGCTGTGGTCCAAGCTGATCATCATGTAGTGCTGCTGTTATGCTCATTTGGAATGTCAAAGTTCCCCTCCAACCATCCCAGGCCTGTATACCAGCTCTGCCAATCTTGTCTGGAATCTGCTCTTCCTTGAATTGACCATGTTGACATTCTTGCTATTAAGAGTCTACCTTCATTAGCACGTACTGGAAAAGGTCAGTTTTCATTCCAATCCCAAAGAAGGGCAGTGCCAAACAATGTTCAAACTACCATACAATTGTGCTCATCTTGCACGCTAGTAAGGTTATGCTCAAATCCTTCAAGCTAGGCTTCAGCAGTACGTGAATCGAGAACTTCCAGATGTACAAGCTGGGTTTAGAAAAGGCAGAGGAACCAGAGATCAAATTGCCAACATTTGTTGGATTATAGGGACAGCAAAAGGATACCAGAAAAACATCTACTTCTGCTTCATTGATTATGCTAAAGCAGACAGAGAAGCCTGGCGTGCTGCAGGCCATGGGGTCACAAAGAGTCAGACATGACTGAGCGACTGAATAACAACAAAGCCTTTGACTGTGGATCACAACAAACTGTGGAAAATTCTTCAAGAGATGGGAATACCAGACCACCTTACCTGCCTCCTGAGAAATCTGTATGCAGGTCAAGAAGCAACAGTTAGAACTGGACATGGAACAACGGACTGTTTCAAAATTGGGAAAGGAGTATGACAAGGCCGTATATTGCCACTCTGATATTGAACTTGTATGCAGAGTACATCATGTGAAATGCCAGGCTGGATGAATCACAAGCTGGAATCAAGATTACCAGGAGAAATATCAACAACCTCAGATAGGCAGATAATACCACTCTAATGGCAGAAAGTGAAGAGGAACTAAAAAGCCTCTTGATGAGGGTGAAAGAGAAGAGTGAAAAAGCTGGATTAAAACTCAATATTCACCAGTGCGGTAACGCAACCGATCCCGGAGAAGCCGGCGGGAGCCCCGGGGAGAGTTCTCTTTTCTTTGTGAAGGGCAGGGCGCCCTGGAATGGGTTCGCCCCGAGAGAGGGGCCCGTGCCTTGTAAAAAAAAGAAAAAAAAAAAAAAAAAAAAAAAAAAAACTCAATATTCAACAAACTAAGATAATGGTATCCGGTCCCATCATTTCACGGCAAATATTAATAGAAGGGGGAAAAGTGGAAGCAGTGACAGATTTTATTTTCTTGAGCTCTAAAACCACTGCCAATGGTGACTGCAGCCACAAAATTAAAAGATGCTTGCTCCTTGGAAGAAAAGCAATGACAAACCTGGATGGCATATTAAAAAGCAGAGACATCACATTGTCAACGAAGGTCCATATAATTATGATTTTTCCAGTTGTCAGGTACAGATGTGACAGCTGGACCATCAAGAGGTTGAGTGTCAAAAAACTGATGTTTTCAAATTGTGGTGTTGAAGAAGACTCTTGAGAGTCCCTTAGACTGCAAGGAGATCAAACAACACTAAAAGAAATCAACACTGAATATTCATTGGAAGGACTGATGCTGAAGCTGAAGTTTTGATATTTTGGCCACCTGATACGAAGAGCCAACTCACTGCAAAGACCCTTATGCTGGGAAGGATTGAAGGCAAAAGCAGAAGATGTGATGGTTTGGTAGCATCACCAACTCAAAGGACATGAATTTGAGCAAACTCCAGGAGATAGTGAAAGACTGGGCAGCCTGGTGTGCTGCAGTCCATGGGGTGCACTCCATGGGGTGCACTCCATGTGGTCACAAAGAGTTGGACCTGACTTGGTGACTGAACAACAACAACATCTCATTCCCATCTACATCATCTCATTAAACATCTACATGATCTCACCCACCTATAGCCACATAAGACAGGATGCAGGGTAATGGCCGTTATATGGAACAGCCATAGAGATTTGCATTTAAATACTTACTCCTCTTACTAGCTGTGTAGCTTCAGATAAGTTGCTTAACCTCTCTGGATCTCAGACTCCTAACTTTAAAACAGAGGTAAGGAGACCTCCTTGGTGGTGCAGTAGATCTGCCTGCCAGTGCAGGGGACACGTGTTCAATCCCTGATCTGGGAAAGTCTCACATAGCAATGGGTCGTTAAGTCCGTGCACCACAACTACTGAAGCACGGACTTTAGAGTCCACACAGCTGCAACTACTGAGCACACACTCCCTAGAGTTTGCACTACGATGAGAAGCCCATGCACTGCAACTAGAGCAGCCAATACTCCTCACAACGAGAGAAAGGCCTCGCAGCAAGAAAGATCCTGCACAGCCAAAAATAAATAAATAAATAGAAATCGTTAAAAATTAAAAAAAGAAAAAAAAAAAAAAAAGTGAGTGTGGCAGAAAAAAAAAAAAAAAGAAGAAAGACGGTAAAATAATACTTGACTCTGAGACTTAATATAAGGACTAAGCATTGTTATCCCTCTGGGCTTCTAAGAACCCCACTAGCACATTGTCAATACTTACCGAACGTTTCCCATAAGTGGTTAGTGCTGTTTCCCCAGCACCCTGCATGTTGCATGGCACACAGTAGGCGCTTAATAAAAGTCAGTTTGTCAGAGGGAGGGGGAGAACAGGAGAGGGATCTAGGGGAGTGCCTCAGGAGACCGACTTCTCTTAACAGCTAAACCTATGAAGGAAAACGCAGGGGCACAGGCAAACAGTAATGACAATTTTTATTTATGTAGTTTTTGTATGGCTTATGAGGCACATTCATACTTTTTCGTTTAAACCTCTGAACAAACCCAAGACAGAAAGGGTGTTATCAGTATCTCTTGAGGAATTTGAAGTCCAGAGAGGTTAAGGAGCAGAGGAGTACCCATGTGCCACTACAAATGAAGGAGAATGATTATTGAGCAGAGTTTGTGGGTTTAGCAATAAGGAAGCCCTTGGTGATGTTCCAGAGAGCACGTTCAATAGAGTGGTGGGGAGAGACACCAGATCTTCGGGACTGAGGAAGGTACTGATGGAGAGGAGATAAGAACCAGCCTCTTGGCAGCAAAGCAAAGGAGAGAAATGGGATGTGAATAGGATCAAATAATGGCTTTTTCAAAATAAGAGTGACCTGTGTGCAGTTATCCATAGGAACTGACTTATTCAGGCTGATTTGTGATGACTGAAACTTAAAAAGGAATAAATCATGGTGCTTGAAGGATCACTTTGAAAAATGAGTCTTTGCAAAAGAATTCTCAATAGACTGGGGCCGGGGTAGAGGGGAGATCTAAGTGGCCAGTAAAAATAGGAAGAAACACTCATCTTCACTCATACTAAAATAAATACTAGTAAAGTAAGAATGAGATGCTATTTTTCACCAATGAAATGACCTAGATGAAACTATTTGATAAAATGGAGAGGAAGTGGGAGCATAGGGACCCATATACTGCTGATGGCAGTGGAAGTAGGTATACTCTTTTGAAGAATATATTTTGAGAACATTTACCAAATGTAAAATGTACATGCTCTTTCACTCAGCCATTTCACTTGGTAATTATCCTAGAGGCGTACTTGCATATATGGGCAAGGATATTTATTGGAGCATTGCTCTGTGTGTGTGTGTGAGAGAGAGAGAGAAAGAGAAAGACAAAGAGGAGAAAGAGGGAGAATCACCCAAATTTCCCTAGGTAGAGCAATACTAACATAGATTGTACATGGTACATCCATTCAGCAGTTGAAAGAATGAGAGGGTTCTCTATGTCCTAACATGGAGTGGAGTTTATCACATATGGGTGAATTTTAAAATGGCAAATATTCTATAAAATCATACTGAAATATGCAGCAGAAGTGGCTAGAAAACAAGAAAGTATTAAAATTGACTATTTGGGAAGAGTAAGAAGAGAAAGAAGTGATATTATTTTTCATATTATTTTCCTCTCTCCTATAAGTGGGATTTTTAAAAAAAAAACCATGAGCATATATTACATTTAAAATAAAATACTGACTTGAAAAATGCCCCCACATGATCCCCTTAAATCTTTAGGTCTTGTAGTACACTTGAAAAAAATTCCACTTATAAAAATTTGATTCATACACTCTTTTTTCTGGAACACATCTACTGTATTAAGGTACACCAATACAATTCAATGACCCATCACCAATGGGTTTCTATAAGTACTTTTTTCTCCACTGGCCATTTCCTCTGCTGTGGAGACTACCAAATTGCCAAGAAGTTATAGAGTCTCACAACCTAAGTGATTAGATACCTTTCAACACCCTTAGTGCAATCAGGATCATTTGGAATGAGTCCATGATTACAAAAGAGTGTTTGAGGATTGTCCCATTTTGAATTAATAGATGGAGTCTCCCAAATCTGACTGATCATTATAATCTCTGGGGTGCTCTTTTATTTTATTTTTTTAAGGGGTGCTCTTTTAAAAAGATAACACTTATTGCTCATCCTCCATTCTGAGCTAATACCTCAAAGTTGGTGCCCTGAATAATGGGTTTGTGTGCGTTGTGTGTTTTTAATGTTCTGAATTACGGGTTTGTGTGTGGTGTGCTTTTAGTTTTCAAGAGCCAGGTTAAGGAATTCCTGCGTTGCATTGTGGCAACTCTTTCTTTTTTCTTAGAAATTACTATGCAATGGTGCAAGTCATTCTCTCTAGAACAGGAGTCCCTGTTTATTGGCTCAGTAACTGGGAACATGTTCACAGTTGCCAGAAGTCTATTGACACGCAGAGGGAATGCACAAGTGAGGATAGTGTCCCCTAAGTTTCTCAAATGGAGACTTTCAGTCACAGAGAACACCTTCTAAAAGATCATAGCTATGACATCTGTTGAGCTACAATTGTGGGAGGCAGGGCTCATGGGAGCTGTGTAAAGCAGCATTTTTCAACACTCTCAAGATAAACAGTGTTTGTCAAGGCACTCTGCATGTAAGTAGGGGCCCTTGCTGAAATGATTCCCTCTGATGTCTACCGTTGCCAAAGCTTTGCTGGTGGTTCGCTTAACAGAGATGGGTATCAGCCTTGGAAGAAACTCAGTTTGGTCTTGAATGTAGATATCCTTCCCCTCCCAACTATCTAAAACATCATCCAGAGGTTTGTACAAAATGGACTTGGAGAACTGCCTATCAAGACCCTCACCCCGACCGCCTAGAAGACTTAAGCTGCTTTTCTTTGGTTCTTAGTCATTTAAAACGAAAATTATACTTTCATCATGAAAAAATTGTGTTAGCGTTGCAGGCTCTCCAGATTAATCTCTCAGTGCTGCCCCTGTTTTTGTACCTTAGCTCTGACCTGACGGCTTGCAGCTCCCTAAGTGCACCAAGATACTTCATACCCTGTCCCTTCATGCATGCTGTTCTTTTGCTCTTCCTTGCCTTTTTCAGCTTAGCTAACTCCTATCCTTCAACTCCAAACTCAGCATCTCTGCACTGCTCTGATCTCATCTTCAGTAATTATTTTACCCTCTAAAAATTCTATTTCTTTGTTTATATTTGCACAAAATATCTCTGGACAATTATTAGAAATTAATAACAATTGTTTAGGCAGTGGAATGGCTGGGAAATAAGGGTAGAAGGAAAGATGTTTCATTGCTCATTTTCTGTTTGTTCCTTTGAACTTTTGTACTATGTAAATTTACACCTACTCCAATCAGTACAATTCAAATTTTAAATCAATAACACATCTCAGCTTCAGAAGAAATTCTATTTTATACTTCTTACAGATTAACAACTTTTAGGCATATTTCCAAATCTGTCTCTTAAAACAATCTTTATTTTTAATTTCACAAGTAATATGTAAATTTTCTCCATTATAAATACCAATGCAAATTAGTCTTTCTGCTACCAGGCTTCTCTGACATGATACTCATGTGATTTCCATTCTTGTCTTAAATATGTCTTGAGTATTGAAAAAAGAAATCTCTGGGGTGTATTACAAACCTGAAGAGGATCAACTGTTTATACAAAATGTGGACTTGAGATGCTTTTAAATTAATAATGTTGGGTTTTGCTGAAATGGTTCATTAGGGTGACAGTTGTCCCAGTTTCCCCAGAACTAAAAGGGTTTCCAGGATGTTGGATTTTCAGTGTTGAAACTGGAGATGCCTGATCAATTAGAATGGACACCTGCCCAAAGAGAAGGGACATGTGCCTGCTCAGTCTTAGCAAACCCATGGACTGTAGCCCACCAGGTTCCTCTGTCCATGGAATTTCCAAGGCAAGAATACTGGAGTGGGTTGCCATTTCCTTTTCCAGGGGATCTTCCCGACCCAGGGATCAAACCTTTGTCTCCTGTGCTGGCAGGCGGATTTGTTACCACTCAGCCACCTGGGAAGCCGGAAGAGAAGAGATACCTTATGTGAAACCCCACACTGGGTACTGATGCATGGCAGCTGATGACTAGCCCTGGTTTTGTAGCTTTCCTCATCTTTCCAGAAGCTATGTTCATCAACTCCATGACCTTTGTAAAAAGATCTTAACTGCTACTTTAAATTTCAAAATGAAATAAGTGGCATAAAGAAAGAATTTCTATGACATTTGACGCTGCTATGTTCTTAACTGAAGCTGGAAGATTTATCACCTTTAATGGTGCATGCAAAGTAAATCTTACTTTTAACTTTAGACTCAAAAAGAAAATACATTCTGACATTTTTTTTTCCTGAAATAGTCCAACGTTTACCAAGTCAAGAACCATTCAATCTAATTGTATAGTTTGGTAAAAATAAGTTGTTCCATGTCCAGTTCTAACTGTTGCTTCTTGACCTGCATACAGATTTCTCAGGAGGCAGGTCAGGTGATCTGGTATTCCCATCTCTTAAAGAATTTTCCACAGTTTGTTGTGATCCACATAGTCAAAGGCTCTGGCATAGTCAATAAAGCAGAAGTAGATGTTTTCCTCAAACTCTGTTGCTTTTTCGATGATCCAACAGATATTGGCAATTTGATCTCTGGTTCCTCTGTCTTTTCTAAATCCAGCTTGAACATCTGGAATTTCATGGTTCACATACTGCTGAAGCTTGGCTTGGAGAATTTTGAGCATTATTTTGCTAGCATGTGAGATGAGTGCAACTGTATGGTAGTTTGAGCATTCTTTGGCATTGCCTTTCTTTGGAATTGGAATAAAAACTGCCCTTTTCCAGTCCTGTGGCCACTGCTGAGTTTTCCAAATTTGCTGGCACACTGAGTACAGCACTTTCACAGCATCAACTTTTAGGATGTGAAATAGCTCAACTGGAATTCTATCACCTCCACTAGCTTTATTCGTAATGATGCTTCCTAAGGCCCACTTGACTTCGCATTCCAGAATGTCTGGCTCTAGGTGAGTGATCACACCATCGAGGTTATCTGGGTCATGAAAATCATTTTCGTATAGTTCTTCTGTGTATTCTTGTCACCTCTTCTTAATATCTTCTGCTTATGTTAGGTCCATACCATTTCTGTCCTTTATTGTGCCCATCTTTGCATGAAATGTTCCCTGGTATCTCTAATTTTCTTGAAGAGATCTCTAGTCTTTCCCATTCTACTGTTTTCCTCTATTTCTTTGCACTGATGGCTGAGGAAGGTTTTCTTATCTCTCCTTGCTATTCTTTGGAACTTTGTATTCAGATGGGTATATCTTTCCTTTTCTCCTTTGCCTTTCACTTCTCTTCTTTTCTCAGCTATTTGTAAGGCCACCTCAGACAACCGTTTTGCCTTTCGCATTTCTTTTTCTTGGGTATGGTCTTGGTCACTGCCTCCTGTACAATGTCATGAACCTCCATCCACAGTTCTTCAGACACTCTGTCTATTAGATTTAATCCCTTAAATCTATTTGTCACTTCCACTGTATAATTGTGAGGGATTTTATTTAGGTCATAACTGAATGGCCTTGTGGTTTTTCCCTACTTTCTTCAATTTAAATTTGAATTTGGCAATAAGGACTTCATGATCTGAGCCTCCGTCAGCTCCTGGTCTTGTTTTTGCTGACTGTATAGAGCTTCTCCAACTTTGGATGAACTCCCCAGGTTGATAGGTGCCCAGTACACTACTGGAGATCAGTGGAGAAATAACTCCAGAGAGAATGAAGAGATGGAGCCAAAGCAAAAACAACACCCAGTTGTGGATGTGACTGGTGATTGAAGTAAAGTACAACGCTGTAAAGAGCCATATTGTATAGGAACCTGGAATATTAGGTCCACGAATCAAGACAAACTGGAAGTGGTCAAATGGGAGATGGCAAGAGTGAACATTGACATTTTAGGAATCAGTTAACTAAAATGGATTGGAATGGGTGAATTTAACTCAGATGACCATTATATCTATTACTCTGGGCAAAAATCCCTTAGAAGAAATGGGGTAGCCCTCATAGTCAAGAAAAGAGTTTGAAATGCAGTACTAGGATGCAATCTCAAAAATGACAGAATGATCTCTGTTTCCAAGGCAAACCATTCAGTATTACAGTAATTCAAGTCTATGCCCCAATTAGTAAAGCTGAAAAAGCTGAAGGTGAACAGGTCTAGAAAGACCTACAAGACCTTCTAGAACTAACACCCAAAAAAGATGTCCTTTTCGTTATAGCGGACTGGCATGAAAAAGTAGGAGGTCAAGAGATACCTGGAGTAACAGGCAAATTTGGCCTTGGAGTACAAAACGAAGCAGGTCAAGGGCTAACAGAGTTTTGCCAAGAGAAATGAACTGGT
Organism: Cervus canadensis; assembly: GCF_019320065.1. NCBI lineage: Eukaryota > Metazoa > Chordata > Mammalia > Artiodactyla > Cervidae > Cervus > Cervus canadensis. Next base: position 20,450,631 of record NC_057407.1, on the reverse strand, counting down.
CATAGCAAACACCCTCTTCCAACAACACAAGAGAAGACTTTACACATGAACATTACCGCATGGTCAATATTGAATCAGATTGATAATATTCTTTGCAGCCAAAGATGGTGAAGAAATCCTTAGGGAAGAAAAATATCTGGATACTAATACTTTCCCTTCCCAGTTTCAGTATGTTCAACATTTCTAATTGATTGGGGAGGCCCTGAATGAGGCCAGTTGAGTAAAAAAAAAAAAAAAAAAAAAGGCACCCCTCTCCAAAGGTGAAAGTAACTCTCATTAGGGTGAAGTCTGAACTGATAATGCAGACTCTATATGTAAGTCTGCAAAAAAAAATATCTAAAATTTAGAAATAGGAAAGATGTTCCTGAATGTTATTTAGTTCAGTGTTAGATTGACTTTACACTGTCAGGGACATTTCATCACTCATAGGAGGAAGAGATTTTGTATATTTTTATCTGATAGGATTTAGCCAGATGAAATTAAATTCTATCTGGTAGAACAGAGGACCAAAAAGGGTACACTTTATGATTTTGTTGGACATTAATCAATTCTGCAAAAAAAAATTGAGGTAAAATTCATACAACAGAAAATTAACCATTAACTATTTTAAAGTGTGCAATTTAGTCAAATTTAGTACATTCAGAATCTTGTGCAACAGTCTCCTCTATCTAGTTCTAGAACATTTTCATCACCCCAGAAGGAAACTCTGTACCCATTAAACAGTAAATTCCCATTCCACCATATTCCCATCTCCTGTCAACCACTGATCTGCTCTCTGTCTCTGTGGAGTTGCCTACTCTGCATATATCTTTTGTGTCTAGCTCCTTTCATTTAGTATGTTTTTGAGATTATCTATGCTGTAGCATGTATCAGTATTTCATGCCTATTTATGACTGGGTAAACTTCCGCTCACATTTTGTTTATCCATTCATCTGTTGATGGACATTGGGTTCTTTCCACCCTTTGGCTACCATGAACAGTGTTACTGTGATCATTCTCATATAAATATTAGTTTGAATATCTGTGTTTAATTCTTTTGGATATATACCTTGGATTGGATTGCTAGATCGTGTAGCAATTTTATGTTTAAGTTTCTGAGGAAGTACCAAACTGGTTTCCATAGTGGCTATCGCATTTTACATTCCCAATGACAATAACAGGTGTTCCAATTTCCTCATATTCCTGTCAACATTTATTTTCCTTTTCTAAGAGCTGTGACCAATCTAGAGGATGTGATCTCATTGTGGTGTTAATTTGTATTACTATAACGACTAATGACATTGAGTATTTTTTTATGTGCTTGTTGGCCATTTGTATGTCTTCTTTGGAGACATCTTTTCAAGTCCTTTGTTATTTTTAAATTGGGTTGTTTGTCTTTCTGTTGTTGAGTTTATAAGTATTCTTTATATATTCTGGACATTAAATAAACTCCTATCACATATATGATCTTCAAATATTTTCTCCCATTTTGTGGGTTGTCTTCTCATTCTCTTGATAAAGTTCAGTTTATTTTTGGTTATGTTTGTTGCTTGTGCTTTTGGTGTCATATCTAAGAAAACATTGTCAAATCCAAAGTCATGAAGATTTACTCCTTTGTTTTCTTCTAGGTTTTATAGTTTTAGCTCTTCAGGTCTTTGATCCATTTTGAGTTCATTTTTGTATATGGTATGAGTCAAAAGTCCAACTTAATTCTTTTGCATGTGGGTCATCAATTTTACCAGGACCAATTTTTTGAAGAGACTCTTCTTTCTTCATTGAATGGTCCTAGCACCTTTGTCAAAAATCAATTGACTACAGATGTATAGGCTTGGTCAATTCTATCCTTATTTATCTCTGGACTCTGTTTTTTGATTCTTCCTCCAAAGATTCTGATGTGATTGACCTGGGACTGGCATCCACTCTGTTCTTTTTTTTAAGCTCCCCAGGTGATCCTAACAGTACTTGGTGTTGACAATCACTGTCTTAAGAGAAGTTCTCTGAAACCACTTCTGATCTAGTCTCTTTGTTGCTTCAGGATTCTCACTAGGAAAAGTGGATGTGATTGGGTGTTGTTGGAGAGAGATAATGTTTGGGGACTAGTCTTATGTTGACTGTGAGCTTAGGTGAGACAAACACTAGGAAAAAGGGACATTTCTTATATATCTTCTCACTGTTGTGGCTCCTTTGTGTTTAAGAAAACTAAAACCAAGTCCTTGTCATATGCCACAAAAGGGTAACACAGTCTAGTGTCTCCAAAACAATAAGTAAAACAGCACCCTACACCTGAAGTCTATCAGATGATAAATACATTGTTAAACAAAGAGTAATGAAGGGATGGACAGCATAAAAGTAGGAGTTTCGGGAGAAGACGTTGGTGACCTTGGCAAGCTGGTGAGGGAGATATTTTGACTACAGTGGTGCCTTCTCTGCTTTTTCAGAAAAAAGTGGAAATAACGGAGGATTGCGCTTAGAATGATTTGGTGATACAGGGAAAGTCTCTCACATTGTTAGTCATTTTTTCCCATGTTACTTCTTACATTTGGAGCCTCTCTGACTTCCTACACATCTGTTCTTTGGACTAATTCCTCATTTCCGCCTCTTCCTTCTGAAATAGGCTTATTTCTACGAGGCAGTTTTGTGTAGGGGCGGGATATACAGGCATTGGAGCCAAACTGCCAGGGATTGTAGCTCAGCTCTGCTACCCTCTAAATATGAGCTGGGCAGGTTACTCAGCACCTTTATTTCCTCACATATATAGAATCCTCTTTATTGAATTATTGTGAGCTGGTAAATAATCCGCTTGCCAATGCAGGAGACACAAGAGATGCAGGTTCAGTCCCTGCATTGGGAAGATCCCTTGGAGAAGGAAATGGCAACCTGCTCCAGTAATCTCACCTGGAAAATCCAGGGACAGAGAAGCCTGGTGGGCTATCATCCATAGGGTCACAAAGAGCTGGACATGACTGAGAGACTAAACGTACACACAGAGACACACACATTAAAGCACTTAAAATATCACTTGGCATGGAATGAGTCCTCCATAAACCTTAGCTATTTCATTATTATCTTATTATTGCCCAGGAGTTAGAGCCATCAGCTGGAGTAACAGTGAGGTACAGAGATCTTCAGGACCATAGAAGAAGGCTGTGAGGATTCTTAGTGAAACCATGGAGGATGTGTGGTCTTGAAGACAACAGTGAGAAATTCTGCACAAAGAATGACTTGCACAGAGGTATATTGGATGGATCTGGCATCTGCTTTAAACAACCAGGTAAGTAGGTTATATCTCATTCCTGATTGGCCTGACAGATGTAATTCCCCCTTGTAAATGCAACTCTGTTTTGGGATGGGAAGCAGGCTGCCCCATGGGGATTTCATTTGCCATTTCCAGCTGCATTGTCTCCAGTACCTTCCTAGACTACAATGGGTGACTCAGGAGCTTTCCTTGTTCACATATCTGATACCTCTGCTGCAATAATGCAGCCATTTTCTAAGCTGTGTCAAAGAGGTGGATAACACCTGACCTTTCCTATTTGCCCCCAGTTTCTGCTCAACACCTAATCTGACCACAGACCACTCTATCTCCCAAAGCAAAATAGAAGTATGGAAGTACGTGATTTCAAGGTGGAGTTTTCTAGCTGATTTATGGACCTACGTTCTTTCCAGCTTTCTGCTCTGCCCTTTCCAGTGTATCAGTGACAGTGTTCATTCAAAGGTATAAGAAAGCTGCTACAGTAGCAAACAGCAACAGTATCAAAAAGCAGGAAGAAAGATTTCTTTCAATCATTTCTTTCCTCATCCCAGAAAATATCCCCCTTTCAGTCCTACTGGACAGGGCTGAGTTACAATATACGTTAACTTCAAAGAGGCTCAGATATTAAACATCTGGATTTTCAGCTTCCCTTGGAAAACAGGAAGGCTCTGCCGGCTAGAAAGAAGGGTAGGAAAATGGCTGTTAGGTTGGCAGCTAAAACTGTCTGCTTTTTGACACAGTGGTAATTGCACTTTTTGTTACCTAATCACTTTACATTTTAATCGACCACACTTGAGCAGGCTGGCATAGCTTATTGGGATAAAATGAATTTGCTTAAAGATGTTTCAGTCTGCAAGCAAATCCTGTGTCTCTCACTGACCACTCCAACCAAGTCCTGATTCCATGTTGCTCTGACTAGGGAGCCCTATGTGTGTTCCTCCTTTACGCTTCTGTAGAATTTGTGACCTCCTGAGCCAATTGAATTTAATTAATCTAACAAATGACAGCACAGGAGAAGTTTGCTTTTCTGCCGCAATGCTCAGGAGGTAACTCTGTATTTGCTTATTTTTTTAAAGTTTGATTAAAAATTCAATAAAACAAACAGGTTACAATGTATAATTATCATTAATTTCAGAGCAGATTATTTTCATGTACTTATGAAAAAAATACTCCAGTAATCTTATCTAGCCTTGGAATTTAGAGGTAAATTCACTGAAGAATTCCTCTTTGTTTTTATTCAAGATTCTGCTCTGTCCTAATATTAGAAAATTTAACTTATGTTTGCATATTTTCCACATTTTTGATCAACTGTTATTTGTGCAAATAAAAAATATTGTTTAAATTATATTATATTTTCTGGGGATATTTTCTGGGATGAAGAAAGAAATGATTGAAAGATATCTTTCTTCCTGCTTTTTGACACTGTTGCTGTTTTCTCCTGTAGCAGCTTTCTTATACCTTTGAACGAACACTGTCACTGATACACTGGAAATGGCAGAGCAGAAAGATGGAAAGAGCCTAGGTCCGTTTAAATGAAATTGTTAAAGCAACCTTCTCCTGTGCTGTCATTTGTTAGATTAATTAAATTAAATTGGCTCAGGGGATCACAAATTCTACAGAAGCATGAAGGAGGAAGACACATAGGGCTCCCTAGTCAGAGCAACACTGACTCGGGACTTAGTTGGACGGAGTGGTCAGTGAGAGTCACAGGATAAAGATCTGTTCAAATCTTTAAATAGAAAATATTGTTTAACAACGCATGTTCACTGCAAGAAAGAACACAAATAATCTAAAACTACAGAAAGTTAAAAGGAAAAGTGCCCCTCTCTCATCTGCACCCCTTGCACCCCAGCCAGTTCTCCATCCTGAAAGGCCCCTTCCCAGAGCTGCCCACAGCTAATAATTGAATTTTTGATCTGTGCAAGTTGCTCAGTCATGTCCAACTTTGTGCGACCCCATGGACTATACAGTCCATGGAATTCACCAGGCCAGAATGCTGGAGTGGGCAGACTTTCCCTTCTCCAGGGGATCTTCCCAACCCAGGGATTGAACCCAGGTCTCCCACATTGCAGGTAGATTCTTTACCAGTTTACCTACCAGGAAACACTAATTCTTGATCTAGGCCTATACAAATATACATATGCATTTACAGACATGAATTTTTTTAAAAACAACATTATGTATTGTTCTACAACTGTTTTTATTAATTTATCAATATATCCTCAGCTTTCCATATGCTTATGTATAAATTTATTTAATTTATTATCAAATATTATATTCATATAATGTACCTTTTGCAATTTTCAGAATATTTTTATCTTCCACTCCCCCTTTTTTTCACAGAAAAGAACTCCTCTTGACTAACACTATAATGACTCTTTAAAGAGTTTTAAAAATGACTCTAATAAACTTTAAGAATACTAAATTCTTGATAGAACATAACCTTTTTTAGGATGGAATTGGATAGAAGAGGACTATGATTTTATAATGATGATGGTGATGATTATAACTCCTACTTGTGTTTATACATTTTAAGATAATCTTCTATAAAGAATCTCATTTAAACTCCATATAATGTTATTTTTTTCTAGAAGTGCCTGCAGATTCTCCTGATAACACTATTTTTATTGTAATAAAGTTTTACAGGCTGAGCTGGGAATAGCATGATAATATTATTATTGCTACCCATGCAATCATTATTTAATAAAGATGAAAATTAATAGCTCCAACATTGCTCCATGCCCAGTCTTACCCAGCTTTGAATGAAGGTTTCTGAACTATATCCTGCTGTTTCTTATTTCTATGCTTCAAAATACATGAGGGAACAAGGACAGAATTAAAGGGAGAAAGATAATTTTATAGCTATAGGCCTAATTTTTAATATTCCATCACAAGAATTGACACAAAAACTAGACCAAAATATTTAGTAAAGATGTAGAATAACAACACTACCAACCACATTGGTCTGATTAATAATAGGATACTATACAAGGAAATGCAGAATGCACATTCTTTTGAAGGTCTCACTATACATTCTTAAAAATAGACTATAAGCTAGGTCATAAAACAAGTCTCAATAAATGTATAGGAAATTAAATCATGCAAAGATGATTTCTGACTGCAGAGGAGTTAAATTTAAAATTAATAACAATACAATATCTAGGAAAATATTAAATATTCAAAAATTAAACAGCATACTTATAAATAATTCATGAGTCAAGGAAGAAATTACAAAGAAAGGTAGAAAATATTTTGAACTATATGATAAAGAATATGTAACAGGTATTTGTTACTGACTGGATGAAGGTGGAATCAAGATTGCCAGGAGAAATATCAATAACTTCAGATATGCAGATGACACCACACTTATGGCAGAAAGCGAAGAAGAACTAAAGAGCCCCTTGATGAAAGTGAAAGAGAGAGTGAAAAAGTTGGCTCAAAACTCAACATTCAGAAAACTAAGATCATGGCATCTGGTCCCATCACTTCATGGCAAATAGATGGGGAAACAATGGAAACAGTGACAGACTTTATTTTCTTGGGCACAAAATCACAGTGACTGGTGACTGCACCCTGAAATTAAAAGATGCTTGCTCCTTGGAAGAAAAATTCTGACCAACCTAGACAGCATATTAAAAAGCAGAGACATTACTTTGCCCACCAAGGTCTGTATAGTCAAAGCTATGGTTTTTCCAGTAGTAATGTACGCATGTGAGAGTTGGACTATAAAGAAAGCTGAGCACTGAAGAATTGATGCTTTTGAACTGCGGTATTGGAGAAGACTTTTGAGAGTCCCTTGGACAGCAAGGAGATCCAACCAGTCCATCCTAAAGGAAATCAATCTGAATATTCATTGAAGGACTGATGCTGAAGCTGAAACTCCAATACTTTGGCCCCCTATGCAAAGAACTGACTCATTTGAAAAGACCCTGATGTGGGAAAGAGTGAAGGCAGAAGGGGCCGACAGAGGATGAGATGGTTGGATGGCATCACCAACTCAATGGACATGAATTTGATTAAGCTCTAGGAGTTGGTGATGGACAGGGAAGCCTGGCATGCTGCAGTCCATGGGGTCACAAAGGGTCGGACATTACTGAGTGACTGAACAGAACTGAACAGGTATTTGTAGGATGAAGCCAAAACAGCATTTAGAAGAAAAGATAAAAGTTTAAATGTTTATATCAGTGACCAAAGGATTTCCCTCATAGCTCAGTTGGTAAAGAATCTGCCTGCAATTTAGGAGACCATGGTTTGATTCCTGAGTTGGGAAGCTCCACTGGAGAAGGGATAGGCTACCCATTCCAGTAGTCTTAGATTTCCCTTGTGGCTCAGCTGGTAAAGAATCTACCTGCAATGTGGGAGACCTAGGTTCGATCCCTGGGTTGGGAAGATCCCCTGGAGAAGGGAAAAGCTACCCACTACAGTATTCTGGCCTGGAGAATTCTATAGACTGTGTAGTTCATGGGGTTGCAGAGTGAGACATGACTTTCAGTTTCACTTTTCATCAGTGACCAAAAATTATATATTTACAAGTAGCTAGACTAAAGAAAAAAGGGGGATCTTCCTTTATATCTCAGTCAGTAAAGAGTCTTCTTCCAGTATAGGAGATCTGGGTTCAATCCCTGGGTCAGGAAGATGCCCTGGAGAAGGGAATGGCAACCCACTCCAGTATTCTTGCCTGGAGAATTCCATGGACAGACAGTGAGGTCACAAAGAGTTGGACATGTCTGAGTGACTAACATACGCACTAAAAAAGGGGGAAAATAAAAGATAAGGGATCAGTAAATTAAAAACAGATAAAGAATAAGGAGAATTAACCAATCAAGAAGTTGAGTCTTTTTATGTTGTTTTTATATTTTATATATATAATATTTATATATTTATAAATAAATTATATGTATATATTATTTATATATATAAATAAAATATTTATATATATAAATATTTATATTTTATATTGTTTATATATTTTATATATATCGATTTTATATAAAATCGATCAACAAAATTGATGACACGCAAGCTAGAATGATCAATGGAAAAGCAAAACACAAATCATCAACATCAGGATTTAAATAAATGTGTTTGTTACAGATCCCACAGGCAGTAAAAGGATAATATAATATTATAAATAACTTTATGCCAACAAATTCAACAGGCTGGATGAAACTGACAATTTTATGAAAAATACAATTTACCTAAACTAATACAAGACAAAGCAGAAAGTCTCAATAGTTTTATTTCTCTTACAGAAATGAAATTCATTATCAAAGTTCTTCCCACAAATAAAACACTCCCTAAGCCCAGATGATTTCACTGGTGAATGGTATCAAACACTTAGGGAAGATATAAAACCACTATTACACAATCTCTCTCAGGAAAGAGGAGAGAATACATCCTTACTCCTTTTATGAGGTCAGCATAACCTTAATACTCAAACCTGAGAGAGACATTACTAAAAAAAAGTTACAGATCAATATCCCTCAGAAGCGTTGATGCAAAAATTCTTATCAAAAATAAGCAAATTGAAAGTGACAATATAAAAAGGATCAGATATCATGACCAAATAGGGCATTTATATGCTAAAGTGAAAAAGTGAAAGTGTTAGTCGCTCAGTTGTATCTGACTGTTTGTGATCCAGTAGACTGCCAGGCTCCTCTGTCCATGGGGATTCTCCAGGCAAGAATGCTTGAGACGGTAGCCAATCCCTTCTTCAGGGGATCTTCCCAACTCAGGAATCAAACCTGGGTCTGCTGCATTGCAGGCAGATTCTTTACCATCTGAGCCACCAGGGTTGCCAATAAAAAATAAAATTTAAATTCCATGTACAGGAGTGCTCCCAAACATAAACTTCTTGAAAATCTGCTAATGCTATCCAAGACTTTTACAATGAAAATATTGCTGATATTTTAAAGACCTAAATAAATGGATATACAAATACCATGTTCATGGGTTGTAACATTAAATATTGTTAGGATGTCAATTCATACCAATCCATCTATAAATTCAACATGATCCCATTTTAAATTTGTCTTCTTTTTGATAGGAATTGACAAACAGTTTTTTAAATTAAATGTAGATGCATTGGAGAAATCTCTTTTAATCTCTGCCCATTTTAAATTTTATGTATTTATTTATTTTTGGCTGTGCTGGGTCTTTGGTGCTGTGTTCAGGCTTTCTCTAATTGTGGCAAGTGGGGGCTACTCTCTACTTGTGGTGGGCAGGCTTCTCATTGCAGTGGCTTCTGTTGTTGTGAAGCAGAGGCTGTAGAGTGCACAGGCTTCAGTAGCTGCAGCAAGCAGGCTTAGTAGCTGGGGCTCACAGGCTCAGTAGTTGCAGCAAGCAGGCTTAGTAGCCGGGGCTCACAGGCTCAGTAGTTGCATGGGCTTAGTTGCCCCGCAGCATTTGGAATCATCCTGGACTAGGGACCAAACCTGTGTCCTCTGCATTGGCAGGTGGGTTCTTAACCACTAGACCACCAGGGAAGCCCAGTTATCTGTTTTGTTGTTGTTGTTGTTGAGTTTTATAAACTGTTCAAGTACGAATGTCTTTAATAGAATATGCTGAACTGGTTAAAGTACAATGATCATTTCATACTTATACAATTTTAACTTGAGAAAAAAAGAAATATTGGGCATCTAACCCACTGAGCATGTGGGCAGGACTCTATGGTGATAACATCAGAAATGTAGCCAGCTTGTTTTCTTTCCAAGAGCCGTGTCCAGAATCCTGGGACTCTGATTTCCATCTAACACATGGGGAAGTTCCCTGGAGGTTATTCAGTGAATTTGGTTTTACATTAAGGAATTACTTGGAATCTGCCTTCAGCCAATTCTAGATTTAATTATTCAAGAGGAATATTGCTTGCCAATTGACATCTTTGTTTATATTGAATCTGATGACTCCCATCTTTGATTGCGTGTGACTTTCTTCCTTTCGTATTATGTATCACTCAGTCCTTCAAGGTAAAGTAGAGAGACAACTTTCAACACTTAAGGTGAGCTCCTCAGTTCTGGGTAGCATCAGCCAATGGATTTTTATATCTTGCCAATTCTCTAATTCTTTATGCTTAATTCATTGCCTCATGGGCTTTTATAAACAGGTTTGGTAAATCCAAAAGGCCATCCACTTTCTCTTCACAGAAGTTGCAAATTGGTATTGGTCCATGTTTGAGTATCTCCAACCAGTCTTCCTATCCAAACTTGTTTATTTGCAATGACATCTGGCCCAGTTCAGTGTCCACTGAGAGTATTCATAATGACTTCTGAAATCATCTGTTTTTTGATTATTTATCTTCAGGAAACTTCACAGCATACTATTGAAGTCATCCAGTCGATGTCTGTTTTTCCATTCTTTAAGTCATTAAGAATAGCACTGAAACAAGCGTGAGAAGATTTTCCCACCCGGGGAAACAAAGATGCTCCTGATTTTCTGCGTTTCTCATTTTCACATTTTTCTGACCAACGAGATTTAAACAGTGTGAAAATAATCCAAATCAAATAATCTGGTCAAAATAAATCAATCTAACAGTGACTCGGAGGGTGATTGTGGGGTACATAAATGGGATAAATGCAATAAATTCCCTGATTCAATCTCACAGGTACACCTAGCTGCAGATGGCCTATAGATAGTATCCACCAGCCAATGTTTGTTGAGCATCTGTAACATGTGGAGTTAAGCACTATGAGGATTCTGGAGATGAAAAAGGCAAGTTTCCTAGACCTTTGCAAATCAAGCAAGGAAGTATATGATAAAGATCAATAGAGATGCAAGAATTAATGCTATTGGAGCTGAACAGAGAAAGAACCCTACAAATTGCTAGGCTTTAGAAGATTTCATGGAGGAGCATGGTGTTGGACCTGGGCCTTGAAAGATGGTAGTTTCACAGCAAGGAAGGATATGCCTGATGGATGAAATGGCACATGAAAAGGCCTAGGATTCGGGAAGTCAGAGGGTGTTAAATCCATCTGTTGCAGGCTTTGTGCATGCTCTTCTGGTGAGTAAAACTTCAAAATGCCAGCTCTTTCATTCATACTGGTGAAGAGATAGGAAGCAATTGATACACTTGATCAAGAGTCATCTCTGTACAGAGGCCGTCTAGGAATTTCTTCAAAAAAAATTAAATAATTTATTTGGCTGTGCCAGGTCTTAGATGTGGCAAGTTGGATCTAGTTACCTGACCAGAGATCGAACCCAGTCCCCCTGCTTTGGGAGCATGGAGTCTTAGACACTGGACCACCAGGGAAGTGTCTAGGTATTTCTTACTGGAGGGAGTGGAAATTATTTTTCAAAGAGTAGCTTACTAACTCAGCAGAATCCAATCCATATGAAAAGCTTTTATCTTGCACATGTATCCAAACGGTTGGTTCAGACAGTAAGGAATCTGCTTCAATGTGGGAGATCTGGGTTTGATCCCTGGGTCCAATTCCTGGGTCAGGAAGATCTTCTAGAGAAGGGAATGGCTACCCACTCTAGTATTTGTGCCTAGAGAATTACATGCACAGGGGAGCCCGGCAGTCTACAGTCCATGGGATCGCAAAGAGTTGGACATGACTTAGCGACTAACACTGCACACATATACTGGTCTTGTTTCCTTTCTGTTTAATAGGGTTGAGGGAATTAGGGCATGATATTGTTTGATGGAAGTAGGGTCTTATTAGGTTAGATCCAAAGGTATAGGGCTTACCAAAAAAAGAATTTCATACAACTTTGATGACTGATGCTTGACATAAATATCAACCTTGAGAATCCCAACATTTCTTAATTATGTTTGGATTAAGCTAATATTAAGAGTAGGTTGCAAATATTGTATTCACTCTATGAAGAGTAGATGCAAATATTAACATGTGATATATTTTGAGTACTAAATACATGCAAGGTGCTGAGATAAGAGTTCACATGCATTGTTTCAGTCCTTATAACAGAATATTAAAGTAGATAATATCATTTCTATCTTACCTTTGAGGAAGTTAGTGCACAATTAATCACCTTGACCAGGGTTTTATAGCTGGTAGGTAAAGGAGCTATGATTTAGACCTAGGCAGTATGGCTCTACTGGTCTCAACTGCTAGGCTTAGTACAATGGGGATAATAATGCTGTATTTCTCATAGCACTTCAAGAGTTAATGCACATCAATGTCTACTTCAACATCTGCTATTTCTATTCAGTTCAGTTGCTCAGTCATGTCTGACTCTTTGTGACCCCATGGACTGCAGCATTCCAGGCCTCCCTGTCCATTGCCAGCCAGCTCCTGGAGTTTACTCAAACTCATGTTCAATGAGTTGGTGGTGCCATCCAACCATCTCATCCTCTGTCATTCCCTTCTTCTCCTGCCTTCAATCTTTCCCAGCATCAGGGTCTTTTCAGATGAATCAGTTCTTCACATCAGGTGGCCAAAGTATTGGAGTTTCAGCTTCAGCATCAGTCCTTCCAATGAATATTCAGGATTGATTTCCTTTAGGATGGACTGGTTTGATCTCCTTGCAGTCCAAGGGACTCTCAAGAGTCCTCTCCAACACCACAGTTCAAAAGCATCAGTTCTTCAGTGCTCAACTTTCTTTATAGTCCAACTCTTACATGCATACATGACTACTGGAAAAAGCATAGCTTTCACTAGACAGACCTTTGTTGGCAAAGTAATGTCTCTGCTTTTTAATATGCTATTTAGGTTGGTCGTAACTTTTCTTCCAAGGAGCAAGCATCTTTTAATTTCAGGGCTGCAGTTACCATCTGCAGTGATTTTGGAGCCCAAGAAAATAAAGTTTGTCACTGTTTCCATTGTTGCCCCATCTATTTGCCATGAAGAGATGGGACCAGATGCCATGATCTTAGTTTTCTCAATGTTGAGTTTTAAGCCTACTATGTATGGAGGTTCATGACATTGTATAGGAGGAAGGGATCAAGACCATCCCCAAGAAAAAGAAATGCAAAAAGGCAAAATGGTTGTCTGAGGAGGCCTTGCAAAGAGCTGTGAATAGAAGAGAAGTGAAAGGCAAAGGAGAAAAGGATAGATATACCTATTTGAATGCACAGTTCCAAAAAATAGCAAGGAGAGATAAGAAAGCTTTTCTCAGCAATCAGTGCAAAGAAATAGAGGAAAACAATAGAACGAGAAAATCTAGAGATCTCTTCAAGAAAATTAGAGATACCAAGGGAACATTTCATGCAAAGATGGGTACAATAAAGGACAGAAATGGCATGGACCTAACAGAAGCAGAAGATATTAAGAAGAGGTGGCAAGAATATACAGAAAAACTGTACAGAAAAGATCTTCACAATCCAGATAATCACGATAGTGTGATCACCAACCTAGAGCCAGAAATTCTGGAATGCAAAGGGGGCCTTAGGAAACATCACTACCAACAAAGATAGTGGACGTGTGATGGAATTCCAGTTGAGCTATAAAAGTTGATGCTGTGAAAGTGCTGCACTTCATATGCCAGCAAATTTGGAAAATTCATCAGTGGCCACAGGACTGGAAAAGGGCAGTTTTCATTTCAATTCCAAAGAAAGGCAATGCCAAAGAATGCTCAAACTACTATACAATTGTACTCATCTCACATGCTAGTAAAGTAATGTTCAAAATTCTCCAAGTCAGGCTTCAACAGTACATGAACCATGAACTTCCAGATGTTCAAGCTAGATTTAGAAAAGGCAGAGGAAAGAGAGATCAAATTGCCAACATCAGTTGGATCATTGAAAAAGCAAGAGAGTCTAGAAAAATATCTACTTCTGCTTTATTGACTATACCAAAGCCTTTGATTGTGTGGACCACAACAACCTCTGGAAAAAATCTGCTGCTTAGTAACTACTCAATAAAAAATAAAAACTATTATTGGAAGGTGAAGTTACTCACCCAGAGTTGCATGTGGCCAGACTCACTAAAGAACACCATCCTTTTAACCCTTAAAATACTATACAGATATTCTCGAATTTACTGTAATTATGTCATCTCTAGTTGATGCTGTTTTGTTTAATTTTGTTTCAGAAAACTTAACTTTTTGCAATATTACCAGCCAGTAAAAGTAAAACTTGAATTTCATACTTTCAATTTTAGTTCAGTCGCTCAGTTGTGTCTGACTTTTTGCAACCCCATGAACCGCAGCACGCCAGGCTTCCCTGTCCATCGCCAACTCCTGAAGTTCACCCAAACTCATGTCCATTGAGTTGGTGATGCCATCCAACCATCTCATCCTCTATCATCCCCTCCTACTCCTGCCCTCAATCTTTCCCAGCATCAGGGTCTTTTCAAATGAGTCAGCTCTTTGCATCAGGTGGCCAAAGTATTGGAGTTTCAGCTTCAGCATCAGTCCCTCCAATGAACACCCAGGACTGATCTCCTTTAGGAGGGACTGGTTGGATCTCCTTGCAATCCAAGGGACTCTCAAGAGTCTTCTCCAAAACCACAGTTCAAAAGCATCAATTCTTCAGTGCTCAGCTTTCTTTATAGTCCAACTCTCACATGCATACATGACCACTGGAAAAACCATAGCCTTGACTAGATGGACCTTTGTTCACAAAGTAATGTCTCTGCTTTTTAATATGTTATCTAGGTTGGTCATAGCCTTCCTTAAACATGTACAAATATAAACACAATCATTGTGGCGTGCATTTAAAAAAAATGCCATATTCCTAGCAGTATAATTCACAATAGACAAAAGGTGGAAGCAACCCAAGTGTCCACTGATGAATGAATAGATAAACAAAATGTAGTATACACATATAATCCTGTCACGTGCTACAACAGAGATAAAACTTGAGGACATTAAGTGAAATTAAACTAGTCATAAAAGGGCAAATACTGTATAATTTGATTTATAGGAGGTACCTAGAACAATGAAATTCATAGAGACAGAAAATGGGATGGTAACTGCCAGGACTGGGGGAGGGGAAGTGGGGATTTATTGTTTTAGTTTTATAAGATGAAAAAAGTTCTGAGGATAGATGATGTTGATGTTTACCCAATGATGTGATTGCATTCAATGCCACTACACTCACTGTACACTGAAAAATGGTTACAATGGTAAAGTTTATGATATGTATATATGATTTCAATGTAAAAAAAATCTATACAGAGAAACTGAAATTCCATATATTAAGACAAATTTTAAGAGCTTCATGGTCATCACAATAAAAATGAGACATTTTTGAAGACAGGTATAAGTCATTTCCCTTTTTATGCATTGTGACTGCAACTTGATAAAATTTTTGTTTATTTTAAATATTGAAACATATTAACTGAAGCCTTCAGTATTCAGCAGCCGAACACCGGATTTCAGTAATCCTCTTCTCTGCTGTTTTTCTGATGTTCTTATTTCTAAAACATAATTCTCCTGGGGAATGTATTACTCCCTTTTAGCAGATGAACAGTGTCTATAATTTAAATATTCAAAAATTTGAGGTGACTTTGGAGTGGGAGGACACAGTAGGGAGATGCTTTTATCTTGGGGACACCACATTAAGAATAAATTGGATTCTTCATTCCCTTCTGGAAAAGGGTTGGGAACTAATCATTTTTGAGCACCCATTAGCATCCATGGTTTGAGTGACCATGCTGGGAACTTTATATTTGCTCCTGCATTTATCCTTATAGGATAGGGATAAAGAAAATATATTGAATTATAAGAGATCACAGGTGATTTCCTCCCCCCATTTCTAAAAGAGGAAGGCTGCTGCATTGGTTAAGGAGCTACCTCTTTAGTGCAGGGTCCAGGTGTTCCATAATGAAAAGAAAATCAAGAGATGGAGAGACTCATCTACATCCTTGACACCTTGATGTCTTGTGCCAAATAGTTCTTTGTTCTGGAGGCTGTCAGATGCATCATAGTGTGTTTTATTGGCACCCCTGGTCCCTACTTGAGAATCACAGATATACGTGTTTAAGGATTGAGACCCGGAGGGTAGCGGGAGCATCACCAGGTGATGGAGTGGTGATGAGGACAATTTTAGGGAGTAGAAAGATAAAAAGGACAATTTTTGGAGCCACGGCTACAGATTTTTGAGAAAATTTTTGAGAAGTTATTAACAAATTTTCTCCTTTATAATCTTCTTGAAAGTTTGCATCATGATTTTACTTGCTCTGAATTGTGATTTTTATCTGGTTGTGTTTCTTTGAATATGAGTCTGTGTTGAAACTGGACCACATAGTAGCGGTTTTTGTAGATTTTGTATGAGTTACACTTTTAAATTCATGGAATCCCCATTTTTATAGACAATGTCCTGAGCTCGCTGAAAGGTAAGACTTCACCTTGTGCCATTCTGCCTTCCTCTTCTCTTTGCCTTCACAAAAGGAATATTTCATTTTCTCAAGATTTAAAAAGACTAGTATGAAAAGACACCTTTTTTTTTCTTTTTTAAAATGATGACCGTACATTCAGAGGTAATTTAACATGTAACCACCCCTACATATATACAGTGGAATATATAAAAAAGAATGAAACTGTACCATTTGCAGAGACATAGATGGACCTATAGACTGTCATACAAAGTGAAGTAAGTCAGAAAGAGAAAAACAAATATGATATATTAATGCATATATATGGAATCTAGAAAAATGGTACAGAAGAACCTATTTGCAAAGTAAAAATAGAGAACGAACTTATGGACGCTGAAGGGAGAAAAAGGTGGGTTGGGATGAATTGGGAGATTGGGATTTTCATACATACATACTAGTATGTCTAAAATAGGTAACTAATGAGAACCTACTGTATAGCACAGGGAACTCTACTCAATGCTCTGTAGCGACCTAGATGGGAAGGAAATCCAAAAAAGAGGGGATACATGTGTTTGTATAGCTGATTTACTTACTGTACAATAGAAATGAACACAACATGGTAAGGAAACTATACTCTGATCAGAAAAAAAGCTAACCATCATATGATTCAGAAAGGTATGTCTGCAAGATTTTAGTGGTGCTGTAACAAACTACTACAAATTAAGCGGGTTAAAACAGTACAAATATTTTCTTACAGCTCTGGAGATCCACAATCAGTCTCAGTGTACTAAAATCAAGGTGTTGGCAGGGCTACCTTCCTTCTGGAGAATATAGGGGAGAATCCATTTCCTTGTCTTTTCCAGTTTCTAGAGGCTGTGTGCTTCCCTGAATTATGACCCTGTATCACTTCGACCTCTCTTTTTTTCATCTTATGTACTAATCTCTTTGACTTGCCTGTCTCCTTCTTAATGAAGACATCTGTGATTACTTTGGGCCCACCTGAATAATTCAGGACAATCTTTTCATTTCAAGACCCTTAATCGCATCTGCAAAGTCCTTTCTGCCATGCAAAATGGCATATTTGCAGGTTCCACAGACTAGCATGTGGACATCTTTGGGAGCTGTTATTCTGCCTTCCACAACAAGGGTGTAAGAACATGTACGTGTAGTCTCATTCTGATAACAAGCTTGAATTATTCCATACTGACTTGATATTTTTTTAATGTGACATTCTTAGGCATAGCTGACATTTAATTTTTGCATTAGAAAAGGGATAAGGATTAATCAAATTACAATAATATTGATGGAGATACTGAGAAGAGTTTTAAATACTAACTCAAATTCCTCTTTAATTTCATTCCTAGTATCTAATTACCAAGCCCCTCAAAAAGAAAGCTGTGACTATAGCACATTCAGTGGTCCTCATAAAACTTACAACTGGTCTTCCTGAAACTTACAGCATATCTAATAGTTAAATATGTGGGATAAATCATCTTTCAACAGATTTAAAAGTGTCACCTGCCCAGCACAGTGCCTGGCACAGAGTAGTGGTCCATGAATGTGGCTTAAATGATTAAAAGATAGCATGATTACATCTGTTTTTATTTATGTTGAAATATGTTGGAAAGAGATGAGATTGAACGTTGTTATGTCATGTATTATGTATTTGGAGACAATGCAATTTGACCTATACCATCTAACTTCTGGTGAAGCTCATGGTTTGGGCGTATCAGGGTTAACGACATTTCATGTCACTTCTTCCTTGTCAATATACTCAAATTAGTTTCTCAGAGGCGTCTTCTCCTGAACTCATTTTTGTATTGTGCTTGAAAACTTGCTTTTTTTGGGAAGTTCAGCTATGGGCCGATAGTGTATGAGTTAAGAGCATGGGTTTGGCATCAGACTGAGGATGTATTTAAACGTTACTTAGGCCACCTGCTGAGAAGCAGCAAGCCCATTCTGAGCCTGTTTTCTAACTTGAAAGGGATGATCATACTGCCTATTGAACTGTAGGGTTATGGTGAGGATTCAAGAACTGTGTGAAATGCAGAGTCAGTGCCTGGCTCACAACGACCACTTAGTAAATGAGTTAATATTTGTCAGATTGAATTATTAATATTACCTATTAACCAGCAATATTGAGGAAAGGGGCTTCTGTACTTTCCTGTGTCCATCACTATTTTGAGGAGATATTTGGGGGAGAGCCTATCCTTCCTCCTAGAGGGAGGTGGGTGGGGAATGGATGTTTAATGGCTGTGGGATTTTCTTTTTGAGGTGATAAAAATATTTTATAACTAGAAAGAGGTGGTGGTTGTACAACACTGCGAATGTTTTAAATGCCACTGTATACTTTAAAGTGGTTTAAATGGTAAGTTTAATGGTATGTACAATTTGCCATAATTAAAAAAAATATACCATGGGACAATCTGAAAGTCTTATTTCTTCTGAAATTTAGGAAACATAAATGTGAGGGAGTGTAGAGATATTTACATAAGTATCACCTGGAATTTGAGGCTTTTAAGCTAAGAAAATTAAAAGTTAAAAATTACTTATAATAATTCCTCTAATGCTCCCTTAGTTTATTTTTTCTATTGAAGTCAAATAAAATCAAATATTTTATTTAAAAGCTATTGAAACTATTTGATTTTAATAAAGTATTTTTCAAACGATTTATCTATATAGCCAACCTTTCAGTGTACATACATAGAAAAATGTCCATAATATTGCTCACCTGATGTAAACAATAATAATCTCTAGATGGTGAAATTTAGTGTGATTAAAATAAACTTCCTTCTTTTTTTCCTGCATTGTTTATATTCTTTATATCAAACACATATCATTCTTTGTGAACATCATTTTGTGATTTTTTTGAGTCAACCAACTAACCTAGAAAGCAAACATGGAAAATGGGGGCAAATAAGCCAAGATGTGTGTGTGTGTTTGTGTATGTGCTGAGTTATGTCCGAATCTCTGTGACGCTATGGACTGTAGGCCACAGGCTCCTCTGGCCATGGAATTTTCCAGGCCAGAATACTGGAGTTGGTTGCCATTTCCTACTCCAGGGGATCTTTTTGACCCAGGAATCAAACCCCCATCTCTTGCATCTCCTGTATTAGAAGGCAGGTTCTTTACCACAAGCACCACCCCGGAAGCCCCAAGCCAAGATGTAGTGGCAATTAGTTCTGGGGTAAGTATTGCTCATTATTATTTCTTTCTTTGTTCTTTTTTGGAGTACTCTTTAAATTCCCAAAGCAATACTTTAAAAATGCATAACAGTTAGAGAAACATTAGGAAAGTTATCTAATGTCAGAAAGCTGCGAGGGGTGGAGATGGTGGGAGTTCAGAATCAGAATTGCTTGCCTCCAAAGCTCAATTCTCAGCCTTGAGTTAACCTTGCCATAAGTAAGATGGTTTTATTTTTCAAAAACTTAACCTGTCTTTTTCCTCCTGGATTCTAACTACTGACTGAGTCCTGCATCTGTCCTTCAAAATGTCAAGACTGCAGAGGAGGGTATCGTCTCCGCCACCTCTTAAGAACATGAAGAATTTGATTAATTTCCAAGAAATTATCCACCTACTACTGAAATGCCCGGGGATGGAGCATCTGCTCTATACAGGGCACAAATAAGAAGCACTGCTCAGAGAATCTGAGTCTGAAGTTGTTGTGAATTACAGTGTCCAGTAGCCCGCAGCAAAGGGGGATTTCTGGTAATAAGACATTAATTTGTTCATTTATCTGTTTACTCACTGTTTATCAACTTCTTAGGAACTATAAATGTTTGATGTCTGATTGTCACTAATGTGCTCCTTAAGACATTTTTGGCTGCATGAAACAGAAGCCACGTTAAACTAAAGAAAATGGGAGAGTCTATGACAGAAGTACTGAGTGACTTTTATAGCATGCAAAGAGAGACACACATCTGAAACAGGCACAAAATGGAACGAGAGAAGGGATGTGGTGGTTTAAAGCAAATGCTCTGAAGACAGATTGAGTTTGAATCTTTGCTCTGACACAACTCTGATCTTGAACAGTTTACTTAACTCTGTGAGCTCACCTGAAAAAAATGGATATAATAGCAGCTTCCTCAAAGGTGATTCTTAGCAATAAGCAGTGATGCACACAAAGGACTTATCAAAGAGCCTGCTACTTACTAAGCACTCAGCAACTATTTGTTCTTTGAATTCTTCTTATTGTAGTATGTGACTGTAAGCTTGATTTCTTAACTTTCCAGTTTGTATGGTTAAGAATGACCACTCAGTCCTACTGATTTTATAGGTTTCTGCACTAGTCACAGGGAAGAAATTAACTTGACATTCTCTTAGTTCCAAAGTCAGATTTCTAAAGATGACCCTTGACTTGTTGGAATGGACATGCATTTCAGGACTAATAAACTAAATCTAAAGGTTTGTATAGTGAAAGCTACGGTTTCTGCAGTAGTCACATACGGATGTGGGAGCTGGACCATAAAGAAGGCTGAGCACTGAAGAACTGATGTTTTTGAACTGAAGTGTTGGAGAAGACTCTTGAGAGTCCCTTGGACTGCAAGGAGATCCAACCAGCCCATCCTAAAGGAGATCAGTCCTGGGTGTTCACTGGAAGGACTGATGCTGAAGCTGAAGCTCCAATACTTTGGCCACCTGATGCGAAGAGCTGACTCACTGGAAAAGACCCTGATGCTGGGAAAGATTGAAGGCAGGAGGAGAAGATTGAAGATCAGCAGAGGATAAGATGGTTGGATGGCATCACTGACTCGATGGACATGAGTTTGAGCAAACTCCAGGAGATGGGGAAGGACAGGGAAGCCTGGCGTGCTGTAGTCCATGGAGTTGCAAAGAGCCTGGACATGACAGAGTGACTGAACAACAAGAGTGGGCAGGGCTAACCACAGTTGCCAGGAATCCGGCGTGGTAACCAGGTGGATAGAGAAAAGGGGTCAGGTGGTGGACACTGGCCAGACAGCCTGGTATACGATATGTCAAAGAAATTCCCTTTAAATGTGTTACTTTTTGGTGGTATTCAGTAGGAAAAGGGAAAAACGAAGCAGACAAAAAAAACAAAAAAACAAAACAGTCTTTGTTTTATCTTGGTTGTTCAAAGAATATCTCTGTGAATTCTTATCTTTCTTCTTAAAAACAAAACAAAATAGTGTTCTTGGATTAAACATTTCATGAAGGAGACTGCAAATTTCCATGGAGATGATAGAGGAAATTATACACTTGTTCTTTTTCTTCTTCACAGCTCGTGCATTGTGAATGGACTTAGGTATTAGCCTCAGCTCTTTTTTCCACAGTGAACTAAAATGTTTTAACAAAATGTGCCATTTTATAAGCAGTAATAGACTTTTCTACATGCTAGTGTTAAAATCTTTTCATTGTAATAAAGTAAAGTTTTCTAAAAATCAGGCTACATTTGCTTGTCAAGTAAAATGCCTTATACTGTCTAAGCTTTGAATCTGGATAATTTTATTCAACTTTGTGGGTTTTTTTTTAAGGTTCTTCTAGTCTGGTTTCAGCTTCTGTTAATAATTAACTAGATTACAAGTATCTGTTACTTGCAATTATTTGGTTACAAGTAACAGCAAGTCCAATTTGAACTAGCTTAAACAATAAAGGGAATTTACCAGCTTATTTAACTGAAAAGTAGTAGTGCAAACTTCAGGTATAGATTGATCTAGTAGTTCACTCATAGCACTAGGGGCCTAGTTTCTTTTTGTTTCTCCATATTGTCCTTCCCATCTTCACTTTCTTTTGTCCCCCCTCTTTTTCTTTCATATTTCCTTAGCCATGACACACGGCATGTGGGATCTTAGTTCCCAGACCAGGGATTGAACCCATGACCCTTTGCATTGAAGCACAGAGTCTTAATCACTGGCCCGCCAGGGAAGGCTTTTCATTTAAAGATGTCCACAAAAGGCTGGAAGCAGGGATACGGCCCACACTTTTCTGTTTTAGCAGAGAGGAGAAAGAATTATTTTAGTAGCTTCTCCAGAAAAGAGAGGACACTTTCTTCTCAGAATTCCTCCAAAAAACCAGTCACTCCGGCTGGGAGAAGGAAGCACAGGTTGAACAGCCTGTCTTTAGATTCTTAGGAGAGTTCAATTTCAGCCAAACCTCATGACTGAGAAGTTTGTGGGTTTGTTTTTGTTTTTAAAGAGAGAAGGCTAGAAGGTATGTGGAGAAGGCAACCAAAATATGTTCTCTCCAAACTGCCTCTATTTCAAGGCATATTCATTTCATGGTCTTCCCCAGATTGCAGTGCAATACACCTTTTGGCAAGTTTTGGTGAGTGTGGTCAGATGTCTGGCTTTAGTTAGAAAGCAGTCATCCACCAACCTATTTTAGACTGCCTTAGAGATAAAGTGCTTCCCAGGTGGTGCTTGTAGTAAGGAATCCGCCTGCCAATGCAGGATATGCAGGAGACGTGGGTTCGATCCCTGGGTCGGCAAGATCCCCTGGAGGAGGAAATGGCAACCCACTCCAGTAGTCTTCCCTGGAGAATCTCATAAACAGAGGAGCCTGGTGGGCTACAGCTCATGGGGTTGCAAACAGTTCTACACGAATGAGCACACACACAAAGAGCCCGATTAAGAGGGTGGGCTCTAGCTTTTCCTATTGAAGACATCCATCAGAAAGATAAGATTAATCTTAATTCATTAAAGAACTATCTTTGTGTTTAATGAAATACTACGCAGACCTGTTTTTATAGTTTGAATGGAATCATGCTGAGACTCTTGATTTTGGATTTAAAACAGTTCCATCCAGACTTTCAAGCTATGTCCTCAGAATAGAACTACAAATTGTTTAGGCATTGGTGAACATTAGCCTCATTTCACTGTCCATCAATAGATAAGTTTATGGTGATGCCTGAATTACTTGAAATTATATATATTAGGAATGTCTGTAAAAAAAATGTTGAAGGGTGGGCAAAACATGTAATAGAGGCAAAAAAAAATCCATTTGGTTGAAATTCAGAGCCTGATTATTTAAATAATGTGCTTTATGGCCTTCACTGGTTCTCTTTGAACAAATAAAGTAAATTTGAATATCTGAAAGTGTGCAATTATCAGAGGAAAACACGGATATGTCAAGGTAATTATTCCCTTTATACTAATTATCCCTGGTGGCCTGAATACATGTAGGGATCTAACTTCTTTTCCTCTTCTTCATTTGTCTTATACAAGCTTTTGAGATATTCCTGGTGTTAAATGCTTCCCCAGTGCCCAGATAAGTCTATTATTATTTCTGGTGAGCCTGAATATTGATATAATTAAAGAAAACTATGAACTCTTATTAATTTAGCAAATTAACAAGAAGCATCATTTCACTTTGCTCCAAAATATCCCCAAAAGTTTTATCTCATTTTTCTCACATGAAAGGGCAAAAAAAAAAAAAAGTAAAAAAGACAGTTAGGAAAATAGTTCAGTTATTTTTTATGTGAAGCTACTTTTCAACATTTTGCTGTCATAGCTACCTTTGGCTGCCGTCCTTAAAACTCTCTATGATTTCTTATTCATTCAGATGAATGCATAGCTTTTCCTGAAAACTGTTCACATATTTTTTTTCTTTTTGTATTTTCTGTTTTTTAAAAATATGATAGTTAAAAAAATATGATAGTTAAGTATACCTGTGTAACAAAAACTGAATGTTTTTTAAAAAATTATTGTAGTTTTAAGGATGAAAAGACACAGTTTTTTAAATTATCCTGTCCTATTTTGTGTTTAATTTTATTCTGGAAGTGTTGCTGGATCACACAGGTGTAATGCAGACTGCAAACCCAGGTGAAGGCTGGCTTGTAGTTAGAGACTCTCAGGGGAACTTTTTCCCTGCTCACCCAGAGCTGTTTTCTTCTAATTCATCTCAGTACACAGGTTTATTTCTCCTTGCTCCTTGCACCGAAAGTACAGGCTGTTTGGGTCTCTACTTTATACACCTTCACCTGGTACACCAAATCAGCACCCCTCTACACCCCCGGCCCCATCCCCTCAGGAACTCACTCTGAACTGCTTTTATTGCCAAAAATCAGTGTCTATAGTCTCAGAAGAATGTTTCCCAGGAACCCTGCTTTTCTGTTCTTGGCCTCTGGAGAATCTGTCTTTCCATTCCAGTCCAGCAAAGCACTTAAACAGATGGTTTTTATATTTTTAATCCAGCTTTTTACTCGTTTCATTCAGCAGTGTTGTTTATTTAGTGTCTGCCCTGCTGAAATCAAAGTCCTGAATTGCTTTCTAAAATGGATTCTCAAAGACTTGTTTATAAATAATATAACTTTTGGATTTGTGAAGTTATACGTTTAGGAATACTTTCTAAATCTGTCTTAAATTTTCCTGTCTTTTAATTTGTTTTAAAAAACATTCTCAGGTGACCTCCATAATCAACCCAAACCAACATTGTTGAAGTTGGTTCTGTTTTTTTTTTTGTTTTTTTGTTTTTTTTTTTTTTTAATTTTTTTATTAGTTGGAGGCTAATTACTTCACAACATTTCAGTGGGTTTTGTCATACATTGATATGAATCAGCCATAGATTTACACTTATTCCCCATCCCGATCCCCCCTCCCATCTCCCTCTCCACCCGATTCCTCTGGGTCTTCCCAGTGCACCAGGCCGGGAGCACTTGTCTCATGCATCCCACCTGGGCTGGTGATCTGTTTCACCATAGATAGTATACATGCAGTTCTTTTGAAACATCCCACCCTCACCTTCTCCCACAGAGTTCAAAAGTCTGTTCTGTATTTCTGTGTCTCTTTTTCTGTTTTGCATATAGGGTTATCGTTACCATCTTTCTAAATTCCATATATATGTGTTAGTATGCTGTAATGTTCTTTATCTTTCTGGCTTACTTCACTCTGTATAAGGGGCTCCAGTTTCATCCATCTCATTAGGACTGGTTCAAATGAAGATTCCCATGCAATTTTCATCCAGCCTGGTGGGGAATTCTAAGGTGAGTATTGACCATCATGCATACTGCATTAGGCTCAAACAGCCTGGCCATTATACATAGGGTTGAATATTTGCTAGATTCTTAAAACCTCATGTTGGAGCAGACCATGCATCTTCTTACTTAAGTCAAATGCTAAGGCTTAGACTTTTCAGTGAGCACACTTACCCTACTACCCTACAAGAACTGTCTTGTATCATTTTTGCACATGGAGACACAGATGATGATTAAAGTTGGCATTTGAGGGGAAAAATGCTAAAAATAAATAAGTCAAAAGAAACATTTAAAGGGGGGGAATAGGTGTCCACAATTTCAATCATAATGACACAATTTCTAAATGATTTACTTCTGCTTATTCTTCCTTCTTCCCCAAATAAGCATTGAGTACCAGTTCTATCCATTTCTTACTCTGAGTGTTGAGAATGTCATGGAGAATAAAAGGAACAAAGCTCTGTCCTCAGGGATCTTATTTTCTGGTGTGGAGGGTAGATGTTGAACAGTTATAAGATGGATAAATTTGACTAAAATCTTAAGTCCTTACTGTGGCCTATGAGGCCTCATGGGGTCTGGTCCTTGTCTATCTTTTTACCTTATCTTCCTCCTTGCTTTTACCAAGGGCTTCCTTGGTGGCTCAGACGGTAAAGAATCCGCCTGCAATGCAGGAGACCTGGGTTCAATCCCTGGGTCAGGAAGATTCTCTGGAGAAGGGAATGGCAACCCACTCCAGTATTCTTGCCTGAAGAATCCCATGGACAGAGGAGCCTGGTGGGCTACAGTCCCTGGGGTTGCAAAGATTTGCACTTGGCCAAGCGACTCACATCCTCCTACTGGCACAGCCACGGTCAGTCTCACTTAGTCTTTGTATCTGCTGCTTCCTCTGCTCTTGTTCCACATCATCACTGGATGGATCTTTCTTATTATTTGGGCCTCAGCTCAACCATCAATGCCTGGAGAAGACTTCCTTGACCACACTGTCTCTTTGCCCATTTTTAGGTATTTATTGCTTTTTTTTTTTTTTAATATGGCTGCACTGGGTCTTAGTTGTGGCATCAAGATCTTTCAGTGTGGTGCAGAGGCTTCTCCCTAGTTATGGCACACAGGCTCTAGAGCATGCACGTCCAGTGGTTGCAGTGCAAGGGCTCTCTAGTTGTGGAGCTTGGGTTTAGGGGCCCCGTGGCATGTGGGATCTTAGTTCCCAGACCAGGGATTGAACCTGTGTCCCATGCATTGGAAGGTGGATTCTAAATCACTGGACCATCAGGGTAGTCCCTGGGTATTCATTGTTATACAAAGCTAGTTTCTTTGTTTATAAAACTTCTTGAGAATAGAGGCTCTGCCCATTTGATTCATGCTTGTATCCCCAATACCTAAAAAAACGCCTGACACAAGTAGGCACACACTACATTCTTTTTTTTTTTTTTTTTTTACACAATACATTCTTAATGAATGAAGGAAAGAATGAATGACTGTGTGACAGGTAAGTGCTATAAACTGCAAGAATTCTTAAAAGTGTCAACTACCTAATTAGAGATCGGGTACATACAGGACATATGTACGTATGATCTTTTTCTTCAAGTCAACTATAAATTCCTCCAAGGCAGAGAATCTTACATTCTCTTAATCTTATTAGCACAGTGTTTTAAATTCTGAAGGTACTTACTGAAGCTATTCAACTTCAGATTCTGGACAGAATCGGAACTTTTGAACCCTTCCATGGTTGTGCTTATCATTTTGTTGTTGAGTTGCTAAGTAATGTCCGAATCTGCGACCCCAGGATTGCAGTACGTGAGGCTTTCCTGTCCTTCACTATCTCCCGGACTTTGCCTAAAGTCATGTCCATTGATTTGGTGATGCCATCATACTTTATGCCAAATTTTCAGTTGTATATCTGTGTCCTTTGTCAATGAACCTTTTGAATCTTACTCCACTGTGTATCACACAGTAGAGTGAATGAATAAATGAATGCCTTCTAAGACTTCCTTTTTCTAGTAATGGGCAAATGCCTTCCAAGACTTCCTTTTCCTAGCTTCTCTGCCGAGGAAGTCAGCCATCATTATACCATGTAAATAGAGTGCAGTAGCTAGGAGATGCTTAGTAAAGTTATTGAGAGAATAAATTCTGCAGCCTGGTGTGGCATAGAGAATAAGTACAATGCATCTACAGTGAATGGCTCATGATGCTATATTTCAGTGACAGGGGAGGAACTCTGGGCTCTAGTTTGGCTTGACAGCAGAGCTGTCACGTGACTCCAAATATTCTTATGCCTCTCTGCTTCTCAGTTTTCCCATCTGTGAAATTATGTGGCTGAGAGCTGATATGTGTAGATCATGTGGGTTCCAATCTTGGTTCCACCATTACTGGCACCTATAAGCCTTGGGCAATTGTAACTAGTCTGATTTCCAGGGTTCTCATTTCTAAAGGGAGAAATAATAGTCCTCACCTTCTAAGGTTGTTGCCAGGAATAGAGTGCAAAATGTAAGGGGATGCCAAACACTCAGCAGTCAAGATAAATAATGGTTTAATACTGTATTTTAAAAACCAAAAGTAATGCAAAAATTTATCATGAACATTTTCAATAAGGATATTATCAGTAATAGTGCTGTTTTGGAGTCTGAGGCAAAAAGAAAAAGGATTAAATGAGACCCTGCTTGTAAGGTATTTAGCACAAAGCCTTCTACTATAGTCAGTACACAATAGATGTAAACCAGTATTACTAAATAATCTCCAAGGTTTCCTCTAGTTATAAAATTGCTTAGCTACCAATTCTCCTCACAGTTTGGAGTCTTTTTAAAAAATGGCAACTACACTGAATTAATTTTATGCAAAAATAATGTAGGGTTGACATAATGCTTACCATACTTCTATAAAAATGTAGAATTAGTATTGGAGAAAAATACAATAAACCACACTTCTTAACTTCTATGTGCACTTAGGATACAGTTAAACATGTTGAACTGTGAAAATAATTTCAGAACAAAGGTAAGTCTATATGCAGAATCACAGTCCAACTAAGCAAAAACAGCCCCCAATTGCTCATGATCACATAAGTATCCATCCACCTACTCTAGAAATTCATATTTTTTATAATTTTATGTATTTTTATTTATTTATTTATTTTTCATGATCAATGTGGCTGATTTATTTCAATTTACTATCATGCTTCATAGTCTGTCACTTTTTTTTTTCATTTATTTTTATTAGTTGGAGGCTGATTACTTTACAATATTGTAGTGGTTTTTGTCATACATTGACATGAATCAGCCATGGAGTTACATGTATTCCCCATCCTGAACCCCCCTCCCACCTCCCTCTCCACCCGATTCCTCTGGGTCTTCCCAGTGCACCAGCCCTGAGCACTTGTCTCATGCATCCAGCCTGGGCTGGTGATCTGTTTCACCCTAGATAATATACATGTTTCAATGCTGTTCTCTTGAAACATTCCACCCTCGCCTTCTCCCACAGAGTCCAAAATTCTGTTCTGTACATCTGTGTCTCTTTTTCTGTCTTGCATATAGGGTTATCGTTACCATCTTTCTAAATTCCACATATACGTGTTAGTATACTGCATTGGTCTTTATCTTTCTGGCTTACTTCACTCTGTATAATGGGCTCCAGTTTCATCCATCTCATTAGAACTGATTCAAATGAATTCTTTTTAACCGCTGAGTAATATTCCATGGTGTATATGTACCACAGCTTCCTTATCCATTCGTCTGTTGATGGGCATCTAGGTTGCTTCCATGTCCTGGCTATTACAAATAGTGTTGCGATGAACACTGGGGTGCACGTGTCTCTTTCAGATCTGGTTTCCTCAGTGTGTAGGCCCAGAAGTGGGACTGCTGGGTCATATGGCAGTTCTAATTCCAGTTTTTTAAGAAATCTCCACACTGTTCTCCATAGCGGCTGTACTAGTTTGCATTCCCACCAACAGTGTAAGAGGGTTCCCTTTTCTCCACACCCTCTCCAGCATTTATCGCTTGTAGACTTTTGGATAGCAGCCATCCTGACTGGCGTGTATGTATTTTTATTTATTTATTTTTGGCTGTACTGGGTCTTCATTGCTGCATGGGCTTCTCTCTACTTGTGGAGAGCAGGGACTGGGGCTTCTCGTCGCGGTGGCTCCTCTTGTTGCAGAGCGTGGGCTCTAGGCACACAGGCTTCTTTAGTTGCAGCTCCCGGGCTCTAGAGCCCAAGGTTGTAGTGCACAGGCTTAGTTGCCCTGCAGCATGTGGGATCTTCCCGGATCAGGGTTCGAATCTGAGTCTCTTCCATTGGCAGGCGGATTCTTTACCACTGAGCCACCAGAGAAGCCCAGAAATTCATATTGAAGGCCTGCTGTGTTACACTGATTTTATCCTGATTTTATCAGGACCTACACTGATCTAGAAGCTGGACACACGAAGCTAAAAAGAGGTGTAAAAAAAAAAAAAAGAGGTGTAGATCCTGCTCTTGTTACACTCTGATGGGGAGAGACGACTTGCCTGAGAAGACAGGGAGTTTGTATCACATGTCAAGTCTGTATCTTGGGGAAAATGCAACTTAACAGTGCAAAGATTTATAATGGGAAATTATTTCCATAAGAAGTACTGTAAAAAATCTAGATACATGCTCAGAGCCTTACCACTCAACACTTTTTTATCCATTAACACTGACCTAAAACACATTTTAAAAACACTTAAAAGCCATTATGTAAATACTGAAGGAATAATAGAAAGCCATGTGCAATCATTTGCACCTTAAAATGTTGAGCTTTGGCTTGGTGGAGGAATTTTAGGGGTACAGTTAGATGTTGCACAAAATACCATGGACATAAGAAGTATATCCTTCATTGTGAGGAGTGATGAGGGGAGAGGAGCATGAGAGTAAGGGTTGCCCAGAGCCACTTCTTCTACCTCGACATCAACTTCGCATCTGTGCTGGGGAGGGGAGATGCACATGGGGTGAGAAGGAGCAAGTTTAGTGAAGGGCCAACAGAAGGTCTGTTCTCCGTTACATCCTTCTTACAGAAAATGAAGAAGGAATAAAGCATCTACTGCCTTGTATCCCCAGTTTTAGAGCCGTGTGTTAGAAATCTTCCAGAGTTTGTGATGAGATGGGGTGGTGGGGGTGGGAAGAAACATATGGGATAAAGTCTGAGAAATCTAGAGAGCTGAGGCTCACTCTTAGCTGTTTCCATTATATACAGTCAATCTATCAGGAGAACTGTCTTCCTGGTGTATCAAATTCTCCTTTTTATTTCACAGTCACAAAAGCTAATATGACCAGAGACAAACAGAGAGGTGCCTACTGAGCCTATTGTTCATCTCCTCCTGGTTTCGGAAGCTGAGTTTAAACACTCTAATTTCTGTGCTTGAGAATCTGACATGAGTGACCCCTTGTGTTCTGGTGCCTGTAATTGATTTTACATTATGCTAGCTGAAATAGTATGATCTAAGCATGTGGTTGATTAGTTTAAGCTACACCCTAGGGGCAGTCAGTCTCTGATTGGGAATGTGTTCCAGAGTTGGCCAGTTTGCATTTCTTCATAAGACTGCACTCCAGATGAATTTAATCACAAGTGCTTTAACTATATTTATCCTTGACCAATACCAAAGGTCTCATTAATTAGTATAACAATGTTAGAAGTGGGTCTTCACGAGTAAAATGACTGGTGCTCAAGATTTGTAGATTGGCTAAAATATTTTAGAGACATTTCTCAATCTTACATGAAGAAGACTTACAACTCTAGTGAGTCTTTTATCCTTCAACTTTCAAAATGATGCCTGTGGTTTGACTCTAATATGGTCCTATCTCCATTCACTGAGTGAGATGATTCTGTTTGCCTGATGATTCTAGGAAGCTTACTGAATCTTTCCTCAAGAACGTGTGTTTATCTCAAGAGAATTTGTCATGCAAAGAATGATTGGAACACATTAAAGAACAGGGAGCAGGGATGTTATCAAGCATAGAGATTATTTGACTGTTTTGTGCCTCTTTGCTGATAAATACTTATCTAATAAATGTCTGTGGGATTGAACTTAGTACTGGATATACCTTTATTGCAGCAAGGTTTGGGGGAGGCAGTTTATACTTACCTGCCTCTAACTATTAAAAGACATACTGAAGCAACCTAAATGTCCACTGACAGATAAACAGATAAAGAAGATGTGGTATATATACAATATAATATTACTCAGCCATAAAAAGGAAGGAAATTGGGTCACTTGTAGTGATATGGATAGACCTAGAATCTATCATACAGAGTGAAGTCAGAAAGAGAAAAACAGACACTGTATATTAATGCATATGTAAGGAATATAGAAAGATGAGCCTGTTTGTGGGGCAGCAGTAGAGATATAGATGTAGAGAATGGACACGTGGACACAGTGGGGGAATGAGAGGGTAAATTGGGGGAGTAGGGTTGACATATATACATTACTATGTGTAAAACAGATATCTAGTGGGAACCTGTTATATAGCAAAGGGAGCTCAGCTCGAAGCTCCGCGAAGACCTAGAAGAGTGTGATAGCAGAGGTAGGGAGGTACAAGAAAGAGGAAATATGTATATCTACATAGCTGACCCACTTCGCTGTACAGCAGAAACAAACACAGCAGTGTAGAGCAACTATACTCCAACCAAAAAACTACTTACTGAACAACTATTATGTCCCTTCCTGGAACTTACATTCTATTAAATAAACCTAGTAGTTTGTACTTAAGCAAATTGGCCTGAGTAAGTTCACATTGGTACTATATCCTCCCAAGCCAGAGGTAGACACATCCAGGTGGAGACTTTGTTTAGACACCAATGGTTATAAAATCCACCCTCTGTTTCTTCTCTTCCTGGATTTTATCAGTAGAATAATTTCCATGAGACAAATACAAGAATGTCCTGGGAGTTTGAGAGAGCATTCATATCTTAAAGCTTTGAGGCTTTTCCCAAATACCTCTCTGGAAGACCCTGCCTTCGCACTTGTGTTCTGATCACTTGCCTTCCCTCTCTCTTAGTGAGAGCTGCTACTCAATAATGCAACTTTGTAATGCAGTGATAGCAAAATACCTTACTTACATGTAAGTGAATAATGTGCTTCAAAAGGGACACAGGAAGGGTCAGTTCACAGAGCAGACTTTTCTAATTGCAGTTCAACAAAGTGAGTGACCTGAAAGAGATATAGAAAAATCACGGGTATTTCGAGGAGGGAGTTCTTGCCTTGAGCTGGGGATGATAGAGGATAGGCTTAAAGAAGTGGGTGGCATTTGAGCTGGTTCTTAAAGAGTTGCCAGGGTCTGGATTCACACTTAAATTTGTTCCATCTTATGAAGAATAATGGTAAGAGGTATGGAGTTAGAGTGAATTTTTCAAAAGGACCATTCAAGACAGTCACATATAAAATAGAGTGACTCCTCATTTCTCTATGGGGGGAAAATATGTTGTGAAAATCAAGGTAGTGGGGAGAGATATGGATGGGATACACACTTATTAAGGCTAGCAAATTTAAGATGAGGCTGACAAAGGAAATTAGGCAATGTGGAGGGAAAAGGCAATTAAAGTGTATGAACAGGACTTTTAGTTACATATTAGCATGTAGGGTATTTTTGAAAAAAATGGGATTTGCTAACAAGTAAGGAGGGGGTGAAATTAATAAAGCTTTGGTAAGTGTCTAAGGCATTAAACCCCCTTTTTTCTGTTCATATCTAATAAGACTAATCAAAAAGAAAAATTGGTAAAATTAAGAAAAATTGCACAAGGAGTACACAATAATGAGACTCTTTTACTTACTTTATGTACAAGTGTAAATTGGAAAAAAAAAAAACTTTTACATAGAGAAATTTGGCAATGTGTCAATCAGATTATGACACAGTAACCAACAGTCGAAATGACGGTGGTTTGAAACAACACATTTACCTCTCAATGATTCTGGGTGTTCTTGGTGAGTCAGCTGAGGCTCTGTCCCACACTGTCCTCACTACAGGACTCAGGCTGGTGAAGCAGCCACTATCTGGAACATTGCTGGTCACTGTGGCAGAAGATAAAGAATGGCTGCAAGGCTTCAAACTGGCAATAGAATGGTGATGACACATGTCCCTTGCACTCACAGTTTACTGATCAAGTCACATAGCCTTTCTACTGGCTGAGGGACCAGGAGGTGCAGCCCCATGAGGCCTTGGAAGGCAGAAAGCTGGAAATACTCTGGGAGCGAAACAGATGACTGCCTTGGGTCATAACTATTAAAATTAAAAATGGACACAACAGTTCCATTTTTGAGATTCCACTGAGAAAACACTCCCACTGAAACTCAAACCTTTGTGTTCAAGAATGTTCCTTTCAGCACTGAGAGCCTAATTTGAAAGCCTAAATAACTGTCAATAGTGAAATGATTAAGCCAGTAATGGATGCACTGGTATTCTATAATGTATTAAAAAGTAGAAGATAGATGTCCCAGGGAACTTCCCTAGTGGTCCCAGTGGTTAAGAATCTACCTTGCAATACAGGGGACGCTGGGGTGATCCCTGGTCGGGAAACTAAGATCCCACGTGCTGCAGAGCAACTAAGCCCAAGTACCGAAAATACCGAGGCTGCCTGCTGCAACTAGAGAGTTCAGGCATTGCAAAGAATGGTCCCGCAAGCCCCGACTAAGACCTGATGGGGCCAAAATAGAGATAGATGTCCCAGATAAATTAACTGACAATTTTTTAAACACACACACAGAATGATGCCATCTGCATTAAAAATCAGATGCTATGTTGAAAAATTATGACCACATTTGCAGAGGAATGATAACGTAAGGCTGTAACTATCAAGAATACTAACGTAGCTACTGTTTCCTGAGCATTCCCTGCAGTCAGGCACTGTACTATGGGTTAAACTGCACAAGTATGATTCAGATCTGTGGTAATAGGAATCATCACTCCTATTTTACAAATGGAGACCTTAAGATTCAGAGAAGTTAAGTGACTTGTCTGAGTTCACAAAGATAAGGAGTTATCCTGCTAAAGCCCCAGTTTGTCTGAGAATAATGGCTGCCTCTGGGGTTGGGAGTTACTGGTGGGACAGAGAAGGGAAAATTTTTACATTCTATTTTATGAAGGTGAGCGCTTCCCTGGTGCCTCTGATGGTAAAGAATCTGCCTGCAATGCAGGAGACCCAGATTTAATCCCTATGTCCGGAAGATCCCCTGGAGAAGGGAATAGCAACCTATGCCACTATTCTTGCCTAGAGAATTCCATGGACCTGGTGGGCTACAGGCCATGGGGTCACAAAGAGTTGGACATGACTGAGCAACTAATACTTTCATGAAGTTTAATGAGCTTGCATTTGTTTTTCTTACAACAAGCTGGTATTCCTTTTGCAAAAATAATTTTAAAATATACCTTTTGGAAAGAAAAACACAAAGTGATTTAAACAAAGGGAAAAAAATTGAAAACTGTGTAGACACGATGGTGATTGCTGTATATATGTAAGTAGAAGTTGAGGACTGTTGGGGGAAAAAATCTACAAATGTACCAAACACCTATCCAAGCATTTGAGTCACAGTGCAAGTGGGAGGGTAATCTCATGTCAAGCTGACTGAATGTTTAAAATGAAGGCAGGGTGAGGAGCCTGGTGAGAGACGCTGTGGGTAGGGGTCTCTCAGTGAGGCAGGGAGGACTGGAGAGTGGACTTGAAGTTTCTGACAGCCTCCTGGAGAAAACTGTGAAGGCCATCTTGACAATTCTGCAAACACAGAGGACGATGGATTTCTGAAAACGAGCAGCAGGTTTCACAGGAAATAACTCATGTTGGGCAGTTTGACAGCCCTTTAAAAATGGAATTATTAGGTTAGTGAATAAAAGAGCCATTATGATCCTTAGCATTTGGAGCTCAGCAGGACTGTCTTAAGAACCCCTCCCATATAATTTTTTCAGATGGGCTCCTGCTGGGGACACAGGCATGGATTCAGAGACAGAAGATAGTTATTTACACACTCAAGGATGCAAAAGGTATATGTATAAGGATGCTCATCACAGCACTGCATGTAATAGGGAAAAATGGAAATGATCTAGATGTCACCAGCTGGGGATCTGGTCAAAGTATTTTGGAGTACCCATGGAATGGGCTATTGTTTAAATCAGCAGATGACAATCTATGGCCCATAGACCAAATCTGCCTCAGGAATTAAGAAAGATTTTTTTGTAGTTTTAAATGGTTAAAAAATTCAAAGAAGAAATATATCTCATGGCACGTGAAAATCATATGAAATTCAAATCACTATGTTCATTCATAAAGATTTTTTGGAACATAGCCAAGCCAATCCATCAATGTATTGTTGCTGACTGGCTTCAACCTTTCCATGACAGAGTTGAGTACAATATTAACAGTTCAGCAGGAACTGGGTAGCCCGAAAAGCTTAAAATATTTACGATCAAGCCCTTTAAAGAAAACGCTTACTGACTGCTGGTCTAGAATAGATCACTAAACAAGATTCTTACCAACAGCAGATTCATTTTAATCCCCTGTCCTTCCTAAACTGCCTGCTTTCTTTTCAATTGTGGGTTTTTTCCTAGTATTCTTTGACCTGGATTATCTATTTATTTAAATTCAGTTATTTTTATTTATTTTCAGTTGGAGGATAATTGTTTTACAGTATTGTGTTGGTTTCTGCCATATGTCAACATGAATCAGCCATAGGTATATATATGTCCCCTCCTTCTTGAACCCCTCTCTCACCCCCATGATCTGGTTTATTTCTTGCTTTGTTTTGTGTTTTCATTTGTTTCTTCTATCTCTGTCTTAATAGCTGCTGCAGACTATTCATATTCCAAAAGCAAAAAAAAAAAATTTGTTTGTATTAGCCCAGTAATACCTAATCGTTACATAAGAAAAAATTCAAGTGGTCTCACGTATATAAGATATTGATGTCAGTTTCAGCCACTGGAATGGAAACTCCCCTACAACAGTGACCATATTCTGCAGGAAGTACAGGGCCTGGCACATAACAAGGCCTCAATAAAGACTTTTGAATGAATTACTGTATGAATGAATGAATGATAGTTTCACATGTATATACATGAGATCACATGCAGCATATTGTCTTCAGCCTGCTTTCTTTCTATGTGATGGTACGTGGGAGATTACACTGGATGTGCAACGAGAGGGCATATTTTCCTTTCTTCTTGTCAGCAGAGTACACACTCCTCTTCATGGGAGCCAAAGCCCTTGTAGTAACTTGCCTCTGCATGGCTCAGAGGAAGCCTCAGGCAGGCAGAGTGGATCACAGTCATGAAGCATTTAGCTCATCTGCTTTGGGGGTGCCACACAGGCAGGGACCCAGGAGAACTGTCATGGGGCGTTTCCTGGGCCCCCTAACTTAGTAGAGTAAGTGAATTTTTGTGCCATGAGCAGAAATCTTGTTGCTCTCCTCCCTGCCCATCTTCCCTTTCTTGTTTTTATTTTCTGACCTGCTACTCTGCCCTTCCTTTCGGTCCCTTACTTTCTCCTAAGATGCTGGGCATGTAGGTGAGTTGTGTACGTGTGTGTGCTCAGTCACTCAGTCGTGTCCAATTCTTTGGCACTCCATGGACTGTAGCCCACCAGGCTCCTCTGTCCATAGATTTTCCAGGCAAGAATACTGAAGTGGGTTGCTACTTCCTACTCCAGGGACTCCTCCTGACCCAGCGAAGAGTCCATGTCTCCTACATTGACAGGCAGAATCTTTACCACTGCACCACCTGCGAAGCCCCTGTATGTGAATTAGTAACATGCATTTCAATCAAGTGGGACTGTGCACTGTGTCTTTCTAGACTTAGACTGGGGCTTCTCTCATAGCTCAGTTGGTGAAGAATCCACCTTCAATGTAGGAGACCCTGGTTCGATTCCTGGGTTGGGAAGATTCCCTGGAGAAGGGATAGGCTACCCACTCTAGTATTCTTGGATTTCTCTTATGGCTCAACTGGTAAAGAATCCGCCTACAATGTGGGAGACCTGGGTTCGATCCCTGGATTAGGAAAATCCCCTGGAGAAGGGAAAGGCTACTCACTCCAGTATTCTGGCCTGGAGAATTCCATGGACTGTATAGTCCATGGGGTTGTAAAGAGTCCAATACGACAAAGCAACTCTCACTTTCAATTTCAGACTTAGATTTATGGGTTATACTGGACAAGTTTGATTTGTTGTCCCTATATTTCATAGATAAGCAAACTGAGACCCAGAGAAGCGGAATAACTTGCCCGAGTGGGAAGCCTGGCTGCCACAGCGGTGCTCTAATCACTTTGCTATGCGGCCTCTCCAGCACCCACATCTGCCTCGCACTCCAGCGCTGTTCCCTGCTAAACTGACAGACCTTTATTGACTTTGGTATCTCCAGCGCTGGGTATAGAACCTGTGCCCAGAAACAGACACTCTGTAGGCCAGGTAAAAAGACAGTATAGAAACAAAATTTATGATGCTTACCCAGTATTCCATGTGCAGCTATCTCATAAGCTTTTTCAGACAATGCTCAGGTGAGATGGGGTGTACTGAGTCCGAACATTTTTTGGTGGCCACTTAACAATATGGAGCAAAATGTTCTTAC
The DNA here is from genome assembly GCF_019320065.1 of Cervus canadensis. Lineage (NCBI taxonomy): Eukaryota > Metazoa > Chordata > Mammalia > Artiodactyla > Cervidae > Cervus > Cervus canadensis. The sequence goes on along the minus strand of NC_057407.1, from coordinate 20,412,720 downwards.
TATTGGGCAAAAGCAATTTTACTTCTAGGAATTTGTCTTAAGGAAATAATCACACGTGTGTGCGTGCTAAGTCACTTCAGTCATGTTCGACTCTTTGTGACACTATGGACTGAATAGCCTACCAGGCTCCTCTGTCCATGGGGTTCTCCAGGTAAGAACACTGGAGTGGGTCGCCATGCCCTCTTCCAGGGGATCCTCCCAACCCGGGGATTGAACTCGTATCTCTTATGTGTCCTACATTGGCAGACGGGTTCTTTACCACTAGTGCCACCTGAGAAGCCTGAAATAATGACACATGTGTATGTAAAAAATGTATATTTAATGATATTCTTGCACTAATATACATAATTGTGAAAAACAGCAATAAAAAACTGGTTAATTCCAAACTCGCTAACTGTCCCTTACCCCCATTCTTTCCCTAGCAATGGCAACCATAAATTCCTTCTCTAAGACTGTTAATTAGCTTTTGTTTTGTAAGTTCATTTGTATCATTTCTTTCTGGAGTCTGCATATAAGTGTTGTCATGCAATATTTCTCCTTTTCTGTATGTCTTGAAGTGAAAGTGAAGTCGCTCAGTCGTGTCCGACTCTTTGCGACCCCGTGGACTGTAGCCCACCAGGCTCCTCCGTCCATGGGATTCTCCAGGCAAGAATACTGGAGTGGGTTGCATTTCCTTCTCCAGGGGATCTTCCTGACCCAGGGATCGAACCCAGGTCTCCCACACTGCGGCAGATGCTTTAACCTCTGAGCCACCAGGGAATATATCTGTATGCCTTACTTCACTCAATATAACAATCTCTAGGTTCATCCACGGAATGGACATTACACATTGCTATATTTAAAATGGATAATCAACAAGGACCTACTGTACAGTACATTACAATCTGCTCAAGGTTATGTGGCTGCCTGGATTGCAAGGGAGTTTGGGGGAGGATGGCTATATATGTATGCATGGCTGAGTCCCTTCACTGTTGACCTAAATCTATCACAGCAGTCTTTATCGGCTATACCCAAATACAAAATAAAAAGTTAAAAAATTTAAAAGAAAAATAATGGTTAATTATGCTACATTGATTATGTAGAGGTTATGATACATTTCTATGAGGGAACATTATGCACCCAGAAAAACTCCATACTTAGTGGAGAGAAGATAGGAATGTTACTCCAGAAGTTTATACAGAAAGCTTCAACTGAGTTTGTAATAATTAATTTCTTAAGCTGGGGAGTGGGTATAGGGTGCTCATGGCATTGTTCCTTATGCCTCTTCAAATATCTGAGATGTTGAATAATTAGCTGAAAAAATAAAATTTAAAAGTAGCATTTAGAATTTTTAATGATGTGGAATAATGATCATAAAATGTTATGTTTAAACAAACAGGTTGTAATAAATAATGCTAACATAATCATAGCTTTCTAAACCAGTGTGTAAGTCTGGTTATAAAAGAAATGCACTACCCAGTATATAAAATAGACAGCTAGTGGGAAGCTGCTCTATAGCAGAGAGAGCTCATCTCAGCGCTCCATGGTGACCTACAGGGGAGGGATGGAGGGAGGCAAAGGAGGAGGGGATATATGTACACATACGGGTGATTCACACGGTTGTATAGCTGAAACTAATACAACATCGTAAAGTAATTATACCCCAATTTAAAAAAAAAAAAAGAAATGCACTAAAGTTTTAATTGTGTTTATCTTTGGGCAGTGCGATTATAGGGAATTTCTGTTTCTACAATTAAACAGCATTCTTTTTGTAAAAGAAATGAAAGCAATACTTTTAAATTTGTGAGCTCTAATTTATGGCTATTTTCTACTTTATGTCTAGCTTCCTGAGCAACAAACTCCAGCATGATTTCTAATTTGTCTTTTTCTTTGTATTCCCAGTCCAGTTTTTGCCAGATTTTACTATTTTTTCTTTCACATTTCCCCAATCTTTTCTTCGTCTGTAGTCGTTCTCCACAAGGTTTTAGATTTTATTTTTGTTATGTATGTAAAGCAGATGCTCTTTGGGCCAAGTAAACTATTGTCCAGAGGTATGGAAATCCCCTGTGTTTTCTTTTTCTTTTCTTTTTTCTTTTTAATATTTATCTATTTATTTGACTGAGCTGAGTCTTAGTTGCAGGTGTGGGATCTTTGATCTTTGTTTTGCGGCATGCAGGCTCTCTTAGTTGCGGCAGGTGGGATCTAGTTCCCTGATCAGGGATTGAACCCGGGTACCCCTGCATTGGGACTGAGGAGTCTTAGCCATTGGATCATAAGGAAAGTCCGCTTGTGTTTTCATTAAAGCATTCTGAGCTTCACTTTTAAGTTTCTTCACAGAAATCACAGGATATGGCAATAAATTACTTGTGAGGGGTCAAGAATGGTGATGAGCTGCAAACTGACTTTATAACTTCATACTAGAGAGGCATGTTGGACTACTCACTAGTTCATCTCATCACATCAGAAAAGCCATTAAATATCAAAGATCTAGTGTCCCTCCCTGGGGTGTGAATGCATTAAGAAGTGGAATGTGCACATTAGGATAGATACAAGGAGGTGACCCTGACCTGTGTTCTCTGAGTCTTCTCTCTGTGACTCACTCTGATGGAGACTTTGCCTGAGGTATTGGGTGGCCATGATGGGTTTAATGACCTTGGCCTCATAGGAAGCTGTTCTAGCTTCTTACAGAAAAACACAACCAGAAGAAAGGCATCAGGTGATGAGGAGGCCAGTCATTCACACAAAATGAAATGCTTTCGTTTAGAGAGAGAAACAGCAGAAGTCAAGTTCATTTGGAATGTTTCAGCATATGTTCTGAATTTGAAAACATTGTGCAGAAGGAAGGCAAGGAAACAAGATTTTGCTGAAGAGCTTAGGAAATGTGTGGGAAAGTGTTTGTAGCAGGAGAATTCAATTATAAGAGCTTCCTGTCCTTCCCTTATGCCTATACCACTTTTCCCCCTAGACCAGAAAGAGTAGTTCAGAAAGATCCAGATGGATAGAAGAACAATTTCATCAAATAGTCTTTATTGGGGAGGGGGTCAATATATTGCTTCTCACGTGAATTACTCAAGATTTTTGTAGTTGCAAGTGACACAGACCCATTTAAAAAATAACTTAAGCAAAATTAAACAGGAATTTGGTGGCTGGTGTAGTTGAAAACGCCAGGTGGTAGAGCTACCTCAGTCATGGCTGGATTCAATGATTCGTACAATGATATCAGGAATATGTCTTTCTCAGTCTCCTGGTTCTGCTTTTCTCTGAGTTGATTTGATTCTGAAATTGGCTCTCCCTTCCTGATGGCAAAAATGGCCTGGGTCTAACTAGCTTAATGAACTCAGCTGAAAGCACCATCTTCCCAAAGGCTCTAGCCCAAGAGGGTCACTGGTCTGTCTTGTGCAATACTGTCTATCTTGAATCAGTCACTTTGGCCAGGGAAGTTGAATGCCCTGACTAGCCAGGCCTAGGTTCTATTCCCATTCTTGGAAATAATAAGGTGGTGTTACCTTCACTGAACAAACACAGACTATGATGGGCAAACGGTGGTCTCCCAGAAGCATATGTGGATGTCACTGTCAGAGAAGGGGAAAAATAAAGATGGTGGCCAGTCAAAAACCTCAGAGGGGACTTTCTTGGTGGTCCAGTGGCTAAGATTCTGTGCTCCCAAAGCAGGGGGCTGGGGTTTGATCCCTGAACAGAAAACTAGATCCCGCATGCCAGAACTATGGGGTTTTCAAGCCACAACTAAAGATCCCACATGCCACAATGAAGATTGAAGATCTCCAGTGCTGCAACTAAGGCCTGGCACTACCAAATAAATAATTACATCCCACCCCGCCCCTTGCTCAAACCTCAGAGGTCCACAACCCACCAGAAGCTCATTCTTCTGAAGAGCAAGATAACTGCGGTCTCCGGAACTAGTTTGTTAACAACAGTACATAACACAAAAGTAAAGAAGATCGCCTTAGCTGGGGGAAACGAGGGTCACAGTCCTTATTCTTTTCTGCTACAATTTGTTCTGCAACGACTAACTCTTTAGCCAAAAATCTGTGACCATGTGCTCATTACCATAGAAACTTCCTTTGAGGGAACAATTAGCATCTATTGTTATCATTGGAATGTCATCATTTCATGAGGAGTTGCTAATAACATGACTCTTTTGGTTTTCCATGCTTTCCTATAGATCTTCACATTGCAGTCAGTTCCTAGAGGTCATGGCCTACATCAACACACCACCAGCTAGCTAATTAGTGGGTTGTCAGATGTCCACTTGGTTTCTGTACTTTTAGCATAATAGCAGCTCCTGATGTGCACAAACAGAGAAAAGCTAGTAAGAGTAATTGTGAGTTTGTCAGCCTAAGAACAGCATGTTGGAGTTCTTATTTAAGAGTGAACACGGCAAAAGAAAAAAAAAAAGGATCCTTACTATATACAAAGACAACAACAACAAAAAAAGATTAAAATATTGTGAAGTTGGGTATCCTTTTATTTTTGAAAAGATTTGACAAGTTTACTCATGTGGGAATGATGGCTAGAGATAGCCAGAACTGATTACACACCCTTTTCCAAAATGACCAAGTAGAGAAGTACTAAAAATGAAAGGCCATATTTCTCAAAGGCTGGCCTTTGGATCTCTTTCCAGAGTTATCATGGAATATGCAGACCCCTGGGCTTCCCGGTGGCTCAAATGGTAAAGAGTCTGCATCCAATGCAGGAGACCTGGGTTCGATCCCTGGGTTGGAAAAATCCTCTGGAGAAAGAAACAGCAATCTACTCCAGTATTCTTGCCTGGAAAAGCCCATGGACAGAGGGGCCTGGAGGGCTGCAGTCCATGGGGTTGCAAAGAGTTGGACAAGACTGAATGACTAACACACACATGTCAATGCATCTAACATTGCTCAAAATAGAACAGGGCAAGAGTCACCATCAAGCCTCTTTCAGACATTCATGGACTAGAAAATTACTGAAGACTGCAAGTCTATTCTCCAAAAAACGACTTGCTATAGGGACACAGCAAGCTGAGTACTACTGTGGACCAAAATAGAGATGAACCTACCCCCCTTTCCTGCATTTTGCCCTTTGAAGCTCAATACAAGACTCAAACCCCCCTTTTAGTGCAAATGCCACTCTATGAGTCTTGTCCCTTTCTTCTCCTGGAAAGTGAATAAAAACTCTCTTTTCTCCTCTTGCTAATATTTCTATGAATTCTTTCACAACCTGCATTGTGAAAGTTGTGATACTAACAGAGTATCACTTTAGTTGCAAGAATCAGAAACTGATTGGGTAACTTGAGCAGGAAATATTTGTTGAAAAGATATTTGGGCAAGTAGGATGTGGGACAAGTTAGGTTCAAGGAAACTCTTGGATGGAACAGGACATCTTTGTTGAGCTGCAACATTTCCATTTTTTTTCTTCCCTGAAAATTCAAAGTCTTGCGAGAGACCACATGATTGGCTAACCTTAGTGTACCTGAAAATTCCTTAGCAAAACCAACCGATGGGAAAAGGGGTTTGGCTTCTATGAGAGTGAGTGCCTGGATTTACCCTCCCACTGGGATCAAGCCCAGCATAGAAGTAATTCTCTCAAATAAAATTGGGTTGATTTTAGGTTAGGAAATGGATAATGGCAGCTACAAAGTAACAATTGCCTCTCTATTTAGGTAGGATGCTGTTGAAAATACTGATGCTGGGTTCAAAACCTGTCTTATGGAATGAGAATCTCAGAATGTGAAGCCCTGGCATTTTTGTTTTTAACAAGCTCCCCAGGTGAGATACGTATATCAAAAGTGGAGAATCACTGAACATTGTGGGCAGGGGTACACAGAGCGGAAAAAACTACAGCAATTTCTGAAATATAAGCTTGAATGAGTAGGCAGAAAAGATCGATGCAGCTAGTAACTGAAGTTCTAAATATGGATTTTCCCTTCCCTCCAGAATTTTTTAGAAAGCATGAAGGACCTATTCTTGGCAAACATTTAAGGATTGCAGAAATTCCTTGAATATTTGGCATGCAATGCCTGCAATCAATCCATGACACTACAGAATAAACTCATTGAGGGTTAGACTTGGAAGTGGGGGGTCATACTCATTTACTATTCACTTATGTTCACAACATCCATATTCAGTCACTGAAAAAGGTGGTTGAGTGGTTAGGCACTTGGGTTCTGAAATCAGTCAGAACTAGGTTCAAATTCTATTCAGTTACTAGGTTGATGATCATGAACAAGTCACTTAACATCTCTGTTTCACTCTCCTCATATGTCAAATAAGATTTGGAGTACCAACCTCGCATGGTTGTTTTGAGAAAGAAAATGAGATACTGAATGTGAAATTCTTAGTACAGTTCCTGCATGAGGTCTCTGCTAATTTAGTAGTAATTGTTATGATTCAATAACTAATGCTAGGTATTTATGGATTTCTTACAGGGATAACCAAGAGAAGACATCCAGAAGGAAAGAGGTGGTTACCTTTTGGTCTGTAAAGATCCTACCAGAATGGAATATGGAGAGCCTTCTCATTGGTCTCCCTGCTTCTTTTTTTCTCGTCATTGGACCCTTTAGACTCCTAGCCTCAGGTCAGTGAGCTTTTCCTAGCTCCAGTCTGGTGGTAATGCAAAACTCTTCCTGTGTGCTGAGGGAGCAAGCTTTCATATTCACCAAAGGGGAGCACCTCTAAGAAAGTCAGAGCTTTCTCTTTTTCACATTGACCTTTCCTCTAAAAAAAGCTACTCTTTTTACTCAATTTGAGCAAAGGCTATCCTACCAAAACCAATGAGGAGAGAAATGAAAAGGGCGAGGGGTAAGAAAATCATGTCAGAACTCAGACGCTGAAAGGTATTCCTCTACTTGGGCATTAAAGACTTTACTAGTCAGTTGTGATGGGAATCATTATCAGCTAATAAAAATAATACTGAAGAGAAAATTGGTGCTACATGTTGGAGGGGACGGGGAGCATGTAGAAGTCACATGCAGTGTTGGTGGGGATGTAAAATGGTACAATTTTGGGAAAGCAGTTTGGTAGTTTCTGAAAAAGGTAAACACAGTTATTATACGATTCAACCACCATACTCCTAGGTATTTGTCCAAGAGAAATGAATGCATATGTCCATACAAACACTTACAGGAACGTAAGTACAGGAATGTTTACCATGGATTTATTTACAACAGCTCATAATAAAAAACAACCCAAGTGTACCTTAACAGATGAATGGCTGAACAATTGCACTATAGTCACTTAATGAAATATTATTCAGCACTGGAAAGGAATGAGCTATGGACACACATACAGCGTGGAAGGATTTCAGAGTAACTATGTGTGTAAAAGAAGCCAACCAAAAAAAAAAAGCACATAGTGTATGGTTCCATTTGTATAAAATTCCCAAAAAAGAAAACTTATAGTGATAGAGAGTAGATCAGTGGTTGCCTGGGAATGGAGGTATAGGGAGGGGTAAAGAGGCATAAGAAAAATTCTGAAGACAATGAAAATATTTATGTCTGTTCTAGTGATGCTTTCAGAGGTGATACACATGTCAAAATGGATCAAGTTGTACACTTTAAAATATATGATTTTATGTCTTTCAATTATACTTCAGTAAATTAAGTTACTGTTTTTTAATAAAAAAGAATGTTGGATTAAAAATCAGAAGGCAAGGGTGCCAGTCCTGGCTCTTATATAAAGTCTGAGTGTATCCTTGGACAAGTCTCTTTTACTTCTATGTGTCTTCATTCTTTCATTTTTAAATTGGAAGTGATGGATTGGTTTATGTCCAGAGTCTCACCGATGGAAAGATCCTCATTGTTGAATGGCCCTGTGGCCAATAGATAAATCCATCAAGGTATCAGTTTTTCAATTGATCTTCTAACTTTGTGTTAATTTTTTAATCAATTTACTGAATTCTCAGATCTCAAACACAGCAGAACAATAGAATGAACGTTTTCAAGCTTTGAAAAAAAGATCAATATAAGTCTAAAGCCTTCATGTTAAGTCTGTTGTCAGTACCAGCAGATTTAAAAGAAATTTTCAGATGAAGAATGTAGGTTAACAATGATTCTTGAGGGTAGGAATCACAATAGAAATATGATCATGTTTCCTTAACACCAGCTTAATAGATGATAGAGTTTCAGGACCAGTTCACACACTGTCTTCCCTACAAAATCTTCCTGTTACTCTTCTATGTGACAAACATCTCTGCCCCGGAATCCAGAAGTACTTTGCCCCCATTCTTATTGTACTAGTATGATCTTGGGGAAATTACACATTTTCTCCATACTTCTCATCTATAAAATGGTATAATAGCATAACAACTATGAAGGTTAAAAGAAATATTGCACGCAAAATATTTTAGAGTAGTTCTTGGCACAATTAAATGTTAATTGCAGTTTTTCTAATTAATAATATCACTGTGTAATATAGTTATTTAAGTACATGTGTCATCTCCTTGAGGGAGCAGGAACTGCTTCAGATCCGTCTTTGTTTCTCCTGGGCTGAGCACACAGTAGGTGTTCAATGAGTGTGTTTTGGATGGAGGTACAAATGATGACTAACAGCCAATATGGGACTCAGGATGTTGATTTCTTCGTTGGACACACAGCTTCTGTATGAATCTTGCTGACTGACTGCAAAGGAAATGTCACCAACTGTCAGAGACACAGCAACACATTGCTCAAGCATATGTGCCGGGGAAGCCAGAAACTTGTTATTGTATGCATGAGAAATCCACAGCCAACACAGCCAAAGAAGTGCTCTTGGATTCTTCACTGGACTCCAACAATGTGTTTATGTATGTTTCTTCCTCTCATGAGTTGACAAGATCCTTAAGGTCATGGGGCAGGATTATAACCCTGGCTTGGTAGTTATTCCTCCCCCTGTGCCTCCTTGCTATTCTCCAAGGCTTTTTTCTTCCCACGGGCTTGACTCACTCACTTTGGAAGCTGCAGCAAAGACTTTAATACTCAGAGAAAGAGACTTATGGCTCAAAGATTTTAGGTGCATGTTTTCGGAGCGAGTTTCTCTACCCCCTAGAACTTGATAAACCTCTGGCTAGGGAGCAGGGGAAAGGAGAGGGAGGCTCCATTCAGCTAGAATCAGCTAGACCTGTAGCTGATTCTGTTCCAAGGTCACTTTGGGTGCTATGCAGAGGAAACTACCGACTACCAGTGGCCAGCTCATCTGCTGCTGTGTCCAGTTTGAAGTGACAGGAGTCTGTGTCTTGGAGACTCTGGCTAGTCCTGTTCACAAATGTCCACCAGTCTATTGCATAGAGGAAACCTCCATGTTCTGCTCTAGAAGTCCCTTCAAACACTCAAACAAGGGTGTGAGGCAGAGACTCCACTAAGAGCTGATGGTGGTACAGTAATAAAACCTCGATCAAGACAGGACAGCATAGAAACTGCTGGAACTTACCCTATGAGCCACGGCACCTATGGACAGCACCTTAATTTCCAGTAAGAATAAGAGTTCTAGAATCAGACTGCAGGAGTTCTAGTTCTATTTCTGTCCTAACCCCACCATTTTGCAGCTGTATGAACTTGGATACATTTCTCAACCCATCTTGTCAACTTTTCAGTGATAACTAATATTCTAGAGTTATAAGCAACAGAAACTGGCTCTAACTTACGTAAGAAGAGTTAATTATGATGATATCATGGATTTGAAGGCAGCATGCATAGGACATTAAGAAGAAGGAAGCCCAAATTATGTCTAAATCAAAGAAGTCTGGTTTGAATGCAGCCCCTTTCCATCTCACTCTCTCCCTGCCCAATATTCAGATTCCAGGGAGGGAGCACTTGCTTGGTTTAGAAGTCTGGGTTACATTTTGACACTTGGCTGGGGAGGATGGCGCCTTTGTCTAATGGTCCCAACTAGAGAATGTCTCTGGGAAGAATAATTTCTCAAGAGAAACAGTTGCTGTTAAGAACTGTGGATTCTAGGCAGTCTTCAAACAAACAAACAAAAAAATGCCCACTTATTAACTTAATGCCCATATATTAACTTACATGATTTGCAGAAACATTAAGATGAGGTAATGCATATAAAGCTCTTAGCACAGTGCTTGGAATGAGAGCATTCACTCAATAAACGTTAGCTGTTATCATCCACTGGAGTGTAGGCACCATGAGACCAGACATAGTGTCCCTGTGTGTCCACCACGGCTGGGCAATATTAATGAGTCACTGAATAGTTGATGAATGAGTGAATGAGTGACTGTCAGTAAGTAATCAATGTGTTTTACTGTATGTTTACAAAATTCATAGTATATCCAAAACCAGATGCAAAATGTGAAAAGTGGGATTTGCCATTTCTCTTGTTTTGTTCTAATGATCAGGAAATACTTAAGCTAAAAGGTCCATATCCTTGACACCTGAAGTGAATTCCACAATGAAAATTTGTGGATATTTTAACATCAGTGCTTCTAATTATCCCTGGAAGCATCTGTCTGGTCACTGTAGATGGTGATGTGGTGTGTTGATTTAGTGACCTCTAGGTGAGAGCTTCCCAGGTGTCACTAGTGGTAAAGAACCTGTCTGCCCATGAAGGAGACATAAGAGAAGTGGGTTCAATCCCTGGGTGGGGAAGCTCCCCTGGAGTAGGAAATGGCAACCTACTCCAGTATTCTTACCTGGAAAATTCCATGGACAGAGGAGCTTGGTGGACTATAGTTCACGGGGTCACAAAGTTGGACACGGATGAAGCGACTTAGCATGCACACACAGGTGAGTCACTTCCTAGAATAAGACAGAATCTGTTAAGTGATCTTGGAACCTTATCCTTTGCCTGAGAGTCATTACTGTCTTTTACTAGAAAAAAGTCAGGCCACGATTGGTATGTTTTTTTTTTCTTTATCAGGGACCTAACCTTTGTGATCTTTAGGCACTTGAGTCGTGATCTTTAACAATATTTAATTTTTGGGTTTATGCTCTTAAGGGAGATTTTTTTTTTGTATTAATCATTCATTAATTCATTAAACAGACATTTACTGGGTGTCCACTTTGTGCCAGGCAGTGTTAGGAGCAAAAGTAAACATACTCATGTCTCCGTGGATCTAAGCATTTGGAGGTAGAGACTGACTTGTATCAAATACTCACAAATACAATGTAAAACCATCAGTGATGAGTGTTTTTAATATGGAGATGTAGGTGTGATTTATAATAAGCCTTGTCCAGGCATCAAGAAATGTGATGTCCGAGCTGACAATAACTAGGCAAAAAAGAGAGTGAAGAGAATTCTAGGGAGCGTGAAAAAAGACCACTGAAGCGATGTCGAGAAAAGGATTACAGGGGGCTGGAGTGATGGTAACACTCCAGTATATTAACTGTGACTCAGAAGTCTGCAGAGAAATGTCTTGGGTTGGTATGTGTAGCAGATAACAACCGTGGTGAGAACAGTTCCACCAGGCATGTTGTCTCCCATCTATTACCAACATTTGCTAAGTGACAACTCAAATACTGTTTAATGCTGGCCTCCACAGAGCTCTCATTGGCAATTAGAATTCTACATCATCTCTCAAATAGATCACAGTGACTCCCATAAAAAGAAATGTGGAAGAAAAAAAAGACATAAAACAGATGATACTTTAATTATCTCTGCCCCAGCTAGATTTTATCCTTCCTGTGTTCATTCAAAAAAAAAGAAAAAATCATAACCTTTCTACCTATCTTGCCTTTAGTTATTTTTCATTCATTTACTCATCAGAGAGTTTCATGTTTCCTATGTCCACACTTGCTCTAAGTATTGGTGAATCCAAGAGGAATAAAAAAGCCTCTCTTCTCTTTCTGAGAGAACACGTTCTAATAGTAGTTGTTTGGTCGCTAAGCCTTGTCTGACTCTTTTGCAACCACATGGACTGTAGCCTGCCAGGCTCCTCTATCGAGGCTCTTCTGTCCATTTCCCAGGCAAGAATACTGGAGAGGGTTGGCATTTCCTTCTCTAAGGGATCTTCCTGACCCAGGGATCGAACCCATTGTCTCCTGCATTAGCAATTGGATTCTTTACCACTGAGCCACCAGGGAAACCCTATAACAGGAGGGGTGGGACAGCATATAAGATCATTGCTTACATTCTGTTAGAGATGGGGGGAATCAAAATGTAAACACTGATCTAATACACTGTGAGGAGTTCTGTGACAGATACATACATATAAAATGATGTTTGAGTCTTAGAGTGATGACTGCATCCATAGTGGTGACAGGGAAGCTTTGCTTAGGGGATAATTTTTGCTTACTTATAATAGCCATGAAATTAAAAGATGCTTACTCCTTGGAAGGAAAGTTATGACCAACCTAGACAGCATATTAAAAAGCAGAGACATTACTTTGCTAACAAAGGTCCGTCTAGTCAAGGCTATGGTTTTTCCAGTAGTCATGTATGAATATGAGAGTTGGATCATAAAGAAAGCTGAGTGCCGAAAAACTGATGCTTTTGAACTGTGGTGCTGGAGAAGACTCTCAAGAGTCCCTTGGACTGCAAGGAGATCCAACCAGTTCATCCTAAAGGAGATCAGTCCCGAGTGTTCATTGGAAGGACTGGTGTTGAAGCTGAAACTCCAATACTGTGGCTACCTGATGTGAAGAACTGACTCATTTGAAAAGACCCTGATAGTGGGAAAGATTGAAGGCAGGAGGAGAAGGGGCTGACAGAGGATGAGATGGTTGGACGGCATCACCGACTCAATGGACATGAGTTTGAGTAAACTCCAGTTAGTTTGGACAGGAAGGCCTAGCGTGCTGCAGTCCATGAGTCTCAAAGAGTTGGACACGACTGAGCGACTGAACTGAACTGAATAGCTGATAGTTATCATTGAAGAAAAGGAAAATTTACTGTATTGGAGGAAGGAAAATATTGTAGGTTAAGTATTAAGTATGTAAGATATATTTGGCTAGTGCCTATATAAATATATCATGAGTGCTTTGAATATATGCTAGGAAATATTTTTTATGTTACATTGGTCAAAGAGGTTCCAATCTTGTATTTGTTCAGTCTTGTAGTCACCAGCTACAGATGGCTATTTATATTTATAGTTAATTAAAATATAAAAAAATCAGTTTCCTGATAACAGTCACCACATTTCAAAGGTTCAGTGGCCACATATGGCTAGTGGGTCCCATACTGGATGGTGCAGACACAAAATTTTCCATCACCATAGCAAGTTCTTTTGGAAAGTGTTGTACTAACCTAATTGGCTTTAGGAGAACAAGAGTTGATCAAAGTAGTTGTAGGAAGACCTCATGAAGGTCAGTAGGAGAAGAGGTTGCGGGGTGTTTAGATTCTTGTGACCATGAGAGTGAGATGAGCCAGAGGGAAATAAACCAAGTGAAGCAGAGGATTTGACTGACACATTTCTGATTGTCCTGGTTAGAGGGGTTTTCATGTCATATTACTGACACTGTAAGGAGAAAGGCCATGTGGAAACAGATAAACAGAAATTGTTGGTGGGCTGGCTAGTTTCATGGTGAAGGAAAGCTGGGGAGAAATTGAGGAGGCATGTGATCCAGAAGAAGCAGGATGACTATCAAGGGAATGGTGGAGCTTTAAACAGGATGACTGATCCACCTCTCTGAGTTTGAGAACTCACCAGATCTGCAGACTCTGCTGATATGGTAGAAGCTATTGAAAACAACGTAGGTGGTCTTGTCTGCTGACATGGCAGCCTCTGCCCAGAGGAAACTGAACTGGGTGAGACAGCAGTCCTCTCTGGGAATGACTTGGGGAACTAAGTTTTGTCAGCTTTTTTCTCAATCAGTTCAGTTCAGTCACTCAGTCATGTCTAACTCTTTGCGAGCCCATGGACTGCAGCACACCAGGCTTCCCTGTCCATCACCAACTCCCGGAGCTTGCTCAAACTCACGTCCATCGAGTCGGTGATGCCATCCAACCATCTCATCCTCTGTCATCCCCTTCTCCTCCTGCCTTCAATCTTTCCCAGCATCAGGGTCTTTTCCAATGAGTCAGTTCTTCAAATCAGGTGGCCAAAGTTTTGGAGCTTCACAGCTTCAGCATCAGTCCTGCCAGTGAATATTCAGGACTGATTTCCTTTATGATTTATTGACTGGTTTGATCTCCTTGTTGTCCAAGGGACTCTCAATAGTCTTCTCCAACATCACAGTTCAAAAGCATCAGCTCTTCAGTGATCGTCTTTCTTTATGGTCCAACTCTCACATCCACACGTGACTACTGGAAAAACCATAGCTTTGACTAGACGGACCTTTGTCAGCAAAGTGATGTCTCTGATGTTCAATATACTATCTAGGTTTCTCAATACTTTCCACCTTTAGCCAACAAAGAGGGTTCAAGCCTACTCAAAGGTATCAAGTTGTATGGAAGAGAAAATCAACAGGGGGAAGAAAAAAAAGGTAGCTTGGAAGTCCATTAAAGCAGCAGGGAAAACTTGTTTAAAAGCATGAAGGAGGAAAAACGCATGTCATGTTTCAGAAATAATCCCGTGACTGAAACAAAGGGACTATGAAGATTGTAGAGGTAAATAAAGCCAGACTGCCAAGGGTCTGCTGAGATGCTATGTTAAAGGAGGGCACAGTGGAAATATCCTTTGTCTTTGGAGTTAGAGCTCCTCCACATACTGGTTCTTTGAACTTGGGCAAGTTAGGTTATTTTTTTGTGCTCCAGTTTCCTCATAATTCTATCTGTAGAGCTTTCTACTGAAATGAGTATCAACATTTTAACAACTATAATTTAGATATACCAAGAAAATAGCTTCTTTATTTCCCATAATTTATCTAAAATTCTTGAGTGCCCATTTGCTTAACTTTGCTTAGACATTTGGATAGATTTTCAGTTCTGGTTCTCTCAAAACATTACCTTTCTTCCTCTTTCTCCTAAGCTGGTGCCTGTGTATATGTATTACATGCACTGTCATGGACTGACTCCTGGATTGCAAATCCACAAGGCTGGTCCTTCCAGGACTTTGTTGGGTTCGTGAAGATTTCCTTGGTCCCACTTGGTAACTGTCATTGAAGTTGAGAGATGGTAAAACTTTTGTTTTATTTTTTTGGTTAGTTTTCTTTGGTGTGTTTTCCTCCCTTCCTATGCTGATGTGTGCTTTCTTGATGCAGGTCCGCTGAATCTCAGCAACATCCTGCATCTGAGTGCCTGGTCTGGTTGTCCGCTCCTAGCCTCTTCTATAAAGTCAACTCTTGTTGAACTGCTGAGTCTCAACCTTGGAGAATAATCTAGTTATCCTTTTGTATTCCTCACCAGGTGCATGTGGACACATCTGGACTCCTCCCATGCCATCTCTGCCACCACCTTGCCACGCTTTTCTTTTCTTCCACTGTTGTACATTTGTCAGAAGAATGCTGAAAATGATCTCCTTCCAGAATGACAAGAAGGAACTGGGTTTCAAATCCCTGAAACTTTCAGCTCCCACCTAATGCTCTCTGGCATTTTCACTGCCTTTCACCCAAACCATCCAAGCTCTTGATCCTGAAGGGAAGTCACCCTTGTGCCTGACCACTGACCTCCTTTCCTCTATCTCCACATTAGTTCCAGATTCCCCTATTATGAAAATCCCCTCATTGCCTGTCTGGGTTGCTGGGAAATTTCCTTATGTCATATCATAATTTCCAGGTTCCTATGGCTTCTGTTAAAAATGTGTAGTCCAATGTTAATGCTTAATCTTTGATACATTAAAAGGAGATTTTAGAACTGCCTTTTTTTCTCAACTCAGCCTAGCTTCCAAAAATCATTGTTTCACTGGTGCGTCATGTCCTAAAGAGACGGTGATTAATGGAAACACCAACAGATGAAGTTGGAGGATGTAAGAATCTTAAATGGCAAAGAATGTAGAAACAGACCATTAGCTAGAGCAGAATTTGTCACTGCATGCTCTCAGAGGGATGGCTTCTCAGTTCCCCCAAGTTCTTCATAAGAGCCTACAGCAATGAATGCTCCTAACTGTGCTAAGTGAGGAGTCCCCCCCACCCATATGAGATGTTCCTTTGCCATTCTAATTTTTTTCTAACTCTTCTGACCTCTTTCCCTGGAGGAGGAAACAGCAACCCACTCCAGTATTCTTGCCTGAAAAATTCCATGGACAGAGGAACCTGGTGGGCTACAGTCTATGGGGTCGCAAAAAGTCAGACACAGCTGAGAGACTGAACATGCAGGCACACTGCCTTCTTTTCCTGCCTGACTTATCTGGAGATTCTGACCCACCATATATATTGGTGCCATATATATTGGAGCAACATAGTCCCAACTCCTTCCTTAGTGTTCACCGTAACCCTGAATGAAGCAAAGGGAAATTCCCAGAGGGACTCAACCATTAGCCTCTGAGGTCCACCCTTGTAGCATGAAACTCCAAACCCAAATTTCATGGTCATAGCTGAGCAATATATTTTATTGTTTTAGCTCAGGGTTTCTCAGCCTCAACACTAACCACATTTTGTACTGGGCAATAATTTGTTGGGGTCGGGGTGGGGGGCTGTCCTATGCACTGTAGCATGTTGAGAAGCATCCTTAGTCTCCACTCACTAGAGACGAGTCATCCCTTCCCAGTAGTGGAGATCAAAAATGTCTGAACATTACATGTTCTCTGGGGGATGAATTATCCCCGGTTGAAATCCACTGCTCTACTCTGTATCTGCTCCACTCATGAAAAACCGAAGCCATTTACTCATTAGATGAAAAGTCACAGGGCACATCATTTAAGAGAAATTTAAAAAATCATTGCTTAGTAGTTTATAAAAATACTGTAATTGTTATGCTATTAAATGAAATGTTTATAAAATGCCCAGAATATAGGTTTTTACAAATGGTTATTATAAGGATTTTGGACTTAATCCAGTAAGAAAGTGGTTTGCCGCTGAAGATTTTTAAAACAGAGTCCTGACAATATCAGATTTATATTTTAGAAAGGTATCTCTGAAGGCACTGTGGAGGATTGATCCAAGGAGGTAAGGTTGGTAACAGCGAGATTAGTCAGAGTTTAAAAAGAGAATTCTTATTTTCTCCCCAACACTGAGAGAAGAGTCTGGGCTGGAAACGTGAATATGTACTGGCTGAAGCTGAGCTAATTAGCTGCAATCAAGCAGTCATTCAGACAGTCTGGAAAGACTGGGAAGTCAATGGATGAATCTCCAGTCAAACAGGTTTGGTTGTAGGACATTTTGGTCTACAAGACTGTCACATAAAAAGCCTTCCATTTTTAACCCCCTAGGTTTATGACCAACCTAGATAGCATATTAAAAAGCAGAGACATTACTTTGGCAACAAAGGTCCATCTGGTCAAGGCTGTGGTTTTTCCAGTGGTCATGTATGGATGTGAGAGTTGGACTGTGAAGAAAGCTGAGTGCTAAAAAATTGATGCTTTTGAACTGTGGTGTTGGAGAAGACTCTTGAGAGTCCCTTGGACTGCAAGGAGATCCAACCAGTCCATCCTAAAGGAGATCAGTCCTGAATATTCACTGGAAGGACTGATGCTGAAGCTGAAACTCCAATACTTTGGCCACCTCATGTGAAGAGTTGACTCATTGGAAAAGACCCTGATGCTGGGAGGGATTGGGGGCAGGATGAGAAGGGGACGACAAAGGATGAGATGGCTGGATGACATCACCGACTCGATGGTTTGAGTAAACTCTGGGAGTTGGTGATGGACAGGGAGGCCTGGCGTGCTGCAATTCACGGGGTCGCAAAGAGTCGGACACGACTGAGCGACTGAACTAACCAGCTAAGGTGGACTAGACTCCAATCATAACATTTCAAATGTGCTAATATTATAAAAGTCTGTTTCTTGAAGATGGCTTCCTACAGGTATAACAACATCATTTACAAGGCCCAGAACTCTCCTCTTTGTTAGAATAGAGTAACTCATTGCCAAAAACCATTTTGAAAATTTCCAGGGAGAAATGGTGGATTGTTCGTGTTCAGTTTTAGTACTAATAACCTCCTCTATTTCGTAATTTACCTGACTAAACAAGGAACACTTGGCTTCTAAGAATACCAAGACATAACTCTATTTCGCCTCCCTACTGTATATTTGGTATATGTTTCATTCTTGTGGATAAGAAATGGCCATGGTTGCTGCAAATATGACTTTAGAACTTGAATGGCAAGTGGATCAGTAGACTGTCTTGAGGAGAGGGAGCAGCGAGCTAAATTTTGGAAGCTGCCCAAATAATGGCTAAAACTTGTGCATGCTTTTGCTTCCATTTTGAACTAGGTGTTATCAAATATCAGTAGTTCACAGACATAACAATGCCATGTTCTCATTAATTTTCACAGGTGTGGCTTTCAGTGAAGGACAATTCTGCACTTCCTTTCTCCTTTTGTGTTAGGAAACTGGAGAGATTTTTTTTTTTAAACTGGCCTCTGCCATGTCTCTCTCCAACATGCAATCTTTTTTACTCTCCCCTCAATAATTAGAAAAATGAGCTTTTATGATAAATTTCCTCCTAAATTAACTTGACAAACATTCCCCTACAGATTGTAATGTTAAATGTCTCCCGAAAAATCAATTAAGTCCTTGAAAAGTTTCAGTGTGCTGAAAGAAATGATTTAAATAAAAATCTTCAGCATTTTCCTCCAGAGTTGGATGTTTATAGAACTCTCTCTTACTTTACACTGTACATAACAAATCTCTTAGGTTTTGCTTACGCTGTACTGACTTGCCACTTTCGATTTTTTAAAAATTTAAGCCGAAACTAGCTACTGATATCCTGCTGCTCAAACCATATAGTTCTTCCGATTCAATGCCAGACAATCCCTCTCAATATAAAAGTCATGTCTATAATCCATTGGCAGTCCACCCAAAGTGATGTTTTGATACTTCAGAGTTGTTTTATTGCACACTTCTAGCCTGTAGCTCTATAAAACAGAAAGTTTCATAACAGTTGTAATTACTAAGTTCATTTTCCCCATACACTAGGCCAAGGTTTTCTGGAACTTGTTGCTTTTCCCAAGATAATGGGCTCCCTTTCTCCTCCAGCTCTTACATTCTGACTCTCTTCCACATCATGCCCTTAGGTGGGGAAGGTATTGGAAACTCCACTGTAGTCGAATAACCTTCTTCTCAGAGAGAAAATAAGACTCAAACCTGCTTGCAAAGAGAGCAGGACAGATGGCATTTGCATTCCAGAATGATGATGATGATGCTGTTAATGATAATGATGATGACTGTCCTACTGTTAATGTAACACAGCTAATATTTGTTGAGGGCTTATCAAGTACCAAGCTTGCTGCAGGTGCTTCACAGGTACTACATTACTGAATATCCACAACAATTATGCAAAGCAGTATTACTATCCCCATTTTACAGATGAGAGAACCAAGGGAAGTTATGAATCAATGGTGATGATAAATAAAGAGAAGGAATAAAAACTTTCCTGGATGTTAGTGGTCAAGGGCATTACCTGGTGACATAGACTCACTCATTTATTCATTAATAAAAAATTTAACTGTTATCTACATACCAGGCCCTAAGCTGAGCACTACTGGGCTTCCCAGCTGGCTCTAGTGGTGAAAAAAAAAAAAAACCTGCCTGCCAATGCAGGAGATATAAGGGATGTGGGTTTGATCTCTGGGTCAGGAAGATCCCCTGGAGGAGGGCATGGCAACCCACTCCAGTATTCTTGCCTCAAGAATCCCATGGACAGAGGAGCCTGGTGAGCTACAGTCCATAGGGTCGCAAAGAGTTGAACACGACGGAAGCGACTTAGCATGCACACAGACAAGCTGATCACTAGGCTGTAGTACCCTCCAAACTAGTTCTTAATGTGCCTAAAGTGATGATTACTTTAGACATTCATCAGAAACCTGTGATTATAGAAAGTCTTTGCTAACATCTAAATGAAGATTTGCCAGGTTGAAAGCTTGGTTACTTGAAAGTCTAAAAGACATAAGTCCTTTGTAGGATATTGAACCACATAGGGAAGACATTTAGCCCTCTTACTAACAATGCTTAATCCAATTCAAAAATTAAAATTATCTGTCAGTTATAATAAAATATTTTAGATATATTTAACATTAAAAGTGAAAATCCTAAGCCTCATTTATTAATTTCTATTGATGTGACTGGATTTCTCTTTCTAAAAGTATCACAATCCATTAAAAAAAGAGCAATAGTGAACTCTGTTTTGCATATAATATGTCCCCATAAGTTTGTAAGTTTTGTATGTACTTTGAGTTAAGAATAGATTCATCTTAATCTTGAAATATTAGGAGGAGGATGATACTGAAATATAGGTGGAGCGAAGGAAATCTTTTTTTCACATAAATACTAAATTAATGGAACCTGTTTCCTGAAGAATGGTTTAACACAATCATTTAAATTGCTTTTTAAAAATGCTATGTCAAAGTTTATATGGCAGCTGAGAAAAGTGGCTCTTTGAGTTTGATGTCAGAAAGGTTACCCATTTTTGGAGCTTTTTTTTTTGATGCACCATACTGCATACAGGATCTCAGTTCCTAGACCAGGGTACAAACCCTCGGCCCCTGCAGTGGAAGAGTGGAGTCCTAAACCACTGAATCATCAGGAAGTTTCACCTTGGCATTCTTAACAGCCACCATTTGTTGGGCAAGTACTATAGGTAGGTACTATGTTATGCAACTGTTTAGTATTATATTAATATATACTTTCATCCAAGCTACCTTGTCAATAGTGTTGCCAAAATAAAACTTGTTTGATTACATAGATTAAGGGTCATTTCTTTCGGCCTTTGGTGTGAAACAAAGGGGCTTCCCAGGTCGTGCTAGTGGTAAAGAATCCGCCTGCCAATACAGGAGACGTAAGAGATGCAGATTCGCTCTCTAGGTTGGGAAGGTCTCCTGGAGGAGGGCATGTCAACACACTGCAGTATTCTTGCCTGGAGAATCCCATGGACAGAGAAGCCCGGTGAGCTACAGTACATAGGGTCGCAAAGAATCAGAGATGACTGAATTGACTTAGCATAGCACAGTGCATGAAATGAGAAAAAGAAACACAGGTATAGTTATCGACATAGCTATTAGTACTATACTGAACACTGCAGTACTGTTTCGAATGGCTGAAAATTGGAAACAACCCAAATGTCCATCAATTGGGAATCTGTTAAATAAGTGATTGTATTAGGATTCTCCAGAGAAACAGAACCAATAGGGTATATATAGATATGTAAGAGGCAGTTTACTGTCGGATTTGCCTCACAGGATTATGGAGGCTAAGAAGCCCCATGATATGTTATCTCAGGCTGCATAATCAGGAAAGCTGGTGGTATAATTTAGTCTGAAGGAGAACGTTTGAGAACCAGGGGAGCAGACGGTGTAATTCCCAATCCAAGGCTGAAAGCCCTAGATACAGGAGCTCTGATGTCTGAGGGCAGGGGAAGATGGATGAGTCAGCTTAAGAAGAGAAAGAGAAAATCTGCCCTTCCTCCATCTTTTTGTTCTATTCGGGCCCTCGACAGATTGCATGATTGCCCACCCATACTGGAGAGCACAGATCTTCTTTACTCAGCTTATTGACTCAAATGCTAATCTCTTCCAGAAGCACTCTCACAGACTGGCCCAGAAATAATGTTTTGCCAGCTCTCTGGGCATCCCTTTAGCCCAGACAGGCTAACACATAAAATTAACTATCACAGTGATATACATTGTAGTCATTAAAATGGCAATGAAGAAGAAGAATGAAGACATCGGGAAATGCTCACAAGTCCATTCCTAATGGTGTATACAGTGAGATTTCATTTTCTAAAGTTTTGTGTATAGAAAGTTGATTAGAAAGGACATCTTCTAAACACTGGCAATGGAAAAGTTGATGTTAGCCATGGCTATTTTGGGTAGTAAAACCATGGGTGGTTTTATGTTCTTATTTTTCCTTACCTTTACTTAAAAAATATCCTACATTACTTTGGTAATTTACAATAATGGTAAAAGTTGCAAAAGTGATAAGGAAAGAAAGAAAGGAGAGAGAGAGAGAGAAAGAGAAACATAAAAACCTAACATGGCCTGAATAGGCCAATGTTTGAAAAAATGGAGGACAATATTGTACTATGTAATTTAACTTGTTCTTTCTCTTACATTTCTTGGGTTCTTTTTTGTGTGTGTGTGGCCCCAATTGTTTTGGACGAGAGATTTATGTTTGACTAGGCAAATAAGGCTTGTGATTTGCCCTGCGCTGTAAATTTCTTGACCCACACGTTGCCCTGCTACAGAGATATCTAAGCACTTTATAAATGTTTTCCTTTTAAGTATCACTGCAGACAGATGCTTCCGTAACAGGCACAATTTTTGAAACTGTATTTACAATTTATGAACTTGTAGAATCACTGAATCCATTTCTTGGGCCATACCACTCTCAGAGTATAAGTGAAATACAAAAATAAATACAAAACAATGATGGTGATGAGAATGACTAAACCACATGAAAAATCAAAGTTTAGCTATTTTACTTGAATCCTGGAGAAACATAATTTTGTATATAAAGGTAGGAAAATGTGTTTTTTCAACTATATATAAATTATGTTGGCATTAAAACGTAGAGGCATTACACTGTGACTTCTTCTAATTTGAATGTGCTCAGGTGATTGAAAATTGTACTGTGGACATAGAATAGGATTAGGAAACAGTAAGGTTTGTAGGGTTTGGAAGGCCATGTGGGTGGCATTATGACATGATCTGTGGGGCCCAGTATAAAATGAAATGCAAGACTCCTCATTTGAAATGTATTAAGAACCTCAAGATTAAGACAACAGCAAAGGGACGTCCTGCAGTCCAGTGGTTAAGAATCCGCCTTCCAGTGCAGGGAACGTGGGTTTGAGCCCTGGTTGGGGAAATAAGATCCCACATGCTGAGTGGCAATTAAACCCATGCTTTGCAACTAAGACCACACAGGCAACAACTAAGATCTGACCCAGCCAAATTAATTAATTAATTAAAAAGATAACAGCACATGAATCCAAGTGCAGAACTGTCTCAGTGAGAGGAGGGAGGACCCTGGGCAACTGTACGGGTGTACACCCATGAAGCCAGCCTAGATAGCAGCGGGCTAAGAGGATATAGGTTCAGTTCTGTCACCAACTATATGACCAAGCCAGTCACTTGGTCCTTCTAACTTTCATGTGTCTCATCCTTCACATCAAGAGGATATTTTGGGGGAAACACTTTGTTGAAAGCGATAGAGATCGAACTCCCATTAGCTTAAATTTGGGGGGCTCACACAACAGTACGAGGCTGGCGGTGACCTTACTTTACAGCAGGAGTCAGTGAACTTTTCTGTAAATACTAGAGAGTGAATATCTTCTGCTTTGCGTGTGTGGTGGTCTCTCTCACAGCTATTCAGTTCTGCAGTGGCATCAAAGAAGCCACAGACAAGATGTAAATGAGAGAGTGTGGCTGCTTCCCAACAAAATTTTATTTATGGACTCTATATACAAATTTCATATAATTTTCATGTGTCGTGAAATATTCTTCCCTTGATTTTTCTACAACCATATAAAAATGCAAAAGCCATACTTAGCTTATAGGCCATACAAAAACAGGGGGAGGGCTGGATTTGGCCTTCAAATGTTAAGTTTGATGATTCATGTTCTAGACACATAAGGCATCAGTTATGTATATTTTACCACAACAAAAAAAAGTAAAAGGAATGCAATTGAACCAAATTACGTTCCAGAGGATATCTTTAATGTTTTGTGCAGTCTTTCATAGGAGCTGTATAATATGGTGAATAAGTATCCTCGTTCTAGAGACAGCCAGCCATAAGATTGAACCTCAACCCCATCACTTATGAATTGTGTGACCTTAGATAAGTTACTGACTTCACTGAGCCTCATCCTCCCTAGCTCTGGAATCTGCATGATTAACAGCAGCAACAAACCCTTGGACAGTCATGAGGATGGGATAAGGAATGCAGGATGCTTAGCAAAGTGCTTGACTACAACAAGCTTCAGTGAGTTGAAACTACAAGTATGATTACACATATTTTACATATGCTAAATAATAAGGACAATTTATGGAGTTTTTCAATGAGTACTTTGCCTTCCAGGCTATCACTTGGGATGAAATCTCCATGCAATCATCCATTTTCATGGATGTATGGAGCCTTAATATCTTCAGTTTGCTTTAGTCTCACTCCCCCATCATCTGCCTAATGGACTTAGACCTGCAAAGGATGAGTGAACCAGATAGGTAAGGCTTCTCAGCCATCCTTGGCAGAGATCCATGACATGGATATAATTTAGCAGCCATTCTCACACTGCACATTCTTTCCTCATGTCACAGCGCTGGTCCTCACATATCTGTCTTTATGTTGGGGCAAGTGATATTTGTGTTGCATTTGGTGATATGATTAAACCAGAGGCTACATGGGGTATTATTTAATTAGGACAGACCTGTCTACATGTCCGTCTAAGAGGTTGTTTCTTATCTTGCTACACAATTCCACAGAGCATATCTGAGGGATGAATTCCCTTTCAACTCTGTGAGAGACCTGCTCTCAGATAAGCATCACAGCCTTCGGAACATGAGCAAAAAGTAGCTTCTTTCAGGATCATTAACTAGTGTGAGTTTAAAAAAAAAGCTATGTCATAATACAGTAACAGAGTGGAAAGCTTATCTTAAATATGGAGAAGAATAAGTTGATTTTACTTGTTAGGAATTTGGGCAAATTTAGCCATTCTGTTTTTTTGTATTATCTATGAAGTGTGGGGTTATAAAGTAAACGAATCAGATAAATAAGCTAGCTTGCGTAAATGTTGAACCCACTTTTGAGAATCAATTGTTTTTTAAGGATTTAACTGGGCCAGTTTCCAGGAATTCTCCAAAACTTTTTGCTGTAGTCAAACTGTCTTATTACATTCCTCACTCCTTTAAATCTTCCACTCTCCAATTTACCTTCTTTCATGCTATTTTATTATATGCCTTTGTCCATTAGGTAGGAAAGTCTGTTCCTTTCTCCTCTAATGCCAACTAGTTCATAAAACATTGACAAAACATTGAGTATATGTCAGAAGTTGTGTTAAATGCTAAAGAGACAGAGAAATGAAGCATGAAGGCAGATGGCTGCAGGGGTTAAGAACATGGACACTGGTGTTAGATAGACATGGATTTGAGCCTGTCTAATGACTCATGGATTTGAGTCTGTCTAACGACTATATCTGGAGAAGGACATGGCAACCCACTCCAGTACTCTTGCCTGGAAGATCCCATGGGCAGAGGAGCCTGGTAGGCTGCAGTCCATGGGGTCACAAAGAGTCGGACACGACTGAGCAACTTCACTTTCACTTTTCACTTTCATGCATTGGAGAAGGAAATGGCAGCCCACTCCAATGTTCTTGCCTGGAGAATCCTAGGGACGGCAGAGCCTGGTGGGCTGCCGTCTATGGGGTCGCACAGTGTCAGACACAACTGAAGCGACTTAGCAGCAGCAGCAATGACTATATCACATAATGGCTGGGTCACTGGGCAAAATTCCTAATCTCTGTGAGGCCCAGATTTCTGATACCTAAAATATAGAGAATTATTGATACAACATCTTCTCCTGACAATGATAGAATAAATGAAATAGAGAATGTCTATTAAGCAGGTATTTATAATTGCAAGGGTCAGAAATAGAACCCAAAATGGCATAAGCCCAAAGGGGGTTATAATGGCTCATATAACTGAAAACTCTAGGAGTGCATTTCAGGTACAGCTGAATCCAGGGGACTTAATGTTGTCATGATTCAGCCTCTTTTTCCATATCTAGCTTTTGCTTTCTTCTGTGTTAGCTTCATTTTCATGAGACTTTCCAAGTTTTCATTATTATTTTTATAGCTAGTCATCATAGTAGAAGGAGATCATCTCCCTCCAGAAAGTTTCATCAAGACAAGGAGCAAATCTCTTGGGTCAATCTGGCTCAGCCCTGACTAATGACCATAATTGGGGAGATGGGATATCTTGAGAAGGCCAACCTGTATCACAAGTCCACTCACCTAAATCAAGCAAAATGAAATCTAAACGCTATTTTCAAAAGAAAAGGAAATGGATGCCTGTAGACAAAAGTCAGATGTTCATTAGAGAAGGTTAACATAGAGGCTGGTATCATATAGGAATATCTGTTGTTATCGTTATAATTATTACTTTGAAAATAAATAAAAATAAACTTATCAGTAAATAATTAAATCATGATTTGATTAAACTAATGAAAATTATTAAGATGAAAATAAAATGGGAAACTATGCAGTTTTCCATTATAATGGAGAGTGTAAGCAGTAAATTAGAATGGAGCAGGGTTGTTCCTAAAGGCATACAAGCAGTAGTTGAAGAAGACACCAAGACACCAAGACACCAAGTGACTAAAAATATTTCAAGGACTGTTTGCTCCTTAACAGTTCTTGTAAGTACCACTGAAGGGTAGTACACGTGCAACAAATGCCAATGATTATCAATGCTTATGAAATAGCTTCTTTTATAATATTGGGGGGTCTCTGTTTTATAAATATTTGACTGATTGGGTGGGCTACTCAATAAATCATCCCTAAGAAAGCCAGGTTTACAAAGTTCTCTTACATTTCACTGATGTCTTGCCCAGCATTTTGTGGGCATGGAGTAAGGACCTTAGTAAAAACTTGTTGATTAATACAGGTGAAAAGAAGCTATTAATGCACAGTTACAAATGTGTCTCATATACCAATTAAACTAGCGCTAATATCAGGCCCAGTACTTTGTTAGTATTTTTTCATTTCAAGGGCATGTACTAGAAAAACGTTTTCTTTTCACATATTTTTATGTTCACATTTTACTAATTTAGACCAGCTTTATACTCATTAACCCAAATTAGTGCCATTTTACAGTATACAAACTCTCAAATACTTATTCCTCCATTCCCATACTATTTAAAAGTGGTTTCTGTTTTCAAAAAATGTGATTATTTCCAACTCTTTCATTTTAAACTCAGGTATCTTTTAAACACAATAAGATAAAGATAAATATCTTGAATACTAACCCTTAAAGACGGACACCTCAATTACAGACTTATTTCTAATTCCATTATGTCCCTAAGACATTAAGTCATGTAATGTTTTGGCTTGATTGATATATTTCCTTTCTTCATTTTCCATTAATGTAGGAAGATCAGTATCTAGGCTTTTGAAAAATGTGTTTCAAGATCTATTTCATTTGGGAAGATCATATGATAAACAGGAAGTATAATCAGTTTACCATTGAAATACTTTTGTTTTTGTAATGAACTTTTTAAAAAGTTCATTCCATTGTTTTCCATGCATCATGCCTTAAGGAATATGTTCTGTTTGATTTATGATGTACAAGTTCATTATTTTACTAAGTTATAATCAATATATTCAAGGTGCTCTGGTTAATTAAGAAACATTTTATTATTTGTCTTTGCATTTAAGAATTCTCAACTCTTGTTTTTTTCTTTTGTTTTTTGGGGGAATTTTTGTTGTGCATTTCTAGCGACTGAGACCAATACTTTTGGGTTTTCACTCTCTTTTGATGCTAATCCTTTTCTGTTCTATTTGACTCTAGGTTCTACTCTAAGCCTTAAAAAATCTCCTTAACTATCTGTTCCCTCCTTAACTATCCTTTCTATCTGTGACTGCCCTTTATGGGGCTCATCATAGGAATTAACCAAACATTTACTGGCTCAATTTGGCCATCAGAGAAAAAAATCTTAGAGGGACCCATATCATACCATCTGGAGCAGTTGAGTAAAGAACATACAAACATACACATTGAACGCATCTTTATGTATGCATACTTCAGTTCAGTTCAATTCAGTCGCTCAGTCATGTCCGACCCTTTGCGACCCCATGAATCGCAGCACGCCAGGCCTCCCTGTCCATCACCAACTCCTGGAGTTCACTCAAACTCATGTCCATTGAGTCGGTGATGCCATCCAGCCACCTCATCCTCTGTTGTCCCCTCCTCCTCCTGCCTCCAATCCCTCCCAGCATCAGGGTCTTTTCCAGTGAGTCAACTCTTCACATGAGGTGGCCAAAGTATTGGAGTTTCAGCTTCAGCATCAGTCCTTCCAACGAACACCCAGGACTGATCTCCTTTAGGATGGACTGGTTGGATCTCCTTGCAGTCCAAGGGACTCTCGAGAGTCTTCTCCAACACCACAGTTCAAAAGCATCAATTTTTTGGCACTCAGCTTTCTTCACAGTCCAACTCTCACATCCATACATGACCACTGGAAAAACCATAGCCTTGACTAGATGGACCTTTGTTGGCAAAGTAATGTCTCTGCTTTTTAATACACTATCTAGGTTGGTCATAACTTTCCTTCCAAGGAGTAAGCATCTCTTAATTTCATGGCTGCAATCACCATCTGCAGTGATCTTGAAGCCCCAAAAAATAAAGTCTGACACTGTTTTCACTGTTTCCCCATCTATTCCCCATGAAGTGATGGGACCAGATGCCATAATCTTAGTTTTCTGAATCTTGAACTTTAAGCCAACTTTTTCACTCTCCTTTTTCACTTTCATCAAGAGGCTTTTTAGTTCCTCTTCACCTTCTGCCATAAGGGTGGTGTCATCTGCATATCTGAGGTTATTGATATTTCTCCCGGCAATCTTGATTCCAGCTTGTGCTTCTTCCAGCCCAGCATTTCTCATGATGTACTCTGCATATAAGTTAAACAAGCAGGGTGACAATATACAGCCTTGACGTACTCCTTTTCCTATTTGGAACCAGTCTGTTGTTCCATGTCCAGTTCTAACTGTCGCTTCCTGACCTGCATATAGGTTTCTCAAGAGGCAGGTCAGGTGCTCTGGTATTCCCATCTCTTTCAGAATTACATATGCATTAAAAATTTTAAAACCCAACTAATCAACTTGTTTAGGGCATTCACAACATGTTTTATTTTTAAAGTCAGTTTTAGGGAATTTTCTGATGGTTCAGTGGTTAGGAATTGATATTTTCACTGCCATGGTCCAAGTTCAATTTCTGGTCAGGGGAACTAAGATTCAGCAAGCTGTGTGTTGTGACCAAAAAGAAAAAAAAATGTCAATATTCTTTATATCATACCTGGCATAATTTATGATTCATCCATGAAATTATGAAAAACTATAAAAAAATTTAGAGCACAACACTCTGTGGCAAAGGGTGGAAAGAACAGAACAACTGAGTAATTCTTTACTTTCAAATCATGTATTCAAGCACTGTTTGAGTTGCAAGATTGGAATTACAGCCAATTGAATGGATAAGAGTAATTTTAAAAATTGAATTGTAAAAGTATCTATAAAATATCTAGATGTGATATTGCTATTTTTAAAATCAGTATTTACTCAACATCATCCTCCTTTACCACTCAGGGAATGAATGGTGACTGATTAATATTTTGATTGTTTCTACATCTATATGTCCCTAGTGGCTCAGCTGGTAAAGAATCCACCTGCAATGGGGGAGACCTAGGTTCAGTCCCTGGTTTAGGAAGATCCCCTGGAGAAGGGAACGGCTACCTAGTCCAGTATTCTGGCCTGGAGAATTACATGGATTGTATAGTTCATGGGGTCACAGAGAGTTGGACACAACTGAGCAACTTTTACTTTCACATCTTTATGTCATCTTCAGGCTTAAACTCTTCTACATGGAAAGATTATTTATGTTAAAGATATTATAGAAGCATCACGATATATATTGGTGAAGAATGTAATGTGCATTCTATATACAGTAATGTGGCATTCTGTATTAGGCAATTATATTATAGTCTCTATGGATGCTTGAAATGACCAGCTGCTTCTACTTTCTGGAGCAAGGAAATGGTCCGTATAATAACAGTGTGTAAAATACCTCCCCAAATGAATAAATTATTTATATTGTAGGGAAAGGTTTTACTGGTCATCTGGGCCATGAAGATGAAGAAGAAGCTACCACAGTCAATGGAGGTGGTGTGGAAGAAGTTTCAAGAGGGAGTGGATATATTTATGCATATTGCTGATTCACTTTGTTGTAAAATCAGAAACTAACACAACATTGTAAAGCAATTATATTCCAATAAAAAATACTATCTTAGCTTTAGTTAGTGATGTTATCTCAACACAATTTCATTATTCCTTATAGCCCCAAATGAATGGTTTGTCCGCTCAAACCAGTTTGTCCACTCTGATTCTGCTACGATCATTTCTGTACAAGCCAGACTATAGGAAGATGTGAAACCAGCAGAAGACTGGGTGCAAGACTATTCAGAAAACAGAGAAAAATATAATTAAGGATCAGCCAAAGGGCTTTATCTTACAGAACCTATATGGCCAATTTTTCTTCCATGGATTTTAAAAAAAGCTTACTGAGGTATAATTTACAAATCCTAACATTTGCTCATTTTAAATGTATGATTCAATCATTTTCAGAAAATTTATAGCTGTGTGATGATCACAACAATCTAATTTTTGAACATTTTTATCACTCTCCAAAAAATGCCTATTTGCGGTTGCTCCTTATTTCCGTCCCCACCTTTCGGCAACTGTTAATCTATTTTGTCTCTACAGATTTGTCTTTTCTGAACATTTCACATAAATTGAATCGTATAATATGTGGTTTTCTGTAATTGTCTTTTTTTACTCAGCATGATATTTTTTGGTTCACCTCCATTGTAACACTTAATAATATGCACTTCATTTTTATAGTATTCCATTGTATGAAAATGGCATATTTAATTTACCCACTCACTGGTTGTTTTTATTTCTTGGCTATTATGAGTACTTGTGTGCAAGCCATTATATGGATGTATTTTTTCAGTTTTCTTGGTTAAATACCTGGAACTGACTATGCTGTGTCATATGTTAAATTATATTTAATATTTTAAGAAAGTTATAAACTGTTTTACAAAGAAGTTGCATCATTTTATCTTCTCACCAGTAATGTATGAAGGTTTGCTTCTCTACATCCTTGTCTACCCTTGTTATTGTCTTTTTTCTTTGTGTTTTTTTGATTATCAATACTCTTGTGTGTCTCATGGTATCTCAAAGAATTTAATGGACAGTCAGTCTCATCCATGCATCATTCAGTCATTCATCAGATAGTTGCTGAATATTTACTATGTACCAGCCAAGCATACAAAGAATAGAACACCACCTCTAAAACTGAGGAATTCATAGACTACTAGAAATATAAAACTACTAGATATGTTTCATAGTCTAATCTACTCATAAAGCCTTCTAGGTAATATATATTCCTCCTTCCTTGCCCTCCTTGCCTGCAGGTTGGACTAGAGGTGAACATCTGACCTGAAGATGGCCACTCCATTGGCTGGCCACCTATCTATGACTTCTAAGGCAACACTAAAAAAGTCAGATGATTTGGGCTGCTCACATACCCTCTCAGAGAGGTTGTCATAGAAGATGAGCACTAGAGTCCCCAAATAATCTGGAATCTGAGGATATCACTGCTGGATATTGCCTAAGATGACTAGACAGAGGAAGCTAAGTGTGAGAAAGGTGAAGGCGCTGACTCTGAGATGAAGAAATGAGAAAACTCTTGTCAAGAAATCTTGGTTTTTCTGTTCTCCCTGTTCTGATCTGCATACAGTTTAACTAAGCTTTGTTTCCTCTTCTTGGATTCTGTGAGATTTCTGCAGCATTACAGTGAACCTCCACCTCCCATTTTCACTTGAGCTATTTACTCAAAGTTTTCTGCTGCTTATAAATGAAGAACTAGAAGGCAACAGCTGAATTGCTAACTCATGATCCCTCTGTGAACATTCTCACTCTTAGAGACTTGTAATCAGGCCTTTCCAATTACCATGACTTATCACTTTTTTTCTTTCCATGGACACACAGTGTTTAATTATGCATATTAGTAAATGTAAACAGTAAAATGTACAAAGCAAATCACTAGACCACCTCCTCCCCTTCCCCCTCTCAAATTTCATAGCTCACTTTGTGGAGACTAAAAAAATAGATATTCATATCCTTTGAATACCTCACAATTACTCATTTTTACAAATAGCTGTAGACTGCCTACCTACTCCAGACACTGTCCATGGCATTTGCAAAGATGAAATGAACAGGAGGGTCCTGACCTTGGTGAACTTTCGCAGGGGGTATAGCCTCGAGTGCCACTGTAAAAATAAGCAAAAATAATTCACCTAAAGCAACAGAACAAAGGAGGTTAAATTAAAGTAATAAAATCCAGAGTGGAGGCTCTGGAGAAAACTCCCAAAGCAGAAAAAAATAGCTCCTCCAAGATTTTAGAGTGATTGGAAAGATGGTGGGTGGCGAGGCTGTAGTCCTAGTCCCTAAATCCATCTGACTCCCCGGAAATTGACAGGAGTCCGCAAAAGCTGAGGCCTCTCATAGACTCCGTTACCTAGACATGCAGATATACCAGCGAGTTTCCTTGCTTTTCCTGCACTCCTGACCAAAGCACTTTGAAAAGGACGCTGGGAAAGCAGGTGAACGCGACGTGATTAGCTACGTTATCTCCTGCGGAAGTGAAAGTCCCATGACCGGAAGTGAGGAAACAGTTGCCGTTTCCGGGCGGTGCTTCTCTGATGAACACCTTGATGTGAACTGCGCAATTTAGACACATTCAAGAGGAAACCAAAACTCAGGGATTGTAGGGTAGCTCTACGCCACCTCCAAGAGCGTCCAGCAGGAGAATGGGGAGGTCTGGACAGTCCCCACCTGGTACCCTCTGGACAGAGCTTTGAAGGAAAGGCTTAAAGC
Source organism: Cervus canadensis (assembly GCF_019320065.1). Classification (NCBI taxonomy): domain Eukaryota; kingdom Metazoa; phylum Chordata; class Mammalia; order Artiodactyla; family Cervidae; genus Cervus; species Cervus canadensis. The sequence goes on along the minus strand of NC_057407.1, from coordinate 20,380,148 downwards.
TACAAGGTATGTGTGGGGGAGGGTGGGGAAGGGCTAAAACCATTTCTGAGGCTCTGAAATTGGCACGGTTTTCATCAAGAGAAACTTTAATGCCAAGTGAGAACTGTGTCAATTTAAGCAGAAGCCTACCTGCCAAGTCAGACTGCCCATCCCTCCGCCCACCACGACATTGTTCTGGGTCTGCCATGTCTCTGTTGGGGAGAAAATAGGAAGAGGAGTAAGTTAACAGCAGAACTAACATCCACTTCCAGCTGGGTGACCTACTTTGTGAAATAGGGCACGTGAACGCAATCATGATCTTTAAGATTTCTTAAGCTCTGAAAAAATTATACAGTGCCTTGATTCTGCCTTCAGCCCCGTTGAAGATCACATGTGCTTGCTAGTAAATTTCTACTGCTAGAAAGGAGGTTCTGAAGTCACTTTAGCAATGACTTCAGAACCTGTTCCCTCGCAACTTAAGGACTGAAACCTTGAACTTCTGAATTTGCTGACCTGTTTGAAATGAGGTGGGAGGAAAAGTATTTTAGTAAAAGATACTGCTTAATCTTTGGTGTGTTCCTCAACCACAAATGAATGGAATTGCAGTCGTTGGGCAGTTTAGCGAGCTTCCTTATAGCAAACTTGGCTCCTACCGGCGGACTATCACTCTAAAAACACTCTGGGAGCAATTACACACTCAGTAACACCTTATTAAGTAGCAATTTTATCTAACCTTACCTGTTTCTTTCTGAGTGTGAGAATGAAGGGAGAAATGAAGTAAAATATATTGCAAGGCTCCATATGCTCTCCCCTTGGACGGTATGGAGAGCGTTAGGGTGGCATAATAATGCGTGAGTGCCATGCAGAAGTTGAGGGAGGGGTAATTTTGGTTAATACTTACCACTCTCCACCACCCACACCTCAAGTCGGTCCCAATTCCCAATGCTGACAGAGAAATGGGGAGGTGTGAGAGGGAAATAGCGACTTGCTGGCGCCATCCCCATTTCAAGCGGCAAATGTGTATGTGGCACTAATCCTGTTTTCGAGTTGGGGGTCTTAACCTGAGTCTAGAAACAACTGAGAAACAGCATGAGATAGTCTCTTGAGGGGACGGTGATCAGCTGTTTCTTTATTCTCATTTCATCTTAATTCTTGGTGGTAAGATTTTTAAAATTTCCTGAACAGACCTAATTAATTTATGACAAACTACGCCAGTGTAATCGGTGCTGAAACAAATGCATACAGATAAGTAGGGAGATAAAATGAATCTGCAAGTAGAAGACCCCAAGATAATGCATTTAAAATGTTTTTACTGATATCTTTCCTGTGTAATGATTCCAAAGTACCTAGTAACAGATTTGCTTTCCTTTTTATCCTCCTTCCTTCTGCTTTCTCTATTTCCCCAGGCCAGTGAAGAAAATGAAAAAAATGTAAATAATGAATATACTTGGATCCTTCCACCTTCTCCTTCTTCATTCTGGAATCTTGGTTACCATTCCCTCTGCTCTTAGTTCTGAAAGATTTGTTGCCAATAATCATGCGACCTAGTGAATATTACTACTACTTTTTTTTCTTGATGATTGAGGGTAAATAAAGTCTTGATGGGGACAAAACTAAATTTTAGTTTTTCAAAGATTACTTATTTTAGGAGTTTTCTAGCTTAAGAGACAATACTGTATTGTGGATCCAGACTGTGTGTCCCTAGCTGCCCCAGTGTTACCATTTTACTGGGCATATTTCTTAATCTTCTGCCACTATTTTCACCCATTCAAAACAGGGATGGTAATAGTATCTACTTCCTAGGATTATGTGGAGGTGAAAGAGATTATGTGGAGGGAACATAAAACCATGCCTGGCATGTAATAGGTCCTCACTGAAAATTAACTATAGAATTCATTTAGGGAACCAACATTTCTTGAGTACCAACTGGTATGAGGAATTCTTACAGGTATCTTTAAAGGAACAGGCCCAGAATGTGCTATTGAGGAAAAATTTTACACTAAACAATATTTTGGTAGTGTTTTCTCATGTTGTATAATGTAATTTTCAAAACAGGTTGCATACTATTCTGTAATTTTGCTAATCTGTTGGACAATTAGATTGTTGAATGTTCCCCTTTTAAGGTGTGAATGTAGCTGTTGTAAACATTTGATCAAATTGATCATTCTTCAGTTACTTAAATGTTTGCATTCTATTCTTTTAAAGATGTTTTTGGCCATGTTGCCTGAAATGTTTTGATGCATGTTGCCAAATTAATATAGGTTACCTAATTTGATTTTTTGGAGAATGTGTACTATACCAGAATGCCATCCATAATATCTTCCCTTTTTGCATAGTACCTTCTTTTTTTCTTAGACTTACTTTCTTACTTGGTCTTTTGGCCTCTTTTTTTTTCCTTTTGCTGGAGGATAGGTAGAGTGGTGCTTAGTCACACAGTCATGTCCAACTCTTTGTGACCCCATAGACTGTAACCCTCCAGACACCTCTGTCCATGGAGATTCTCCAGGCAAGAATACTAGAGTGGGTTGCCATTTCCTTCTCCAAGTAGAGAAGTAGGGTAGAGTGGGATAGGCAGTTAATCTGGGCTGACTGGAAACAAAATAAACTGATTGGCACCTCCCCTGATCTGACTCCCATCTAATCCACACAGGTGGTGTCAAAGGTCCCATCTTGCTCCAGGCTCTGAGATCCTTCTGTATCCCTTGTTGGGAGAAACACTGTAACTAGATCTTCATAACTCAGTGTCAGGTCACACTTCCTCAAGCTTCACTTGCTTATTTTCGTGTAATCTTGGCATGGGTTTGGGTAGTGGATTCTCTGCCTTTGCCTCCTGTGTGTGAGGCCAACCTGCTTCAGTGGTGGTTCTGTCTTGTCCCCAAAGCTTTGTAAAGCCTCTTCCTCTACCATCTTCTTGACCAATTATCTAGATACTACTTCTACTGTTGGGTGTATTCTAACTACCTCTTTTGCACTGTGGAATCAGACTTGTCATCAAATCCCAGTCAGCCCATATCTGACATGAAAGGACAAAAAATAAAAGCAGCCACGTCACTTCTTACTTCATTGTTCTGATCATCTATTACTGAGTGTAACCAATCACCCTGAAAGTTAGTGGCTTAAAACAACAACAGCTGTTTCTTTATTTGTCATGGTTTCTCTGGGTCAGTAATTTGGGAAAGGCCCAGCTAGGCAGTTTGGCTGCAAGTGTTTCATGCAGTTGCAGTCAGAGGTGGCTGGGACCAGAGCATCTGAGGGCCAGCTAGACATTTCTTTGTCAGGGTTTCTCGATGCAGTCTGTGGATCAAGTTAACTGGGCCTCCTCGTAGCATGGCACCTTCAGGGCTCTGGGAGTTCTCCCACAGTAGCTCAGGGCTCTAGCAAGAGTGTTCTGGTGAAAAGGGCAGACATGGAATTTTATGACTGAATCTTCCAAGTAGTATTGTGTCTGCCATTTGCTACTGGTTGAAACAGTCACAAAAGCCCACTCACATTCAAGGAGAGAATTAGATTCTGTCTCCTGCTGAGGAGTGTGGCCATCTTTGAACATGTGATTGATCACATCCCTCTACCACATCCTCCTCTCAGTGTTCCTCCAGCACAGTACACTGAGCTCTTTGGAGAACTGGGTAGACATTGTCCTCTCACCCAGTTAAGGAACTCCTCTGCATCTGTTGAACCAGGTCATGTCTCCCTCCATTCTCCAGAAGGCCTTTCTCAACTCTCTACAGTGCTGTCTTTGCTTCTGAGCTGTGAAATAACAGACATTGGGATACTGCCTTATATTTTACAAATCACGGTGCCAAATATTCCACTTTGTATCTTTATTCATGTTGTACTGGTCTGTGTGTTTCCCTACCTAGGAACAGGAATCCTGCATTATGAATCTTGGTGTTACCTCCCACCCCTACCGCCACCGTAGTATTGAGATCCACATTAGCTTTACATGGACAACTGCTGAATGAAGAAATGAATGAATGCATGAGAATTTAAAAAAAAGGCATAAGCATGTGCTGAAAAACACAATTCACTAAGAAAACTCGGCTTAAAAATGCCTTCCTTTAAAATTGTATTTGACTCAAGATATCCTTTTTTGGTGGGCAGTTGTATGGTCACAAAGTTCTAAGTCTGGCCATTTACCCTGGGCATCCCTTGGACTTTGCTGCCTTCTAAGCTTAGCAGACCAGTTAAAGCAGAGTTTATTGTAAAAGAGAGTGTAAATTAAGGGGCTGGGATACATCATTAGACATATGGTCTCCTAGGAATTTAGATCTTCCTGTAGTAGGTGGAATTTGTAACATTCTGGCCTCTAGGACCATATGGTTGTATTTAGAGATGCCAACAGAAATAAATACTTGACTTCCAATGCAAGATTCTTTTTTTGCTGGCCCTCCCAAACAGCCATATAAGTTTCCTGTGCAAAATTTAAAAGGACAGAATTAACATTTAGTTCTCATCATTTTACTGATTTGTTTGTGGTCATTTAACACAGGGTATGAAATGGGTTCACCAAGGGCCAATCCTGGTGAGGGTCAGTGACCCTGGACCATCCCTGAGGTGAGCAAAGATATGTACCTGATCTGTACCATATGACTCTGCACTCTTAGCTGTAGCTGACTAGACTGGGTTCATTCCACATCTCAGACAACAACTTGGGCCAGTGCCTTAAGAAATGGCTTGGTTTTTTAAGATCTGCTCTAAATAGAAATGAAACAAAAAGAAACTCTTCTAGCAACAAACAACTGGAAATTAAAATTACAAAATAAAGTCTATTTACACTGCATTGGAAAAATGAAATACTTAGGGGGTAAATTTGACAAAAGATGTTACAGATCTGTATACTGAAAACTATAAAACATTGCTGAGAGAAACTACAGGTGGTACACAAAATGAAGAGAGAATCCATAACATGAATTGAAAGATTCATTATTAAAGTGCTGATTCTCCCCAAATTAAACTATAGTCTTTGTAATCCCATTTGAAATTCCAGCAGATTGTTTTAAGAGCCAAAAGAAATAAAAAAAAAAATAGAATTAAACTAACATACCTGATTGTAAGATTTACTGTAAAGCTATAATAATCAAGACAGTGTGGTATTGAAGCCAAGGTAGATAAGTAGATTAATGAAGTAGATACAGACTCCAGAAATTGACCCAAGCATATCTGATTAATAGATTTTCTGACAAAGGCCCCTCAAAAGGGCGTTCAATGGAGAAAGAACAGTTTTTCCAACAAATTGTTGCAGAGCAATTGTATATCCATGTGCCACAAAATAAACCTCAAACCATACCTCATACTATATACAATAATTGACTGAAAATGATCCATAGACCTAAATGTAAAACCAAAAAGTGTAAAATTTCTTTGAGGAAAAAAAGAGTACCTTGTGACCTTGAGTTCAGTGTATGTTTTAGATATAACATCAAAAGCATGAACCATAATAAAAGTAATAAGTTGGACTTCATCAAATTATGATTTTCTTCTACTGTAAAGGAATGAGAAAGTAAACCACAGAGTGGGAGAAAATATTAACAAATCACATACGTGGGAAATAATTTATATCCAAAATATCTAAAGAATTCTCAAAGCACAATAAGAAAACAAATAACCTAATAAAGTGGGCAAAAGATTTGAATGTGTACTTCAGCAATGAAGATGTACAGATGGCAATTAAGCACATGAAAAGATACTCAACATTATTATTCACTAGAGAATGCAAATTAAAACCACAAGTAAGTAGCATCATACTGATTAGAATGGCTAAAGTTAAAAAACGATTGAAATAACAAATGTTGGTGGGGGTGTGGAACAACTAGAACTCCCATACATTGGGTGGGAATGTAAAATGGTACAACCATTTTGGAAAAGAGTTCAGCAGCAGTTTCTTAACAGTTTAAACAAGCACTTCCTATGAGACCTAGCTGTTCCAATCCCAGGTATTTACTGAATCACAACAAAAATGTGTGTTTATACAGAGATTGTACACAAATATTCGTAGAAATCTTATTCATTGCTAGTCAAATAACTAAAAACAATCCAAATAGCCATCAATAGGTAAATGGATGAACAAACTGTGGTATGTCCCTGTAGTGGAATACTGTCAGGCCACAGGGAAGAAGGAATGGAATATTGCTATAGGCAATGTCATGGATGAATCTCAAAATAAGTATGCTGAGTAAAAGAAACCAAATGAGTACATACTGCATGATTCTTTTTATAAGAAAGTTTAGAAACCACAACCTGTACTGTCTGTGAGCAATTGCATGGGCATGGCTAGAGGAAGTAGAGAGAGGCAAAGAGGATTAAGAAAAGATTTAGGAAATTTGGGGAATGACAGATATGTTTACTTTTTAATTGTGATGATAAATTGACAGATGTGTGTATATGTAAAAATTCAGCAAGCTGAATTTTAAAATATGTCAGTTATAACTCAAACAAGTGAAGGAAGGAAGGAAGAGTAGGAGTGAGAGGGAGGAGGAAGGGAAGAAAGGAAGGAAATGAGGAAAGAAAAGGGGGGGAAAGAAGAGGGGAAAGAGGGCGTGAATGTGAGAGCAAGCAAACCAAGAGAAACAGAGATTGACTAAGAAAGGCTGAGTTTTGCCAACAGCAGAACTCTAGGGGACGCTGAGGAAACCACAGGATAACCAGAGGGCTAAGGTGTCTTAGGTCCCAGAGGAGTCCGGTTCAGTCCTCATGAGGAGCGACAGTCAGTTCCACTGTTCTTGATGAGATTCTATTATTATTATTTCTCCTCTTCTCTCCTTAATTAAGCTGTATCTTTCCCTTTTTTGCTTGTCTCACAGTTTCCAAACTGGGATATCTGTGAATCTTCACTTCGAGTTTGTAGATCACCCTATAAACATGGGAGAGGGAGAAGGAGAGGGCCAGAGACTACCTTGCCTTCCTCTGGAAGGATGTTCATACTTGAAAGCTGGTGCTTCTCCAACTGGCTATTATGCAAGACAGTAGCATCACTTTGGAAGCTACTGGAGGGTGGGGACTGTATTTATCTTTGTGTTTAGCACAGTGATGAGCTAGATAAGTGCTCCATACATGCTTATTAAATATATATTTGAAATTAGAAGAGAAATTGCCTCATGTTTGGTCACAGGGGAAGCTTCCATCCTGACTTGATAATGCTCAAAGAGAATTTCCATATAAACCATTTAGAACTATCTGATTTCCAGGTTCTCTCACTCACTCATTTCACAAACATTGATATTTATTGAGTACCTGCTATATTCTGGGGTCATTCCTTTCAAGGTAAGCTATGAACAAGTAGGCCTAAGCTCTGCCTTTATGGAGTTTAGTTGGGGAGACAGAAAATAAATGAGGCAAATAAGTAAAGCTTGTAGTGTATTAGATAAGTGCTTAGGAAAAAAAGATAAGTGTAGGAAGGGGTTTAGGGAGCACCATGGTATGGTGAAGGTTATAATTTTATAAAGGATGAGCAGGAGAGGCTTATAGAGAATTCAAAGGTCATACTTCCAATTGGAATGGGTTATACTACAAAGGGAATTTATTAGTTCACATAAATATAATGAGTCCATCCCTAAGCACAGCTGGATGTGGTGTCTGAAGTGAAGATTTCTGAAATCTGTTTCATATCTTGACTTTGCTTTCTTCTCTTTGGTTTCAACATTGAGCTGGTAGTCTCCTGGTAACAAGATGGCTACTAGATTTATAATCTCTTAACTCAGAGGTCTTAGGGAAAAGACATGTCTTTTCCAGTGGTTCCAACACGTCTTGATATTGAGTCTTATTGGTCTGGCTAGGATCACATGGAACTGTTAGTATGCTATTTATCTGGGCTCAGCAAAGTATGTGCTCTGGGGTGGAACTTGGAAAGTGAGGTCTGATGATGCAAACGCCAAATACTGAAGTGTTAAGGTAGGGGGTTTCCACCGAAAGGAAACACAGGAGGGCATTTACAACAAATGAACACCATCCCAGCCCTTACCTGAGGAGGAGAGTCTGAATACTGAGGCTCACCGAGCATCTGCCCTGTGTAAAAGCATAAAACAGCGATAGGTCAGAACTACATGGGGTGCTTGGGTTCCTTGCAAACCATTTCCCTGCTGGGCATTAGCATAAGAGTATCTATAGATGACCCTTCCTTATGTATGGACCGACCATTCCAAGAATGCTTAATCCTTAGGACCTCAGATTCCAAGATGATATTGTTAAATTGAGAATTGAAATATGTCTGAAGAAAGGGAGACAGATTATATTGCAGAGGCTTGATGTCAGGAGTAGAGTATTTACAATGGATTCCCTAGTGAATCCACTCCAGGATGATTCCAGGTTGTAAAGTGACTATTGTATAGGTGAGGATGCTAGAGGAGTAGGCTGGAGTCCCATAATCCTTCAAGATTTCTGTTCCTGAGAGGCAGGAGAATACAGCAGTTAAGGGCATAGTTCAGAGTCAGAGAGATACAGGTTATAAATCCAGTTCTACCACTTCTACTGAATAAGTTGGTTTATCTATGTTAGGCCTTTGTTTTCTCATTTATAACATGGGATATGCCTAAGATCTGTATCATAGGATTCTTCAGTTAATACATATAAAGTCTTAGTTCTTATTGTCATGATCATTACCACTTGTGGCCCAACAGGTAAGTCAGGGATTGTCCATGTGGTATAATTGGAGACAATAGAAAGCATGTAGTCAAAACATCTTCCCTATACCCCTGCCTTGGTTTCTGAGGTGCCCATGCTCTTTCATACCTTTGGTTTAAGGAAGAGTTTGGTTTAAGGAAGAGTTTATATTCTGGAGGTTTTAAATGTTCCAACAGTTGTGCTTTAAGGACCACTAGGGAAGGGAAGGGGTGAGGAGATCAGATAACCCTAGGTCTTCTCACCTACTACCTCTAGCAGAGAAGTTTTATCTGTTTTACATACTGACTTCTACATGAGGGGCTTGCCTAGAGAATTCCATGGACAGGAGCCTGGAAGGCTACAGTCCATGGGGTTGCAAGGAGTTGGACATGACTGAGCAACTTTCACTTCTACCTGAGAATTTCTTTGATGAGGAGTTCTGTGGCTGAGAAGAAAGTTTAGAAATGACTGCATCAAAGCATCAGTGGCCCCTGTTAAAACATCATTATATCATCTGGAGAGGGATTGGGGGTGTTTTGTTTGAAGAAGAAAAACCACAGGTTGGAATGATGCTGACTATTTTCTTGAATCTGAAGGGTCACCATGTGGGGTCCAGAGAGTCAACATGAGGCTAATTTCACTTTGGTGGGTAAAAGGAGGATGATCTTTCCAACAATTCAAGCTGTTCTTCCAGTAATTCATTTTTAGGATAGAGGTACACTGCTGTCCTTGGAGACATTTTAGCAAAGGCTTTAGGCTGTCAGGGATAATACTGAGGGGGTTCCCTCAAGAGTAGAGTAATGGACTGGGACTGCCAAGATTTAGTTTAAACTGTAAAATTCTGTCATCCTGAGTAACACAGAAAGCTGTTAAGGTGTTACACCCCCATGTACTTCTTGGTGAAATTTTATCACCTATGTTAGATTCTTAGAGTATGACTTTAAAAGAATGTACCAGAGACAGTTGAATTTTGAACTTATTTTAGACTTAGAGAAAAGTTTTACGAATAGTTCAAAAAAAGTTTCGGACTTCCCTGGTAGTCTAGTAGTGGTTAAAAATCTGCCTGCCAATGCAGGGGACATAGTTCAGTCCCTGGTCTGGGAAGATTCCACCTGCCCCAGGGCCATGAAGCCCATGGGCCACAACTACTGAGCCCACACTCTAGGGCCGCTGAGCTGCAGCTACTGAAATCCATGCCTTAAAACTTGTGCTCTGCAGCAAGAGAAGCCTCCATAATGAGAAGCTTGAGCACCCCAACTAGAGAGTGGCCCCTGCTTTCCAGAACTAGAGAAAGCCTATGTGCAGCAACAAAGACCTAGTGCAGTCAAAAGTAAATTTAAAAATTTTTTTAGAAAATTGAAAAAAAGTTTTCATTATCCCTCACCCAGCTTCTCCTGATGTTAATATCTTGTATAACTGTAATGTAGTGATCAGAACCAGGAAATTAACATTGGTGTTATACTGTTAACTACATTAAAGATCTTATTAAAATTCCATCAGATTTTTCATTATAGTCTTTTTCTTCAACAGTGAAAAACTAGGTTTTATTATTTACAGTTATCTTTTGTTATTTGATCAGTGTTAGCAAAAATGACATGAGGTGGTTTTAAAATTATTAACTGTTACCCCTTGAAAGAAACATAGTTCCTGTAATTTGTGGAGCTCTATTATCCAGAATCATGTAATTTTAGAGTTTAGATGTCATCTCAACAGTCACAGTTTCTCTTCTTCCTCTTGAGGGAATCCCTTCAATCTTGTCCCTGACAGCCCATCTTGGGAAACTCCTTGTCATGGGTTTTGTTCGGAAGTATATTGTCACTCATTTAACAGATACCTATTTAGCACCTAGCTAAGGGTATATATCAGACATTAGGGATACAGAAATAATAGATATGACTCTTGCCTTCTAGAAGTTTGTATTCTAGAAAGGGAGAAACACAGGGGCAATTACAATGGGGCAGAATGTGGGATAAAAGAAGGAAAGCAAATAATAATTATATAACATGGGATAAATGCTGGGGTAGGATAAATACTATGGGAGCCTAGAGTGGGTATCTCACCCTTCCAGGGGTATCAGAAAGACTTCCAAGAGAAGATGATGGGTGAGCTGAGTACAGAAGGATTGGATCCCTAGAATCAGTTCCTCCAAAGTCTCCTCCACATCCTCCATCTTCAAGGAGTCTGATTCTGAAAGTGGTCGGAGGATCGATCTCTCACTCACACACACACACACACTCATACACACGTATATACACACACATACATATATATTCAGTGAGCTAATTTATTAAATCTGTAAGGCACTTTACTGTTATTGCTTGTTATTTCATTGACATGTGGTAACAACCTTGGCAGACCTATTGGGTGGTGTTTGGCTACTGTGAGGAGAAAGACTATAAGAAGGCAAGAGTGGAAGTCATGATCCAGGCCACAGATGATGTATCTTGGACATGCAGAATGAGAAATTAGACTAGTGTCTGTTGGGTCCGTTAGTAGCTTTGGGATCTTGGTCAAGGTACTTAACCTCTCTGAGCCTCTGTTCCGTTTTAGATCAAATAGGATTAAGAATGCCTATTTCACTGAACAAATGTGAGAATTCAGAATAATATGTAAATTGAGGTCATGCATTAAGGAATATGGCTGCAATGTTTATTACTTACCTGTCAGGGTCCCAGCAGGAAACAGATGGTGCACTCCAATGTGCTAATTCAAAGAGGGTTTAATTATGGGACAATTTTCAAAGCTTTGGGCATGGTTTAGGAAAACTCATAAAGAATAATGTAGTATTCTAGAAGTCCTGATCATGTCTAGGCCTAAAAGGACAACCTGGGGAGTGGTTACCAGAGCTAGGAAGAAAAGTTTGTGTATAGAGGGCAGTCATAAAAGGGGATGAAATGTACAGCATGGTGGCAGTTGTTAATAATACCATATTGTATACTTGAAAGTAGATCTTAAGTGTTCTCACTACCACTGCCAGAACAACAAAGGTAATTATGTGAGGTGGGGAATATGTTAACTAACCTTATTGTGGTAATTATTTTGAAATATAGATGTGTGTGTCATATCATCATGTCCATCTTAAACTTACACAGTGTCACATTTCAGTTATATCTCCATGAAGATAGGGGTCGGGAGGAGCTATGATGGTTGGTTGAGGGATAGAATAAGACTGAAAGGATCCCTTCCTCCTTCCCTTAGATCTTTGGCAGGTGTTCCCCACTTAACAACCCCAACCAAAAAGTCAGAGAGAGGGTCCAGAAACTGTTTCTGTCATCCTTTCAGTTCAGGCTTCTGGAATAGAAAGCAGGGCTTGAAGGATGCAGAGTGGCTGTGGAGGGGCAAATAGAAGGAATCTGGTTCAAACCATGAGGCAAATGGAAAAATTCTCAGAGAGGGAAACCAGTGTGACGATACCCTCAGAAGGGTCCACTGTACTTCCCAACTCATTGTCAGTTTGCCTCCCCATGCCCTATCTGTTGGCCCATCTTTAACTGGAAATGGCCCCATCTTTGAAGGTGACATTTGTTATTTTCCCTTCCAGTCTCCATTATCCTTCTTTCTAGTAGCAATACTTGCTGTTTCCCACCCCCAAACCCCTACCCGGAGGATTCATTCTTCCCCTGTTGTCAGTCTGTACGGCTGGAATGGGATTCTGTCCTGCAGCGCTGTGTGTGTGACCTGGGATTCATTCTCCCCGTTGTCAGTCTGTACGGCTGGAATGGGATTCTGTCCTGCAGGGCTGTGTGTGTGACCTAGGATTCATTCTCCCCCTGTTGTCAGTCTGTACGGCTGGAATGGGATTCTGTCCTGCAGGGCTGTGTGTGTGACCTAGGATTCATTCTCCCCCTGTTGTCAGTCTGTACGGCTGGAATGGGATTCTGTCCTGCAGGGCTGTGTGTGTGACCTAGGATTCATTCTCCCCCTGTTGTCAGTCTGTACGGCTGGAATGGGATTCTGTGTGTGTGACCTGGGCGTGAGTCAGTCAGCATGCTCCATCCTGCTGTGTGTGGTGGGTGGTCCAAGACTGAGCGCAGGGTTCAGTTAGAACCTGGCAGCCACAGTGAGTCTTCTCTTAAGAATGCGGGAGAGCATCGGGGGGAGCTGCTGCTCCCATCCTGCCATCAGGAGGGACAACCTTTGGGTCTGAAAATGAAACCAGTCTGTCAGAAAACCAGCCTGGGAGCCCTGAATCCAGCTGTGCCTGATGGAAGCATCACCACTGAACTTTGCAGTTAAGAAAGTCAGTGTGTTGTATTTCCACTGTGTTGTTTTGAGTTGTATTTTCACATATACCAAAAAGAGTCCTGGTGTAGAAAATGCCCCACATGTTACTTTTTCTTAGATAATAATTTTAATGTAAATGTGAATTTAAAACTAAGTGTTAGCCAGTGTCATCGTTGTTAGAGGCTGTTGCATACATCCTTTACTTCATACTGTACTCCTTGAAAGAGCAGTATTAGTGATATTCTAGCATAGCATAAAAGCAATTCACATGGTAATCAGCTGTAAATGTAATAATAGGGTAGTTGAGATTTGTGTTTTAAAACACATTCTTGCACAATTATTTCCCCCATTAAATTCATACAGAAAGCTGAAGTTGGAAATCAGGATTAATATCACCTATCTGCTAAGTGGCTGTCTGGGTAGAAAATTAAAATCGTGCTGAAAGTTAAAATCCATTATTTGACTGAATTGACAAAAATAGTAAAATTCCAATTGATCTAATTCCCAGTGGCTGGTGCTTTTAGATTAAAAAAACAAACAAAAAAAACTATTTTGGAATTATAAGGCTCTCTCTCTAAATCATTGATCAGCTGTTCGTGTTTAAATGCCTTTTTCAATATAATTGTTAAATTTTGGCTCATTGAATTTTAGAATGCAAGAAGCATTTTAAAAAACATGACTTTAAAATTAAAGACTTTAAAAAGTCAGTTCTTTACCTTATTTTTGCTTAGAGATTTAGAAGTTGTTTTCTCCCATGGCATAATAGGAGGTTTGTTTTTTTTTTTTTTTTGGTAACAGCTTTGAGATATAATTCACATGCCATAAAATTCACCCTTATGAAATGTTCGGTTCATTGGTTTTCAGTATATTAGCAAAGTTGTGCAGCCCTTGTTACTATCTATTTCTAAAACATTTTTTATCTTCCCATAAAGAAACTCGGTACCCACTAGCATTCTCCTCTGTCCCTTCTCACCCCAGCCCCTGACAACCACTGATCTTTCTGTCTCTATGGATTTACCTATTCCAGACATTTCATGTAGATGGAGTTATTCAACTTGTGGCCTCTTGTGACCGGCTTTTTCCACTTAGCATTGTGTTTTCTTTATTTTTGTTGGCACTGGGTCTTTGTTGCTGTGTGCAGGCTTTCTCTCGTGGCAAGCAGGGGCCACTCTTGCCTGCAGCGCATCAGCTTCTCCTTGCGGTGGCTTTTCCTGCTGCAGAGCCCAGACTCTCGGTGCATGGGCTTTAGTTGCTCTGCGGCATGTGGAATCCTCCCGGACCAGGAACTGAACCCGTGTCCCCTGCATCGGCAGGTGCATTCCTATCCACTGTACCACCAAGGAAGTCCAGCATCGTGTTTTCAAGGCTCATCCCTGCTGTAAAACTGCAACTCTTTTGCCTGAGCTTTCAAGAAATAGTGATTTGGTAAGATGCTGGTGCTAGTCTCCATGCATCCTCTCTGCTCTGCTTTACCAATACATTCTCTACACCACAGCAGAATGATTTGTTTCATCTATGTCAGTTGATGGCCTTTGTATCTTATCTACCCTTGACATGGCCCAGTAGGTCCTACCTGGCTGCCCTGGCCAAGCTCCCCAGCTCCGTCAGGCTCCTCTGTTCTCTCTGCATTCTGACGTGCTCCCTGCTGCCAAGGGCACCTACTTATGCTACCCCCTCCACCTGCAGCTGGCTGTCTTCTGTCACTTTTAGTTAATTCCTCCGATTCCTTCTCCAGATCTTGTGTCACTTCCCTAAGTTCAGGTCATGTTCCTCAATTATTTTCCTCCATAGCACTTATTCAGTTTCTAATTATACCCCCATCATTGTGACTGTTTCATTAACTTTTATATCCACCTACTAGGCCATAAACCTTCAGAGAAGAGAGCTCATATCTGTGGCTCATTAAAAAAAAAAATCTATAGTTCCTGGCCATAGGAGGTGCTCCCCTTGCCTCAGAATTTCTAAACTATTTTCGTACAGTTTTCATGTTCAGGGTGTTTATGAATAGTAGAATACTCTGAATATTGGAAACTCTGTCAATTGGAATATTGGATTGACCTTTGCCTGACTAGGCTGTGTAATCGAGTTCACTGTTCTTTGTTTAATGTTGACCACCCTGGTCAATAACAGTGGGTTAGAATCATGAAGAGAGCAAAGGAAATTGGGAGTTAACATTAAAAAAAAAAACACCTGAATTTTGAATTAAAACAAGCCTCTCCCTCACCACCTCCCTTATACCTTTTCTCTCTCTCTCCTTCCTTCTCTCACAGCCAGAGGATAGCATCTTTTCTTTCCAAATGAGAATTAGCACATATATGTTTTTTTTTTTTGAAGCAAACCTATATTTTTATAGAACAACAAATGACATGATCTCATCTTTTTACAAGGTAATTATATTGGAAAAATGCTTTAAAGTTTTACATACAGTTGATTTAAATGCCTTTAAAAACATATAATAAACAGTGGCAGATTTCCTGTTACAAAGAATAATTGATATCCCTTGGGATCAAATAAAATGTTATGGGAAATCCTGCCTTCACAGATGTTATAAAATTTAAGATCTATACTAAATATCAATCTACACTAGTTCCTCTTAGCTGGGTTAATTCTGTCCCTCCTTTCCCACCTGGGGATACTAGGGGATAGTTTTGGAATTGGGGAGCTACAGATATCTAGTGTGTAGAGGCCAGTGATTCTGCTAAACGTTCTGTGATGCTTAGTATTAGTATTAGTATTATCCAGCCCAAATGTCACTAGTACCAAGGTCAAGAGACCCTGTTCTGTATAAAATAAGTGTTCTGTATAAAATAAGTGTTTTGAGACCCTGTTCTATATAAAATAAGTGTTCTGTATAAAATAAGTGTATAAAATAGAGACATTTGAGCCCAAATGTCACTAGTACCAAGGTCAAGAGACCCTGTTCTGTATAAAATAAGTGTTTTGAGATAGTACCAAGGTCAAGAGACCCTGTTCTGTATAAAATAAGTGTTAATAAGTTTTATTAACATAAAACTAAATGGTAATTTATTCCTTTGTTAATTGTTTGTGGAAATTCCCGAATAGTAAAACGCCTTCCTTTGTTCACTAAACCATCATTTTTTTAGCCTCTCCTTCATTCCAGGCACTGGACTAGACACTGTAGACACTTGGTTAAAATAATTGGTGTTCATTGTTCTGCTTACAGTCAGAAAGACAGACATAAAATTTGGCGTTTGATATATATGGGAAAGATTAAAAGAGCAATGTCACAGGGTGCTCTGGTCATACATACTAAGAACACTCCTTGACCTGGGTTTCAACGAGGCTTCTCGGAAGACATGGTACACCGGGAATGCATCCTAAAGAGAAAGGATGGACTTTGCTGGCCGAGGGACCAGCACAGCAGAGGAGGAGTGGGAAGCAGAACTAGCAAGCCGTCTGATGTTAGTAGTGAGTGTGGGAAGTGAGGAGAGGCAGGAGACAAGGCTACAGGTGTCGGGGGGACAGTGATGGAGAGTCTTGTGTGCAGACTCAGGAGCTAGAGGACACAGGTTTTAAGCAGCAAAGCAATGTAGTCTAATTTGCATTTCATATATCTGACTCTGGCACTTCCTGGGTAGCTCAAATGGTACAGAATCTGCCTGCAGTGCAGAAGACCCAGGTTCAGTCCCTGAGTCAGGAAGGTTCCCTGGAGAAGGGCATGGCTACCCATTCCAGTATTGTTGCCTGGAGAATCCCATGGACAGAGGAGCCTGACGGGCTACAGTCCAAGAGGTTGCAAAGAGTCAGACAGACTGAGCAACTAACACACACGTGTACAACTACCTCTGCCTAACCTGAAAGTGATGGATTTAAAGGGTTAAAATTGGATGCAGGGGAAGCAGTTAGTAAGCGATTTCATAGTCCAGGTAAGAGATCATGAGTGCCTGGACTTAGGCAACGGCAGTTGGATGGAGAGGATCACTTGAACTGAGAGATGTCAGTGAGAAAGAACCAGCGGAGTGGTGCTTGATTGGATGTGAGAGCTGAGGGACAAGGAGCCCTCGGAGGACTCCCTGGTGTCTGGTTTGGACAGAAGGAGGACAAGAAAGGAAAAGCCAGTGGTAATTTTGTTGTGGACATATTAAATGATACATATTTGAAACCCTTCAAAGGGCTAGAGACATTGATTTTGGAGTCTTCAGTGCACAGGCCAGAGCTAAATTCATGAGAATGGATGAAACTGCTGAGTGAGTAGAAAGGAAGTGGATCCAAGAATGGAGACCCAGGTGACCCAAGGATAGAAAGTTACAAGGTACTAATTATTTTATGTCAGTATATATGCATGCATATGTAGGTATCAATATTTGCGTGTATATGTGTAATATTTGTTAGATTAAGAAAAATATACAAGACACAGAGAAGACAAATTGAAAATGAGTTGTGGAAACCCACCGCTTGGATTACCTCTGTTAACATTTTAAACCAGTTAAAAGTTAAGCATAGTGTTGTGGGTTGAACTGTTTTCTTCAGAA
Source organism: Cervus canadensis (assembly GCF_019320065.1). Taxonomy (NCBI): domain Eukaryota; kingdom Metazoa; phylum Chordata; class Mammalia; order Artiodactyla; family Cervidae; genus Cervus; species Cervus canadensis. The sequence goes on along the minus strand of NC_057407.1, from coordinate 20,362,857 downwards.
AGATATGTTGAAATCCTAACCCCCAGGACCTGTGAAAGTGACTTTAATCGGAAATAGGTTCTCTGCAGGTGTCATCAAGTTAAGATGTAGTCATACGGGATCAGAGGGGGAAGATCCTAATACAGTCACAGGTGTCTTTGTAAGATAAGAAAAAATTTGGACACAGACACACACAGAGGTGAATGCCATATTACAACAGAGGCAGAAATTGGGGTGTTGAATCTACAAGCCAAAGAATGCTAAGAATTGCCAGCAAGGGCTAGAAGCTAGGAAGATGGCAAGCAAGAGATTCTCCCGCAGAGCCTCCCCAAAGGAGCCAACCCTGTTGACACATTAATCTCAGACTTCCAGCCTACAGAACTATGAGAAAATAAATTTGTGTATTGCTAATCCACCCAATTTATGGTTCTTTGTCATAACAGCCCCACAAAACTAATATACATGGTTGGGTTATATAAAAATAAGCATAGAAAGCCAATGATAAGTGAAAGCATCTCTTTTTAAAAGTTCATGAGATACTTTAGAAATTTGTCTACATCAGCACAGACAGAACTGCCTCTTCCTTTTAAGCTGCTGCCCAATGGGAATACTGATATTTGGTCGTTGGGCAGAGAAGGCGAAGAAAAAATAGGGAGGGAGGTAGGAGGAGCATTAGGTAAAAGTAGCTTCTTGAAGGTTTCAAGAAACCCTAAGTAGTCAGTTGGGTACAATGGAGAAATAGATCCAGGAAAATCAGGACTGAAAAATATTTTGGTTATGGGCACCATGGAAATCTTAGGCAATCAGTGTAAGAACTTCTAGTGGAGCTAGAGTAGCAGAAACTAACATTAAGTATAAGATCTCCATTCTTCGCGTGCCCATTCTCTGAGATAGGACAAAATAATGAACAGGACAATTGTGTAGAATGACATGTAGCTGAACGTGAGGTACAATGGAAGATTGAGATAGGAAAGAATTGATTACATAAGGGTATAAAAAAGCAGTGTTATATTTTAGCATGGTTTCAGAAGTCAACACTATAGATACATACTGACCTTGGACCCTGTCTGAAAAGGTGTCAGAAAATAAGTCCCTGATGCTGGGAAAGGTTGAGGGCAGAAGGAGAAGAGGGTGGTAGAGGATGAGATGGCTGGACGGCATCACCAATGCAATGAACATGAACTTGGGCAAACTGTGGGAGATGATGAAGGACAGTGCGATATGGCATGCTACAGTTCATGGGGTCGTAAAGAGTTGGACACGACTAGGCAACTGAACAACAACAACAAATTTCACCTCTCCTAAGGTTGCCTGCTGTCAGGATCGAGAAAAACCACATTTTTAACTATATAAATGTACCCTTCTAACATTGAGCACTTACAACATTCTGGGCACTCTGCCCTAAGGATGACCTCATTTTATTCTCACAACCCCCTATGAGGCAGGGCCTTTCAGAATCCTCATTTACAAATCAGGAAACTAATGCCCACATAAATTATTTTCTAAAGTCAGAAAGGAGAGGTGCTGGAACACAAATCCCAGGCCTTAATCACTAGATTCTGAAGCATAGCAGGGGTGAGGAAGGGAGAGAAGATAGCATTCCCCTCTCATTGTTTAGGGGTGAATTGCTGCCAACAAGAACAAAGTTCTAGCTGCACTGTGTCCAAACAGCATTGTCTAACCAGACTGAGCTGATGGGGAGGAGCAGGAAAACCTTTTGGCTAGATATTTTCAACTACAGGTAAAAACAACAGTTCATGAAGGCTTCCTGGAATATTGTCAAATTTAACTTTGTGTCTTACTATATAGTATGATCACATAACATTCTCATTGCCTCTAAAAAATATAAGCCATCAGCAGAAAAACTGAGTTTGGTTCTAAGACCCAGTATAGACAGTCTCTTAGCCATGTTCATCTCAGATATTAACTTGGTGAGAGGGAATTGTGGGGGTCAGAGCTTAGGGGGTCTAGAGCAGAGACCTCTGAATGCAGTGGCCCCTCTACTTTACACACAGAGGTGAAATGCTTTGAAGATAAACAAGTGAACGGGCTATACTGATAAGCAGAGCTGACCAAAACCTCTTTCTATCCCAACTCCTAAAGAAATGCTTTTCTTTTTTCTTTTTTAATATGAATTTATTAATTTTAATTGGAAGCTAATTACTTTACAATATTGTAGTGGTTTTGCCATACATTGACATGAATCCGCCATGGGTGTACATGTGTTCCCCATCCTCACTGTGATAGAAGAACAAACTTTGAGGTGGTATTTTTATAAGCAAATTTCTTTAGTCTGCCTGCTATATTATTAGAATTAAATAAGTGCTGTTCATTTGTATTTCTAATAAGGCATGGAATAAATAATATGTATAGTAGTTTTACATTAAATAGAATCATGGGCTCTGTCTACACAGTGGCAATTTTTATTCATTGCATTGTCTTACCTAAAATGCTCCTCTACTCTTCTCTTAGATTTTGATCTTTTAAAGGCCAGAAAGAGGGTTAAGTAAGAAAAAAGAGAAAGAGGATAAGAAATTAAGAGTCATTGCTTTTGTTGCACATAGTCATGGGGGGTCACTTTTTATATAGTTATCCCCCTGTGCTGTGCTGGCAATTCAACTGTGGTTTGTCTGAAAATCCCCACTGCAATACACCAGGACAAATGTATTTATTGCTAATTTTTTACTGGTAGAATATTTATAAGGGAAAGTCAACTCCCAAGTTAAGAAAGAGCATCCCTGTCCCTCGTAATGCATATTTGTTAATTCATTTCTCTAATTCTTCTGAGTCATTTACTATGACTGTAATGCAAGGAATTCTTCTCTCTGGATTCACGAACCGTGTCATAAAGTAGTAGTGGCAAGAGTTAGATAAATCTAGGAGATAATGAAACTTGACTTACCTACCTCACAGGTTTCTTGGGAGGATAAAATGAAATAATGAATGTGAGCATGTTTTTAAAAAGCAAAAAGTGCTGTAAAATTCAAGGTGGTATTTTTTTGTGCCTTGGCTGCAAAATTGTTTTCTATCACAGTCATAGTTTATTAGCTCTTCTGCACACATATGCATATGGAAAAAGCATTCCTGCTGCTCTTTCCTATCCTCAAGAAATTAGAAAAAAAAATTTTCCTTTATGAAGGTAGCATCATTTAGATTGTCATGAAATTCTCAATTCCTCATTTAGTGTTTCTGTACCATACAGGGTGAGTTTAAGATAAGTACATTGCTCATTCTCTGAGGCCTAGTCATCTTTGCAGAAATCTAAACAGCACAAATGAAAGGCTCTTTCTGGGAGTAACATCTTTGGGTCAGTGTCATTAAATTAATACCGTGATTTATCAACATGTCAACTATGTGAATGATAATGTACCCACACTTAATTTATAGATTTCTCCCCCCCATTTTTTCCTGAAATGGAGGCCATAATGATTTCGGATTCCCCATTCAAATGTATCCTCTGATTTCTAACTCATAATTATTATTTTTTTATCTTAGCAAGTAATTTCTTTAACTCCAATAGCTGTCCATCTGTAAAAGGAGATTGAAGAAATAATGTAATAATACAGTGGAATGACTTTCATTTTCTAGCAATGTGTAGCTTTTTATAAATAAAACCAAAGACATGAAACTAGAAATAAAATGAAAACGTAGGCTGTATATATTTTTCTCTGAATGCTACTTGGGTAAGGAATGAGTCCCCAGATGAAAGCAGTATGAGTCATTTCAAATCTAACAACCTCATATTATCATAAAATCGTGTTGATGTATTTGTAAAAATCCATGAAGAATTCTATAAGGGGCTTTTGATCTTGACAGGATCCAGGGGTAGGGATGCAGACTGAAAGGGAATATTTGTGTTTCTTATCTAGTGGATTTTGCAACATTGTCACATTTAATTTACTAATAAAAGAGGTATCAGATTTTTAGACTAAATTAATAAGGATGAGATTTGAAGGCAAAAATAATTGCTTTTCCTACATGGAATGTTAGAACTGAGAGGGGATTTAGCATCTAGTGTAAGTATGAATTTTTCCACATCTCAGTAACATTGCTAATTAGTCTCTGCCTTCCTTCCTGCTAAGCCTGTAGATGACCCCAGGATCCTTTTCAACACAGACCTGCAGGCAGCCATTACTAGGCAATTAGAGATGACATATGAGTGAAATCTTTATCCATCCTCTTCTATAGAACATTTCAAATAATCATCTTTAATTTCCTTCAAAAATATGTCACAAATACTTCTTGTGCATTATTACGTTCCAGACATTGGGTATACACACAAATAGAAAAGACCTGAATCTCAGCCTTAAAGAATATATAGTTTAGAGAGGGGAGAGTGATTAAAATATAGCATACCAAGAGCCAAGATGAAGGTATGCATAAGCTACACATAGGAGGGCCTCATAACACAGCAGATGATACCTGTCTTTATGTTGAATATACAAGCAGAAATTATGCAGGCAAAGCTGGAATGTTCTAGGACAGCAGTTCTCAACTTTTAAAAAATCTCAGATCCCTTTATATTCTTGAAAGTTATTGTAGACTCCTCAAAAAGTTAAACAAAGAATTACTGTGTAATCTAGCAATTCCACGTCCAGGTAAACACCCCAAAGAATTAAGAATATAGTTTCAAACAGATACTTGTATACCAGTGTTCATAGCAACATTATTCATGAGTTAGTCTACTGTATGAATGAATGTATTACAATTTTCTTATCCATTTACCTACCTGTTAAGGGACATTTGGATTATTTCTGGTTTTCTTTTTTTAGTTATTAAGAAAAAACATGATACGGATTTTTATGCACAAGTCTCTTTTTGGAAATATGTTTTCTTTTCAATAAGTAACTAAGTTGTTCAGTGGCTTGGCCATAGAATAGCTAAGTGGTTTTCAGCTGGGGACAATTTTGCACTCTAGAGGACATTTGACAGTGTTTGGGGGCATTTTTGTCATGAATGTGGAGGTGCTAGTAGCATCAGACAAATAGAGGCCGGGAACACTTCAAGACATTTTGGAATGCACAGGACAGCTCCCATAGCAAAGAACCATCTGACCAAAAATCTCAGTAGTGTTGAGTCTGAGAAAACTTGGTTTAGATACATATTTAAAATTTAAGGAAACATCTAAACCCTTTCATAATGAAATTGTGCAATTTTGCATTCCCGGCAACAAGGTATGAAAGTAGCAGTTGTTCTGCATCCTTGCCAGCTCTTGGTATTGTCAGTCTTTTTAATTTTAACCATCCTATGGGGAGTACAGTAGCATTTCTTGTGATTTTAATGTACATCTTCTTGGTCACTAATAAAGTTGAGCATCTTTTATTATTGAGATTTAAGAGTGCTGTATATATTCTCCTTGTTTTGCCTTTATTGTTAAAATATTCATAACATACAGTTTATCATTTTAGTAAAGTATGCAGTTCATTGATACCTTTATTCTCTATTTGAGATCTTTGTTAAATATTTTCACTCAATCTGAGGTTTGCCTTTTCAGTTTCTCTCCATGATCTTTTGAAAAGCTATGTTTTAAATTTTGTTATAGCCTAGTTCACTAATTTTTTTCTTAATGATTAATGCTTTTCCATTGTCTTATCTAAGAAATATTTGCTTACTTCAAAAGGTGAGGTATTTGTGAAGGTATTCTACATTTTTTTTCTAGAAGTATCATCATTTAGTTTTATGTTTAGGTCTGTCTTTCATTTCAACTAAATTCAAGTAAATTTTGTGTATAGTGTGAGGCAGATGTTGAATTTCATTTTTTCCCATACAGTATACTTTTGATGCAGCACAGTTGGTTGAAATAACTCTTTTATCCCCCCCATTGAATTATCTTGCTATTTTTGTCTTAATTCCAGTAGGTTTATAGTAAGTCTTGAAATCAGATGAGAGTCTTTCAATTTAGTGTTTTTAAAGATGTATTCTAAATATTGGAAATAAAAGCAAAACTAAACAAATGGGATCTAATGAAACTTAAAAGCTTTTGCACTACAAAAGAAACTATAAGTAAGGTGAAAAGACAGCCGTCAGATTGGGAGAAAATAATAGCAAATGAAGAAACAGACAAAGGATTAATCTCAAAAATATACAAGCAACTCCTGCAGCTCAATTCCAGAAAAAAAAATGACCCAATCAAAAAATGGGCCAGAGAACTAAACAGACATTTCTCCAAAGAAGACATACAGATGGCTAACAAACACATGAAAAGGTGCTCAACATCACTCATTATTAGAGAAATGCAAATCAAAACCACAATGAGGTACCATTACACACCAGTCAGGATGGCTGCTATCCAAAAGTCTACAAGCAATAAATGCTGGAGAGGCTGTGGAGAAAAGGGAACCCTCTTACACTGTTGGTGGGAATGCAAACTAGTACAGCCACTATGGAAAACAGTGTGGAGATTCCTTAAAAAACTGGAAATAGAACTGCCATATGACCCAGCAATACCACTTCTGGGCATACACACTGAGGAAACCAGATCTGAAAGAGACACGTGCACCCCAATGTTCATCGCAGCACTGTTTATAATAGCCAGGACATGGAAGCAACCTAGATGCCCATCAGCAGATGAATGGATAAGGAAGCTGTGGTACATATACACCATGGAATTTTACTCAGCCGTCAAAAAGAATTCATTTGAACCAGTCCTAATGAGATGGATGAAACTGGAGCCCCTTATACAGAGTGAAGTAAGCCAGAAAGATAAAGAACATTACAGCATACTAACACATATATATGGAATTTAGAAAGATGGTAACGATAACCCTATATGCAAAACAGAAAAAGAGACACAGAAATACAGAACAGACTTTTGAACTCTGTGGGAGAAGGTGAGGGTGGGATGTTTCAAAAGAACAGCATGTATGCTATCTATGGTGAAACAGATCGCCAGCCCAGGTGGGATGCATGAGACAAGTGCTCCGGCCTGGTGCACTGGGAAGACCCAGAGGAATCGGGTGGGGGGGGGAGATGGGAGGGGGGATCGGGATGGGGAATAAGTGTAAATCTATGGCTGATTCATGTCAATGTATGACAAAACCCACTGAAATGTTGTGAAGCAATTAGCCTCCAACTAATAAAAAAATTAAAAAAAAAAAAAAAAAAAAAAAAGATGTATTCTAAGCTCTGAAATTCCAAATAAATGTTAAAATTACTTTGTCTGTTTCCACAAGAGAAATCCTGATAAGATTTTGATCAGGATTGTTGAATCTAGATTCATTTAAAGAGAACTGACATTTTAGTAATACTGAATCTTCTAATCCATGAAAATGATATGCCTCTTCATTTATTTATGCCTTCTTTAATTTCTCTCAGCAATATTGTATTGTTTTCAGTGTATAGGTTGTACTTTTTCCCCCTTAAACTCATAAGTGTTTACGTTTGTTATGTTATTACAAATGGTGTTTTAAATTTTAATTGTCACTAATATAGAGAAATAAATTAATTTTTATATATTGACCTTATGTTCTATAATCTTGCTAAATTCACGTTTTAAAAAAACTATGGGGAAATCTGGTAGTTTATGGCTCAGTTTTTCCATCTCTCTATTGTAAACTATATGAGATAAGGAGGCAGACTTTAAGATCTTACTAGCTGTTGGAAGTGGGTACAAGCCCAAACAAAACATGTTTTAAATGTAGTTAATTTATTAAATTTTTGCTACTGATTTAAACAAGGTGAAATACAGTGAAATCTTTCTTTTCACACATGGATCCAGTTTTCTCTCACCTTGCTTACTAGAAACCACAATTTTTGGGATGTCTTTTTAGAATTTGTGCACATGCAAACAAACACTAATTTATATTTATTTTCTCTTTTTATACAGTAGTAGTATATTATGCATAATGTTCTATACCTTGCTTTATTACTTAAAAATATATCCTGTAATTTTTTTCCATTTGCATATTGTACCCTTGTATTGATGTACCATGTACCATAATTCATGTAAGCAATCTTCTGTTGATAGACATTCAGATTTTAAAAAATATTTTGCTGTTTAAATTAATCCTTCAGTGAATAGCCTTGCCCATAAATCATTTATGTGTAGGATAGAGTCCTACAGGTAGAATTGTTAGATCAAATAGTATTTGCCTTTATAAGTTGTTAGATATTGCTAAATTTTCCTCCACTGGCAAGCCCATGTATTTCAGAAGTATTTATTTATTAGGTCCTTACACTATTCAGATTGCTGCAAGAACTTTTCTTCTTTGAACCAGAGGAAGGAAGAAGAGAGAAAACATTTTTTGAGACTATTTTCTTAAGCAGCTTAAACATGTTTATGAAATGAAGAAAGGATGGAAAAGGAAAACCATTTAAGTTTTACTATGTATCATATGTTATTGTTGGTTGAATTTACCACCGCCACCACTCTGTGAAGTTAGTTTCATTTTTCTCCTTCAAAGGTGAAAAACTAAGGCCCCCAAAGGTTGAATATCTTAGCCAAGGCTGTACTGATGATTGTTCAGCAGAATCCAAACGCATACTCTTCTTTCTTCCGTGAGACATGCCTGTAGAACCGAGAAGATTCTATTTTTGGCCATGATCAAGGTCTATATGCCCTTTGATGATAAGTCCATCTTGTCCCTGGTTCTTGTATTAGGATGAACTACTGGGACCATAAATCCTGACCGTTGAGTTCTAGTTTATCCAAAACTTGGTTGAACTATGAAACTCACTGCCAGAAGATGGCACACAATTAAATTCTCTAGGACAGATTTTTTTCCATAGTTCCGTAGAGTATCTTATCTAATAATAGCATTTTTAGTTACACAATCTAAGATAAGGCCATCAGATCTTTCGCTTAGGGATATAAATTAATTGCTGACAGAAGTCAGTCAAGAGAAAGAATATGTGTTTTGACTAGAGTCTAATGACCAAAGAATCTTAGTTCAGGCAGGTCACTGATGTCCAGGTGGCCTAGAGCAGTATTTAACCATGCCTGTTTCATCACTCTGTCTGTAAAATGAGGGGTTGTTATTGATAACAATCACCCACAATGTACTTGGCATAAAATTGGTCATCATTTCTGATGCAGCGTGAAATGTGAACTGGATAAAAGAACAGATCTTGTAGCCAGGCAAAACTAGGTTTGAATCTCCGTCTGCTCTTTACTGGGTCTGTGACCTTGAGAACTTCACCAATTTTGCTGAACCTATTTTTCTTTATCTAAAAAATGAAGGTATCAGTAGTACCTACCTTATAGGGCTGTTTTAAAAATTAAATGAGCCCACATGGATTAAATGTTTAGCATAGGGACTGGAACATAGTAAGTACTCCTTAAATGGTAGCTGTTGTTGTTATTGTTATTGTTGTAATCATTATTTAGTGTTACTTCTGATTTCTGTCCTGAGATCTCTTAAGCACTGCCTGTTGGGGCAGATTTCTATGCTGTGTGAACCAACTTTGTATGTTTAATATGGCTTTGTGCTCAGCTAAATCAAAACACAGAGGTAAACCTCTACCTGACCTTGTTGGCGATTAGCTTTTGCCTTTTCATGCATGAGATTTCATTATCTTTATCAGTGTTTTAGCTTGTGTTACCTACATATCATAAAATTATCCCAACCTTTTAATACCCTGTCACAAACATTTATCTTTTTGACCTTCAATGGAACTGTAAGATTGCCTGCTCTTTAATACATCTATCTTTCTTGTATAATATGAAATTACCCTTTTAAGTTTAGTATTTACAGGATGGTCACTTAGATGCCATGAGTTTTGATTCATCCTTGCCACTAGATGGCACTGTAATAGAACACATTCATTATAGTTATCCTTTACTGTCTAGGAAGACCTGGCATAGAAATAGAAGCTAAGGAGTAGTCTTCACATGTGAGTCTGAAGTTGAGAGGGGTTTGAAATAGGGACATTTTATAAGTGGAAGAATTTATAGGTTGTGAACATTATGTAGTTTCAGTTCAGTTTCAGTTCAGTCGCTCAGTTGTTGTCTGACTCTTTGTGACCCCATGAACCGCAGCACACCAGGCCTCCCTGTCCATCACCAAATCCTGGAGTCCACCCAAACCCATGTCCATTGAGTCAGTGGTGCCATCCAACCATCTCATCTTCTGTCGTCCCCTTCTCCTCCTGCCCTCAATCTTTCCTAGCATCAGGGTCTTTTCAAATGAGTCAGCTCTTCGAATCAGGTGGCCAAAGTATTGGAGTTTCAGCTTCAACATCAGTCCTTCCAATGAACACCCAGGACTGATCTCCTTTAGGATGGACTGGTTGGATCTCCTTGCAGTCCAAGGGACTCTCAAGAGTCTTCTCCAACGGGTTCCTCCAAAAGCATGCTTTGACACAAAGACGTGTGTGTGAATATATTTGAGAGGTGATGTTGAGGGAGGGGGCAAGAATGAGGGAGCAGGAAGAATGAGATTGGAGAGAAGAAAAAGGAGAAACATAAGGGTGATATTTGGGCAACAGGGCTTAATTCCACGGAAACATCCTGGGAAGCACATGAACATCCTAAGAAGAATGAGTCTCAGAATTGTCTACAATAGTTTGCAGGCAGGAGTGTTTATTTACTAAGTCTTCACTAACTCCTGTTCATTGGTTAAGATTGCCCCTGCTCTTTCCATGCATGTACAAAAACTCCCACCAACATGCAAGAGAGTCATAGGACAGAAAGTAAGGATACTCAGAGTTGGCTGTAGGTGAGATGCTGTCAGGGAAACAGATCTAAGCTTGCATTGAATTATCTACTTCAACCTGGCTAAAATCAGGCATAAGTGTAAGTGGATGTGACTCAGGGCACCAGATGTGTCTGCTGCAGCTACCTAATAAATCATGTACTCTGTGAATTCTTCTATTTGAAATAAATGAAGAATCTTAATGAACCATCTGCAATTCCAAATCCTTGGGGGCTACTCAATAGGTAATCTGGCAAACACTAAGTGAATAAAATGTAAATGGTTACTTTATGAAATTCATAGGAAGAGCTTTTGCCCTTTATATCCTAGTATGAAAGGTCCAAATCTTGCCCTTAATATCCCAACATGGAAGGATTCCCAAGTCTTTTTATCCTTGTATACTAGTATATAGGAATGGGAGGTATTGGTGGTTATAGGAGCAGGAAGGTTCTGCTGATACACAAACACTGGGTTAAGTAGTGTAACTACTTTGAACTAGAAGCCAAGACAGTTCAGAATATACCTGTGATGCTGGACAAATCTTTTAGGTCATCCTAAACTAACTTTTGGGACCTCAGTGTCTTTTTCTGTAAAAGGAATGTATGGCAGAGTTCAGTCATCTTACGGTTTCTTCTAGTCCCGAAAGACGATGAAAATGATACATATAGAAAAAAGTTGATTTTTGCAAATGAACACATTGTATTTATATGTATGTTTATGTTTACATGCATGATGTTATGGTTTTAGACATTGGGATTGATTATTGAATCTATGGAAATCTCCTTGATCTTTAAAAATAAAAATTCCTTTTTTTTTGTTTATTTGGCTTCAGAATGATGTGTCAGACATACAAGTAAGTAGAAGAAATGCTAATTCTCAGTTCAATTCAGTTGCTCAGTCGTGTCTGACTCTTTGCGACCCCATGAATCGCAGCATGCCAGGCCTCCCTGTCCATCACCAAATCCTGGAGTCTACCCAAACCCATGTCCATTGAGTCGGCGATGCCATCCAACCATCTCATCTTCTGTCATCCCCTTCTCCTCCTGCCCCCAATCCCTCCCGGCATCAGGGTCTTTTCCAATGAGTCAACTCTTTGCATGAGGTGGCCAGAGTATTGGAGTTTCAGCTTCAGTGTCAGTCCTTCCAATGAATACCCAGGACTAATTTCCTTTAGGATGGACTGGTTGGATCTCCTTGCAGTCCAAGGGACTCTCAAGAGTCTTCTCCAACACCACAGTTCAAAAGCATCAATTTTTCGGCATTCAGCTTTCTTCACAGTCATACAAACAATACATATGAAATATCTGTTTTTTAGTTGTTTAATCATGGCATTCTTTTATAAGTAATTAATAGTTATTTTAATGGAGGCAGGAAAAAGGATAAAAATCACCTTTGAAGGTAAAGTGATCGTATAATTTACTGCACATATTGGACACTTTTGAACATGAAAGGGGGCACAGGTAATCACTGTTACAGAATAAAAGCCATGAATCAGAACCATCCCACACAAACTGGGATATGATATCACCCTATTCAGAGGCTGACTTCAGTTTTGTTAGTGGTTGAGTTAGTTGTAAGGTGAACTAAAACCAAATTCTCTAGCATTAGTTTGACCTTCCCACTGAAAACAGTGATAAAAATCTCAGTATAATTCAAAATAACAGCTGTTTGAAGCCATCAGACAATAAAGGTGCCTAAAACTTGAAGAGTGATCATCTCAAAAAGAAGGGAAAAGCATAAAGTGAGTCCTGCATTTACTGATGCTTTTACCTTTAGAACCTTTGTTTATTTGCCTTGTAAGACTTGGAAACTGAAATAGGGAAAGCAGAGACAGCAATATTACTGGAATGGGAACCTCAAACTTAACTTCAAGGCTATTTAGATAGCCAAGATTTAAGGAGCCAAAAATCTGAAGAAATGGGAACTTGAGAGAAGTGATCCAGAATTCTCTATGCAATTTCCCTTCAAGGAATTAGCTAATTCCTAAGCTGGGCATGAGTGGAGTGAGAGGCTAAGAAACACCAAAAAGTAGTTGCTAAGGGACTAAAAAAATAATCACAGCTTTTGGTCATCTTAGCTTTTGATTCTAAGGAGAGACAAACATTACAATTTAGAAACTGCCAAGGAGAATATATCCCAGTAAATTCCTCAGTCTTTTAAAACAGCCCTCTGAAGTATTACAGCTGATGATAGAGGTAAATTAGTAATAGATGAGGCCTCACAAAGTCTTAAACACCACCTCTAATTATTTCAGTTTCTGATTGGATTAAGGTTTCCTGCCTGTCAGGCAAAAGAAAATAAAATATTCTCTGGAGAAATATAACATCATCCACAGTCTCTGAAATCACTCATGCTTAATGTCAGCATTCAACCCAAAATTACCAGCTATGCCAGGAAATAAGACCAAATGACAAAAGCTAAGAGAAAAAAATTGACAGTAGAAATAGGCTTTTATGGAATTCCCTGGTGGTGCAGTGGTTAGTACTCTGTGCTTTTATTGCCAAGGGCATGACCAAGAAAAACAATAAAGAAATAACAAGAAAAATAGGCCTGTATGTAACACAGATATTGTGGTTAATAAAAATAAAATTTTGAAATAAATAGGATTATTAAGTTAAAGAAAGTAGATAAAGAATAGAGACTGTTACCATAAAGTTAGCATCTGTGGAAGTATTACCAAATAGAAGTTGTAGAGCAGAAATAATTAAAAGTCAAAAGATATGTTTAACTGCAGATTAAACACAGCAGAATAGAGAATTAGTGAGCTGAAGATAGGTAAGTAGAAAATACCAAGTAAGAAGTGCAGAGAGTAAAATGAATGAGAAATAAGAGTAGAAAATACTAAGTAAGAAGTGCAGAGAATAAAATGAATGGGAAATAAAAGAGTAGAAAATACTAAGTAAGAAGTGCAGAGAATAAAATGAATGGAAATAAAGGAGAGGGGCAGTAGAGCTGAAGAAATGTTTGAAGATAAACTGGCCACAATCTTTCAAAACTAAAGAAAGATAACACTGCAGATTCATGGAGGCCTGTAAACCTCAAGCAAAATAAATACAAAGTATCATAGCAAAATGTGATGACACCTATAAAGAGAAAATCTAAGATAAATTCCCTTTAAAAGAGCAACAGTAAACTGACAATTGACCTTTCAAAAGAAACGATGAGAGCTCCTGGATAAAGAGTGATGTGTGCATACACAATTGAAAGGAAATAACTGCCAAAGAAAAGTTCTATGCCCAGTGAAAATATCCTTCAAAAACGAAGGTAAAATAAAGACATTTTCATTCAAACAAAAATGGAGAGAAATTGTTACTAGAAAACCCACACTAAAATAATCACTACAAGGTGTTTTTCAGCAGAAAGTTAATGATCTTAGGTGGAAATGCAGGAAGGAATGAAGAGCAACAGCAAAGATAAATATATCTAAATAAGTAAATACATATTTAAAAGTCTAAATAAATGTTGACTTTATAAAACAATAAGGTTCAGTGGGTTTAAACTATGTGCAGAATTAAAATGCATGACAATAGTAGCTCAAAAGGCAGGAGAGGAGTATTGGTCATTGAAGAGTTGTGAGATTCTTGCGTTATCTAGGCCGTGGTATGGTTTCTAATTTAACGTAGAGTACTAAGTCCTGGATATATGTTGCAGTATCTAGGGTAAATACTAAATAAACAAAAAAGAATGTATAATTAACAATCTGATTAAAAAAATAATATGGAATGATAAAAATTAATCGCGTAGTCAGAAAGTTCACAAGAAAACAGAAAAAAAAGAATACAAACGAGACGGGACAAATGGAAAACAAATAGTAAGGCGGTAGGTTTAAATGCAAATATTAAAAAACAAAACAAAAATGCAAACATTGAGTTGGCCAAAAAGTTCATTTGGGTTTTCTGTACCACCTTACAGAAGAACCTAGATGAATGTTTCGGTCAACCCAGTGTTAGTAATTATGTTAACTGTAAATGAGTGAGATATTTTTAAAAGCAAAGATTGTCAGAGTGGATGTAAAAAATAACACTGTATACTGCTTACAAGAGACATGCCTTAAATGTAAGAACTATACTGTTGTTTTTCTCTTGCATCATCCAAACCAGGCTAACAAACTGTATTTAGTCATTATGTCTCGTTGGTTTCCCCTGGTCCATATAATTTTTCAGTCCTCTTTGTTTTTATAACTTTCATAGTTCTGAGAAGTATCTGCTGGTATTTTGTAGAAGGTCCCTGAATTTTATTTTGATAGTTTCCTTATGATTGGATAGAGATTATGGGTTTTGGAAGGAATAATCTGACATTTGTTAATACTTGCTTTATGACTCAGTGGATGGTTTATTTTAATAAATGTTCCATGTACACCTGAAAAAGAATGTGTATATTTTGTATTTGGTGCATGGTATACAACACAAACATATGTACACAGGCAAGTTTGTTAATTGTATTGCTCAAATATTTTATATCTCTACTAAATTCTTTGAGAAAAATATATTAAAATCTCTATGATGATTATGGATTTGTCTATTTTTCCTTTTACTTATATCTGTTTTCATTTTTGTGTATTTGAGTCTATGACATGAGGCGTAACAAATTTGACATTGTTATATCCTCCTTTTGAATTATCTCTTAATCATTATGAAATGATGCTTTTTGTCTCTAGTAATAGTTCTTGGATCAAACTTTGTCTACCACTGTTACAGGTAAACACCTTTCTTTTAGTGTTTGCATATCCTATCACTTTCCATCTTTCTCATATCAGCTTTTCTGTAAATCTGAAGCTGTCCTTAGTGCCCCAGAACTTACTAAAAATAAAAAGAGGTGGACAACTCAGTACAAACATAAGCAAAAACTTGGAACTTAAAGCTAATATTGAGATGTCCAATACAGACAAGAAAAAGATGATCAATGTAATCACTTATGAGAAAAATGCAAATTAAAACCTCAATGCAGTACCACTGCACATCCTCCAATGTAACTAAAATGGAAAGGACAGACAATAGCAAAATTGGCTGAGTGAATGGAACTCTCATACTCTGTCAGTGGGAGCATAAATTGTTAAGATCATCATTGTAAACTTTTTTCTGACAGTGTAAGCTAGTACTGCACGTAAGCCAACTTACCACCCAGCAGTTTAAGTACACATATGTGCTAAATAAACATGGACAGGAATGTTCAGAGTCACTTTACTCAAAATAGCCCCAAACAGAAATGTCCATAGATAACCTGTGACACAGCTATACAATGAAACACTAGATATTGATGATAAAAATATGAACTACTATTATAAGCAAAAATATGAATGCATCTCACAGACTTAATGTTGTAGAGGAAATGCACACTCTCTGGTTCCATTTATTTGAAGTTCCAAAGCAAATGGAATTGATCAGTGGTGATGGAGGTCGGACTAGTGGTTACCTGTGGGGAAGGTACATGATGGACATGAGTTTGAGCAAGCTGTGGGAGTTGGTGATGGACAGAGAAGCCTGGCGTGTTGCAGTCCATGGGGTCACAAAGAGCTGGACACGACTGAGCAACTGAACTGAACTGTGGGGAAGGTAGTGATTTCGAGGAGTAAGGGAGCTTTCTGAGGTGTTGGTTTTCTAAATCTCAGCCTCACTAGTGGTTACAGGAATGTGTTAACTTGGTTAGAATCCACTGAGCAGTGCCCTTAAGATTTGTGCATTTAATTGCATGAATATTATCAATAAAAAGGTCAAAAACACAAATTCCCCTGGAAACTTGAATTTCAATAAAAATTAAAACATTTTTACCCTCTCTGCTGAGTAATACAAATTATAACAAAATGTTTTAGGCAAAAATTCTATAAGATTTAGAAATGGAATGCAGCTATTGTATTATTCAAAGATAATAGAAACAGTTGAGTGTCTATTCTTGTGTGCATATGTGTGTCCTTTACAAATCAAACAATATATAGAATAATCTTGGTAGAAAATATCTGCACAGTACTTTGATCACTAGTTAATCTGTTTTTTGTGCTCTGGGATTTATTTTACTCATAGCATAATTGGATCCAGGGAGACCAGTTGCAATTATTGTACCAAGTAAGGCTAAATTGAGCCATAGATTGTCCTGATTTTCTAATATTTTGAAATATGGAAAGAACTGTTTGAATGCCTAATGGTGCTTTTACAAAATGCTGGCACCTCACAATCAAAGCGAGTTAGAATTAATACTCACGGAAGATTTAACTAAGAGAAAATATGAAGGTGACTCAGTATCCCCGAGAGGAGATTGAGAAATGTAGAGAGCATGACAACACAGGTTTTAGAGCTTTGGGGCTTCCTCTTTTAGAACAGTAATTTAATATCAGCAAGATACAGTTCTTGAACATTTACTTTTTGTTGTGCAGTATGGGAAATTTCTTCCCTTCTCTGCCTCTCCGTGTGTGTGTGTGTGTGTATCTCAAGATAGATAAGATATTGTACAATCCTTTTAAAAATTCTCACAAGTATGGAAGATACTCTTGCTGTCCTCACATTTCACAGATGAAGACACTGAGGTTTAGAGAGATTAAGCTGCCTAACTAAGGACACTCTGTGCCTGAGTGGGGAGCCATGGTTCAGACTGGTACAGTTGCCTCTGGAGCCCATGCTCTTATTTGCTGTTATTCATAGCAGTATTTCTGGAAGTATGAATCATGTGCCACCTGCATCCCCATCCCAGGGGACACCTGTCAAGTATAGATTCTCAGATGCCAGAGCAGGCAGACTCCCTGAAATGTGAGGTAATGAGTTTCTGTTTTTCTTTAGGGCCTTGAGGTTGTGAACTACTGCTCTTTGCTCTAACATTTATCCAAAACTGAC
This sequence comes from Cervus canadensis, assembly GCF_019320065.1. Classification (NCBI taxonomy): domain Eukaryota; kingdom Metazoa; phylum Chordata; class Mammalia; order Artiodactyla; family Cervidae; genus Cervus; species Cervus canadensis. Next base: position 20,345,426 of record NC_057407.1, on the reverse strand, counting down.
CTACCACATTTGTACAAATATCAGGTAATAGAAAAACTCATGCTCCTGCAGTGTATAAATGCTGCTCTTGTCATATAGTTCTTCTCCCATTCACTAGTGTTTCATCTGAGATTTTTAAGAGTATAGTTCCTTTTCTAGTCAATTTCAAATTGTTTATGTGTTGAATATACACAAAAGGAACATTGAGTTTGTTTAAATAAATGTTTATGGCTCCCAAGAAGAGTATATGCCTATTGATTCTTTCCACTACATTCTAAATGTTAAGTTGAAGCAGTAAATTCATCAGAAGGAGTATTTTTCTGCCTACACAGTTCTCTATATCGGATGCCTTGAGAATGGTGGAAATACCAAGGCATGTATTTTTTTCATTATAAAATATAAGACAAAAAATGATGTGGAAATGATCATGTATCATTTTACAGCTAACTTTTTCAGATTAAAAAGAATAATTTAAAAAAAAAAAAAGAATAATTTTAGCATGTTTCCATCCCTCAAAGCATCACTTTCTTGAAAAAAAAAAAATGAAGAAAACATGGATAAAGGGATAAACGGGCTTCCCTGGTGGCTCAAAGGTTTAAGTGTCTGCCTGCAATGTGGGAGACCTGGGTTCGATCCCTGGGTCGGGAAGATCCCCTGGAGAAGGAACTGGCAACCCACTCCAGTATTCTTGCCTGGAGAATCCCATGGATGGAGAAGCCTAGTGGGCTACAGTCCACGGGGTCGCAAAGAGTCGGACACGACTGAGCGACTTCGAGGTTGCTAAATGCTTAAACCTTGTGTTTTTTCTCCTCAGTTTTTGGAAAGAAATGTCTAATATCATGTTCTGAACATTTTTTTGTGGTACAAGAAGAGAAAAATAATAGTAAATAACTAAGACTCTTAATCATTAGGAATATGAGATGCAGTTAGACCTGGGTTTGAAGACTCCTCTTCCATGCAGCATTGTGATCTGGGGTGAGTTCCTTATTCTGTGTTTCCTTATCTCCAGATGTGATGGATAATAGTACCTATTTCATGGCACTGAGGATTAAATGAAATAATGCATGCATGGTGTGCACAATAGATGGCATGGTGCCTGGAACATAGCAGGCATGCAGAAACATTAACTATTCTTGTAATTGTTAGCATCTGTTTATTCCATGATACCTACCATTTATGTTTTAAAGAAAGTTTCTTTTTATAGAAACTGAATATGAAATATACTATTATGAGTTTCATGAGTTAGGGAACAGATGAAACAAAACTAACAAGAGATCATTTGACAATGTTTCCAACCCTGTGTGATTGTTAAGAGCTCCCTTGTGTCAGGTATATGCTGCCTTAAACAAGTTCCTCATTGTTTCCTGGATTCTGTGCTATGGAGCTTTTTTCTTCTCTGGTTTCTTCTTGGAGGTAGAGTTGCAAGTTCCTTTTCTGTGAATTAGGAACTTCCTCACCACGCAGAGAAAAAATTTGAGGGAAAAAAAAGTTGTCTTGTGGTGTTAAGCACATTGTTGATAGGCAAAGTGGTCAATCCAGTATGTTTCTGAAGGTCTTAGTTCCATTGCTAAGTAAAGAGTTACTATAGAAATATTTTTCTTTTTAAAATAGTTTTCCCTTCTTATTCAAAGAATGTATGCTTAATATAGAAAAATTAAAAGATGTAAAAGTAAAAATAAAAAAATATTGTCTAATCCTAAAGGAAATTACAGTTAATATTTTGGATTGTTGCATTAGAGATTTTTCCTACTTAAGGAGTGAGATATATATATGTGTGTGTGTGTGTGTATTTAAATAAAATTGTATATGGAGTTTGTATCTCCCTAAGATAGTGTTATGATACTTCTCAGAAATGAATATTTTCTCAGCTTTTAAAAGAAATTTTAAAAGGCTTAGAAAACTCTAATGCTTAAGTGTGATTGGGGAATACGTGTAAATCTATGGCTGATTCATATCAATGCATGACAAAACCCACTGAAATGTTGTGAAGTAATTAGCCTCCAACTAATAAAAAAAAAAAAAAAAAGAAAAGAAAAAAAAAAAGAAAAGAAAAAGGAAAAAAAATATTTAAAATAAAATGCTTTCTAAATATGAAAAAAAAAAATTTAAAACATTTTGTTGATTCATTAATCATCAAAGATTTATGATGTGCCCACTATGTGTGAAGTACTATATTGGGACTTTTTGTAGCAGGGACTTTGGAAGTTTTTCACACACTTATTTATTCTTTGAACTGCAATGTATTTGCATTTGGTCTGCTGAGATCCCTTAAATGACTTCCATAACCCCCTCTCAGTTCTCCCATCAGCCTTCCCAGTACCACCTCATAGCAGAGTATGTACTTCATATGTAAACTCAAAGTGGAGCTAGGCAGAAACTACAGTTTCCAATCTAAAAAGGTAATTTCCTCTCTCAGGTTTAAGATTAAAAAATAATTGGGGCTCAGGAAAATGGTCTGTCCTACAAGAAAAATGACTTTTTCCTTTGTGATATTTTCTTGCTGGGAGTAGGCAGGCAAAGGGGAACCCAGTCCCAAACTTGTTTAGGTCAATTCATAAGACATAGTACCTAGGAAGTCCCACTGCAAGAGATGAAGGGTAATATGGACTCTTTCAATTATCTTTTCGATTTTCTTGGCCTCATCTCTGCCTGTAAAACATGCCTATTATACTGTGACTTTTATGTTTGTGTAACAGGAATGGACATAACTTGTAATGTTTATTTGTTAGCTCAGTATTATGTTTTCAGGGCTAAATTCAGAACAAAGAATGTCAGCTCTCCTGATATTATACAAAAGTTAGGGAAATTGCCTCTTAGCCACTGCCTTACTGTTTACTAATATTTTTAAATGGTTTTGTATTTTTTAATATATAATTACCCCTACCATAGTTTGGGCTAGGGCCAAACTACAGGGAGGGAACACAGCCCCACCAATCAGCAGAAAATTCTATTAAAGATTTACTGAACATGTTTTTGCCCACCAGAGCAAGACCCGGTTTTCCCCACAACCAGTCCTTCCCATCAGGAAGTTTCTACAGGCTTCTAATGCTCATCCATCAGAGGGCAGACAGAATAAAAACCACAATCACAGAAAACTAACCAAACTGATCACATGGATCACAGTCTTGTCTAACTCTGAAACTGTGAGCCATGCCCTGGAGGGCCAGCCAAGACAGATGGGTCATGGTGGGGAGTTCTGACAAAATGTGGGTCACTGGAGAAGGGAATGGCAAACCACTTCATCATTCTTGCCTTGAGAACCACATGAACAGTATGAAAAGGTAAAGAGATATGACACTGAAAGATGAACTCCCAGGTTGGTAGGTGCCCAATATGCTGTTGGGGAAGAGCAAAGATATAGCTCCAGAAGGAATGAAGAGGCTGAGCCAAAGTGGAGGCTGAGCCAAAGTGGAGGCTGAGCCAAAGTGGAAACAACACCCAGTTGTGGATGTGTCTGGTGGTGAAAGTAAAGTCTGATGCTGTAAAGAACATAATTGCATAGGAACCTGGAATGTTAGGTCCATGAATCAAGGTAAATTGGAAGTGGTCAAACAGGAGATGGCAAGAGTGAACAGTGACATTTTAGGAATCAGTGAACTAAAATGGACGGGAATGGGTGAATTTAATTCAGATGACCATTATATCTACTACTGTGGGCAAAAATCCCTTAGAAGAAATGGAGTAGCCCTCATAGTCAACATTGAGTCCAAAATGCAGTACTTGGGTGCAACCTCAAAATTGACAGAACGATCTTGGTTCATTTCCGAGGCAAACCATTCAGTATCAGAGTAATCCAAGTCTGTGCCCCAACCCCTAATGCTGAAGTGTGGAAATTGAATGGTTCTTTGAAGACCTACAAGACCTTCTAGAACTAACACCAAAAAAAGGATGTTCTTTTCATCATCAGTTCAGTTCAGTCAGTCAGTCGTGTCCGACTCTTTGCAACCCCATGAACCGCAGCACTCCAGGCCTCCTTGTCCATGGCCAACTCCTGGAGTCTACCTAAATCCATGTACGTTGAGTCGGCCATCCAACCATCTCATCCTCTCTTGTCCCCTTCTCCTCCCGCCCTCAATCCTTCCCAGCATCAGGGTCTTTTCAAATGAGTCAGCTCTTCGCATCAGGTGGCCAAAGTATTAGAGTTTCAGCTTCAACATCAGTCTCTCCAATGAATACCCAGGACTGATCTCCTTTAGGATGGACTGGTTGGATCTCCTTGCAGTCCAAGGGAGTCTTAAGTCTTTTCCAACACCACAGTTCAAAAGCATCAATTCTTCAGCGCTCAGCTTTCTTTATAGTCCAACTCTTACATCCATACATGACCACGGGAAAAACCATAGCCTTGACTACACGATCTTTGTTGACAAAATAATGTCTTTTCATCATAGGGGACTGGAATGCAAAAGTAGAAAGTCAGGAGATAACCGGAGTTACAGGCAAGTTTGGCCTTGGAGTACAAAATGAAGCAGGACAAAGACTAAAAGAATTTTGCCAAGAGAACACACAGGTCATAGCAAACACCCTCTTTCAATAACATGAGAGGTAACTACACATGGACATCACTAGATGGTCAATACTGAAATCAGATTGATTATATTCTTTGCAGCCAGAGATGGAGAAGATCTATAGTCAGGAAAAATAAGACCGGGAGTTGGTTGTGGCTCAGATCATGAACTCATTGCAAAATTCAGACTTAAATTGAAGAAAGTAGGGAAAACCACTAGACCATTTAGGTATGATCTAAATCAAATCCCTTAGGATTATACAGTGGAAGTGATAAATAGATTCAAAGATTAGATCTGATATACAGAGTGCCTGAAGAACTATGGGTAGAGGTTTGTAACATTTTACAGGAGGCAGTGATCAAAACAATCCCCAAGAAATAGAAATGCAAAGAGGCAAAATGGTTGTGTGAGGAGGCTTTACAAATAGCTGAGAAAAGAGGAGAAGCAAAAGGCAAAGGAGAAGGGGAAAGATATACCCATCTGAATGCAGAGTTCCAAAGAATAGCAAGGAGAGATAAGAAAGCCTTCCTAAGTGAACAATGCAAAGAATAGAGGAAAACGAAAGAATGGGAAAGACTAGAGATCTCTTCAAGAAAATTAGAGATACCAAGGGAATTTTCATGGAAAGATGGACACAATAAAGGACAGAAATGGTATGGACCTAACAGAAGCAGATAATATTAAGAAGAGGTGGGAAGAATACACAGAGAAACTATACATAAAGTATAGTATTAATGATGCAGATAACCATGATGGTGTGATCACTCACCTAGAGCCAGACATCCTGGGGTGTGAAGTCAAGTGAGCCTTAAGGAAGCATCACTACAAATAAAGCTAATGAAGGTGATGGAATTCCAGCTGAGGTATTTCAGATCCTAAAAGATGATACTGTGAAAATGTTTCATTCAATATGCCAGCAAATTTGGGAAACTCAGCAGCGGCCACAAGACTGGAAAAGGTCAGTTTTCATTCCAGTCTCAAAGAAGGGCAATGCCAAAGAAAGTTCAAACTGCCGCACAATTGCACTCATTCACATGCTGATGCTAGCAAGCTAATGCTCAGAATCCTTCAAGCTAGGCTTCAACAGTACGTGAACCAAGAAATTCCACATATACAAGTTGGATTTAGAAAAGACAGAAGAATGAGAGATCAAGTTGCCAACATCCGTTGGATCATAGAAAAAGCAAGAGAATTCCAGAAAAACATCTACTTTTGCTTCACTGACTACGCTAAAACCTTTGACTGTGTGGATCACAACAAACTGTGGAAAATTCTTAAAGAGATGGGAATACCAGACCACCTTACCTGCCTCCTGTGAAATCTGTATGCAGCAACGGTAACTGAAGCAACGGTTAGACCCAAACATGGAATAACGGACTGTTTCAGTATTGGGAAAGGAGTGCGTCAAGGAAAGGAGTGCGTCACCCTGCTTATTTAACTTACATGCAGAGTACATCGTGCAAAATGCTAGGCTGTATGAAGCTCAAGGTGTAATCAAGATTGCTGGGAGAAATATCAATAACCTCAGATATGCAGATGACACCACCCTTATGACAGAAAGCGAAGAGGAACTAAAGAGCCTCTTGTTCAAGGTGAAAGAGGAGAGTGAAAAAGCTGACTTAAAACTTAACATTCAAAAAATGAAGATCATGGCATCTGGTCCAGAATAGAATGGGGAAACAATGGAAACAGTGACAGACTTTATTTTCTTATGCTCCAAAATCACTGTGGACAGTGACAGCAGCCATGAAATTAAAAGACATTTGCTCCTTGGAAGAAAAGCTGTGACCAACCTAGATAGCATATTATTAAAAAGAGATATTACTTTGCCTCCTAAGGTCCATATAATCAAAGCTATGGTTTTTCCAGTAGTCATGTATGGATGTGAGAGTTGGACCGTAAAGACGGCCGAGCACTGAGGAATTGATGCTTTTGAACTGTGGTGTTGGAGAAGACTCTCGAGAGTCCCTTGGACTGCAGAGAGATCCAACCAGTCAATCCTAAAGGAAATCAGTCCTGAATATTCATTGGAAGGACTGATGCTGAAGCTCCAAAACTTTGGCTATCTGATGTGAAGAGCCAACTCAAAAAGACCCTGTTGCTGGGAAATATTGAAGGCAGGAGGAGAAGGGGATGACAGAGGATGAGATGTTTGGATGACATCACCTACTCAAGAGACATGAGTTTGAGCAAGCTCCGGGAGATGGTGAAGGGTAGGGAAGCCTGGTGTGCTGCAGTCCATGGAGTTGTAAAGAGTTGGACACAACTGAGTGACTGAACAACAATCAGAGTAATATGCACGCATTTTGAAACAAATTCATATATCAAAGACTGAACATGAAATGCGGTTGCCCCCTCCTCTGCTCTTCCTCACTACTCTTTCAGCCATTTTTGTTTTTAGGTGATGACTTTAATATATCTAAATATGAGAGTGAAGTGAAAGTCTCTCAGTTGTGTCTGATTCTTTGGGACCCCATGTCCTATACAGTCCATGGAATTCTCCAAGCCAGAATACTGGAGTGGGTAGCCTTTCCCTTCTCCAGGGGATCTTCCCAACCCAGGGATTGAACCCAGGTCTCCCGCATTGCAAGCAGATTCTTTACCAGCTGAGCCACAAGGGAGGCCCAAGAATACTGGAGTGTGTAGTCTATCCCTTTTGCAGCGGATCTTCCCTACCTAGGAATGGAGCTGGTGTCTCTTGCATTGCAGGTGGATTCTTTTCCAACTGAGCTATCAGGGAAGCCATATCTAAATGTAACAACACTCATTTCCTACAACTGTTTAATTTATCCATTTTGGATTGTTGACTGAAGATTCAGCAGACCACCAGAAACATCTGTTGATCAAGCAAAATTAACTTATTAGAATTACTGTAGTAGGGAGGACACTGTCACAGAATCTTACAAGTGTCTTAGAAAGGTAAGATCAGAGAAGACTATTTTATAGAGCTCTGGATGATTTTAAGGCAAGACTTGCAAGGTGGAAACTGATTGGAATTGGGCTGAGTTTTGTGGGATACTTATTTTGTGTTGGTGGGTACAAGATGAAATTTTAAAGCAAATGTTGATGAGCACGATGTTTGACTTTGTAAGTTACTTGAGTCTTATCTTCCAGGAGCAGGTATTCCTTGGAGCAAATGACTTAAGTTATTTATAGTTTGGTTCTAATATTGTCTAGCACAGAAGCAGAAATCAAGTTTGGTCTGAGTGCTAAGGACAGTGTTGAATAACTTCTTGGTATGATTCATGAAGATTGAAATAGGTTATTCACATCACCTCCTTACCTCATCAAAGCTAATTCCTCCAGTGACTTACTTGACTCTTTCATGTAAGAAACTTACACCTTCTACCTTTTGTTCAGTCACCAGATAACATCTCTTTATCATTCATCTTCATGACCCCCAAACTTTGTAGTGTGCATTTGTTCTGTGATCCTTCATTATAAGGAAACATATTTCTATAGTTTGCCCAACTAAACTGGGTCTAACTCAGACCTCAGCAATCTAGTTGGCATGATGTTTAATCAGCATTGTTTTCAGCCCTCTTCTCAGGGCTGGAAAATGGTCCCAGGCACTTCAGTGTCCAGAAAAACCAGTTAGTAGTGACTGTTACACTTCTCCCTAACCTGGGTTCATTTGAGGGAGGGAAACTCTGAAGATACCCCTCATCCCCTTTTGCCATGCCAGACTTCGATACTGGAGCTTCATACCATCTTTCAATACCATTAAGCTTGATACTCAGTCCTGTATACTCACCCCATCAAAGCTTTGCTTACCCATGGGTTTGTGTGAATATGGGGCATCTTCGTCTTTAGTGAGCCCTTCCATTTCCCTGATTTTAGGAGGATCCAGCTGTCTAAGGGATCAGATTACTTTCCTTCCCTTCAGTGTTTGAAAATCTATGCCTGGGCCACAGTGAGGTTCTCGCATCCCAGTATGTGTAGTAGTTAAAATCATAGGCTCTGCCCAGGCTGAAATTGTTAACTTTTTCCACAGCTATTTTGCCTTGGACCTTCCTAAGCCTCAGTTTTCTAGCTATTGGAAATGATAATAAATCCTACTGCCGAAGGTTGTGGTGAGGATGAGATAATTTGTCTTAAAGATTACTTTCCATTGTGCCTGGCACTTAGTAAATATCAGCTATTTTATAAACATCATTATATTGCTGTGTGATATGAAGGTTTTTAAAAACAAAGATTCCAGCTCTGAGTTCTCCAAAATACAAAGGCTCGCCTCCACTCCAGGGAGGATAGGAGAAAAATACCAAGGTGGTTTACAGATTTACAAGGTGGTGTACCTGTGTACCTTGTCACATTAGAAGTATTGGTTTTAAGACAGTGCAGAGCTCCCAAGACCAAGAATTGGCAAACTAGGCTTCTAGGGCCCTTGCTTGATTTTATAAATAAAATTTTATTGGAGCAACAGCCATTCCCATTTGTTTAAGTTGTGTTGTAGTAAAAAGTAGCCACAGACTAGATGTGTGTCCCTCAAGATTAAAATGTGTGATGTCCAGAAACTATAAAACTCCTAGAGGAGAACATAGGCAAAACACTCTCCGACATAAATCACAGCAAGATCCTCTATGACCCACCTCCCAGAATATTGGAAATAAAAGCAAAACTAAACAAATGGGACCTAATGAAACTTAAAAGCTCTTGCACTACAAAGGAAACTATAAGTAAGGTGAAAAGACAGCCCTCAGATTGGGAGAAAATAATAGCAAATGAAGAAACAGACAAAGGATTAATCTCAAAAATATACAAGCAACTCCTGAAGCTCAATTCCAGAAAAATAAATGACCCAATCCAAAAATGGGCCAAAGAACTAAACAGACATTTCTCCAAAGAAGACATACAGATGGCTAACAAACACATGAAAAGATGCTCCACATCACTCATTATCAGAGAAATGCAAATCAAAACCACAATGAGGTACCATTACACGCCAGTCAGGATGGCTGCTATCCAAAAGTCTACAAGCAATAAATGCTGGAGAGGGTGTGGAGAAAAGGGAACCCTCTTACACTGTTGGTGGGAATGCAAGCTAGTACAGCCGCTATGGAAAACAGTGTGGAGATTTCTTAAAAAACTGGAAATAGACCTGCCATATGACCCAGCAATCCCACTTCTGGGCATACACACTGAGGAAACCAGATCTGAAAGAGACACGTGCACCCCAATATTCATCGCAGCACTGTTTATAATAGCCAGGACATGGAAGCAACCTAGATGCCCATCAGCAGATGAATGGATAAGGAAGCTGTGGTACATATACACCATGGAATATTACTCAGCCGTTAAAAAGAATTCATTTGAATCAGTCCTAATGAGATGGATGAAACTGGAGCCCATTATACAGAGTGAAGTAAGCCAGAAAGATAAAGAACATTACAGCATACTAACACATATATATGGAATTTAGAAAGATGGTAACGATAACCCTATATGCAAAACAGAAAAAGAGACACAGAAATACAGAACAGACTTTTGAACTCTGTGGGAGAAGGTGAGGGTGGGATGTTTCAAAAGAACAGCATGTATACTATCTATGGTGAAACAGATCACCAGCCCAGGTGGGATGCATGAGATAAGTGCTCGGGCCTGGTGCACTGGGAAGACCCAGAGGAATCGGGTGGAGAGGGAGGTGGGAGGGGGGATCGGGATGGGGAATACGTGTAAATCTATGGCTGATTCATATCAATGTATGACAAAACCCACTGAAATGTCGTGAAGTAATTAGCCTCCAACTAATTAAAAAAAAAAAATTAAAATGTGTGATGTCTGTCCCTTTATGAAAAAGTTTTCTGGTTTCTACCCTAGATCAGTTAGATTGTCTTTGGATTTAAGTTAAAGAACATTGAGAACTCATGGGCCTGGGTGTGTAGTGTGGGGGTCAAGGGACCTCATCTACTTGGTGGTGCTCAGCCTTCCAACGAGAGGAGGACATTACCATCCTTCATATTCTCTGGGAAACAAAGAGAAGTTTATTGAGTGTCCAGTAACCCTGACTGCCTTGCCTGTGTGCTGTAGTGGACATCCCCAAAGTTTCTGCTGGTTCCACTGTTAGACACAAGCAAGAGAAGAACCGAGTTTTAAATGATCCCACATATGACAAATATCCAGGCACGAAGATTGTTTTTTCTTTTCACTCTTGTAAGAAAGTTGAGTAAACAGTTGAATGTATGGCAACTAAGGAAGAGAATGACCTTTGAGGATGCAAGACAAATCTCACAAGCGTGGGAGGTGGGGGCTGGGAGAAAGTCACAGTCTCTGCGCTAGGCACAGTTCTAGACACGAGGGACAGGGGTGAGCAAGACACCGAGTTTCATGCCCACAGAAAGTCCCAGTCTCACACTTTGTACACAGTGGGCAATTGTAAACATCTGATGATCTAATGAATACATAAATAAGCAGGTGTCTAGACAGACCATGTTCCTCAGATAACTGGGTGGTATAATTTTGGGCTTTTTTAAAACAACTTTTTGAGATATATTCACGTATCATACAACTCATCTATTTAAAATGTACAATTCAGTGGTTTTTAGTGTATTCACAGTTGTGTAACCATCACAACAATCAACTTTAGAAAACTTTCATCACACCAAAACAAAACCTGTATCTATTAGCAGTCACTCCCCATTTCCTCCCAGCCACCTCAGCAGTAGACAATTTCTAATGTAGTATCTGTCCTTAGAGCTTTGCCTGTTTCGGGAATCATACAATATATGGTATCTTGTGACTGCTTTCACTTAACGTAATGTTTTCAAGGCTCATCTATGTCATAGCACGTACAGCTATGTCACCCCTTTTTATTGTCATATATTCCATTGTCCATTCTTCAGTTAATGGACATGTGGGTTGTTTCCACCTTTCGGCTATTAAGAATACTGTTGCTGTGAACGTTCATGTACAAGTTTCTGTGTGTCCATGTATTTTTACTTCTCTTGGCTTCCTTGGAGTAGAAGTTCTGCGTCACATGATAACTCCATGTTTAACTTTTTGAGGAAGTGCCAAATATTTTCCATGGTGGTTGCATTATTTTATATTCACACCAGAAATGTTTGAGGGTTCCAACATTATCTTTCTTCTGTCTTTTGGTTATAGCCATTCTAGTGGGTATGAAATGGTATCTCATTGTGGCTTTGATTTGTATTTCCCTAATGAATAATGATATTGGGCATTTTCCCAAATGCTTATTAGCCATTTGTATACCTTCTTGGGAGAAATGTCTCTTCAAAATCTTTGCCCATTTCTAAATTGCATTACTTTTCAATTATTGATTTGTAAGCGTTCTTTATATATTCTGAACACAAGTCCTTTATCAGATATATGATTTGCAAGTATTTTTTTCTCAGTCCATGCTTTTTCATTTTATTCATGGTGTCCTCTGAAGCACAAATGGTCTTAATTTTTTATGAAGTCTAATTTATCTGTTTTTTTCTTCTGTTTTTTTGTGCTTTTGATGTAATATCTCAGAGGGCTTTGCCTAACACAGTCATAAAGATTTACTTCTATATTTTCTTCTAAAAGTTTCATAGTATACCTCTTATGTTTAGTTCTGTAATCCATTTTGAGTCAGATTTTCTAGATTGTGGGGATTAAACCTCTTTACTTGGTGAATATCCCCAAACCATTTGTTGAAAAGACAAGTATATCCCCTATTGAATTGTCTTGGCACTCTTGTGAAAAATCAACTGACCATAAATCAATTGAGGTTACACTTGTGGATTTTTAAGTCTATTTTATTGCTTTATACATCTGTCCATCTATTACCACTGTCTTGATTACTATAGCTGTATAGTTAATTTTGAAATTGAGAATTGAATCTTCCAAGTTTGCTCTTCTTTTTTCAAAGTTGGTTTAGCTATTCTGAGTTCCTTTCATTTCCATGTGAAATGTAGGACCAAGTTGTCGATTTCTGCAAAAAAGGCCAGCTGAGATTTTGATATGGATTGCATTGAATCTGTCCAAGTTAGACAGTATTACTATCTTAACAGTATTTACTTTAGTAATACTTGAATACGGAATGTCTTTTCCATTTACTTAGGTCTTCTTTAATTTCTTTCAAAAGTGTTTCCTAAAGAGTATACACTTGATACTTAAGAAGTTTATGTCTAAGTATTTTATCTTTGATGCTACTGTGAATGGAATTGCTTTCTTAATTTTGGCTTTGTATTTTTCATTGCTAGTATCTCAAAATATCATTGATTTTTACACATTGATCTTGTATCCTGTGGCCTTGCTGAACTCGATCATGAGTTCTAATGGTGTTTAAGTCCAGTTACCACTCAGAAGTCCAGGGTGGGAACCGAGGTCTAGGTTCCGTCCTGTCTTGCCCAGCATATCTGTGCTATTACACAGTCCAGCAGGCTTTTAATATCCAGGCTGGAGGGCGAAACCTAGATATTGGGCCTAGTACTTTGGGTGAGATGCTGCTTGATTTATAATTTCTAAATATTTCAACATGCTATGTGTTCTCCGTTTGTGCTCCTTCCCTGGGTCCCGCAAATAACAGAAGTGGGCTTACTTTCTACCTGTAACTGTACTGTCTCACTACCCTCACCACTGCATACTTGCTTGTAGTCTAATGCTTAACGTTCTGTTATTTAGATATTCATTTCCTTGAGTTAAAGCATTCCTTTAAGACTCCTCTTTATCAGGGAAAGATTTTGAAAAGAGGCTGGGTGACTGACTACTTGTCAGGCCTGGTGTAAAGTAAATGTGATTAAACTAAGAACGTGTCTTTTGGGAGGGGAGAGGTTTGCAGGGAATCGTGATCACAGTAGCTATAATGCTTCTCCCTCTATAAATGGAAGAAATAAAAGATAAACTGTGTTTCTTAACATCTTAATTCAGTAGAAAACTAGGCTTTTCTCCAAAATGGTTTTTTTTCCTATCCATTTTATTTTCCTCTTTTTATTATTTTTATGATATATTAAATTGAACCATTTACTTGCAGTATGCTAGTTAAGACAATTTCCTTAGCATTTGCTGAATGATTTGGCAAGCTAGACATCCTAGAGCTAAATTGTAAAATCCCATTAAAACCTAGTCATATAAAAATAAAAGATGCTGCCTGGTGCACTCCATGACACGCTATGGTGAGGTCTCATCACATTACAATAACAAATGCCAAAAAGAAGTGACTACTGTGTAATAGAATATGATGAAGAGAGAGGAGTTTATTAGTGATGCAGCCAACTGCATTTAATTAAATCCCATGTCCAAATTAGTTCTCTGATTGGCATGTTAAAAGAAAACATGTTTACTATGATAATTCAAGTAGCACAGTTGTTGTTTTAGCAGACAGGCCTTTTACCCTCTTTTCTTTTTTTTTTTTGGTCTTCAAGTTTCTTGTCATCCTATGGATGAATTAGATATTACTGAAGTCTCTCATCTCTCAGGTGAAGAGACAGGTGCCTATGGGGAAGTAGCTTGCCCAAGTCCCCCGCTAGAAAGGCTCAGAGGTGGAATACTGATTTAGATCACCAAGATTCCAGAGTTTGTGCTCTTTCATCTGTGCCAAGGGTTTTCCACTATGGCCTGAAGGCCAAATACGGCCAGCTGTCTGTTTTTGTATAGTCCAGGAGCAAAGAATGGTTATTATATTTTTATAATGGTTAAAAACATTAAAGAACAGTGTGATGAAAAATTTCTGAAATTCAGATTTCAATGTCTACATATAATGTTTTATTGGAATATGGCCATGTTTGTTCACTTATCTGTTGTCTACAGACACTTTCACACTAGAGTAGTAGCTTTGATTAGCTGCAACAGAAATATATGGCTGGCAAAGCCTCAAATACTTACTCTATGGCTGTTTTATAGAAAAAATTTGCTAGGACTTCCCAGTGGTCCAGTGGCTAAGGCTCCATCCTCCCAATGCAGGGGGCCCAGGTTTTACCCCTGGTCAGAGAACTTGAGCCCACGTGCTACAACAAAGATTGGAGATCCCACAATGAAGCCAAACAAATAAATAAACAGTAGGGAGGAAAAATGAAAAGAAAAGTTTGCTTGCAGCTCCCTCACATATGAAATTAGAAATTCACCTGGAGGCTGGGGTCCAGGGATTTGTGTGTTTTTAATAAATTCCTAATATCATTTTGAATAGTTCCCAAAGCAGTTCTTATTACTGCTTTATTCAGTTTGTCATTGTTATTTGTGTATTTCCTCCCCTGTCTTGTCACTTCTTGAGAGCTAGGACCATGCTGAAATATCTTTGAATGAAGATATGAGGGTGGAGTTCATGTATTAAATCATTAGGCATATATTTCTGAGTTTCTACTGTATGTCAGATAGTCCCGGGGGGATAAAATAGAATATCTATAGTTCAGGGAGATAAGCAAAAGGCCTGTGATAAAGCTACATTATAAGAGACCCACATTAATGAAATAAAACAATATTTTCTATTCATAATGGCAACTCATAAGACCCTTCCAGTTTCAAAGGTTAAATTATTATGCTTTCATTGTAGTATCAGATGTTATCTTACAGAATTTAAAGGGTTATACGTTGGCAACGTGCAAGTAAGCTGTAATGTATACATATTATTGGAATTTGGGGGCCAGACAACAGAGTGTTAACTATATTTAGAATGGAATGGTGAATTGGTGTGAATCCTTAGGACTCTTTTGTACAGCTGTTGTCTGGCTATTAGGAAGAAAACAGATGGATGTCATTACACCATAGATGGAACTAGATAGGGAGAACCTATTTTAACTTCAATAGGAAGGAGGCTGAAGATCAATTTTAACACTTAGTATCATTGTGATATGTACAGTGTTTTAATGAATAAACTTAATGGATTTTAAAGTAGCTTCTGAACTTTGATTTAATTATAATTTTCCAGGAACTGTTTAAAACTCCCTTTGTAAATATGCTAGGGTACCATATTAAAATAAGAAAACATTCAGTTGTAATACAGCCTCCATCTTTTGGTCTTGGAAGGAGCAGCTGTTACCACATTGCCAGGTCAATTTTTGAGAGACAGAAGTAATTCCATGAAGAGCAGAAAGTAGATAATGACATTGCCTTAGGGGGAAGAAAATGGAAAATGTGACAGAAGATGTTTTCCTATAGATTTATATATTAGCTGTCTATGGCTATGTAATAAATTATGCATTCTTATCAGCTCAAACAAGTGCTTTTTATCTCATAGTTTCTGTGTGTCAGGTATTAAGGGATGGATTGGGTGGGTAACTGTGGCTCAGGGTCTCAAAAGATTTCATGGCCAGTATTGCAGTCATCTCTAGACTCAACTTAGGCTGGAGAGTCTACTTCCAAGTTCTCTCATGTCATTGGTGACAGAATCCAGTTCCTCAGGGGCCTCTGGACTAATGGCCTCATTTCCTCACTGGCTGTTGGCCAGGGGCCTCCCTCAGGGCCTTGTCACATGGACCCTTCGGTAGGGTGACTCACAGCATGGCAGCTGGCTTCCATCAGAATAAGCAAGCCAAAGAGCAGTAGAGGACAAGACAGAAATCAGAGTCATTTTCTAAGCTAATCTCAGAAGTGACATTCCATTACTTTCACTGTGTTCTTGTTAAAAGTGAGCCAGTCGATCCAGCCCACCCTCAAGGAGAGGGACTTACACAAAGGCATGACTATCAAGAGGTAGTAAACCACAGTTTATTTTTTCCTGATTGCAGAAGTGATAAACACATAAAAATTCAACTTTTGAAAAAAATGCCATTCATTGATAAAATATATATTGAGTTCCTACTATGTGCTGGGTGTAAGAGTGCAATAATGTTTAAGACAAGCACGTTTCCCTGCCTTCCTGTAGTTTACATTCTGGAAGGATGAGTGCATTGAGAAGCTTACTGTAGTTCTTGGTATACAAGAAGGCTCTTGAAAGATGTTAGTTATTTTTCTTTTTGCAGGGTAGACATCCTGTCACAGAAATAGAGCCAAACTACCCAGTGTGTGGCATCTCTAATCCTATTGTGGACAAATATGATTTGCTTAACCAGAGCAGAAATGGCCTTTCTTTCACTTATGCTTGAAAGAGGCAATTCATAATGGTTTACAACACTATAGGCTTGTAACGGACTTTCTCACATTTGTGTTTTTAAAGTGGCTTTTGCCAGAAAAAAATAAACACTATCGGGTCCCACAGAAATAGCTGTCCTAGCAGTTTTCCTGGTATGCCCTGCTGACCACCATATCCTTTTGTATTACATGTGCCAGACTGACCTGAAGTCTTCCAGTTCTGAATTATTTTAATTGCTTTCTTTTCTAGATGCATCTTTTCAGTCTCTCAAGTGCTCTTTAAAAAAAGGCTTCTTGAACTACAAACAAGATTTCAAAATATGTGCCTGTTTATGCCAGTATTCTGTTGTTGCTTTTGCGAATTAATATTCCAAATCTCAAAAACTGTCTCAGGATTTTAATTGACTTTTGTCACCTCCATCTTATTCAAGTACTGTGTTGGCTATCCTTGTATATTATTATTAAACCATGCATACCATGCTTTTTTTTCCCCCTGCCTGATATTTAGTTCTGTCTTGATATTTGTTTTGAATGACAGTTGAAGGATAATTTATGTACTGGTCTTCTAACACTAGTATAGTCAGCTCTAGGTTGCTATACTAACTGGGAAAAACAGTCAAGGCAATTACTCATTTGTGAGAATAGAGAGAGCTTATTGTCTTGTACATAAGTTCTCTTACACAACCCTTCCCCCCCCACACACAGTTGAGAGAAGTGTAACAAGAAGTCTGAGCTATAAAATAATCATATAGGAATGTTGATTTAGTCTCCCAGGTTTAGAAATATATTCTCAAAATATAGTGAAAGGATAAGAATTTAGATGGATACAGTAGTTGTTCGTTAAAATGGGTTCTTTGAATGCATTCTTTACAACATTTGGTTTAAGTTCTTCCACTCATCATTCTTCATTGTTAACTTTATGGTTCTGCTGAATTAAACTTTCTACCAGACCCTTTCCAAGACATTTCACATGGATTGTCACCAAATTAACACTGCTGATGCAGTGGTAGTTGTCCGTCTAAAATCTGTTGGTCTTGTCTGTGGACTGATCTACTCATAGGCATGGAACATCTATTTGTTAAACTTTTCCCTGTTCAAACAGAACATTTTCTAGTGCCCTTTTTAAGTTCATGTATCCAACTGAAAGGGAAACATAGCCGGCTTCTACTCAGATCATCTCCGTGCATGAAAACTATCATGCAGGTAGTTAGTTTCACTAATGAATGGAAAAAACAAAACACATCACAAGACGTCTAGCCCAATAAAGAATAATTACTGAGGTGGGCACAGAAATACCTTTGGGCTTATTTTTCCCCAGTTATCAGAACACCAGAGTCTAAAGATAGCATAGTCACAAGAATAAATATTTGTGCTTATCTTTCAAGCTACGACATTATAGCCAGAGTAAAGTGGATGGATTTTAAGGAATAATCTGGATGTTTTAGGATATGTTAGGCTGGTTTTCCTCCTACTCCAGACACACACAGGCTACCCAATAATATATACTTATAGCTTCTGAGATATTTACTATGTTCTTGCAATTAGCACATACTTCTCTTAAGGATTGTTGACTTCAGATCCAAGGCATCTCTAAAATAACTATATTCATCTTTGTGCCAGGCATCTATTTGCCTCCATATTTGCCCCCTGACTCACCCTTCTCTACACAGTGTCCAAGATTTCTAACTCCTGTGAATGACATTTCCTCCGACATGGGGCTTCCAGCTGTTTTGGCTATTGAGGAAGAGATGTCAGGGGAGAAGCCAATGTATTTTTTCTCCCTCTGTCTCTTCCTCGGGTTGGGGGTAGTCCATAACTGGTCTCCAGCTCCTTCAGACTCTCTGTTGGACAGTCCTTTCCCTCTGTGGTCCAGTCTCCCATTGGGCAGCTGCAACCTTTAGGCTCTGATTACAACACCTACTCTATGTGTACCCCTAGTCCTATGGTAGAAGCCACTTTCTGCTGTTGCAGATCTTTGGGTGGTCTCCTTATTCACTGTTTAGCTTTTCAGCTCATCCAACCTTTTGTAACTAGTTTCCCATATTAAAATTTCTGTTTCAAACTACTTGACCTGAAGACTTCTGCTTCAGGGAAGATGGAATAGACATATTTTGTCCTATTCCTTCTGCTTAGTATAACTAAAAATCCTAGAAATAAGGTAATTTAACATTTATATAAATACTAACTACATATATTGTAAATTACATATATATATATGTATAATCATTATTATAATGTATTATGTTACAAATATACAGAATATATAAGAATACTGTGAAAGGCAAACTGACTAGAGACCTCAGGACCCAAATAATAACATGGCAGTGAGTCCCCTGGGTTTTGGGTATTTGTTTATTCTGTCCCCCACATCCCAGACAGGCTGCCAAAGAAACTGGCAACTTGAACCCCAACAAAAGCCTGCTTTCTTTACCCAAAAGACTGGAAAAGGGCAGCCTAGCAAGACAAAAATCTTTTAGAAAACAGCTGCTGTACTGAAAAATTACTGTCCTATCCTTACTCCCACCTATGAAAATGGACTAAGGGACTGAGCCCCATCCACCAGGTGATTACTGAGGTGCCAAAGCAACAGAGCTGCACAATAAGCAAAAAAAAAAATGATAGAGCTAAGACATGAAATGGACAAATCAATGATTATAATTGAAAATTTATAGAGCAACTTGACAGAAAATCAGCAAGGATGAAGAACTCATCATCACCACTGACCAGTAATCTAACTGACATACATGGAACACTATCCAATGAAGCAGAATACACATTGTTTTTGAGTTCTCATGGTACATATAATAAATAAACTATATGTGGGCCATGAAACAAACCTCAATAAATTTAAAAGCACTGAAACCATGTGGAATGAACTTGACCAGAAATGGAACAGAAAACTAGTATCAGAAAGATAACAGAAAAATCTCCCAACGATTTTAAATTAAACCACCACACTTCTAAATAATCTGTGGTTGAAAAAGAATGCCTCAAGGGAAATAAAACATTGAACTGAGTAAAAGAATTCATATCAAATTTGTAGGACACAGCAAAAGCAGTGCTGAGAGGAAAATTTATAGCATTAATGCTTGTTTTAGAAAAGAGGAAAGATCTTAAATGAGCAATCGAAGGTCTTACCTGAAGAGCCTTGATTGAATAGCAGTCAGTGAAGGGACTGTCGATAAAAGGCTGGGTTAAAGGAAACTCACAAGGGATGGTGAAGCACCCCAGGATAGCAGTGGCAAGAAAGTACTGTTACCCTGTAGGCCTGGAGGCACAGAAGTAGACAGTTCTGCTGAAACCTGGTGAGAACTGCAGCTCGAGGATAAAGTGGCCTGGAAGGTGCTTGACATTTATCAAAGGAATGAAGCCACTGCCAACTTGTAGGAAGGTAGGGGAGTAAATACCCTGACTTGCTTTCTGTCCTTTGATCTTCTGTGGTGCTGTCCATTGACTGAACCCGCAAGAAAGCTAGAGGGCAAGAAGGGCCTCCCCTAGCATGGAATAGGGTGGAAAATGATGGAGGGTGTGTCTGAAGGGATGACTGGAGAATATTCGGCACAGTTTGTTTCAAGGTTTAATAAGTAAGAGAACTATTTATAATCATCAAACATGTAGGGATTTGAATAGTGGTGTTAGATGTTAAAGAGCTTGAGCTTCTTGAAAATAATTGTCTCACTTATTTTAATACTGCCCTTTCCTCTGTCCTATATATAATCAATAGTCTATTAAGAAAACAATGCTGAGGAATGAATGATAGACATTAGCTTGGGCCTGAAAGTATCATAAACAGAGTAGTATTTGACTCTTGGCTGTGCCCTTCTCTCACTGGGTGACCTTCGGCAAGTTACTTAGCCTCTCTGAGCTTCTATTTACTCATCTACAAAATAGGTGTGATAATGTCTACTTCCAAGAATGGTTGTATAGCTGAGAGAATTCAATAAAAGATGCTTGTGAAGGCACCTGGTAGGAACTCAATACATTCTGATTGAATTTGAATCACAAATTCTAGATGAGTGGCTTCAAAATTCATGAGGTAAGGCCACATGTTAGAATTAAGAATGCAGTTTTAAAGAGAGAAGAAAATCTGTGTTTAGACTGTTAATGTCATCTATCAATCAACAATTATGATAATATGATCAGCAAACTATTCTCTATCGATGTATTTTCACCACGTTTTGATTACAAGTGTGAAATTTTACCAGGATTCAGCTCGTATTAGGAATTCAATGAATTTCTTAATTATCTGATAATGTGCCAAAAAAAAAGCAAGTTCTTTGGCATAGGATACTGGTTACATCAAGAATTTGTACTTTACCCTTTTAATCAAAGATGAGCACTATTGGTGAGTATCAGCTATAGAGAAGCCTTAAGTGCATCTTTTTGCATCCCTTCTCAAACAGGTTGCCATGGTAATGTTGACAATCACAAAATCTTAATAGCGTCTTACTAAGGGTGTAAGGAAAAAATAAATCTTGCAGGTAGAGTTTTGATTGAGAAATATTTTAATTCCTGCAGTACTAGCCAGGTTTCCTTTTTCAGTTGCAAGCTCAGATTTGGTTATTATAAACATTTATCAATTTTAGCAATCTTTGTTTTTATTAATTAGCCTTTTATTGGCATACTTGTCAAGAACAAGGCAGCTGTACAGTTCTAATAGGCAGGTGTACTTTATACATGAGAATCACTCTGCTGTGTCAGAGCCATGCTCTTTGTAACTCGCCTGTGACAGAAGGCCCTAGAATGATATCAGTTGTTTTCCCTTTCAAAGCAATTCTAAGACACCCAAGGCTTTGCTACTACTAGATTTTTTTTTTTTTTTAAAACAAAGGCATAAAATGTAAGGGATCATCTGTATTTGGATGGTCAAAATTTATAGCAGCAGACTATTGCTCCCCTGCGTGTGTCCATATACAAACAAGCGCATGCGCGCGCACACACACACCCACACATACAATCTTACAAAATCCGTTATATAATTATAAGCCCCATGAGAACAGGAGTCTCATTTGTTCTATGTGCGTGTTGTCCCTGGTGCTCGAACAGCGCCTGACAAGTAGCACATGCAGTATAGTTTGGGGCAGGGTTCAGTAAACTTTTCCTGTAGAAAGGACCAGGTAGTAAGTACTTTAGGGTTTTTGGACCATATTATCTTTGCTATGACAGTCCACCTCTGCTGGTGTAGCGAAATCAGGTTTGCTACAACAAGCTTGAACACCCTGTAAACCAGTGAGTGTGGCTGTTCCAATAAAACTTTATTTACAAGAACAGAGGACCAGATTTGGCCTCTGGGCTGTAGTTTACCACCCGTATCTTCCCACCTACACTTTACAGCATGAACTCTACAACTAGACTACCTGAGTGTTTCTTCTGAAACGACTGCTTATAAGCAGTGCTGCCTTGTTATTTGGGGCTTCACAGGTGGCTCAGTGGTAAAGAATCCACCTGCCAATGTAGTAGCCACAGGAGACGTAGGTTCCATCCCTGGGTCGGGCGATCCCCTGGAGGAGGAAGAGGCAACCCACTCCTGTATTCTTGCCTGGACATACCGTGGACAGAGGAGCCTGTCAGGCTACAGTCCATGGGGTCACAAAGAGTTGGACACAATTGAGCGACTGAGCACACACATGCAACGTTGCTATTCGGTTATTAATATGAAGAGTTAAGTTCTCTGTAGTTCAGTTTCTTCATCTGTGAAAAGGGGGCTAATAATAGAGTCTTTGTGCTATTTTCGGGTTATATGAGTGAATATATGTGCAACTTTAGGAATGGACCTGCCTTATGTGTCAGTGTTATCATTTGCTGTGTCAACATTAAATAGAGAAATCATTCTTTAAGAATACAAAACAAATATATGCCTTTAAATACATAGCATCTTACTTTTTAAAAAATAGCCAGTGATAAGCTCAGGATCACCAAATGTGAAACTGCGAACTTAGGATAAGAGATACAATTTTCTGTTGGTCCCAGCAGCATCCTGTTTATTTTGTTCAGGTCATACAGTATTAGGAAGCACTTAATAATGTTTTTAAATAGTGATGGTGTTGTTAATTATCTCATCATGTAATCCTAGGAGACTCCTCTAATAAGCAGAGATAGCAAAGGAATTTTAAATCTCAGGTTAATATACAAATTTGAGTTAATCCAGCTTCACAAGTTAATGAATGTAAATTTGGAATATGATATATTTGTGGATATTTTGTTTTTTTAACATTTTATTTAAAATTTATCTTTATACTCATATGAAATGTGAATCAATTATACATGGATTCTCCAGATGACTTATAAGTGTGCATGTGTGTGCAAGTACACACACATGCACATGAAATGTGATTCAGTTTCATGTAGATTCTCTGGAGCCCTTCCTGAAATCCTCCCATTCTGTCTAACTGGTTCTGTTGGAAGCCATGATGTGTGCTGGTGGCTTATAGTTGTGATTTACTCCTGTGTTTCCTGCCCTCATCTAATCTGTTCTCCACACAATAGCCTGCGTGATCTTAAAATTGCATCCCCTTGTCTCATGCCCTTGATTAATATATGCTTTGCTAACCTCACAGTGCAGGAGCTTCAAATCCTAGTTCCTAATCTTGTCCTAAAAAGCCTAATGATACGATTTCTGCCTAATCCTTCACTTCAACTTGCACCTCTCCTCTCACTATCCACACTTGAGCTCCCGTCACACCAGTGAAGTCCCTGAGGACTCTTCCTGGACCCCTGCACATGTGTCCCGCTCCTGCTTCCTTTGTTCCTTCACCCTTGTTTGCACCCCCTTGTTCTGAGCCTGGCTCTGGGTCCTGACAGGCTAGCTCCTTCTCAGTCTCGGTCTCATTAAGTGCTACCTGTTTACAGGTGATCCCCCTACATGAAGTAGCACCTACCCATCCATGTTTACTTTATCTCACCCCCCTGTTTACTTTCTTTATAGCAGTCTTCACCGTCTGTCATTATCTTGCTGTTCCTTTGTCATCTTTCTCCCTCTGTGGAATGGCAGCTTCGTGAGACCAGGGACCTGAACATCTTGCCATCCCCCTCTTCTTGGGACAACCTGTAGGTATTTATAGGATAGATGCCTCCAAGCAGAGCCTGCTACATTATTTGCAGGGCCTGGTAAATAAAATACAGGTCAAAATAAAAATGCAGGTCCCCTTGTTCAGAAGTTATTAGGAATTTCATGATGGCTACAGTGGAGCCCTGAACCAAATGCTGGTCCCTTCTAAAGTTGCATGTCCAAGAGTCCGACCCTGTCTCCAGGTGAGTTACTTAATCTCTCTGGACTCATGTTCCTGTTCTGTAAAATGATAGAGACAGTAGTACCCCTTCTTGGGGTGCTTTTGAGCCTTAAGTGGGGTCATACGCACACTCACTTGAGGTACCCTCTGCAGCCATCTCCTGTACGTATCAGCATTATAATTATCAGCCTCTCATCCATGTGATGCGTAGCCCCCAAAGTACAAATTTTCCAGCATTCCTCTTTTCTGAATAACCTCCCTATCAACTCTTTCAAATGACTAACCTAACTCTATCACATGGGATGGGGATGTGGGTGTCGCTTGCAAATAATATTGACACATTCAAGGTATGGACCGACAGCATATTTGGCTTGCTGAAAAGAATGTGTCAAATGGAGTTGGGCTGTTTTGAAAACTCCTTTGACGATAGGTAAATCATGTCACTCTTTGAGCCCACTGGTGACACTGGAATGATAAATAATGTCTGCCACCCACCTTCCTGACAAGAGTGAAGCAAGAGCATGAATTGGATTAAGAAGAAGCCAGTCAAATGCTTTGATTTTCTTAGAGCGGGCCCGTGCAGGCGCTGCTTGCCGGCGTCTGCGCACGTTGTCAGACACCCTGTCTGCCTGGTCTGTGTGCCTCTGGTTACCCTGTACATCGTGTAACAGTTCAACTGTACCTTGAATGGCAACTGTTCACAGACTCTCACGTTTTGATTTATTTTTGTGGTACAGCCAGTGATTCAAGTTAGTTTAGAAATGCAGAGAGGAAAGGCAGCATGTCTTTTACATTTATATTGTGGCCTCCCCGGTGCTTTGGAACTGTGTGGACTGTGAGATGTGGGCTGACTCCCTGGGAGGGAGCTTTAGTTGGTTTGCTGGGGGGAAGATCTGGACACTCTGATTTTATCAGTGGTTTCTCTTTGCCAGTGGAGGCTAAAATGAAGTGGAAAAATAACATCTGTGAAGCATGTTTTATGTATATGGCACTCTGCCTGGATTTTTTATTTGCTCAGGGAGATTACATAGTATAGTGATTAAAAGAATATGCTCTTCTTTGCTAGGTATTCCTCAGTAAAGCTAGAAAAAGAAAAGAAAAAAAAAAAGTATATGCTCTGGACCACACAAAATAACTTAAACTTTCCAGTCTCAATTTCCTCATCTGTAAAATGGAATGGGTTAGATGTTATTTCTCTGTCCCTCCAAATCTACTCTTCACCCTTTCTGCTCTGATTTCCACCCAGGAGACTGCTGTCATCGGCAGGCTGTGGCATCCTATGCTTCCTATTTAGGTTGACCAGCACACAGCCCCCACCATGGCTGGGAGGAAGAGGAATGAGGGGAGATTATTTACTTCCTAGATTCTCTTGCTGTGAATCTTGGGTTAACTGTGTTTTTAGCCAAATGCCATGGCTTCTGTCAAGTTTCTGGGACCATCTCTTTACATCTTCCTCTCTTTCTCAGCTTCCGGTAACTCCTTCCTCCCCTTGTCCCTGTAGGGCTAAGGGTGGTGACAGCTCTGTTGCTCCTATTCTTAGGTCCCTGCGTGCTCCTTCATAGTTTTCTACACTCAACAAGCTGCTTTTGTTGTTTAGTCTCTAAGTCATGTCTGACTCTTGTGACTTCATGTATTATAGCCCGCCAGGCTCCTCTGTCCTTGGTATTTCCCAGGCAAGAATACTGGAGTGGGTTGCCATTTCCTTCTTTAACACACAGCCTCAATTCAGTTCAGTTCAGTCACTCAGTTGTGTCCAACTCTTTGTGACCTCATGGACTGCAGCATACCAGGCTTCCCTGTCCATCACCAACTCCCAGAGCTTACTCAAACTAATGTCCGTTGAGTCGGTGATGCCATCCAACCATCTCATCCTCTGTTGTCCCCTTCTCCTCCTGCCTGCAGTCTTTCCCAGCATTAGGTCTTTTCCAAGGAGTCAGTTCTTTGCATCAGGTGGTCAAAGTATTGGAGTTTCAGCTTCAATATCAGTCCTCCCAATGAATATTCAGGACTGATTTCCTTTAGGATTGACTGGTTGTATCTCCTTGCTGTCCAAGGGACTCTCAAGAGTCTTCTCCAACACCACAGTTCAAAAGCATCAGTTCTTCAGTGCTCAACTTTCTTTATAGTCCGACTCTCACATCCATACATGACTACTTGAAGCAATGTTGTGAAGTAATTAGCCTCCAACTAATAAAAATAAATGAAAAAAAAAAAAAGAAAAGCTATAGCTTTGACTAGATGGACCTTTGTTGGCAAAGTAATGTCTCTGCTTTTTAATATGCTGTCTAGGTTGCTCATAACTTTCCTTCCAAGGAGTAAGCATCATTTAATTTCATGGCTGCACTCAACATCTGCAGTGATTTTGGAGCCCCGAAAAATAAAGTCTGCTGCTGTTTCCCCATCTATTTGCCGTGAAGTGATGGGACCAGATGCCATGATCTTAGTTTTCTGAATGTTGAGCTTGAAGCCAATTTTTTCACTGTCCTCTTTCATTTTCATCAAGAGACTCTTTAGTTCTTCGCTTTCTGCCATAAGGGTGGTGTCATCTGCATATCTGAGGTTATTGATATTTCTCCCAGCAATCTTGATTCCAGCTTGTGCTTCATCCAGTCCAGCATTTCTCATGATGTACTCTGCATATAAGTTAAATAAGCAGGGTGACAATATACATCCTTGACCCACCCCTTTCCTGATTTGGAACCAGTCTGTTGTTCCATGTCCAGTTCTAACTGTTGCTTCTTGACCTGCATGCATATTTCTCAGGAGGCAGGTCAGGTGATCTGGTACTCCCATCTCTTGAAGAATTTTCCACAGGTTGTTGTGATCCACACAGTCAAAGGCTTTGGCATAGTCAGTAAAGCAGAAGTAGATGTTTCTCTGGAACTCTCTTGCTTTTTCGATGATCAACGGATATTGGCAATTTGATCTCTCGTTCCTCTTACTTTTCTAAATCCAACTTGAACATCTGGAAGTTCATGGTTCACGCACTTTTCTAAATCCAACATGAACATCTGGAAGTTCATGAAGCCTGGCTTAGAGAATTTTGAGCATTACTCTTCTAGCATGTGAGATGAGTGCAATTGTGCAGTAGTTTGAGCATTCTTTGGCATTGCCTTTCTTTGGAATTGGAATGAAAACTGCCCTTTTCCAGTCCTGTGGTCACTGCAGAGTTTCCTAAATTTGCTGTCATATTGAGTGCAGCACTTGAACAGCATCATCTTTTAGGATTTGAAATAGCTCAACTGGAATTCCATCACCTCCACTAGCTTTGTTCGTAGTGATGCTTCCTTAGGCCCCCTTGACTTCGCATTCCAGAATGTCTGGCTCTAGGTGAGTGGTCATGCCATCGTGATCACATACAGCCTACACCTTTGTAAATAGTCTCTTTGCAAATAAGCCCTTGTCAAAGTGTTTTAACTTAAGTGTGCTGTTTGCTTTCTGTTAGGCTTGTGATTGATAACGTGGAGATAATCAGAATAGCTATCCTGGGTTAGAATGTATTGATACCTACATGTGGAACTCTTAAGATAGTATCTAGCACATATTTGAGACTCGTGACCTTTCTTAAGGTCACAAGGTGTGGTGAACATCTGATGGCTTCTTCACCAGCCTCTGTTCATCTTTCCCCATCTCACCCATTCTAGGTTTCAACTGGGAACTTTTAGGAGTTTGGGAAAGCTGATTCCATCTCTGGAATCAGCCTGTAACTTACACTAGGCCAGTCAGCACATCCATACTTTCACTGGCCACACTTGGGTTTAGGAGTAGGCAGGTGGTTTAATCTACAGTGAGTATGGCTCTCTTGACTTGTGCTGGAAATTCTGGGGCACAGCTACACTGGGGTGCCACGCATTGGGTGTGGCTGCAGTTGGCTTAGGTGGGAGGAGCACTTCATTACTCACCTTGTGTCAAAAGGCCTCTGTGTTGTAATGATAATAATAGATCTAATTTTGTTGGTTTTACTGCTGTTTTAAGATTGTCTACAGTTAATGCGTGGACCACCCCTGCTCTCTGTCCTCAGTGTACCTCTGTACAGTTGCTGTGTGCTCTGGGTGGTGAGATGCAGTCAGGTACAGCTGCAGTGGGAAACTAGTCTGAGAGTGAAACTGCGAAGGGCAGAGAAAAACTTAGCAGCAGAAACAAAACTGGAGCCCTGCTTAAACCACACTCAAAGTCTTCCCTGCCACTGGACTTACTCAATTGTGCCAACCAGTAATCATCTTATCTTTGTGATTAAAAAAAAAAACCCAAAAGCATTCTTACAGATATGCCCTGATTACATTTGGGTTTGAAACCAGGTGTTTCTGGCTCTGGAGCCTGACAGTATTTTCATCTGCTCATTTTCCTCCTCATTCGACTTTTATACATCAAACCCTGCATCATTTTCCTTCAGATAAAGTTTTTCACAATTTGTTTTCTTTTTTTTTTTTTTCACAATTTGTTTTCTAAAGTGAGTTTCAGGGTGGAGGTCAAGCCTGTGCTGGGATCTTATTTGATCTTCTTTACTGACTTTGGCAAGTGCTTCTCCTTCAGAGTCTCTGCTTTTCCATCTGTGAGGGGAGGAGGTTGAACAGGATGTGTCCTCTCTGGTTCTAACATTCTGCAAGCATCCACACATATGATGAAAACCATCCTCTCGAGTCGGTACAGCCTGTTTGGTCAGAGGCTAATGTGCGTTTGTGCCAATTAATAATAAAAATGAAACAACCTTGCTCATTAGTATAGAATCATGGGCCATTTTTTCCACCTTACATTAATTTTCCCCAATTCAGGCCTCCTGAAATAGCTATGCTCCACATTTGGGCATTTTAGTACACACTGTCTCGGGTGTTCCTGAATCACTTCACACGTGAAAGTCTCATCCCTCTGGAAGAGTCTTAGGCAGCTTGCAGGCAAGATCCGCTCTGATGGCTTCAGGTGCTGCTGCATCTAATCTCCATCCCGACCTGTCGCCTCCGTGTCCCTTAGGCGTCTCCAAAGCAACTTGTCTACAGCTGAACCTTTTTTTGTGTTTCCGATTCTGTCCTTCCTCTTGTGTTTTCTCACCTCAGCAAAAGCACCACCATTTGCCTGGTTGGCCAAACCAGAAAGCAGGGAATCTTTTTCATGCCCACTCAGTCTTGTTGATTTAGTCTCCTTAACATTTATTTAAATCTTGTATTAGCTGCTGTAACAGATTACCAGAGACTCAGTTGTACAGTCAGCAGAACTTTATTCTCTCACGTTTCAGGAATTTAGAAGTCCAAAGTGAAGGTGTCAGCAAGCTTGGTTCCTTCTGGAAGCTCTGAGGGAGAAATGCCTCATGCTTCTTGCCTAGTTTCTGGTGGTTGAGGAGATGCTGAAGGTGGAATGACCATCCTCTGACCACAAGGATTAAGTATGTCCTAAGGATGCTGTGCTGAGTGACAGAAGGGCCCTGAGTCCCTTGTGGCACCATCAGGCTTCTATATCAGTTCTAAACTGCCTAACCTGGGAGTCATTATACTAGGGAAAAAAAAAATTGAAGCTTTTAAAATTGGCCAAAGGATATGAAACTTCAGATATACAGGATAGTAAGTTCCGGGGATCTTATGTACAACAGAGTGATTATAGTTGATAATAATGTATTTATTGTATGTTTGAAATTTACTAGCAGTGTGTATCTTAATTGTTCTCACCCAAAAGACCAGGGTGACTATGTAAGGTGTTGAATATGTTATTTAACTTGATTTTAGTAAACATTTCACATAATATATCTATGTCAAAACATCACATTGTATACCTTAAATATGAATTATTTGTCAGTTCTACCTCAATAATGCTAGAGAAAGTTAAAAATTAAATAGAAAAATATAATCTTTTGTTTAAGACACACTTTGGGTGACCGTTATTCACATCAAATACAGTTCGTTACTGATTTTATACAGCTGTCTACCTAATACACCTCCAGCTTCACCTCCTATTGGTCCCAACCTGGAATCCTGATGTGGGGCCATGCTGCTGCTGCTGCTGCTGCTAAGTCGCTTCAGTCGTGTCTGAATCCGTGCGACCCCATAGACGGCAGCCCACCAGGCTCTGCCGTCCCTGGGATTCTCCAGGCAAGAACACTGGAGTGGGTTGCCATTTCCTTCTCCAATGCATGAAAGTGAAAAGTGAAAGTGGAGTCATTCAGTCGTGTCCGACTCTTGGCGACCCCATGGACTGCAGCCCACCAGGCTCCTCCGTCCATGGGATTTTCCAGGCAAGAGTACTGGAGTGGGGTGCCATTGCCTTCTCCATGCTACTGTGCCATAAATGCCCCATGTTCTGTTGTTCACCACTGGGCCTTTGGAGGAGATGCTCCCTCAACCCTTTTCTTCTGAGTTTGGCCACTTTCTAGTTATCTTTCAGATTTAAATGCCACTTTCTTATGGGGGCTTTCTGCCCCTTATAGGCTAGGTTTCATATTGTTATCACTCCATAGGTGTCTCCAGCCTAGTTCTTTATTGCAACAGGTTGTAATAATCTGTTCATTTGTCTATTCCCTGAGTTTCTAAGGGAAAAGGATCAGGCATTTCTTCTTATGCCGAGCACCTTGCATAATGTCAGCCACATTGTTAAACATGTGAGTGTAGGATGGACGAGTCATGTGCAAAACACAGTACCAAACACACAGGAGGTATTAAAGAAATCCCATTCGGTTAGATGCACATGGGCCACATTTCATCCTTCATAATGCATATGACTATGAAAACCATATATAATCAATTCTTGGCATGAGGCTTCAAGGCAGATTAGTCATTTGTCATTTAGCAAACATTTATCAGTTGTTCTCACCAAACATTCTTTCAATGGCTGGGTCCTTACCTAATTCATACTTGCATTCCCGACAAGAGTGTCTAGTAGTTGAAAAGCACATGGTAATATTTATTTCCTCTAGTAAGTGGATAAAAGTACAAATCAGTGCTGTGAGTTTTCAGAAGAGGGAGAAGATTGAGAAAAGAATCACAGGAGAAGTGACAGTGTTGCTGGATGAATATGGATGGTGGGGGCTGGGACTCCAGCAGCAGCACCAGTAGAGGCAGAGGTATGAAGATGGAAGGGCAAAGAGAGTGGTGTCTAGTCTTGTTTGATAGAATTAAAGGCGAGAGAGAGAACTGAAAATGTGAAATGTGTCAGATCCTAGAAATCTTAGAATTAACAAGCCATCTGCTGCTCTGACAGTCCTGTTACCTATAGCAAAGGTTACTTCTGGCCTCCCCTTGCTTTTAGTAACAGAACCTTGATGTTTATCTGGACACATTTCACTGCCTCCTTTACAGCTATCGGCATCCACATGAATAAGTTCTGGCCAATAAGAAATAAACAGAAGAGTCACGTGGGACTCTAGGAGGTCTGTTGAAGTGGATGAGTATGCTCTTCCTTGCCCTTTTCTCCATCCTGTTGTAAGAATGACAATGTACACACAGAAATGAAACAGTCATGTTGGACTGGGAGAGTGGGGCTGCCCTCTTGGCATCTCCTCAGGGATGAATGGGGGGAGACTGGACCTGCATGACATCCCTGAGCTGCTAGACCAGTCCTCAAATGACCTTGTCCTATGTGAGAATTCTAGGTAACCAAGAAGCAAGCTCGTTTTCCTGTGTTACTTGAGAGCTTTCTGTTTTACATAGCTGAACCTAATCCAGTTGATACATCACCCAACTTCAGGGTTAAAGAGTATTTGGAAACCAGGATGAATTTTTCCATAGAGTTAATTGTTACTCTTGGACATACTCCCTATGCCTGGCTATCTTCCCTTTCCGAAGCTGTGATGACATGCTCATTTTCTTGAGTGTCCTTTCTTCCTAGGACTGACTGTGGGATGGGACTGAAGGTCCTGAGGCCTCCTCTCCCTTTTGTTGCCTCTGAAAATAAGCACATTGTCCCTTTCTGTTGTAAGGATGTTTACAGATAATTACTCTGGGTAAATCAGCCAGGAAATAACAAACAGGTCAGTTATAAATGGTCTTATACCATTTCCATAGCTTCAGTTCCTTTTTATAGTCCTTGTTACATTGGAAAGTGAACGTGAAGTCGCTCAGTCAAGTCTAACTCTTTACAACTCCACGACTATACACCAGGCCCCTCCGTCCATGGAATTTTCCAGGCAAGGATACTGGAGTGGGTTGCCATTTCCTTCTCCCAGGGATCTTCCCGACCCAGGGATCAAACCTGAATCTCCCACACTGCAGGCAGGCTCTTTACCATCTGAGCCACCAGGGAAGCCCATGCTTGGGGAAGCCCACCAGGTTCCTCTATCCCTGGGATTCTCCAGGCAAGAATACTGGAGTGGGTTGCCATTCCCTTCTCCAGCAGATCTTCCTGACTCAGGGATTGAACCTGGGTCTTGTCTCCTACATTGCAGGCAGATTCTTTACTGTCGAAGTTATCAGGAAAAGTGTTAGTTATTTATTGCTGCATGACAAATTAGACTGAAACCTATCTATTTGAAACAATAAATGTTTCATATTTCACAACTTCTGTGGGTCCGGAATACAGGCATTAATTGGATGCTTCTGACCCACAGAAACTGAAATATGAAACATTTATTCTTAGAAGTTGTCTACTAGAGGGAAATTCACTTGTCTTCCTGCTCCATTCTTTAATTCCTGAAGGTAGTATCTCTAGACACTCACCTCCTAGGAAGGTTTCTTTTCTGAGTTGGTGAACCCAATGGTATATTTATTCATTTAACAAATACCCATCGAACACAAATGTTCCAGGGGATAGACTGGTCAGTATAATAGATGTGCTCACTATTTGAAATCTCAGAGAGATGCCATGGGGAAAACTGTGTGTGGGAACTTGTTACATTCCCACAATGTTATATTGCTCATTCCTGGATATGAGCAAGTTGAGATAACCACACAGTTTGTCTCTGTACTTCCAGCCTTAGTTGTCCTTCTCCTCTAATCTGTCAGTAAGCGTCCCCTGGATTCAAGTGAATGATTATGAACTTCTTCTCCAGCCAGGACATCTTCAACCAGGACTGTGCTGAATAGGGCTGGTAGGGAGGAAACCTCCTGGAACAGGATTGCATTCATTCCCATCTTCACTGCTTACATTATAATAAATGCTGTTGCTCACTCTATTTCTCTAAACTTCATTTTATTATCAATGAAATGGAGTCAAAAGTAGTGTCTACTCCTGGTTTGTTGTGAGGACTGCATGAGAAAATATATGGATAGTACTTGGCAAAGAGCCTGGCACATGGTAGGCACTCAGAGGATATTAGTGATTCTGAATCATTATTTTGTTATTAATTTTAGTACTGTTATCCATTTGGAAGTAGGAATCAGTATAGGAAAAGAATGCTTCCCCAGATAATCCAGTCCATCACACCGTGTTTGAGCTAGTTCAGATCCTCTTGCCATAAGCAGGGCTGGGTATAAATAAATAAACTAATGAAGAAAAGAGGCTATGTATTTTGACTTGGTATAACTGTAATCCTTTTTGCAATTGGAAAATAATCCTTTAGTAAATAGAGAAGATAGAACATGTTCAGACTAACAGTGTTTAGTTAAAATGGTCAAATATTTAGCATGCCTGATACCAACGATAGTCATTCAACCTTTAGAGCTCTCCGTGTATGCCCTCCCCTTATGGCATGCATTCCAGCTTCTAAATGCACACCCAGCCATTTCAGCACTTCCTGCTTTAAATTATTCTGAGTTTTTTTACACACGCGCACACGCCAGGAATAATAAACGGCAGTTTTAGGAACACATCATATAAATGCCAATTTCCAGATGGATTTGTTTTGCTACAAACTTAGTTAACACTTGATTCATGAAACAGCGGGTGGAGAAGGTGTAGAGTGAGTACTTAGACCCAAATAAGGTGCGACCTGCCAAGGGAAGGATCGCCAAAAAGAGCTGAGAAAACTGAAGCAAGTACTCAAACTATTTTCAAAAGATAACTCATCAAAACTACAGAGAGAAAGTGAAAGGCAAAAAGCAAACAAGCTGGCGGGTAAATGTTAACCCTTTTTAACATTAAAGCTGTAACATAAAGCTGTGAATTGGTTCTGTCTGAGTCTGCCTGTTTTGTTTCTGAATGGCTGAATATGTGCAGTAAAGTTAAAACCTTAAGTCTATTAGATAGCTTCCTATCTTTCCCTTTCCTTGTATCCCTTTTTCGTCTTTTTTAAAAAGTAGCAACTCTTGGAAAAGGCACCACTCAAGAACTCAGGAAGGCATTAGAGGAAAGCCTTACCTAGTAGACTTTTTCTATATTGAGATAGGCTCAAATTTAAACCCTGAAATTGTGATTGTGCAGTTCCTCTCTCCAGTTACTTGTAGGCTGATTTTCCCTGAGATATGCAGTAAGAAATGTTGAAATAATAAATGGATGATGCCTGGGAGTCAGCCTTTTGGACCTTCTGCTAATGCCAACTCTGCCTCCAGCTGCACATACGATGTTGGAATCATGATGGTAGCTCTGAGCTTCATTTTCTTCATTTGTAAAACTCATGCTTCACTGGGTTTCTGTAATGACTGCAGCGTTCATTCATTCATTTTGCAAGTACTTATTGAGCATCTACTGTGTGCCAGCCCTGATCCCTACATTGGACTTGACAGGGTATGTGCTCTGAATCATAGTCATGTCCAACTCTGTGATCCCGTGGTCCGTAGCCTGCCAGGCTCTCCTGTCCATGGGATTTCCCAGGCAAGGATACTGGAGTGGGTTGCCATTTCCTCCTTCAGGGGATCTTCCTGACCAGGGATCGAACACTAGCCTCCTTTGTCTCCTGTATTGCAGGCAGATTCTTTACCACTTGAGCTGGATGACCTAAATAAAGTCCCTGCTGTCAATGGAGCTTATAGTCAAGTGGAGAAGACAATCAACACAAAAAGAAATGTCTGTTTTTTTAGGATAAATAGCTATCAGCAGAATTAATTGCTCTCATGTATTTAATTTGACTAAGTCACTGTTCATAATGTATGCACTTGTCCATCCTCCCCAACCCCCAGCTAATGATGACACCTTATACCTGTATCCCCACCAACATTTAGCATTGTCCAACTTTGTGATTTTTCTGGGCTCATGGATTTAATTTGATTTTTTGAATTTAGTAATAATTTTGAGCATCTTTTTGTATCTTAGTAGTACTTTCTCTTTGTAAATTGCCTATTCATATCCTTTACCCATTTTCCTACAGGAATTGACATTGTGTGCATACTCAGTCACTCATTCGTGTCCAGCTCTTTGCAACCCCATGAACTGTAGCCTGTCAGGCTCCTCTGTCCATGGGATTATCCCTTCAGGAACATTGGAGTGGGTGGCCATTTCCTCCTCCAGGGGATCTTCCTAATGCAGGTATTGAACCTAATAGGAGTTATTGAATTGAAAGAATTCCTTATGTATTGTAGACCTGTACTATCTAACATGGTAACTACTAGCCACATGTAGTTGTGCAGTTATAGAGGGTGCCCTGTTGAAAAGGGCCCCGTGGTTTAACTGTCTATGGCCCTGAAATCATCCTGAAAATTCTTAATAATTGTACATTTGAATTTATGTTTTGTAGGTGCAGTCCGTGGGGACCGGGGCACGCACACATGAGCAGAGGGGATAGTGCAGTGTGCAGTCCTCAGTTTCTTGCCATGCGTTTGCACATAGTGCCAGACGAGCCACATGAACACAGAATCCTGATGGACCAAGGATGTGTGGGAGTTCAGTGAGACTCAACACCATTACAAGGTAAGTGGTTTACATCTATGACTAAGTAGAGGCTGAGGCCACATTTTTCATTCAAATCGAACTTGCTTCTGACAGAGAAAGAAGGCTGTGGCATTCTAAGAGACCTAAGTGACCAAGGAACCCTAACATATCCTTTCTTTTTCTTGTTACTTCTCTGTATCATCCAACCACTTATTCCAAAAATTACAGAAAAAGAAAGGGAAAGATGAGCAATCCATAGTTGTTTTTCTTAGCAGTCCTTCCTTAGTCATCCATAAGTCATGGTAGAGAGTATTGGTATTAATAGAATATGTGAACATTAAGAAGTAAAATATAAAACAGTTGAGTTATTTTTGTCCAGCTCTTCCATTGTTCTTATAAGAATAAAATACATATGCATGAATGAGCTACAAAATATAAATTGTATAATTTCAGTGATTTTTACACAAATGCAGTTATATTTGCACTTAAAACTACACTGTACAATATAAAGGTAAATGGTACAATTCATGTTAATAATTTAAATTTTAAATTTCTTTATATAAAGTAGCACTAAGAAGCAACTAAAGACACTATGACAAAGCAAAAGAGAAACCAAAGAAGGAAGAAAGAGTTTTATGTTTTAATATCGTTGGGAGGGAGGAAAACCTTTCCTCTTCCCTGTTAGCTTCAGTGCTTCGAGGCCTGCAAATTAAACTGACAAGAGACAGGTTAAGCTAAGCAAGAGGAAAGATAGATCTTTATTCACATACATATACCGAAGTGCACAGAAAACTATAATGAAGAAATGGATAGAATTTGGGGTGTATATACCATCTTTACAAGGAAAAGGGTTAGGATTTCAAGGGACAGTAAATGGTAGGCACAGAGAAATATATGGAGGGGGGGGAATTAATAGAAGGTTAGCTTTGTTTTTGTAAAGCCTGTTTATACAATTTCTTACCCTAGTGCCATCTTTCTCACCTGGTGACAGGAGGTGAGAAGATCAAAGAGTTCTGGTTGCTTGTACCCAGTTCTATAGGATTAAGTTATCATATTATTAACTTCATCTTATCATATTGCTGACCAACAAAGCCCCTTGAGAGGAATTTAGGATGAAAAACAAGATGAGGTACCCTGTGTTTTGGAAGACCAGCCCCTTCCAAAGTTAGATGTGTATCTCAGGAAGTATTCTAATGAACCCAGATTTGTGCATCTTGCCATATGTACAAAAGCACTAAACTTATTAACTTGAGATGTCTGTTTTTTGTAACTGGCTATAATCTTTTACAGAGAAAAATGCTTGACTGCATGTTTTCACTAGCCCAGAAACATAGGTAAGCTGGTTGCTTCCCTGCCTCTTTGGAGCAGAGTGAACGGGGGGCTGTTTCCCAGGTGATAGCTGTTCGTAAGGCCCCTGCAGGAAAGTTAAACTCACAACCCTTGACGGTGTGCATTTTTCCTTAAAGTCGACAGGAGTCACTGTTTGCCCCTGATACAGGACATGTCCCTTGGAGGAGGGTTTTTGGCAGTTGAGTTCTTTTGGAAGCCTCTGTTTTAGAAAGAAAATGAGAGCACAAACAAAACTTCTTCCTGCATCTGTTGATTCTCAGATGTTTCCAGCTCAAAGTTATATTTATCCTACAGTGGTATATTCTGAGTCTTTTAAAATAACTTGCATTTTCCCCCTGCTTTTTGGAAAGGGAAGGGATTTCACATTTCATTTTGCTCGGAACGCTGCAGCCTATGTAGCTGGCTGTGGAATTGGGGCTGGGGGAGACTAGTCCAGAATCGTACCCAGTAAGCCTGTCTCTGCCTGATGCCCATGAGGCATCTTTATTGGAATCCTAGTCTCTGCAGATCTAGACCAATAAAGTGACTGGAATTTCCCTGGCTGGCTGGCTGGATTTCTTTTGCTTTTTGCTTGTATGTAAGAGCAATGCCGTAACTTCTAAAAGGAGCCAGTTTTTCCACTGGGCTATATAGGTTGTACAACTCGAGGAGTATGTACATGGACTCAACGTAGATGGTGCCCTCTAACACTTGTGGCACGGTGGCCCTGCCTACTTACTGCTATAGTAAGGCCACAGAACAGGAGTGGTTGGAAATTTGGTGAGAGAAATCAACTTTGGACATTTTGCCTTCAGTTCTGCCTCTCCTTCATTGAACCAGCTCCAACATGACATCCTTCAGTTCCATCCCTGATTCCCAGTTCCATTTCAGCTTGTCACTGGCAAAGGTCTTTAATGATTTCCAAAAAATTAAAATAGAATCTGGGAAATCAAAATAAGTCTAACCTTTTTTTCTTTCTTTTCCTTTGTGCTTAATCTAGTTTCACTTAACTCACAGGGTGCCAAGTGCACTTCAGACCAGAGTTCCTAGTGCAAAACAGCTGCGCCTAACACTTAAACTTGGTGTACCCTGTGCAGACACGCTGTGCGCAACACTTGAAGATGGCAGAGATGCTGCACCTATCATTTGGATCTGGAGCCATGAGCAGCAGCACAAGAACTCCATCCTCCTCTCCCCACTATAGGAACCCTATAAGGCAGCCCTGCCAACGGCCGTTTGGAAAAAACATGTTCTCTTGAGCTCAAGCTTGCACTTCTCCATTTGATCATCAAAGAATAAAACTTTGCTTTGCTTCTGAATGGAACTTGGACTCGTTTTATTAGCTCGAATGACACCAGACAGGAGGACCCTGGGACCTGACCCAAAAGGATCAACTTGTGGCAACCCAGATGGCTTTTTCATCTGTACCGATCCACTCAGCTCTGGGCTCGTTGGAGCTCCCGGCTCTAGTCCGTGGATGGTGTAGGCTTTGAAGGTTCGCCTGGGAATGACTGCCTCTGGTCTTTGAGTACACTCTGATAGGTTAGAACAGCAACAGTCTTTAGCCAAGTTCAGAACAACTCTGCCCAGCAGCCTGATACCCAGGTGTGGTTCTCATACAGCATAGCCCCTAGAGTCGTCTGGACTGCACTCCTTTGAGATGATCATACTGTGGCATTGTTGGGGGTCAGAGACTGAAACTCAGGCATGTCTCCCTGCTGCGTCTGGCTGGCCTCCCAGTGATAAGATACCTGGGGATGATGGGACCTGTGGGCGTGAGGAGCCATGGCAGTCTTGCTTCTGCCTCACCAGTAGTGCTGTCCTCTGCACAAGGCACTAGTTGCCACGTCGGGGCTTGTTGCCCACCTTGCAGACCTCCAGGAGCCAACAATAGCATTCTCCATAGTCAGTCTCAGTTTGGTAAAGGAAGGTGGCCAGACCTGTGAGCTAGGAGATAAGACTGGGAAAATCCCAGGTAATTAGGACCGCCTGACAAAACAAAACAAGGACGCTGGCTTTGAGTTGAAGAAAAGGCACCAGGGACGCTTGAATGCAAAAGGTTCCCAAAGTAGGTTCGCCCATAACTTGACCTCTTCTGGTCAGGTTGGTTTCACTGAAGTGAGCTGGGGAGCCCTGTGAGCTGGTTGCAAGACCAGGAACCCCGTCATCCAGAAACACTGTGAGCTTCTGGCAAGAACAGAAAACATCCACCGTCTGACCTCTTCTCCCTGTCTGGGATGATCCTTTCTCTTTATCAACCAAAGTTCCACAGGTACATCTCCCAGTATCAACACAGAATACCAGCTGCCCCAGTGATCTGGTGAGTGTCGCATGGGAACTCCATGTACTTTTAGCTCTCACCACAGGGAAGTCCATGAATTCCTCCTTTTTGGCTAAAAGGAGGAAAGAGAAGACCCCCACTTCTCACATGTGTGCCACCCACTAACAGACCAAGTTGGTTAGGAACTAATGTGGCTAAGCTGCTCTGGCCAAGAGGCAGTCCTGTCTCACCTACTGTGGGACATTCTGCCTGTCTCAAGCACGTGCCATTATACATTCAGGAGAGACCCCAGTTATATCGGAGTTCATGACATTTGGACACTTCCTATATTGGAAGCGTCTTTCAAGGAATCCATTAACAGTTTGGTGCCGGTTCCAAATTTCCCAAACCTGAATTCTTTTTTTTTTTTTTTTTCATTTATTTTTATTAGTTGGAGGCTAATTACTTCACAACATTGCAGTGGGTTTTGTCATACATTGACATGAATCAGCCATGGAGTTACATGTATTCCCCATCCTGATCAAACCTGAATTCTTTTTTTTTTTTTTTTTTAATATGGAACGCTTCATGAATTTGCGTGTCATCCTTGCGCAGGGGCCATGCTAATCTTCTCTGTATCGTTCCAGTTTTAGTATATGTGCTGCCAAAGCGAGCACAAACCTAAATTCTTATTTGGGCCAAATCTTATAACGTTAGCTGCCCCCGCCCTTAACCAGTAGTTGGAAACATATCAAAAACAGAACATCTAAGGTATGGGAAACCAAATGTCTTCAATACGAAAGGATAGCCCCTTGGGGTGTATCCTGCAGAACTGGAGTTTTTCCAGTATTACCCTCAACCCCAAAACATTTTATCTTCCTATGTTTTACCACTTGGCCCCAGTATGGGGCTTGGAGATGGGGAAAGTTGGTCCATTAATGGGTCTCTAATAAACACTGTTTTTCAGTTGGACCTGCTATGCCAAAGACAAAAAATGGGATGAAATTGTCTATGTCTGTCTTTTTTTTATGGCCTCAGAACAGTGGCCTTCTCAGACTTCCCTGGTGAGCCAGTGGTTAGGACTCCACACTTCCAAAGCAAGGAAAGGTTGTGAGTTCAGTCCTTGCCTGGGGAACTAAAATCCCACATGCTGTGCAGCACACCAGAAAAAAAATCCAAAGGGATGTGGGCTCTCCTCCACTGCAGTAATAGCGGTGCTTGACCCTCCCCCTGAGATCCTTCTTGATATCTTCATTAAGCCTTCTCCTGCTCTTCCCTCCCTACCCTCTTCCTTCCTGTGTCCCAACCTGGCCCCTAGGCCCCAGGGATTCCCTCCGTACAAGTCCCTTCTGCCGTAGCCCAGTTAAGCAACTACACAAAGCAGTACTAATTACCAGCCAGGGTCCAACAACCCGCCAGGAAAAGTACAAAGGACCTACCTCCTTTTGAGGCAGGTTCCCAATGGAGAAGGCGGGCTCATCTAGGTACATATCCCACTTACCACTTCTGATCTGTGTAACTGGAGAAGTACATTCATGATCCAATAAAAAACAGTACCTTCTCCATCAAGAGGCTTTGCTGGGCACTGCCCCTGTTAGGGCCTTATCAGACCATGGCAATCAGCCTGCAATACCCTTATTCTCCCTGTAAGGAAACGCAGTGGGGAATACTGGATGGTACTGAAAGCCACTGAGGATATACATCCAATCTACACCCTACAGGCTGCTCTGCGGTCCACAGGGACCTGGTATTCTGTGTTACATTTAAAAAATGCCTTTGTGGGCTTCCTTGGTGGGCCAGGGGTTAAGAATCCACCTGCCAGGGCACGGGCCACGGGTTCAATTGCTCGTCCGGTAAAACCTCACATGCTGTGGAGCAACTAAGCCCATGTGCCACAACTGTTGGGCCTGTGCTCCAGAGCCTACGTACCACAACTACTGAAGCCCAAGTGCCCACAGCTTGTGCCACACAACAAGAGAAGCCACTGCAATGAGAAGCCGACAATTTGAGAAAGCCCTGTTGCAGTAATGAAGACCCGGCACAGCCGAAAATAAGTAAAAAAAAAAAAAAAAAAAAACCTTAAAAAAAAAAGGACATCGTCTTCTGTATTCCATTAGCCCAGAGTGACAAGACATTTTGGCCTTTGAATGGCAGGAGTCAGACACACAGGGAAACAACAGTACCACTGGAGAGTCCTGTCTCAAGTGCTCAAAATTTCCCACACTGTCTTTGGGGAAGCTTTAGCAAAAGACCTAAGGGATCAGTAGGGGAATGATATTCTAAACTCCTGTGTGGCAGGCCCATTACCCAAGCCCAAGAGAAGGAAGAGCTGTTGCAATGGAACAACTCAGGTGTATCCTCCAGGTAGAAGAAACCATGAACGCTCACGGAATACGGTCACCAGGCGCTCTGGCACCCACCAGTCTGGCCCCACGTGGCTTCCAACCTGACAAACCATCGGCCGGCAAGACCTGCTCACTCCTGGATGGAATGGGCTCCACTTGTGATCCCATCACCCATTCTGTCCTGAAGCCACTGAGGTTCACTCCGTGGGGACATAGCACTTGAGTGAAGAGACAACCCCCCGCTGTCCCGCCACCACCAAGCACCAAACTCCAGAGAGAGAACCCTGGGCAACAACGGACACTCTTGACTAACTGCTTCTGCAAACCTCTCTGTAATCTGAAGTTTCTCTTCTGGAAAACAACAGAGATGTGGCCAGGGAGATAAAGGGCCTGGCAGTGAGCATAGCGTCAGAGTGCTCTGCAGACATGCTATAGAGCTAGATACCAGTGTCTTTAGGAAAAATTTGACTGCAGGAAGCAGCTACGGGAGACCGCTTCACTTCAGAGCCCCTCAAGAATTAGGAGCAGGACGAAAGCCACATGAGGGATTTGTCATTGGCAAAGCCCATTAACAATTTCCAGAAAATAAAAGTAGAATTTGGGTAATAAAATCTGACATTTTTTCCTATTTCTTTTCCTTCGTGCTTAGTCTAGTTTCACTAGCTCATAGGGGGCCACATGCAGAGGCCTTGCCCCCAGCACTTCAGACCAGAGCTCCTGGCATTTAATGGCTGTGCCGACCCCTCAGCTGAGGGTGTGCAGAAGTCACGGGACGCTCAATTCAGGATGGCAGCATGGGCTGTGTGCAGAGACGCTGCGCCCGGCACTGTGACCTGGACCCACAAGCCACACAGTCGTGCCTGCCTGTGCCCTCCTCTGCGCCCAAGCCACAAGAAGTTTGCCCCGTCCCCAGGAACAAGAACTCTATAAAGCAGCCCTACCCAGGCCCTTCTGGATGGCATGTGCTCTAGAGCCAGAACTCACCCCTCTTTGTTCTTTGATCTAAGATTGGAACTTACCTTTTCTTCTGAACTGAACTTGGGTCTCATTCTGTTGGCTCAAGCAACTCCACTAGGGAGGACCCTTGTTGAAACACACTGACATTTTCTCCCTCTTGTAAATTCCTCTGTGTTGTATTTCTGTCCCTATAACTCTGATTTTTTTTCTTTTTTAATTTTCAAAAATAATATATATTTTATTGCCGAAAATATAGATGATTTTATTAAAAAGTAAAAAGAAAGGAAACAACCACTCAGTGATACCACCAGAAGACATGCATTGTTAATATTCTCTAAATAAATACTTGTTTCTTCCTTGTACAAAGAAACCAATGTAAAAATTGTTGAGTCCTTCCCCAGGCCAAGGTGTGAGGCCTTGTACCAAGACCACAGAAATGGAGCCCAGAACCAAGTCACCTCCAAAGCTAACTCAGTCCCTTTGTAACTGTTGCTAAAAGCCCCTGATCATCCCTAATAAGCTTCCTGACTCTAATTAGGCAAAGATGCCCACTCCAGTGAACATGCTGTAGCCCCTTAACAAATCACCTAATGCCACGCTTCCGGGAGGAAAATTCTTTGTCTTGAGGCTATAAAAATTGGCTATTATCTCACGAAAACAGTCGACTCTTCCTGGTCTGTGAGGAGGTTGGCCCACTGTGCTCGCAGTACCCACCTTATCGCTGCTCTTTGTTCTTAATAAACTCACTCCCTTCTGAAATGCTGTGTGTCTGGAAATTCTTTTCCAACCTGTGTTTGGACTGCGTCAACAAAAATATTTTTTTTCTTTCAAAAATGGAGTGTAGTGTACATAGTATTTGGTTAGCTATTTTTTTTTTTTTTGGTTAGCTATTTTTAAACTTAATATTTCATCAACAGTTTTCCAGTCCTTAATTATTTTTTCCTACAGTAATATAGTAGCTGCAAACTATTCCATCATTAATAATAGGTACTTAAAAAAAAAAAGTATCAATCTTGGGACTTCCTTGGCAGTCCAGTTTTTAATAAGATTCTGTGCATCCACTATAGGAAGCAAGGGTTCAATCCCTGGTTAGGGAACAAAGATCCTGCATGCCAAGCAGTGCGGCCAAAAGAAAAGGTAATAGGGAGTGATTAAAAAAGTATGACTCTTAACTACTCTCTACTGAGTAGTTTTTCACTACAATAATGGCTTCCGTGAAATCCCTGTAGGCAACTTTATTCACACATCTGTGACTATTTTCTGAATGTCTCCCTGTTTAATCTTGTACACATACAGATCATTTCTCTTACTAGCCAAGTTTTGAACTTCTTGAGATCAGCATTCAGGTCAGTCCATCTCTGTTTTCCTCAGAGTGCTTTAAAATGAAGAGGCCTCCCAAAATGCTTAAAAATGAAA
Organism: Cervus canadensis; assembly: GCF_019320065.1. NCBI lineage: Eukaryota > Metazoa > Chordata > Mammalia > Artiodactyla > Cervidae > Cervus > Cervus canadensis. The sequence goes on along the minus strand of NC_057407.1, from coordinate 20,301,757 downwards.
TAGTTTATTAATATGCATTCTTCCTTAAACAGAATAAAAAGATGGCAAGATGGGAAAAGAGGTCAAGTTCACCAATTTATGGCTGACTTTAAAACTGGGTATGCCTCAGCCTTCTGCCACGTGGGCTCTGTGGAATCCCACCCCCATCCCACCCCTGTCTTTTCATTTTTGGAGTAAAAAAAAAACATCTGGCTGCATTTTAAATTGATTCACACAATTTATTTCACCAGCCTCTAGGTCTCAAACTGTTTCTGGATATGCATCAGTGTCTCCTCTGGCAGTCAATGGGGGCTGTGCCTATGCATGGGGGAATGTAATCTACCCTTGAGTCATTATGTTAAAATGATTCCCCACGTTGAATTGTTCAGTGTGAAATAGGATTGTTTGCATTCCATTTACTCTTTACTGTCTTAATTAGGGTGACCTCCAGCTTGAATCCACCAACTGTTGGATTTTATTATATTTTCCCAGGAATTCCTCCTGTGATAAGGTTAACTTTAAATATTGCATTTCCTGGAGGATGACATAAAATTCATTCTCCTTTAGAAAAAGTAAGCCCAGGTCTTCACTGAAGAACTATGAACCGAACTCTAGGAACAACGGAGTTGTGTTCTTGTGGCCTCTGTCCCAATGCTGCATGTAAATATATGGCATAAAGCAGCCCTGCCTACAGTCTAGGCTTCTAGGACCTGTCTCCAGGGGAAATCAGGACTTTATTTACTTGATGAAACTTTACTTTTTAATATTCTTTCTCTTGAGTCCTGAAGTTAATGTGTGAATCTGCCTTTCTATATTCTTCCTATAAAGTAAACCAAAACACAACAGTGGGTGAAATGTTTGTGAACCATATTGCATGGCTTGATAAATGCACCTGAACTTTATATTTCTGCCTGTGGATTCAGCTTCATCTGGCCCCTCCTTAGGATTCAAGCCAACTATAGGATGAAATTGTAAGGCCTTGGGAGGAAGTGGCCAAAACAATTATAAGGACTCGTCCCTGCCCCCCAGCCTTTCAACCCTCCCTAGTTTCTATGGGGTAAGATAGCTTCTACTTCTATTTTTTTTTATACTGCACCACAAGTCATGTGGGATCTTAGTCCCCTCTTAGGGGGTGTAGGGGCATTGAATTTACAACCCCTGCATTGGAAGCATGGAGTCTTAATCACTGGAGCATCAGGGAAATCCCCTACTTTCTAATTGATGTCAGTAGCTACCATCAGGTCTTTGTTGTTGAATTTACTGTTTAATGCTTAACTTGATCTTCTGATCTTGGATATCCTCTGTCAACTTTACTCTCAATTTAACTTTAAATCTCTCTTTACTTGTCTGTAAGTGTGAGTTTCTCCCACCCTCTATCCCTCACCCATCACAGAGGATCATGATTTCGGTGGTAACCCTCACAAATTCTGACCTCTACACACACAAACACTGCCATGTCCCATGTGATGTTTCCCTTCCTCCGTTTGTTCAGAATGCGCCTCCCCGCATCTCCTAATACTGTTTTTTTCTTCATGGTTTTGGACTCAGCCTAAGTATCATTCCTTGGAGAGGCTTTTCTAGACCATGATGATGTACATATTTTACCCATCCTTAGGTATAGGTACCAACTGATCAGAACAGACTCCAGTATTAACATATTGTTTTCTTGTACTGAGGCTAACTAGGTGAACCCAACTCTTAACTGACCCATTATTTGATTAGGCAATAATGACAAAATGTAAATAAATATTTGTGCATTTGCTCCTTCTGTGTATATTCCCTCATAGAATGCAGTTTCCATGAGAGCCAGAATTTTTCTGTCTTTGTCACTGTCAGGGAGGAAAAACTTCTCCTCTACCCTCTTAAATTCAGTGGTTGAGGGCCTGTGAATTAAACTGACAGAGATTAGCATTAGAAAAGACAGATTTTTATTCACTTATAGATGTGGGAGTTAACAGAAAAAATGTGACTCAATAAACAGCCGAAGATAGGGGTTTATATATTTGCTGAATAATGGGAAAGGGAGGGGAGACAAAAGATTTAATGGGAAGAACAAATGAGTTTTCTTTGGGAAAGACAGATGGGCTTTTAGGAGACAAAATGGGAGATAGAAAATTTGTGATTATGTTTGTTAATGCAGGTGCAAGTACTCACCTCCCACTTCTTTCTAGTTAGTAAAACCACCCCAAGAGAAGATTTGTGGCAATTCCGCTCTAAGTTTCCTTCTTCAGAGTGAAGCTGCCCCAGAGGGTATTTATGACAGCCTCATTTCCAGGAGTGTCTGCCTTTAATCAGGTAAGTGAAGCTTCAAAACAGGAGTCTTTCTGGGGACTTCCCTGGTGGTGTGTCTAGTGGCTAAGACATCGCCCTCAAGCTGTGTGGGGCTGACCTCTGGTCAGGGAACTGTATCCTACATGCTGCAACCAAGAGTTTGCATACCACAACTAAAGATCCCTCATGCCACAACTAAGACCGGGCACAGCTAAATAGATAAAGGCTTCTTTCTGGATCTGTTCGATCTCAAATATTTTTATTTCAATTGATCTTCATATCAGCTCTGAGGGTCTGAGTGGGTCTGCACTTCACCTAGCACCTAGTATTGATACTGTGCCTTAATTACCAATGGTACTCAGCAAATACTTGTTAAACCATGAATAAATGAAGCAAGGAGTAGAGTGTTCACTATTTGCTTATGTGACCAGTTCCCAACTCATTGTGATTGCTTGGCCAAGGCAGATGGCGTGCGTGCGTGCGTGCGTGCGTGTGTGTGTGTGTGTGTGAAAAAGAGAGAAAGCTCAGAAAAAATACATTCACAGCAACATGGATTCCTTAATTTTATAGTTTAAATATGTTTTTTGTTGTTTCTGTTGACTTGATGAGTCCTGTGACATGAAGCAGATGTACCTTTTAGGTAAGATTCTTGATGTGGACCTTCTCTGCCATTTTCCTTTTTGTATTACAGGATGAAACAGTTTTCTGTACATGGTAGTTCACTAGAAGGAAATACTTTTTATTTCTCCCAACCCTTGAAATCACCTTGGGTGGGCAGCTGCTGATAGTAAAGGTTCTGAGAGTTCTCTAAAGGACCCTGAGGGTGAAATCCTTACTGGTGAGCAGTTGGGTATGTTCTCAGGAGCATCGTGGAATGGGCTGAGAGGAAAGCTTCCTTCCATGGCCCTGTCTCTATTTGAAAGTTTAATAAATATGATGACAGCTACTGTCCTGTTATCTACTGGGATGAGATTTTTCAAGGGAATTCCCTGGTTGTCCAGTGGTTAGAACTCTGTGCTTTATCTACCAAAAGCATGAATTCAGTCTGTGGTCAGGCAACTTAAGATCCTGCAAACCATGCAGTGTGTCAAATGAAATGAACTGTTTGTTTTCTTTCATGGAAAACTTCAAACATACACAAAGCAGTATACACATATCATGCACCCATATATACCATCACAGTTAACGGTGATTTTGTATTTGGACAGTCTTGTGTCAGCTCCCCATCCCTCACCCTCCATTTCCCTTACATTCCTCAGTCTCTCCCCTCACCACATGATTTTAAAGCAATATATATTATTTCATCTATTAATACCTCATATATTTAACAGATGAGCCCACATTTCAATAATTGTATTATTTTGGGTGGGTTTATTTGTTGTTAGGTTTCTTATTGGTAAAATACATATAAAGTTTACCGTTCTTACCATCTTTAGATATACGATTCAGTAGTGTTAAATACACTCACCGTGCTGTGCAGACATCACCAGCACCCATCTCCAGGACTTCATCTTCTCCAGATGAAACTCTGTGCCCATTAAACAGTGACTCCTTATTCCCCGAACCCCTCAGCCTCTGGCAAACACCGTTCTACTTTTTGTTTATATGAATTTGAATACTTCGGTACCTTACGTGAGCAGAGTCATGCAATATTTGTCCTTTTGTGGCTGGCTGTTAGTGTCATGTTTTTAAGGTTCATCCTGGTTGTAGCATATGCCAGAATGCCCTTCCTTTTTAAGGCTGAGTAGTATTTCCCTGTATGTGTATGCCATATTCTATTCTTCCATTCTTCAGACAGTGAGCACTTGGATTGCTTCTGCTCTTTGGCCGTTGTGAGTAATGCTGCTGTGAGCATGGCTGTGCCGGTATCTGCCTGAGCCCTTCCTTTCAGTTCCCTCGGGTGTATGCTCAGGAGTGCAATTGCTGGATCAGTTGATAATTCTGTGTTTAATTTTTTTAAGGGAGCACACTTTTTTAAAAAAACACTGCCACAGTTCTATTGGGCCTCTCCAGTGGCTCAGCGGTAAAGAATCTGCCTGCAGTGCAGGAGGCCTGGGTTCGATCCCTGGGTCAGGAGATTCCCCTGAAGGAGGGCATGGCAACCCACTCCAGTAGTCTTGCCTGGAGAATCCTATGGGCAGGAACCTGGTGGGCTTCCACAATCCGTGGGGTTGCGAAGAGTCGGACACGACTGAGTGACTAACACTTTGATCTTAGAGTGATGTCAGTGTTCAGTAAGTGTTTGATGATGGTGATGACGCTGATGATGAACTCAGGGATGACTACTGTCTGTGGCCTGGGTAGGTCACTGTACTGTTAGCCTTTGAATGGGCAGCCTTCCTGGAAGCTCTGAGGATAAGGACAAGGATTCCTGCTGGGCTGATTTCACTTCAGGGAGAGAATGAATTCAGCAGTGTGGGCGTGGATTCCAAGCAAGGCTCCCAAAAGCCAAAAGGTACTTTTGTACTGTAGGACCTGCATCTGCCCAAGCATCTCTTCCTCTTTAGGCAGTTGTTCAGCTTCTTTAGATAAGAATCTCTAGTTTTTCAGCCTGGGGGCAAAATACTGCAGTTGGAAAGTGGCAGCAGGAGGGCCACACAGCTTTCCTTGCCTGGGGACGGGAGGACTTGCCGGGGAGTGTGGGAGCCACAGTTGCCCCATCAACCTAGTGCTGCTCTGTTTGCAGCAGGATTGGGAAGGGGGAAAGAGAGAGAGGGAGCCGATGGGAATAGTCCTTCCAAAAATACTTTCAGTCAACCTCTTTCTCATTCCTAGCCTCTGCTGACTCAGCCCATCCTGACTGTGGTTTCTTTAGGGCTCCCCTAAGTCATGTCTCCCTTCTCCGGTGTCTCCTCCTGCAAACTCTGTAGCAACTCCCTTGCTCCTCCTTCGTCCATCAACAGTCTCCTACCCTCAACCCATTCATCAGGAATTTCTCCAGGTCCCTTATTCACTGATGGCCTCCTTTCTGTGCTTGTCTTGGTTATGGGTTCATTCTTTCACTATCATGTATTGGGTTTTGACAGGGAGAGATGATAAATGCTGATGGTCAACCCTCTGTTCCTAGTGGATGCACTTCTACAGATGTCTAAAAATACCTTTCACTTGAATATTCCATTTCTAAGAAAACAATCTATTCTCTGGTGTCAGAAGTGAAGGGCAAGGCTATACAACTGGTGAAGAATTATCTAGATCAAATATGGGCAGTGACAGTTGTCTGGGACATGTTTCTGTTATTAAATCACTTTGCTGCCTTTGTTTATGGCTTCAGCAAACCTGGACTCTTAGTCCTGGCCCAGCTCGAGCCACTGAGGATGTTTCAGTTTGCTCTCTGCCCACTGATCTCTGGCATCTTAAGACCAAGTTTTCTATCTGGGAACTGAACACGGCCAATAACCATTTTTAACCTTTTAAGTAAGTTGATTACAAATGCTCATGTTATCAGAATACATAGTTACCAGTTTTGCTTCCTACCTTTATCACTCAGTTTTAGAACAGCCGGGAATCTGAAATAGACTCAAATCTTTAATAGTCACCTTAGGAACACGACTGAAGTCACACAACAGTTCCCCAGACTGCAGAACAGACTACAAAAAGCTAGAAATCCTGGCATCCAAAGTCACCTATTCCTCTATTTGGGAGGCAATATGAAATGTGAACAGAAACTCTGCCGGGACACAACATAGGCTGAAGGTCAGAGTTAGCTGAAAATCATTGCTTTTGTAGAATCATTTTCTTAGCCTTCTCTTAGCTCTGGTTAAACATACTTTTGGTGTATCTCTTCCTGGCTTTGGGTGTTAATTTTGCATTTGTATTTAAGAGCAGAAAAAAGGGAGGGGGAAGCCTAATGAGGAATAAATAATGGAGAAGGGTTAAAAACTGTAAGTGTATTGGACCTTATAGACTTATATAACCCACGGATCATTTCTGTGGTCGACTGTTACGACTCCAAAGAGCCATTGTGCTAATGTGGCAGCTGATGGTTTTACTCGGAGACATTGCATACTAAATGCCCTTATGAAATTGGGAATGAAATATGAGAGCCGAGCATGGCCAATAACCATTTTTAAAAATAATGAAGTACTCTACCACCTCACTATTCTACCAGCCCCCACCAAAGTCATGAAGAGCTGAGTCGATAGAATAAACTAATTGCTTGAAAATGTAACTTTAAAAAGAAGAACTCTGTGTGTGTAGTGGGAAAAAAACCCAACACCAGAATAGGGCTTATATTTTGAAGCAAAAAACATATTTTAGCACTTGGGGGAAATGAATGAGCCAGTGCCACATTTCGTTTCAGCAGCTGCTGTTTAAGCCTCAGAAATTAAATCATAGACACCCTCGGCTTTAGAGAAAGGATGGAGGTGGGGTCCTGGCTTTGCCAAGGCACTTTGGGCCTAAAGGAGCAACACACTGCTTGGCCTTGCTGGAGAATAGACTGCCAATTGTGGCAAATTATATGATGCTTTTGAGATGTTCATAAATAGCCCATTACACTTTTCACAGCGTTCCTTCATTAAGCCCACAGAATTGTTTCTTTATGTTTTCCTCATAATAGCTTCTGAAAGGTCAAGAATGGTTTACTTGACTTTCTGGTGCCCTTCGGGGAATAATGCCATTAACCATTTGTGACCTCTGCTCTTCCGACCTGACAGTTGCTCCAGGGTCACCCATTGGTTGTCAAGACTGGGTCTTCTCCCTTTCCCAACACAGACAGACAGACAGGCAGACACACACACACTGTCCCCCTCAGGTGGGGACAGGAACTGGAACTAGAAGAAGGGTTCTGGAATCCCTGCCAGTTGAGATTATGTTGCCTTTCTGTTAGAGGTGATGTTGAGATCTGGTAGCATTTGGAAAGTGATAGAGGGTACTGGTGGGCTCCCCAGGTGGTGCTAGGGGTCAAGAACCTGCCTGCCAAAGCAGGAAAAGTAAGAGACTTTGGTTCAATCCCTGGGTTGGGAAGATCCCCTGGAGAAGGAAATGGCAGTGCACTCCAGTATTCTTGCCTGGAGAATCCCATGGACAGCTGGCGGGCTACAGACCATAGGGTCACACAGAGTCAGACACAGGTGAAGCGACTTAGTACACAGAGGGTGCTGATATTGAGGATCAGGTAGTCTGAATTCAAATCCATATCTGCTTCTGAGCTGGATGACCTGAGGCAAGCCATCTTACCTCTCAAGGCTCAGTACAATGGAAACAATAGTATAAAATACCGCGTCAGAAGGTGGTTTCCAGACATGGAGTAGGCATACTCTATGTTTCAAGACAAAAACAGGCAGCCTTGGAAGCCTGCTAAGGGTAGGCCTTGCCGGGCAGCATCACATATGCACACTCTTCCGTCACCAAGCTGATAGCTCCCAAACTTCACCCAGATCCGTAAGGAGGCAGTAACATTTGTCAAATGCTATCTGTGTGCCAAGGACTTACATCTGTTTCTCATTTAATCTTTTATATGTTACTGTAAAATAGGTATTATTATTGCTGTGTTTAGCATGATGAAACTCATACTCAGGGCTAATGGTAAGGGCTACCATTTATTGATTGTTTACTATGTGCCAGATGGCTATGTTAGATACTTACTTTTATCTGTTCTCTTATCAGTGGGCAATTTAGTAATTTCCTTTCTTTCTTCTTCTTCTTTTTTTTTTTTTTTGCTGTTATGAAGAGTTCTTCTCTTGTGGACCTTCTCAAACACATCTTCATGGGCACACAAAGAGGATTTTCTCTCAGGAGTTCACACTCAGGAGTAGAAATGCTGGATTGGAGATAAATGAATGTTCAGCTTTACCAAATAATATGAAATTATTCTCCAAAGTGACTGTAATAATGTATACTCCCACCAGAATGTGTAAGCTTTCCTGTTGAGTTACATCCTCCCCTACTCTTGGTATTCTCGTTGTTTTTTTAAAAGCAGTGTCCTTCTCCAGGAGATCTTCCACACCCAGGGATTGAAGCTGGGTTTCCTGCATTGCAAGCAGGTTCTCTACCACCAGGGCCACCAGGGAAGCCCCTTTCTTAAGCTATTAGGTATAAAGTGGTATTTTGATCTTGATCTGTATTTTCTGATTACTAATAAGGTTGATGGCCTCTTTTTGTATTAATTGGCCATAAATGTCTCCTTTTCTGTGAGATGTCTGTTCATGTCTCTTGCTTTTCTATTGATTTGTTTGCTTTCTCCTATTGGTTTGTAGAAGTACTTGATATATTTGTACTTTAATCTGTTGGTGGTTATGATAGTTAATTTTATGTGTCAACTTGACTGGGCCAAAAGATTTACAGATAGCTGATAAAATATTTCTGGGTGTGTCTGTGAGGGTGTTTTTGTAAGAGATTAGCATGTGAATGCATACACTGAGTATAAGATCACCCTCTTTGGGTGGATGAACATCACATAATCCTTTGAGGGACTAGATAGAATAAAGATGTAAAGAGAAAATATGCTCTCTGTTTGTGTTGGGACATCCATCATTTCCTGCTCTCAGGCATCTAGGTTCCTGGTACTCAGGCCCTCAGGAACAGACTGAATTACATCACCAGCCTTTCTGAGTCTCCAGCTTGCAGAAGGCAGATTGTGAGACTTCTGAGCTGCCATAATCGTGTGAGCCAATTCCTGTCATAAAACTCCTATGTACACACATCTCCTTTTTGTTGGAGACCCTGACTAATATGGTGTTTGTATCCTTGCAGGTATTTTCTCCCTGCTTATGACTTGCCTTTTCACTTTCTTTAGGGTATTCTTAGCATAAGTTCTTAGTTTTAATGGAATTGAGCTTATCAGTCTTTTCTTTAATGATTAGCACTCTTTATATCTAATTTAAGAATTTCTCTCAATCTTTTCTGTTTCCCTTTGGCATTTAAGTCCTTACTCTGTCTGTAATTGACTTTTGAGTATGATTTGAGTTAGGGATCCAAAATCATATTTTTCTATTATGGATAAATGTTTTTTTTTTGCCAGTTCAATTTATTGAATGATTTCGCCTCCTCCCCTGATCCCACATGGCTATCATATTACCTCTCATATATCAAATTTCTGTGTGTATTTCTACACTTTGTATTGTGTTTCTTTGGTCAGTTTGTCTATTCCTGAGCCAGTATACATGATTACTATGACTTTATAATTAATCTCATTATCTTGTGTAACAATCCCCACTCTTTTTTCTTCTTATTACAAATTAGTAAATTGTCCGTTTTTAGACAAATTAACAGATACAGGAAATTCCAGAGAAATTAAAACATTTATAATTTCATTAGTGAAGTATAACAACATTTAAATCTGGTATATATATTTTCTATGCTATACAAATACATACTTGTATGAAAACACACATACATGTACATAAAAACACACACATTTATACTTTAACAAATTTAAAGTCAATATTGATTGCTTCCTATATTTAAGGCTTTATGTCTAAGGCTTTGTTGTTGGTAAAGATGAGAAAGAATATTTAGGAAATATGATAAGGTTTAAGATACTAATAAGAATGTTAGGAGGAAATTTGTTTTCAATTTGGCAGCTAATATGATTCCTCTTTGGTACCTTGGTCAAGGAAAACATTTATTTTGAATCCCTAAGCATTACTACTGCCTTAAACTAAGAAAATAAATCTCTCTCCATCCCTAAAGTAATACACTTATCCTCTAGCAAACTACTATTTACTTGTTTAATAAAACAAGAAGATACAGTGTATTACATTTTTAAAGAATTATATCTTGTGTTATAATTAGATTTGGGGTTGAGCCCTCAGTTTGCCCCTTATTACCACTTTGACCTTAAACAAGTCACAGAACTTCTTGTAGCCTAGGTTTCTTCATCTTTAAAATGCTGACTATATCTACCTTGCAAAGTTGCCAGGAATATTAATGTATTTTTTAAAAGCTTCATAAAATGCTTGCCAATATTCACTTTTAAATTTTTAATTAGTTTTTATTTTATTATAAAGGTAATAGGAGCTTCTTAGAAAGTTTTTGAATAGTAGAGAATGATAATAATAATGAATAATAGTACAGAATAATAATACAGTGAAAAGTAAAAGTTCCTTCCCTCCAAATGTATATTCTTCCCCCTAAGTCAACTGCACTCTCTTGAAGAAACAAGATTAAATTTTCATTACACACAATTATTCAGAACATCCTAAAACTTTCCATGACAAGCAGAAATCGTGAAGATTTTATATAAACATTTTATACAGGTAAGCTAAAAATGTTCAGAACATTTCGTTTCTTTAGGATAGCTTTCATTTTAAAGTTTTTCTCTTTTTTTCTTTTGTTAGAAAAAGCTTAACAAATGGAACTATTCAAATTAAGAAGAGGAGGCCATCATCAAAAAGTCTACAAACATAAATGCTGGAGAGGGTATGGAGAAAAGGGAGCCCTCCTACACTGGTGGTGGGAATGTAAATCAGTAAAGCCACTGTGGAGAACAGTATAGAGGTTCTCCAAAAAACTAAAAACTACTGTATGATCCAGCAATCCCACTCCGGGGCATATATCTGGAGAAAACCATGATCTGAGAAGATATGTGCACCCCAGTGTTCATTTTAGCACTATTTTTACAGTAGCCAAGACATGGAAGCTTAAATGTCCATCGATGGAGGAATTGATAAGGAGTTGATAAAGAAGATGTGTTATATATACACAATGGAATATTACTCAGCCATAAAAATTGAAAGTCATTTGCAGCAACACAATTGGACCTAGAGATGATCATACTAAGTGGAGTAAGTTAGAGAAAGACAAATGTCATATGATATCACTTATATGTGGAATCTAATTGAAAAAAATGACACAAATGAATTTTTACTTAAAAAACAGAAACAGACTTACAAATGAACACACACTACTATATATAAGATAGATAACCACCAAGGAAGTACTGTAAAGCACAGGGAATTCTACTCAATATTGTGTGATAACCCATATGAGAAAAAAAATCTGAAAAAGAACGCATACATGTATATGTATAACTGAATCACCTGGCTGTACACCTGAAATTAACACAACATTGTAAATCAACTCTAATAAAATTAAAAAAACAAGAAGATTTTGTTGTTGTTTTTTAGTCTCTAAGTCATGTCTGACAAGAAGATCAGAGGCTATTTAATAACTAACAGTAAATACTTGGTTATGGGCATTTATTAAAAAAAAAACTGTTATACTGGTAATGCATTCTTATAGCAATATCAACTGTTTGGTATATAAAGTAAAAAAACAAAATTCTCTTTTTGCACTGTCCCAATCATACTTCCCAGAAATTACCTCTGGGAAGAGTTTTGATGTCTTAACTTTCATATTCTTTACCTACCAGACTTGGAAATGTCTCATTTAATTGCAAGGCTTTACTGCTTTCATGACACTGTTTTGTTTTGCTTTGCTTGGTGCTACACTTATTCATTCATTCCTTTAATTAAGCATACACTAAGGACAAGAGTGGGCTTCTCTGGTGGCTCAGATGTTAAACAATCTGCCTGCAATGTGGAAGACCCAAGTTTGATTCCTGGGTTGGAAAGATCCCCAGGAGAAGAGAATGGCACCCCATTCCAGTATTCTTGCCTGGAGAATTCCATGGACATAGGAGCCTGGTGAGCTACAGTGCATGGGGTCACAAAGAGTCAGATACAACTGAGCAACTAACACACACACACAGGGACTAAGATGTGTACTCTGGGCCAGATGCTGAGCTGTAGATTCTTGAAGTATCAGTTCCAGTGCCCTCATCCATTACTGATAATAATATTGTTTCATAAGGGCTTCGGTACAGTTAGTGCAGGATACTGTGGGACTGACCACAAGGGAGACACATCAGACCCAAGTGATCTAGGAAGGCTTCCTGGAGGAATTGACCTCTAAGGTGAGAACTGAAAGCTGAGTAGGCATTAGGCTTGTGCAACGGCCAGATCTGTGGCATGATAGTACATTAGAGATGATGAGAAGCTGAAATGAAGAGGATGCTGGAAATGAAGCTGAGGATGTTGGAAAGAGGCATTGCAAGATATGCTAAGACACGTGCACACAGTGGGCAGATGGGCCGCCTAAAAGGACTGCAAGTAGAGGAGTGCCATCCTCATGTTTGTATTTTAGAAACCGCCATATGGCTACAACTAGGAGGAAGAACTGGAGAAGGGCAAGCCAGGAGGCAGGAGCCATAGGAGGTGATTGTATTAATAATAATCCAAGTGAGAAACAATGGTGGACTTGATTAAGGGAGTCACATTACAGGAGGAAGAAGGAGAGAGATTCATGAGAAGAGGAGGTCTTCCTGCAAGGATAATTGATACCTGGAATAGACTACAAAAAGTAAAGCCATTTAATACAGGGGCCAATTTTTCAAGTAAATAGCAAGGGCAAAAGACTTGATTCAAACTCTAACTTGAAAAAATTAAAGATTTTTTTTTTTTTTTTTTACTTTAATCATTTAACAATCTCTATTTTAGGACTTCCTTGGTGGTCCAGTGCTAAGACTCCATGCTCCCAGTGTAGGGGCCCAGGTTTGTTCCCTGGTCTGGAAACTAGATCCCACATGCTGCAACTTAGACCTGGCACAGCCCAATAAATAAATTATTTTTTAAAACCTCACTTTAATATGATAAATAATTTTAAAGTTTATAATCACAAGTATGAACTAATGTTTAAGGTGAATAAATCAGGAGTTTAGAGGGCATAATTTTCAACACAAATTTTATAACAGTTCAATGACATCTTTCACTTCATGTTTAAGTTTTGCAATAAGTTCATAATGGAGATCATCTGGTGTACATATTTGGGTTTGTCAGTTTCCCCAATGGTATCATTTTCTGCTGTTCAATTATTTTCTTTTTGAAGTGCTATTGTGTCATCCCCCTTATTTCCGCCCCCCAGCCTGCCCCCCACCAGACGGTAACTGGTTTAAGTAGGCTGATTTGTCATTTGCCAAAAGCTTTGCCTGTACTTGGAGTGCTTCTCCCAGATCACTTGATTGACTTTATGAAACTGTATCCCTTAAAAGAGTTTGAGATTGTCTTCATAGTTAATTTGCTTTGAATTTATAGTGTAACATGGATATTTGTAATTGACAGGGCACATTTTAGTCAGAGGTATTATTATAAATGATAAGTTTATTAGTAAATATTTTTGTGTTACAATGACTTTTGCTTTTCTCTGCAACATGTTGCCTGTGGGAACTTGTGTAATGGTTACTTAGATAATGAGAAAATCCTATAATTATCTGTCACCTGCTCACCAGGATCATACCCAACAGGGAAACATGGAACAAAGCTCTCCTTAGCAAGAAGAAAATGGATAAAGTCTTCATCTTCCAGGACTAAATCCTTTGTGTACATCAAAGATGCAAGGAGAACATAAAACACCTTCTTCAAATTTCTCTCCCATCCTTGCTCAGCGGAAGGTATTTTCTCAGCAGAGCTCACATCAAAGACAACAAGATTTGCTGGAAGGATCTCTGTCACTCTCTGGAAAGAAGCCCATGTCTCGTTACCAATAAGAGAGCATCGTCTTATCCACTGATGTTTTCTGAATGAAAAGAAAATCACCTTTTCTACCTTCTTCACAGGAACAGTGTTTCCTCCACCTACTCCTCAGTCCCCATAGCCATCTCCAACCGCAGGGTTCAAGGAGATCCTTAATTATGTTATTGTCTTTGTCCTCAGAAGATTTGATTTCCTGGGTTCTGTGCATTGATCCTGAGTTTCCACCAGTGTTAAAATCTTTTGATTGATGATGCATTAATTGTTTAACTACTGATTATTTCCCTTCCTCCTTTTCTTCCAGTTGTGTTTCATAAACATATGTATTGAGTACCACTGTGTGCCAGGTACCATGCTGGGTGCTGGGGCTCCGATGCAGATAGCATCTCAATATGACAGAAAGCATTGTAGGGGAATGACCAGATCCAGTTTCAGTTGATTGGGACTACTTCCCTGAGGCTAAATCTTTCTTCCAGTCCTGTAAGGCATGACCTACAAATAAGCACTAGTTTTCACAGAAAAGCCTAAGGAAAAGCCCTCACCATACATTTTATTCCACCTTTGTCCTCTGATTTCTCATTCAGCGGCCTTTGTTTGGTAGGGATCCTTGTAAGCAACAGTTATTCCCACAAGCTCAGAGTGGAGTTACAGAAGTGACTCTGCAACCATGTCCTGTGAGCGTGGTCCCAACAGCTTGGGAGGCACACAGTGTCCAGTCTATGCCTGGGGAAAGGTCAGGGGATTTTATACCACACCACAACACTCCTACCAAAAGCAGTCCTCAATACCCAGATCTTTGACACCTTCTCCTCTGCTCACTGTTTCTGTCTCTCCATCCATTTCCTATCTAGGCCACGGGTGCGCCAGCCCAGCCTTCTCTGCTCCTGAATCTTCTTCCTCCCACACATACGTATCTGTTTCTTCAGGAGAGCAATTCACCTCTGACCTGGATGCTCCAATCTTACATCCCCACACTCAACACTTAACATGATCTTCAAGGAGGTTTACACACACCCACCCACACACACACACACACAAACCAATGCACTGTAGACAGTGACCTTGTGGACAGCCAACAAAAGGTGCTGCAGTTTGCAACCTTGGCCCTCATGTTTCCTCTGCATTCACTAACCTGTTCACATGCTCATTCACTGTTACTATGTGGTGGTATCCACTCCTCTAAAAGCAGAGCCTGAAACAAAGGCTTGGGTGCAGGGAGCTTGTTTGGAAGGTGATCTTGGGGAGCAGGAGTGGAGGAATGGAGAGAGTGAGCCACGGATGGACAAAAAGCCAGAAAAGGTACATTACTGAGCTGGTTATTGCTGTGGCCTCTGAGGCTTAGTCTCCAGGGGACTCTGAAGCACTGCGTAGAACGCCCCTCAGATTTGTCCTTCTGAAGGATGGGACATTTATCCACCAACTTGCAGCATCCTCTGTTTGAGGGCTGCCCTTCAGGGCGGTCACATCCCTCCCTGCTAAGCGAGCTCATGCTCAGGAAGCCACCAGCAGGCTTGGAGCTGTCCACCACAGTCGCGGCTGAAGTCAGAGAAGCACCGAGAGCATTCAGCCTGGGGCTCCAGCCAATGCAGCTCCAAGCAGCATTTATCACAGCTGTACTGAAATCATTCCTTCTTGCCTGCTTTCTCTGACTTCTCAATTCTACAAGGAAAGATCCTTCATCTCCGTCTCCACAGTGCTTAGCACAGTGCCAGACTCATGGGAGCCCTTCAGGTCTCATTTGCTGAATGAAGGAAGGAACTAGTGAAAGAACAATAGACTGAATCTAGAAGCCTGAATTCTAGTCTCCGCTGGATCACTAATTTCTGTGTGACCTTGACTATATCAAAACCTCACATACAGCCATTTGGTTCCTTATGAACTTACAAATTCATATTTTTTTTTAAAATTTCAAATCCAAGCGTTATTTTAAAAGGAGAAAATTCCCCATCAGTGACTGATTTTGGAACAAAGTGTTGTCTCCAACTTGATGGCTCTCTCTAATTCTAGGTTTCCATCCCTCCAAGGTGTAAAGATGAACACTGTTGAAGCAGTAAGGATGTGTTACAAAGTTAGTTACCCGAAAAGTATTTCGTTTCCTGCATGATACGGGGCTTGGAAAACCTTCACTAACACTCTTATGTGAAGAGCGATAGAATGCTAATTTCCCACAGATTCATTATCACCATGAAATGAAATTTTGGAACACATCAGAGGTAAATATAATGTGCAAATGTAGAATTCAACAATTTGAGTTTTCACTGCCTCGTGTTTTTACACCTCTGTCAACAAGACCCTCATTAAAGACTTTTCCCCATTATTCTACTTGAAAAGAAGACTGGAGAATATTATAATATTCAGGATGGAGAGATGTTCTTTCCAGTTAACTCTTTATGAAGGGAACTCCTCTGTGTATATATTTCTAGTTTTTTTTTCTTTTATCAGATCACAGATATTGTGCTTCATACTGTACTAGGTCTTGGGGATACAATCTTGAAAAAAACTCCTAGTCAGTCCCTCCTCTTGTGGGGCTTATAGTCTAGCAGGGAAGGACTATATTAATTATTTAAAATAAGTATTAAATTAACATTCCAAAAACAAACACTTCTGCAAAGGATGTATAATTTTATCAGAGCAAACTACAGTGGGAACCATATGGTCTGAGAGGTTAAAAAAGTTTCCCACTCCACCAAGTGAGATTTGAGTAGAAAGCTGAAGAATGAATAAGTAAATGAAAGAAGGGATAGACTCTGCAAAGGCCCAGAGGCAAGAATAACATGTTGCCTTGGAAGAATTGAAAGATGGCCAGGGGAACTGGCTAGCCCAGAAGGAGGAGGAGGAGGGGGAAGAGGAGTAGGGAATAAGGAAGGCTGAGAGGTAAGTACAGGCCAGCTAGGCAGACCTTTTGGGCAGGCTAAGCATTCTGGTCTAAGAGAAATGAGAAGTCAATGTTTGCTTTCAGCAGGACCTGCTGATATGATCAGATCTGCACATTTTTTTTTTTAATAGGGTCTTTTCTCAACGTTCTTTTATGTTTTTTATAATGATATGAGAATTCAAAGAAAAACATTTGGTTTTGCCTCAGTTATGCTGATAATTGCAGACACACACCACACACACACACACACACACACACACAATTCTTCCAAAAGATGTCAGTCCAGTTTGTTCCAGTATAATCTCTACCTCTCATTCTCATTCTCATTCTCATTTACTCTGTACTTTTAGATGCAGACTGCATTTACCCAATAACTAAATTCCATGCTGGGGTATCACAGGGTGTAAATGACAGTCCTATCCCCACGTATTAAATGTGCAAGTGACACTGCCTTTCACTGCTGAGAAGTGTGAGAACAACAGCAACGGCATCAACGAGATAGGTCCAGAATGAATGGTCTGGTGGTATCTGCAGGGCCTCCCTAAACGACGTCTGTAACATCCATTACCTTCCCCAAATTTCTTAGCATATCCAAAAATGGATTAAGTTGCTTTGACAGGCTCTATTTTTTATGAACCTCTCTGGCTATTACTTACTATGTTATTTTCCTCAAGGTGCTCATGGACTGATTTATGGTTTCATTTAAGGTTTTAACTGGTAGTTTGGATACGTTAACTAGCCCACTTTTTCCTGGATCTGCTGTTGGTTGCTTTATCTTCAACACTAAATCAGCCTGCTTAAATTTCCCCAGTACATAAGTCTCCACCGACAAACACTAGTCCTGGAAGTATGTCCTGCCTTAGCCAGTTTGTTGAATGTGTTCAAATGAATCTCATCCAGCTCTGCTGATTTATAAATATTTAAATTGTATAAGTATTCTTTTACCTGCCTCTTATTAATTCCGTTTCTTGATACTCCCAGAGACTCATTAATATTTATCTTGCCGAGCTCCTACTTGCTTCATTCTTTGTGTTAAAGGCAGAGACAAGAGAGTAGTTCCATATTCACTATACTTTGCATCTTTCATAATATGCTCTCAACCCTGGTTTCACAAAAGTAGCCTTTTATTTTTTTCTTGGGCATAAGATCCTATTTTATATTTAGAAGGCTTTGCCATAATTCTTGCTTCTTTTGCTTCTCTAAGTCATCTCCTTCAGCCATCTCCTGGAGTTATATCTTCTTCATATTGTGAATTCTGTTCCCCAAACTCTACACAACTGGATTTTTGCTTTTCTTTCCCCAAAAGGAAACATTTATTCTTTAAACCTTGTATAACAGAATATGCCTGTTGGTTATATAATAGCACCCACCAGCCACTTGTATGTTCTTTTTCTAGAGGATGTACTTGAATGCCCACACCCATGTTTTTCCTTTCAATAGAACAACACAAGTAGTTATCATTTAGTTCCTGAAAGATGGTTGGATGCATTCCATTAATTTCAAAGCATGTCCAGAAAATTGATCTGAAAGCAAACAGCAAGTGAATATGAAACCAAGACAAGGGGTTTCCAATTACAAGTAAAAAAATAATAATACAAAGGGGAAGAGCCCAGGGATATACCTCATTAGAAACATGCTGGGAATTTGAATGTGTTTTCAAAAGGGTACATACTGTTTACTACAAAAAAAGGGCACACATTGTACCATTACATTTACATGTTTCAAGAATAGGCTAAACTGAACTGTGGAGACAGAAGTCAGAGTAGCGGTTACCCCTGAGGTTGAGTAATGATTGGAAAGGTCCTGAAGATCCTGAATGTGTTCTATAGGATGAAGATCCTGGGTGTTGGGTATATGGATGTGTATGTATGTATTCTGGAAAAGTTGATCAAGCTGTACCCTTGTGATGAGTGCACTTAAAAAACGGGCCCAAGCAAAATGAAACAATTACGGTGTTTACAAAGTCAGTTACCAAGATCTTTAATAAACACTTGCAGTGGCTATGGACTATATCTGAGACTATCTGATATATTACTATTATTAAAATTTTGTATACTTGTTATTGGATAAGCTTTTCTGCTCAGTAGGCTGGTCGAATGAGAATGATTATGGTTTCTATTTCCTGATTGCCTGCAGTAGGACAGGCATTGTATGTACAGTTTGTCATCTCAGTGTAGGGAAGGTGATATTATTCCTATTTTCCAGATGAGGAGATGGAACCAGAAAGATCTTAAGTAGTTGCCAGAGAACACATAGCGAAAGAGAAGCAACTAGAGATTCAAATTCAGGTTTCTAAAACTCCAAAGCCTATGTAGTTTCTCCCACTCTATATGGCAGCCAGGTAGATAATTATGAGTTAGTATTCTTGCTAGTCTTTTTTACCACAGGCAAGGTATTCTGCTATGTGTAGAGATATTTTTTTGTTGTTTTTTCTTGTTAGGTCTTCATTGCAATGTGCAGGCTCTTTGTTGCATCTGGTAGGTTTCCCTAGCTGTGGTGCGCAGGCTTAGTTGCCCTGAGGCATGTGGGATCTTAGTTCCCTGACCAGGAATCAAACTCAAGTTCCCTGCACCAGAAGGCGGATTCTTTACCACTGGACCACCAGGGTCCCTGTGTCGCCCTTAAATATTCCTGTCTTTTGCCTTAGAAAATATGTGAATGTAGATGCATTGAAATGAGTTATAAATGCTAGCTGATGCTAGCACACTTCCAAAGCCTATAGTCCGCACCATGTGGGCTTTGGTAGTTGTGGCTTGTAGGCTCTAGAGTGTAGGCTCAGTAGTTGTGGCACCCCGGCTTAGATCCCTGAAGCACGCAGAACCTTCCTGGACCAGGGTTGAACCCATGTCTCCTGTATTAGCAGGCGGATTCTTAACCAGTGGTCCACCAGGGAAGTCCCCAAAGCATCACTTTAAATTAGCACAGGAAGTCTGTGAGATTCCAGGTATTTCTCTTTCCCATTTTACAGATAAGGATGTGAAGATTCAGGTTGAAAGATCTGATAGCTAGTAAATTTCAACCTCTAATAGCCTGACTTCAGAGCCTATACCTATTACCAGTCTATTATATTGCATATTAATGATTTTTGAAAAATGTAACTGAAAGAAGAAATAGACTGATCATTTTTTTTTCAATCTGAAAACAATTTACAAGAACAGACATGAATAGAAGAAGCATTTGTCAGATTTACATCCATTATTAAGATGAATTTGAGAAATGATATTGATTTATTGGATCTTTTCTTCTGTTTAGAAAGCTTATGAGCTAATAAGTTTAGTGATTGCGTGGGACTAGGCATTTTTGCAAGAGGTTATGCAATTGATGTCAGTCACTTGACATGAGTGGTTGAAGGCTTTGCCAGTCCTCTGTCTATGGACTCTTCATCTAAGAAAACAAGTCCAAGATATCTATTCCTCTCTCTTGACTTGAATGACTATATGACTATTTCTGGTGCTTCCATAAGAAGTCTTACATTATCTCAGTTTAGTTCTGTTATTTTTAAGGTGTTTTCTTCTGTGTAATAAAATCTATTTATATATTTAGGATCTAATGTAGTCTCTATGGAGACTCATCTTATGTGGATACTTTTTTTTTTTTAAATTTTTTATTAGTTGGAGGCTAATTACTTCACAACATTTCAGTGGGTTTTGTCATACATTGATATGAATCAGCCACAGATTTACACGTATTCCCCATCCCGATCCCCCCTCCCACCTCCCTCTCCACCCGATTCCTCTGGGTCTTCCCAGTGCACCAGGCCCGAGCACTTGTCTCATGCATCCCACCTGGGCTGGGGATCTGTTTCACCATAGATAGTATACATGCTGTTCTTTTGAAATATCCCACCCTCACATTCTCCCACATAGTTCAATAGTCTGTTCTGTATTTCTGTGTCTCTTTTTCTGTTTTGCATATAGGGTTATCGTTACCATCTTTCTAAATTCCATATATATGCGTTAGTAAAAAATATGGAACGCTTCACGAATTTGCGTGTCATCCTTGCGCAGGGGCCATGCTAATCTTCTCTGTATCGTTCCAATTTTAGTATATGTGCTGCCGAAGCGAGCACATGTGGATACTTTTGTCTCCACAAATCTTTTGTATGATTTCTTATACTTTCAGATCATCATATTCTACTGTTACCCAATTACCAGATCTTGGTTGTTGTTGTTGTTGGTTTTTTTGGTCATTTCTCTCCCTACAGATTTGAAGCTTTTCACCATCAAGGACTTCCCACCCTTACCTTTTGTTTCTAAGAGAAAATCTGTAAGTGTAGTACAACAATCAGCTTTATACTATTCATCTAGATTCATCAGTTGTTAGCACTTTGCCACACTTGCTTTCTTTGTTTTTCTGTAATACATCTTTCTGTAAATGTGTGTGCATGTGTGTATGTGTAAGGTATATATGTATATATACATAATTTTTCTGGACCACTTGAGAATTGGCTGCAGACATTGTAACAAATCCTTCAAGAGTCATATTCTGAGAACAAGGAAATTTTCGTCCATAATGGACAATATGCCATGACTATATATTTGGGACATTTAACCTTAATTTAAGACCATCTAGTATTTTGTGCATATGCAGATTTGTCCAGTTGTCCCAGTCATATCCTTTCTGGGTCATAACCCCGACCCCCCACCTTTTTTTTTTTCCAATCCAGGATTTAACTGAAGATCCCACATTATATTTAGTTATCATGTCTCTTTGGTTTCCTTTTAATCTAGAACAAACCCTTAGACTTTTTAGTGTTTGATGAATAAAGATGCTTGTTTTAAACATCTTCACCTTTACGTTCAGCATTGCTAATTTGTTTACTGAATTATTCCCCTGTAACCCTGCAAAAGTGAAATATTAAAATAATTCTTATGCACTCTGAAAAAGATGAAAATAATGTCAAAATACACCTAGAATTTCGTGCATTGGCAGGCAGATTCTTTACCACTGCACCACCTGGAAAGCCCATGCACCTAGATTTTCAATGATTCTCCATTGTTCATCCAGTAAACATGGTGGTTAGACTGAAAGATACAAAGAAGAGAAAGCTTCTATCTCAGCTTTTAAGATGCTCAGCTTCTAATCACAGACTGGTCTAAAATCCTTTTTTAGTTAGAGATATTTTCATGTTTTTTTTTTTTTTTATCAGCCTGGTTTTAGAAAAGGAAGCAAAGTTCCAACCAAGCCCTTTACTGCTGAAATCAGCTGAGCTATTGGAAGCCAACACCAACACAAATGGCATGCTGAAGAAGAAAACAAATTTAAATGCACAGTGTGACTAATAATGAAATACTATTCTTACAAAAGTTACTATTGTGACCATTTCTATCACCATCATACACAATTTCCTTTGTTACCAGGATGAGCCTTCTGAGAAAGCAACACAGGCTTCCTCACAAAGCAAGGAAATTAGCAATTGTTCAATGACTACAAGGACAAGTTGTGTGAGAAGTTGCTTAACGACATGATGAGGCTGTCCGTGTGGCTTAATTTCAGTCACACTGAATCTGACTTGACGTCATGTTTTAAAATGAGTCAATATTGCAGGGGTTTTGAAGAAAAGATGTAAATATGAATTGTATGGACTTGTCTTGAATGTGAGTTTGCCAGTAAGAGAACTTCCAATTTACTCTCCTCATTTCTCCATCAAACAAGAGCATTCTATGAAGCAGAGCTTAAATGCTGTTTCTGGAAATCTACTTTCACTACACCAAGAATTTGATAAGCTATTAGGTTTCACGTTGCCATTAAGCAAATCAATATTGAGTCTATCATCCATTAACAACTTAGTAGGAAATCTGAGCATTTCTTCTTCGAACACTGAAGGCAATGTCAGCCACAAGCATTGTTGGAGATGCGTCATTTTATTGGCTGAAGTAGAAAGTCACTTTTCTGATAAAGCATTTTTCTATTCTTTCTTATTGTTTTGATGAAAATACAATAGCTAGTATTTATTGAGAGCATTGGGTTATACTGTATGAGTGACACTTTTATGTTCATTCTTTCATTTAGTCCCCAAAGCAAACATATGAAATAGGATTTTATATTATTATCTTCAGTTACAGCCTCAGCCTGAAAAAGGTTAAATAAAAATTTGTTAAGTGCTGGAGCTGGGATCTAACCCCTGCACTGTCTGGGTTGGAACCCAGTACAGATTCTGATTCGTGGATGCAGGAGGGAGCCTTGAGTTCTACATATCTAATCATCCCCTAGAGATGCCAATGCTGATGATCCAGGGACCACAGTTTGAGAAGCAATTGTCTAAGCCACCACACAGTGGTTCCCATGCTTGAGTATTGTATGGACTCTGTTTAGAAAATATAGATGGAAATCTTGGGATGCTGCCTACAGAAACACCACGGATAAACTGGAATCTAATTCTATTAAACTGTCTTTCATCTAGGAAACGTCATAGCAATTTAGACTATAATTTAGGTGAAAATATAAAATACTTGTGTAACATGTGAACTGCAATGTAAAGTCTATGAACTCTTGGGGTGCCTATGAAACCCAAATTGAGAAAAATTGCACTACATGTTTCATGCAGTTTGTCAATCAATAATCCACATTTATGAAGTAACTCTTCTCCCAGTTTCCTCGGTTGCTGCTACATTAGCACTACAAAGGTTATTATTTAGAAAATCTTCATAGATCATGATTCTTTCCAAGCAGCTATATTGGATTACTTGCAAAACCAATTTATATAATCTTCATTTTACATGTTTCCTCTCATCAGTATATAAATAGGTCCCACTACAGGTAGGACTAGAAGGCAAGCCTTTCTATTTCTGGTATTGTATTTAGAATGTCTTTTTCACACTTCCAAACTAAGAAAAAAGTTCTTCTTCCTTCACCAATTTGATAGGGTAGAGACCACGGCAGACTCTAAATAAGGGATGCAGCTTTATCGCTGATAGGCAGGTAGATACACTTACTTACTTCATTGATAGTTTAAACTTAAGTGACTGATTTATTCATAGAGAGTGTTTACTTGAGGAAAAGAGCTAGGGGTGGAGGTGGGGGCGGGGGAGAGAAGAGGAGGGGCCCCTGAGCCGATGCAGTGGTATCTGCCCATCAATTTTTTCATTCATGCCCTCTGAAAGCAGTGTAGTGTTTCTCATGTCACATGGAAGTAGACTTGAATCTTGACTTTGGCACTGATAAACTGTGTGGCCTTGGGCAAGTCACACTGCCTCACTGACCAATTTGAAAAGAAGGGACCTCCCCCACCCCGAGTCTCTCTGAATCTCTTGCCACCTGCTGCTGGTGGGTTTTCTCTCCCACTACACATTCCCTCCACTCTGCCACCCAGCACAGAACTAATTATGAACAGCTGTGAGGTCTGAACACTCTTGGCTCCCTTGCCCGATCCGGACAACTCTGAGGTGTCCTAGACCAACACGTTAGTGTACATCACAATCCCAGGAGGGCTTGGTAAAATCCAACATGCTGGTCCTACCTCAGAGTTTCTCATTTAGCAACCAGGGGTGCAGACCTGAGAATATGCACTTCTTACAAATTCCTGGGCAATGTTGATGATGCTGGTCTGGGGACCACACTTTGAGAATCACTGACATACATGATCTCCAGAGCTTCTCTGAGGGGTGAACCACCTCCTTGAGAGGAGGCTTTGCTTATATGACAATCTTCTTTCCTCTTCTTCCCTTCCCTACTCTGCTTTCTCATTTCTCTCTCCATGCCTACTAGTCATGAAACACTTTAACACTTTCACAGAAATTCTCAGTTTGGGAACCCAAATTTAAATAAGGGTTCCTCTTCCCTTGTTGTTTAGTTGCTCAGTTGCATCCAACTGAGTTGACTCAGTTTGTGACCCCATGGACAGTATCCTGGCAGGCTCCTCTGTCCATGGGATTTCCCAGGAAAGAATACTGGATTGGGTTGCCATTTCCTTTACTTTCACACAAAGTCTTAGTTTGAGGACCCAAACTAAGATAAGGGCTCCTCTCATAGAGGTGTTAGCTCTTGTTGTTTTTGTTGTTGTTTAGTCGCTAACTTTGTGACCCCGTGGACTGCAGCACACCAGGCTCCTCTGTCCTTCACTATCTCCCAGAGTCCACTCAAATGAGAGTCAGTCATGTCATCTAACCATCTTGTTCTCTGCCACCCCTTACTCCTCTTGCCTTCGATCTTTCCCAGCATCAGAGTCTTTCCATAGGGTCGTTCACATAGGATATGTTATAAAGCAGTATGTGATTTGTACTTTTCAAAAAATATTTTATTTTTATAAATAAATAATATTGCAGTTTTTATATTTTAATATAAAATGTTATAGTTTGCACTTTAAACTACCTCCTTCCTGCAGATGTGATATGTCTTCCCAGGGGAACTACCCCAAGCCCACACTCCAGCCCCTCTTGGAAATCTCTAAAGCTGAGTGGTCTGGTTCATAGGAGGAAGAACGCCCCCTTGGTTGCTGCAGTGTGTGTCTGGATAGAGAACAGTATTCCTTTAGACCAAAGGGAGTTTACCTGGAGGCAGGGAGATAAGGTGGATAGTGGTTGCCTTCTCACCAGCATTTCATGGGAAACTGGGGAATCAGGGGACATGGCATGTTTGACCTGTGTCAATCTTTGTAGTTTGCAAAGTACGTTACACTGAACCTGGGGTCATCTTTGAACATCAACATTTATTTATTTGTTGATTACTGCATACTAAAAGCAAAGGCATCTTCTGTAGTAACTAAAACCAGGAGCTCTGGAATCAGACTGCCTGGATCATAATCCTGTCTCTGAGTGAAGTTGCTCAGTCATATCCGACTCTTTGCGACCCTGTGGACTGTAGCCTACCAGGCTCCTCGGTCCATGGGATTCTTCAGGCAAGGATACTGGAGTGGGTTGCCATTTCCTTCTCCAGGGATCTTCCCGACCCAGGAATCGAACCCAGGTCTACTATCTGCTTATTTGGGACTGTGGGTGAGTTTAAAGCAGTTCTAAGTCTCCATTTCCTGGTCTTCAAAGTGGAGATAAAACTACTCCTCTCCTTTGTAAAGTGGTAACATAAGAGGGTTTTGTTTTTTTTTGTTTTTCACCTTACTGATCATGTAAAGAGATGAGTACATTCCCTGGCAAGAGTATGAATTCAGCAACATTATCACTATTATTGTTTTTGTTATTTTCATCATCGTTGTTGTTGGTTGTGTTGTTATTACTAGCACTAATTGTTGTTGTTGTTGTTTAGTCGCTCAGTCGTGTCCAACTCTTTGAGACCCCATGGACTGTAGCCTGCCAGACTCCTCTGTCCATGGGATTTTCCAGGCAAGAATATTGAAGTGGGTTCCATTTCCTTCTCCAGGGGATCTTCCCAACCCAAAAATCAAATCTGTGTCTCCTGCATTGGCAGGTGGATTCTTTACCACTGAGAGGCCTGGGAAGCCTCATTATTAGCATTAATTAGGTGCCAATCATCAGGCAGTGGAATGGCTGCAATGCTAAAGCATAAATTCCCTCCTGTGGGGTACCCTGCCCTGATGCTCCAAACTGGAGCCCTGTGAGACTGAAGCCAGGCCCCCGGCAGCCGTGTCCCACAGCAGAGCTGACGATGGCATCCCCATGCCCCAGCGCAGTTCTGCGTGGCTGCTCTTCCTGCTAAGTGACTTTTATCAGCTTGTCAGGCTTCACCAAGTGAGAAGTGCATCAGCAGCAGAGGACTTTACACATGCTTGCAATTTGTGTACCAAGTGACTATGGCAGTCATGACCTGCCACCTATAATCTCACATGTGGAAGAATGATTGCATTCCATGATTTTCTTAAATCGTTGCTTAAGCTTTCTCATCCTGCCATAGTTGGTCCAATTTCAGCCTCAGTCATTACCAGAACAGTTTTTTCCCCCATGTTCCCTCCCACCACCCTGTACCAAGGGTGCTGTGCAAAGGTCTCCCATGGTCTTAAAGAGAGCATGGGGTACCATTCTATTATGCTGCAGGACCTTCTCAGGCTAAGGCACCAGAGTTGCGGCAGAGGTGGAACCTGGGCACCTAGCTTCCAGCCTGCTTAAGCATCCCAGAGTAGGACTCTCTGAGATCTTAGTGCTCCCAGAATGCTGTCATGGTTAGGCTTTATATCCCAACCAAACAAAGGATCCCCAACATTTGTCCTCTTCCCCATCATCTCTGACAAATGCTTCCCTCTCCCCTCCAACTCCAGAAAACCCACAATAATCATTTCAGTGACTTTGGGTTTCCACACAAGATAGGAATTGCTGCTGCCTTCAGATCTCCCCTGAGACAAGAAAGCCCAAAGTCTGGTTCTCTGCTTGAAATAAGAATCATAAAGACATAGGAAGAATCTATAGAAGTGAATACTGTCCCCAAACTAGTCTTTAGTCTTCCACTGGATTGGGTAGCTTTATTCATTTGGTTGATTTATTGAGAGCCCCCTGTATGCCAGGCAATGCCTCAGGCATTGGGGGCAGAGGAGCGAGCCAGACACAGACCCTGCCTTCATGAGCCATCTAGAAGGTGTGGCAGGATGCCCTGGTCTATGTCCAAATCCCACAGGTGCTAGAGACCAGAGCCAGCACCACCACGAACCTGGCCATATTATTATTTAATGTTGATGACACTCATAGTTGCTTTTATTTCCTTGGGTGCCACTTGTGGAGGCAAATCTTGAGAAGACAACCATTTGGAGAGTCACAACAGGATGTTCTTAGTGCTTTATTGACCTGAAGTTTCTGGCAGAGAAATGCCATTTTTGAAAGCAGGCACTGACTGATTTCCATCACCTCTTGGCGGGAGTCCAGGTTTACTTAGGGTTTTCTTGGAGAAACTAGAAGACTGAGGCCAATTATTAACCACATTTTCTTTCTTACCCAGAGTCCTCTGAAACACTTATTATTGGTACTGAACTATGACTGAATAATTTTTTTTCCCCTTAACAGTTTCATCCAGGAGAGTTTTGTTTCTCCAACAAGAGTCTGAGCTTCTTGAGAGCAAAAATGCATTATTTCCTTGATCCACTCTTCCATGAACACTTAAGGAGTAGAATAATTTGCATTTGTGTGCAAGTTAGACTTTGGGTGATTGCTTTTCATCTTTTTAACCCTCCCATGTACAGTATTTCATGTTATACATGTTACATTTAGCTCCCTTGATCAATATTACCTATTTGGGCTGTTTACACTTAAATTGCCTTTCTGTGCCCGAATGATGATTTCATTTTACTTTCCAGCAACCATTCAAGGAAATATATGAGGGAGTGACAACACAATCGGCATGCAGTAGATGGCCTGGCTGGGTTTCTTAAGTGGGAAAGCAGAAGAGAGAGGGAAAGGGAACAGAGCAGCAATACTTCTCAGCTTGTCATTTCCTATTTATTTGTAGTCCAAATAGCACACAGTTTATTTATAGTTCACCATCGATACCTACTTGAGAATTAATGAAGGAAAACAGAGATGCAATTGAGTACAGAATAAAGGAACATGGGCTTATGCTATTCTGTGGACCTGACTGTGACTCACTCTTCTGCCCCTTCCTTGTTGGGTGAGCATATGCTGGTGTCTTTCCCTCCCTAGTTCTTAATTTTCTCATCTGTGAAACGAAAATATAGTACTATCTACTTCAGAGAGTTGTTAGAAAGATGAAATGAGGTAATGCACAGAAGGTGCTGAGTGTACTGAATTCAGTTCAGTTCAGTCGCTCAGTCGTGTCTGACTCTTTGCGACCCCATGGACTGCAGCACGCCAGGCTTCCCTGCCTATTACCCACTCCCGAAGCTTGCTCAAACTCATGTCCATTGAGACAGTGATGCTATCCAACCATCTCATCCTCTGTCATCCCCTTCTCCTCCCGCCTTCAATCTTTCCCAGCATCAGGGGCTTTTCCAATGAGTCAGTTCTTTCCATCAGGTGGCCAAAGGATTGGAGTTTCAGCTTCAGCATCAGTCCTCCCAATGAATATTCAGGACTGATTTCCTCTAGGATTGATTGGTTGGATCTCCTTGCAGTCCAAGGGACTCTCAAGAGTCTTCTCCAACACCACAGTTCAAAAGCATCAATTCTTCGGTGCTCAGCTTTCTTTATAGTCCAACTCTCACATCCATACATGACTCCTGGAAAAACCATAGCTTTGTATAGATGGACCTTTGTCAGCAAAGTAATGTCTCTGTTTTTTAATATGCTGTCTAGGTTGGTCATAGCTTTTCTTCCAAGGAGTAAGCATCATTTAATTTCATGGCTGCACTCAATATCTGCAGTGATTTTGGAGCCCCCCAAAATAAAGTTAGCCACTGTTTCCACTGTTTCCCCATCTATTTGCCATGAAGTGATGGGATCAGATGCCATGATCTTAGTTTTCTGAACGTTGAGTTTTAAGCCAGCTTTTTCACTCTCCTCTTTGACTTTCATCAAGAGGCTCTTTAGTTCTTCCCTTTCTGCCATAAGGGCGGTGTCGTCTGCATATCTGAGGTTATTGATATTTCTTCTGGCAATCTTGATTCCAGCTTGTGCTTCTTCCAGCCCAGCGTTTCTCATGCTGTACTCTGCGTATAAGTTAAATAAACAGGGTGACAATATCCAGCCTTGACATACTCCTTTCCCAATTTGGAACCAGTCTGTTGTTCTGTGTCCAATTCTAACTGTTGCTTCCTGACCTGCATACAGATTTCTCAAGAGGCAGGTCAGGAGCCCTGGTATTCCTATTTTGGAATTTTCCACAGTTTGTTGTGATCCATACAGTCAAAGGCTTTGGCGTAGTCAATAAAGCAGAAGTAGATATTTTTTGGAGCTCTATTGACTTTTCTATGATCCAACAGATGCTGGCAATTTGATCTCTGGTTTCTCTGCCTTTTGTAAGTCCAGCTTGAACATCTGGAATTTCATGGTTCACGTACTGTTGAAGCCTGGCTAGGAGAATTTTGAGAATTACTTTACTAGCATGTGAGATGAGTGCAATTGTGCTAGTGTGAGCATTCTTTGGCATTGCCTTTCTTAGGGATTGGAATGAAAACTGACCTTTTCTAGTCCTGTGGCCACTGCTGGGTTTTCCAAATTTGCTGGCATATGGAGTGCAGCACTTTCACAGCATCATCTTAGTATTCAATTATTACTAATTATTACTATGCACCAGGATAGCTTTCTACCACTTCCCAGATTCTCACAAGGTTCCCAGAGAAAACTAAGGAACATTAGAACACTCACCATGCACATAATGCTTTGCTGCTTGTAAAGAGATAGTTAAACCAGCTAATTAAAAGAAAACAAAAACAAAACCCTTGGCTAATTTGCATAATATGCACAGATTCAACAACAACAACAAAATTCTGATTTTGACAGGACAAAAACTAAGCAACCAATACAAGTTTTTCCAATATGATCATGTTTGTTCAATCTTCTAAAAAAATCTAGTCAATTTCTTCAGTTTCAGATTTTACTTTTATAACACTAATTTATCACTTGCTTTTTTTTTCATTTGTTTTTATTAGTTGGAGGCTAATTACTTTACAAATTGTAGTGATTTCTGTCATACATTGACATGAATTAGCCATGGATTTACATGTATTCCCCATCCCGATCCCCCCTCCCACCTCCCTCTCTACTCTATCCCTCTGGGTCTTCCCAGTGCACCAGGCCCGAGCACTTGTCTCATGCATCCAACCTGGGCTGGTGATCTGTTTCACCCTAGATAATATACATGTTTCGATGCTGTTCTCTCGAAACATCCCACCCTCGCCTTCTCCCACAGAGTCCAAAAGTCTGTTCTGTAAATATGTGTCTCTTTTTCTGCTTTGCATATAGGGTTAGAGCCCATTATCACTTGCTTTTAAGACTAATTTTCCAACTGCCCAGAGATAAAACCACGTACCTACGGGCACCTTATCTTCGACAAAGGAGGCAAGAATATACAATTGAAAAAAGACAACCTCTTTAACAAGTGGTGCTGGGAAAACTGGTCAACCACTTGCAAAAGAATGAAACTAGAACACTTTCTAACACCATACACAAAAATAAACTCAAAATGGATTAAAGATCTAAATGTAAGACCAGAAACTATAAAACTCCTAGAGGAGAACATAGGCAAAACACTCTCTGACATAAATCACAGCAAGATCCTCTATGACCCACCTCCCAGAATATTGGAAATAAAAGCAAAACTAAACAAATGGGACCTAATTAAACTTAAAAGCTTTTGCACAACAAAGGAAACTATAAGCAAGGTGAAAAGACAGCCTTCAGAATGGGAGAAAATAATAGCAAACGAAGCAACAGACAAAGGATTAATCTCAAAAATATACAAGCAACTCCTGCAGCTCAATTCCAGAAAAATAAATGACCCAGTCAAAAAATGGGCCAAAGAACTAAACAGACATTTCTCCAAAGAAGACATACAGATGGCTAACAAACACATGAAAAGATGCTCAACATCACTCATTATCAGAGAAATGCAAATCAAAACCACAATAAGGTACATTACACACCAGTCAGAATGGCTGCTATCCAAAAGTCTACAAGCAATAAATGCTGGAGAGAGTGTGGAGAAAAGGGAAGCCTCTTACACTGTTGGTGGGAATGCAAACTAGTACAGCCGCTATGGAGAACAGTGTGGAGATTCCTTAAAAAATTGGAAATAGAACTGCCATATGACCCAGCAATCCCACTCCTGGGCATACACACCGAGGAAACCAGATCTGAAAGAGACACGTGTACCCCAATGTTCATTGCAGCACTGTTTATAATAGCCAGGACATGGAAGCAACCTAGATGCCCATCAGCAGATGAATGGATAAGGAAGTTGTGGTACATATACACTATGGAATATTACTCAGCCATTAAAAAGAATTCATTTGAACCAGTTCTAATGAGATGGATGAAACTGGAGCGCATTATACAGAGTGAAGTAAGCCAGAAAGATAAAGACAATACAGTATACTAATGCATATATATGGAATTTAAAAAGATGGTAACGATAACCCTATGTGCAAAACAGAAAAAGAGACACAGATGTACAGAACAGACTTTTAGACTCTGTGGGAGAAGGCAAGGGTGGGATGTTCAGAGAGAACAGCATTGAAACAAATATACTATCAAGGGTGAAACAGATCACCAGCCC
Organism: Cervus canadensis; assembly: GCF_019320065.1. NCBI lineage: Eukaryota > Metazoa > Chordata > Mammalia > Artiodactyla > Cervidae > Cervus > Cervus canadensis. Next base: position 20,270,098 of record NC_057407.1, on the reverse strand, counting down.
AGGTTGGATGCATGAGACAAGTGCTCAGGGCTGGTGCACCGGGAAGACCCAGAGGGATGGGATGGAGAGGGAGGCGGGAGGGGGGATAGGGTTGGGGAACACCTGGAAATCCATGGCTGATTCATGTCAATGTATGGCAAAAATCACTATAATACTGTAAAGTAATTAGCCTCCAACTAATAAATATAAATGGGAAAAAAAAGTTCACCTTTCTCTAAAAAGAAAAAAGGATTTGTTTTTGATATCTAACTTGTATTAAAATGGGATTCATTTTATACCAAGTTAATGTAGCTTAATAGTATATGATATTTGCTGAAGAAGAAAAACCAAATCTTGCTCATCTTTTAATATCTTATTGAGTGTTTGACTGAAATACTTTGAAATTTATTTGGGAAAAAAACACCCCTTTACAACCTGCATTTATTTTCAGGAAGGTTACCAGAGGACTGCTGAATTTAGTGGGCCATCACAACTAGTCTTATTTATTATTGACTTTCATCAGTGCTTTCTGCATGGATTCTCCCGGGAATGTGTCTTCAGATTTTAGATGCAAATAGGATGAAGCTAATATCCTGAGTTGAAAGAAATGCTGGCTGGTTGTGTCATAATCATGGAGGCAGCAGCAGTGGAAAACAAGTGGAGGAGCAAGGAAGATTATGTCCCAGGTTGAATAGAAAGAGCTCAGTGAGGTGCTACGTGAATGGATGTAGGTTCTCCCAGGAAACTGCTAAGATCTAGAAGAAGTCAAAGATGCCGCACTTCTGACAGAGCAAACACATATATATGTTTTACATTCCAAGCCCTCTAGGATTATTTAAGATAACATGTTTTTTATGGAAACCTTAGAGGTAAATATAAAACAAACTACATTTCCCATGCATCTCTGTTCCAGACAGCCCTTCCGATCTCCTTGGCAGCAAAAGCACTGATTTTTCCCAAGCACTTGGCTCCATGTCAGAGTGAGGTAAAACTGGCGAGAACAAGAAAAATATTAAAATCTTGTGCCACTGTGAAGGACTGTGGAGAGGAAAATCTTATGTTTAGGTTTTCGTAAGTTGTCAGGCATTGAGTATAAACAAGAAAAGAGTTAGCACTTTCAACATCCACTGAACTAGGCATACCATACGTGCTCTTGACAGGCTCTACTTGGCTTCTCTTTAAAAACTAGGTTGAATTGGAGAAACTAAGTAATTAAAACACACATGGAGACCTTTCATTTGCTTCACGTGTGTGAATTTGTTTTCTTCTCTTAGCAAGGAAGTAAAAAAGGATTTTTGGCTGAAGGGAAAAAATGTTTTGGGGGCTAAATGTGTTTGATTACACCTCATTGTCTGCTTTGCAAAAACATTGCAGTCATAATTTTCACATGTAATGAGTAGTTTGTTGTTAGGGAAATGTGTTATGATGTTGGGACTGGAAAATGAAGAGAATCCCTGGCATGTTGGAGCTTAGTTTTTCCCTCATTATTTCTCCTCACTTCTTTCTTATATTACTTCTGAAACTCTAAATTTCTAGCTCTACTTTCAGGATTGAGATGAAAGGATGTGGAGTGTAAGACTTGCACCAACCTCAAATCAATCTTAATTTCTGTCCTTAAATGTTATGGTTCATTACTTTTAAAATATTGCATTAAAACTCTATTCAAGGGGACTTTCCTGGTTGGCCATTGTCTAAGACTCTGAGTTCCCAATGCAGGGGGCCTGGGTTCGATCCCTGGCCAGGGAACTAGATCTAACATGTCCCAAGTAAGAGTTTGTGTGCTGCATCTAAAGATCCTGCATGTTGCAAATAAGACCTGGCACAGCCAAATAAATAAATATTTTTAAAACTTCTATTCAAAGAAGACACACAGGTGAAGAAAATATTTTCAACATTACTAATAATCAGGGAAATGCAAGTCAAAACCACAATGAAATATCACTTTACACCTGTTAGAATGGCTATTATCAAAAAGAAAATACCAAGTGTTGGCAAGGATGTGGAGGAAAGGGAACCTTTGTGTACTATTGGTAAGATTGTGAATTGGCACAGTCACTATGGAAAATATGGAGGTTCCTCAAAAAATTAAAAATAGAACTACCATGGGACATGGCAAGTCACTTCAGTCATGTCCAACTTTTTGCAACTCCATGGACTGTAGCCCTCCAGGCTCTTCTCTCCATGGGATTCTCCAGGCAGGAATAAGGGAGTGGGTTGCCCCACCCTCCTCCAGGGGAGCTTCTCCACCCAGGGATCGAACCAGTGTCTCTTAGGTCTCCTGAATTGGTGGCTGGATTCTTTACCACTAGTGCCACCTGGGAAACAGCAATTCCATTTCTGGGTATTTGTCCAAAGAAAACAAAAATGTTAACTTGTAAAGATATATATATTTCCATGTTCATTGCCACATAATTGACAAGTACCCAAGACATGAACACAATCTAAGTGTCCAATAATGGGTGAACGGATAAAGAAGTTACAGTATATTCATACAATGGAACATTATTCAGTCATAAAAATAAAATCTCACCATATGTGTTAATAGATGAAACTTGAAGACATTATGCTAAGTGAAATAAGTCAGACAGAGAAAAACAAATATGATATGATCTCACTTTTATATAGAATCTAAACAACAACCACCACCACAACCAAACAAAATCAAGCTCATAGATATAGAGAAAAGATTGTTGGTTGTCAGAGATGGTGAAGGATGGGAAAAAAGAGTGAAGGGCTGTCAAAAGGTACAAACTTCCAATTATAAAATAAGACGGAGAATGTAATGCGCTGCATAGTATAGTTAATAATACTGCAAGGCATATTGAAAGTTGCTAGGAGAGTAGGTCTTAAAACTTCTCATCACAAGAATAAAAATTTTTTGTAACTATGCATGGTGAGGAATATTAATTAGACTTATGGTGATCATTTTGTGATGTGTACAAATACTTAATGATTATTTATATACCTGAAACTAATATGTCAATTATACCTCAATTAAAAAAAAAGAAAAACTCTATCCTGATACTGAGTTTTTGGGTACCCCCTTAAGTTTGCTCCTGAGACAGTGCCTCACTTGTTTCACCCTAGTCCTACTTGTCAACAGCCTGTAGGAAGAAACCTCCATATAATGAAGGACCTATTTTTTGTTTTTGGCCATGTTTTACAGCATGTGGAATCTTAGCTCCCTGGCAAGGGATCAAGTGAGCACCCCCTGCGTTGGAAATGTGGATGGAGTCTTAACCACTGAACTGGTAGGGAAGTCCCCATGGCCTATTTGTCCACCAACCAGCTGTTCTCATTGGTTGAGGGTTCCCTTTGGAGGCATTAAATTTCTGGCATCTCTGAATGTCTCACTCAGGGCTATGTAAGCGCCTCTGTTGTGGGAGAGAAGCCTCAGATAGAGAAGGAGAGAGGCTGGGCACCTGAGGTGGGGAGTTGTCAGCACATCTGAACCCTGTGCACTGTAGTTGGGGTGGACGAAGAAGATCGGGAGTGAGGAGGAACAGAACAATGGGTCACAAGAGTGGCCAACAGCCAATATCTAGAGGCACTGTCTCATTCAGTCTTTCCAGTAACACCAGGGGGTGGGTGCTAGTGACAACTGGGGCTACAGTCAAGTGAGTGAGTGTTGAAAAACAGTAACTGAGATAAATCATATTTTAAGACAGTATTTAAAAAACCCATAATCAATGTCTACAAATCATGCCAAACAAAATGTCAACATTTTAAATAAAGACAGAACTGAGCCTGGACTTGCATGACCCTGACTCACTTGTTTCACTCTAATGCTGGCCTTTGTTTCAATAAAACTTTATGTATAAAAACAGGTGACTGTACGCAATATTGTAAAGAGATTATCCTTCAATTAAAATAAATAAATTAAGTAAAAAAAAGCATGTGGCTGTAGACTTTCAATTTGATTTCTTAAAATATTGGATTAAAATGTGATTTTCCTTGATGTCTGAGTTTTGGGCATCCTCTTAACTTTTGTTCCTGAAGCTAATGTGCCTGGCTTTCGCACTAATATTATTTCCATTTTACAGATAAAGAGGCTGAGGCTCAGACACATGAAGCAGATGCTTCTAAGTCACTTGGGTGACCCTAGGTATCTCCAAGGTGAGCACTGTTAACCACTAATGCAGACCTGTCTCTCAATCACTGCCCTTTTGGTGGCCATGACAAGAAGTATAGAAATGGTACACAGTTCCCCACTTCAGGACACCCCTCAAACCTTCTACTATGGATAAATTTGGGGTTAGTAATTGCATAGCTTTGCTTGAAAAGTACAGGAAAGTTAGACCAACAAAAGCAGTTCCAGCTGACTGCTTGTCACATGGCATGTAAATGCAGCAAACTGAAAGCCTGCCAGTTCTACAATGGGTTATAGACATGTCTCAGCTGCATGTGTTTATTTCACAATCATAGAGTGAAACCTGGAAATATGTGTGTGCTATAAAAAGAGAAGTTGGACATTTCTAATTTTTCAATATCTAATAATTGCATATAAATGTACCTGATTTTCCATTAGCTTAATGGGATTGCCAAAAAGAGCTAATGAATATTGCATAGTTGAGTTCTGTCACTTTTTCAAGGAGGGACTGGACATGAAATCATTTCTTTTAATACAGAGACAAAGACAAGTGACTCTGGAATTTAATGAAAGGTGCCAGATTGGAAAGCTTGCTTCCTCAGCCTTGCCTCCTCTCCACATGGACTTGCAGAAGGCTCTCAATATTGGTGTGCAGATTGATTGACAGCCTAACTGATAGCCTACTGGGCACAGAACTTTAGGATACAAAGCAGGTAAATGTACAGGTTGGTACAAAGCATTCATGAAATTAAAAGACGCTGGCTTCTTGGAAAAAAAGCTATGACAAACTTAGTGTATTAAATAGCAGAAACACTACTTGGCCAACAAAGGTTGGTGTAGTCAAAGCTATGGTTTTTCCAGTAGTCATGTATAGATGTGAGAGTTGAACTATAAAGAAGGCTGAGTGCCAAAGAATTGATGCTTTTGAATTGTAGTGCTGGAGAAGACTCTTGAGAGTTCCTTGGACAGCAAGGAGATCAAACCAGTCAATATTCAGGAAGTCAACCCTGAATATTCACTGGAAGGACTGATGCTGAAGCTGAAGCTCCAATACTTTGGCCACATAAGGCGAAGAGGCGACTCATTGGAAAAGACTCTGATGCTGGGAAAGATTGAAGGTGAAAGGAGAAGGGGGCGGCAGAGGATGAGATGGTTGGGTGGCATCACAGACTCAGTGGACATGAATTTGAGCAAACTCTGGGAGATAATGAAGGACAGAGGAGCCTGGCGTGCTGCAGTCCATGGGGTCACAAAAGTGAGACACGGCTTAGGGAGCGAAAAACAACAAAGCATCAATAACAAACCCTGCGCTTTTGTGTTTGTGTCCTTACAAATGATGAAAATGCGGGGCAGTTTTCTGTTTTTTTTTCCTACTGAAAACTGTCAGAGATATTGCTATGGAATTTCAACAGACTTGGCAAGAACTCTTCTGGAGTTTCTGGCTTGGCTATTTTCATGGCAAGACCTGATAGCAGTGGTCACTAACTCTTCTTCACTGCTGACCTTACCATGTCTCCTCTGTTTTTCTGATGACTGGAGTGAAAATATTTCCCTCTTAATATTCAGACAATGACATTTTTATGTTGCCCATTTGAATAGGGATTTTCCTGTTACTTTACTTAAAATGATTCTAAGGTTCCTGAGACAACTGCTTTTATTATGTCTCCACTGGAGATGCCAAAGTGGACAGATGTTGACTGAATGACCACAGGTTGTGTTTAAGACTCAGCTTCTTAAATGTGGGATGGCCTAGAGTCATTATGCATCGAGTTTGTAAAATTAATTTGAAAAGTTGGCCATTGAAGGGACAGAGAAGAAATGAGTTCTAATGCATTTTAGGAGCATAAAATTAGAATGGTGTAGCTTGACTGACAGCAGTCTAATGTTATTAGCAATTCTTATCTAGTTAAAAAAGGGAGGGGTCATGTTTCTTGGAAGGCACAATCTTCATTTTTGTACTTTGTAAATTATTAACCATTCTATTAGAAAAATAATGAGAAGCTGCAGATTAAATGGCAAAGGCATAGTTAGTAAAAAAAATGCCTTTTGATAATTTTGATATTGGGAATGTGATGGGTATGCATGAGAGATAGACTGGTTGGTTCCTCATCTCAGTTCTTTACATTGTACCATCAGGTAGGCCTGGTACTAAACTCAGAACAAGAAGAGTAAGGCTTTTCCATAGCCTAGAATGAAGGACATTATAAATGTACAAGAAGGACTTCCCTGGTGGTCCATGGGTTAAGACCCCATGCTTCCACTGCAGGGGGCACAGTTTTCATCTCTGATTGGGGAACTAAGATTCTGCCTGCTGTGCAGCACAGCCAAAAAATAAAATAAAAAGAAATGTATGGGATGTGTTAGAATTAATTTAATTATCTGCTGAATGACTTCTGTGGGAAGAAAATTGTGTTATAATCTTGAGAACAAAGGAAATAAAATATAAGAGCTGGTCACTGCCAATGGAGAGTTCACTGTCTGGCTGGGAAATAAACAGAAGCATGCAGTAGATGTGCAGTTCTATACAGCTGTAATGCATATGGGTAAAATGAAGTGCTAAATTGTATAGTGGAGATAATTTGAGCATAACAGTACTTTTCAAAGGTGCTAATTGTGATGATCATTAATTGAGTTTAAATGGAAAGAGTAGAAGGCAATGGCACCCCACTCCATACTCTTGCCTGGAAAATCCCATGGACGGAGGAGCCTGGTGGGCTGCAGTCCATGGGGTCGCTAAGAGTTGGACACGACTGAGCGACTTCACTTTCACTTTCATGCATTGGAGAAGGAAATGGTAACCCACTCCAGTGTTCTTGCCTGGAGAATCCCAGGGATGGCGGAGCCTGGTGGGCTGCCGTCTATGGGGTCGCACAGAGTCAGACACGACTGAAGCGACTTAGCAGCAGCAGCAGCAGCAGGAAAGAGTAACCACAGTCATGAAGAAATACGATATACGTGTCCTGTGTAGGGCATGTGCTGTTGCCTTCTGGCAGTTCCTTCTCTATCCCCCTTCAGCTGTTTTTATTTCCGGCCACTAAACACTGAGGCTACTCCACACTCAGTCCTGAGTCACCTCTCCTACTCTCTTCGCTTTATTTGTCTGGAAAATCTTACTCATGCCCACAGCTTCAAGGGCCTGTAACAAATAGATGTTTCACAAATTTACCTCTTCAGCCCGATCACTCCCCTAACTCCAAACGCATACACCGCACTGCTTCATGGACATTATTTCCTGGATGTCTCAAAGGCTAATAAGGCACACGCATACAACAAAATAACTAAGTTATTTTCCAAACTTGGTCTTCCAGTGTTTTCTAGCTTGGGAAATGGCCCCAGTTCTATCTGACTTATTCCAGGTAGATGCAAGCCAGAAGACTGGAAGTCATCTCTGAAGCTGCTATCCTTCTTACCGTGCTGTCCGATTCACTGAGGCCTGTCAACTTTACCTCCTGTATCTCTCGTGAATCTGACCACTTCAGTCCACAGTCCTGCAGTCTATGTCCTGTTCTGTGCTATTCTCATGACATCACGTTTCCTCCTGTCATGGCACCGAGTCGTGGCTGGTAGATAGTTACCATCAGGCACAGATAGCTGCCTAATCACCATTCATTTAAAACTTTTTCCTTGGTAAAGAAGCCTGAATTTTGTTCAGGTATCTGCCCTTCCCTGTGTGACTCAGGTGAGTATGACCTTATTCCCATCTCACAGTGAATCTCCTTGACAAGGATTGGTTAAGGGATGGGTGCATAACCAAGTTTTGGACCATGAAACGGAAAGGGATGTGTGCCAGGTGGCTGCAGGGAGTGTTTCTTGCTGTTAAGGAGAGGACTCAGAAGGAAACAGTATCTTTCTGCCTCTGCTGACCAGAATGAGCTGCCTCCAACAGCTCCTATGCTGCTCTCCTGCCAGCTGGTGGATGGAGACCACAGAAAGAGGTAGGCAGCGCTGAGACACCTGCAAGCAGGTGGAGTCATCCTACTGTCAGATGTCCCCTGAGAGGTGGCAAATGTCCAAACTGATTTTGCCAATTTGAGGTGAAGATTTTGTCACTTGAATCTACAGTTATCTTCATGGATACAATAAAATTCTTTCTCAACTGTTTGGTTATTTGAGTAATAAAAAAAATCAATTCCCATCTCTCTCCCCAACCAGATTATATGTATCTATATCTTTTTTTTTTTTTTGTATCTATATCTTATTTGCTCACTATTGGATTCTCTGTATGAAGGACCATGTCTGCACAGAGTAGGAATTCAGGCAATATTTGATGAATGAATAAATGCTCTAGTCACGGAAATGATAGGTGAACGTGTAACAAGAAAGATAGCAGACTTCCCTGGTAGTTCAGTGGTTAAGATGCCGTGCTCAAATGCAGGGAGCATCAGTTCGATCCCTGGTTGGGGGAAGTAAGTTCCTACATGTCACATGATATGATCAAAGAAAAAAAGAAAAATAGTGACACAAAATGATGTTTGATCCATACCAGTGATTGGTAAGAAGAGCTCAGGGCGGTTTGATGGCTACAGTGATCTTTGTAGAGGAGATAAACTCAAAGGTGATCTTTAAAGGACTGACTGGCTTTGTACAGACAGACAGATGGAAACAGTGGCACAAGAAAAGGATCCAGGGGCAGAGAGTAGAGTAGGATTGAACACATTTTGGTCAATGCCTCAGCTGGAAATTTGAAAGATCTTGTTAATTGACAGACATCCTTGAAAGTTACATATAAACAGTGTGAACTAGTTCTGAGGGAAATGGAGAATCCTTAAAGATTTTTAAACAAGAGTGTACTCAGATGTTACATATCTTGCTGGTACTTAACTCCTGAGTGGGGGTGACTCTCACTTTAAAATATCCAATTATTAGAGAAAGAGAAGGGCCCTGTGTCCATGATTGTACAATTATACTTACAATGGCTAATGTAATTTAAAAAACTTTTCATTTTAAGCTTTTAAAAGCATGTCTCTCTACTTGAAATTGAACGAATAATTGCATACATGGTGTCTTACCTGTAGGCAGATTTCATAGTCATTCATTTTCAAATATCTGATGTCAGTAATTTAAGTAAGACTTCCAGAACATTATTCCTCTGTGCTGCAGTGTTGCATACTCAATAATTTCAAATTCATTCATTTCTATACCTAATGGAAAAAATAATTTTAAGTACTCTACCTATTTTCCCTAAGGGAAAATGCTTGGGGAGCCCACTGTTCAATAGTTCTAATATCATGCCTTGATTTTACATGTCCCTTCAATATGCTTTTAAGGCATTTGGAGTAGAGCTTTAAGCATTTTCCAATGCTAGCTGGAAAAACCCATATCTTTGAAAGTTAAATTACTTTGTGCCTTAAAAACAGGAATTTCACAAATAATTTTTTGGAATGATGCATTTGAAATAGTTTATGAATGCTTGCTATTTTTTTTTCTGCCAGTTGTAGAACTTTGTAATGTTTGCAATTTGGTACATACTCTTTCAGAAATAATATATATATATATTATATATATAATATATATATATGCTCTTTTAGAAACTGTACATACTCTTTTAGAAACTATATATATATATAGCTATATATATGTGTGTATATATATATATAACTATATATGTATAATATGTATATTCCTAGCCCTACTTCTTAATAAAGAATAGTTTGAAACATAGAAACTATGCCCTGCTTATTTTTTCTTTTTTAATAATTTTATTTATTTATTTATGTTTGCCTATGCTGGCTCTTCATTGCTTCATGGGCTTTTTTTCAGTTGCAGCAAGCAGGGGCTAGTCTCTAGCTGCCGTGTGCAGACTTCTCAGTGCAGTGGTTTCTCTTGTTGTGGAGCACAGGCTCTAGGCACACGCGCTTCAGCAGTTGTGGCATATGGGCCCAGTAGTTGCAGCTCCCAGGCTCCAGAGCGCAGCCTCAGTAGTTGTGGCACACAGGCTTACTTGCTCCGTGGCATGTGGAATCTTCCCAGATCAGGGATTGAACCTGTGTCTCCTGCATTGGTAGGCAAATTCTTCACCACCAAGCCACCAGGGGAGCCTCTGTGCCCTGGTTATTTTAACTATTTCTCAGACCTTTATTAGTTTATCTCCTTTAGTTGCAGGTAACAGAATGGGAATTTGGCTAACTGAAACCAAAAACTTAAAGAAGCAGGTCTCAGAATCCAGGGGGAAAAGCTGAGGCCTATGCAGGGGCCAGCAGGGGCACAGAAAGGCAATAAGGGAGTGCGGGGGAAGTAGGAGAAAGAAAAGAGTTTTGTGAGGACATTGCTGTAGGGGTAAAGAAATTCCCTTTGTTTTCAGTTCATTTGTCCCTTGCCTCATGATTCAAATTCCGGGGAGAGAGAAAGGATGAGTATGGTCAGCCTAGCCTGAGTCTTCTGCCCACATCTCCTCATCAAGCCTGAAGCCAGAGGGGAAGATCTTCCCCAGGAGAAATGAAGCTGCTCTTACCAAAGGAAGGTGTCCACTATGGACACAGCACAGGTAAAAACACCAGATGTTACTCGTAATACCCGATACCTGGGGACTTAGATGTCATTTATCTCCAAACTTGTTTCTCTCAAATTCAGCCTCCATGCTGGCTCAGAGTGACCCCCATAAAACCCCAAACTGCTCTTATCCTTCCTGGCTTAACACTCTTCAGTGACTCCTTAAGGAGCTGGTGGTTCTTCAGTGTTACTTCTCACATCTCTCAGCCTAGACCTGCTGCTGCTTAGAGCACTTCCTACCTTAGCTTTGTGCTGCTGTCCCCACCATGCAGTTTTAAAGCTCTATTCCTGTCTGTATGTCTGGCAGTAGATTCACCACATGGGATTACGCTGAACAGCTTTAAGGGCACGGTTCTTACAGAAAAACTATATGTCATTCATTTTTGATCTCTATGCACTGTACAACATCTGGCTTCATTATAATTTATATTATTTCTCAATAAAATTTGCTGACCACATAAATAAATGAAGGCAATGTATTTTTCCCTTATAGATAATGATGGCAAAACCCAATGTCTATAATAATTACATCTTTGTAGACATTAACTAGCTTCTAATAGTGCTACATTATTTTTCACCCAAATTCCTTAAACTAAAGGACAAGTTTCATTAATATCTGGGAGCCCTATTTCCGCTATGAAAAGAGTCTTGTTTATTTCCATTTGCTCAGGCTTATTTTTTATGTTCCCTTGCTATTTCAGGAATACAGAGATGAAGACATACATTTTCATAGTGAGGGATATATTGCTAGGTACTTTTCTAAACCAGAAATTGGAAAATCATGGGGAGATTTGGAATAACTTAGATTATTGCATAGTATTATTCTGTTCTCTCAGTTTCAGTAATTTCACACTTCTCCTCTGCTATTTACCTCCCCTGCCTTTTTCTTTTGCTACTAGCAGCACATTGTAAGCTCTTGTGAATTTGTTATCAACTCTCATCTCCAAATCCTCTTAAGCCTTTTTGCTCTTTAGAAGAATTCTCAGTTTATGTCTGTGCTTCACTGTATTTTCCCCAAAGTGTATTGTTTTATGTTTTTGTAAATTGAACTCATCACACTTAAACGTGTGTGCCTCTCCAAGGTCTCTAGATTATTCTGTACTGTTGATCTATTTTTCACTGTTTATGATTTTCTGCAAATAAGAATAATGTACAATTTACTTTGTGCTTCAGATCATTAATAAAGATATTAAATAGCTTGTGCCTCAGCTTTTGCCTTCTGGCTTCTTGCTTTTCCCAATTTGACTCTGGCCTGTTAGCAGCTATTTTTTCATTCTGTCATTTTTTTTTCTTGCTAAAATAATAATAATAATATATATACATGTATATGCAGAAAGTAACTTGTAACTTTCAGCACCAAGAAGCAGATAACCAAGATAAACATCATGTCAAAAAACATCTTTTTATTTTCCCCTGGAATATATGTGTTTGGGGGTAATGTCAATTGGTTATTATAATATTTATTGAAAATATGCTGCTGCTGTTTAGTCACTAAGTGTTGTCTGACTCTGTGACCCCATGGACTATACTCCACCAGGCTCCTCTGTCCATGGAATTTTCCAGGCAAGAATACAGGAGTAGCTTGCCATTTACTTCTCCAGGGGATCTTCCCAACCCAGGGATCAAACATATGTCTCCTGCTTGGCAGGTGGATTCTTTACCAATGAGTCACATATTACAAGTACACTATATTAATAATAATAGATAACACTCGTAGAGTACTTGTTATGTTCCAGAACTCTTCTAAGTATTACACATGGAATAGCTCTTTCAATATGCCCAGCTACTCTGTGAGGTAGCTACAGGTATCTCCTCCATTTTGCAGATGAGGAAACTGAGGCATCAAAGGCATAAGTCACACAATCAGTAATTGGCAAAGCTAGGACTCAGCACAGGCTATTTGGCTTTGGAATCTGGTCTCCTAAACACCCCATTATATTGGATTCAAACAAGCCCTTCCTAAATGAGAGATACTGAAAAGAACCACACATGAGTCCCACCCCAAGAGATTGACAACAAATTCAAGGTTTGTAAATAAGCAGCCTGTGTATACTTCCTCCGCTCACTCCCCTCCTTAGTCAATCACAGCCGGCTTTTACCACCTCAACATTTCTTCTCTTCCTCCCCATTATATCAGAACCTTGGTTCAGCACATAATGATCACAACTGAGACAACTACAGCTCTCTCCCCAACTGTCTCCCTGATTCTATCTTGGGCCCCTAAAAATCATTCTCCACAATGCAGACTGAGTTACTTTACAAAAACACATCTACGATCTCCTATCTTCCCTGTCGAAAGCTGTCACATGGCTCCCAGCACATATTCCAGACTCCTCAGCAGATATCCAAGGCCACCATCCCTTACCTTTCTCCACACCCCTCCCCTGAATTCCACACTCCATGGAATTCATCCTGTGTTCACCTGCATCTACCCCTCTGAAGGAACTGTTTACTTATCACTAACCACTTGTGATACCCTCACTACTCCCAATATTCTGATTGGCAAGCCCTGGCTTATATACATATCTACATGTGGAAATGGAGGGGATGGAGCAGGGTCTACGCCATGCAAAATGTATGGCATATGAATGAAGAAAGGGTAATTTCCCCCAGTAAAAATAAGGGTTCTGTTGCCAGTGTAAGGAGAGGTGAATGCAGGTCGGGAAAACACAGTATATGTTCATCTTTCATCAGTTATCAAGGACATCCAATAGGCACTCAATAAATGAGTTATTAAGGGCAGTAAGCAGGTAATAAATATCACATCACCTGGTTTCTCAGGTGGCGCTAGTGCTAAAGAGCCTGCCTGCCAATGCGGGAGATGCAAGAAACACAGTTTCAGTCCCTGGGTGATGAAGATCCTCTGGAGGAGGGCATGGCAACCCACTCCAGTGTTCTTGCCTGGAGGAACCCATGGACAGAGGAGCCTGGCGGGCTACAGTCTATAGGGTCACGAAGAGTCGGACACAACTGAAGTGACTTAGCATGTATCACACAGGGCTCTTTATCTGCAAGTTTACCAAAGAAACTACCCAAACTGATTTGTAAATTTAACCTCTTTTTTTGAATAATTTTGAATAAGGTCTTTAACCAATAACTTGAATTTCACATTATATGTCGAGAAAGTGATCTAAAAAGAGGTTATGTGACTAAAAATCATTAAAATGTCTGTAAAGAAGAAATCTGAATTTTCTTTGCAAGAGAACATCTTTGAAGCAGTACATCATTCATACAGAATATTACAACTCAGGGAAGATTCTTAAAATTGCTTTGTAGCCGAGACACAGGTTTGGCTCCTCTGCTTATCTGCTTGAAAATTTATCATTATGATGAGACAAATGTCATAAGTGAACTGGACCCAGAACTGTAAAATTCAGTCTATTTTGCCCAAGTTCATTTTAGCGCTGTATAAAGGTTATCTAAATGGATGTGGCCAAGGTGCTTTGTCATTTATCATTTAAAAATGCTCACCCATCTCTGGAAGTTCTTAGCTTCACTGGCAAATCAAGTGAGAAGTGAAGCTCATTGAATCTATCTAGCCATCCCACTTTTATGCAGGATAAATCTAGGTTTGGGGCTTTAAATGTCCTGCAACAAACACTTATATGGATGAACCATGAGCCATTATCTAAATTTTGTCATAAACTCTGCCATCTCTAGATGTGCCCTGTGTACTTAGAAATGGCTGTACTTTGGGGCCAATAAAAAAATCCCCCAACTTTATTCTGACCTTGAATAATATAGATAGAGAATGGAAAACGTTAAGTGATAAGAAAAGACATGAGAGTAATGTCTCTGCTCAAGTGAGGTATTTCTAGCTAGTCAATATTCTTAGACCCTTGAGCATATCCTGAACGATGGCTTCCTCTGTGCTGATTTCTTGCTAAAGTAGCATTTGTTCAGCTTTCATGTATAATCAATTTTATTGGCTGGTAAATGAGACCAATAGTTGTTCTTGAAGTTATTGGCATCTCAGCCCAATCTTTTCTAGCCCAGTCTAAACTCTAGATTTGAGTACCAATGGAATATTGAGAACTCAGGAGCATCAGAGCTGGAAAGATACAACTGCTTTTTAGAGAATGAAGGTTGATTACTGATCCTAGATTTTATACACACTAAAAGCCTGAACCATTATCTATTTTTTTCAGTTTGTGTAAAGCAGTACTCTGTTACAGCCTTGTAATAAATTTCCCCCAAACTGAGTAGCATAAAACAATCATTTTATTTTGCTCATTACTGGGTGAGTCAGGAAATAGGGAAGGGTTGAGTTGGGCAGCTATTATTTGGGGATCTCTCATGTGATTACAGTCAGTTGTTGGCTGGGACAAAGATATCTGGGCAGGACATCCAAGATGGTTCATTCACCCAGCTGCAGTTGATGTTGACTACTGCCTGGGAGCTCAGCAAGTTTGTCTACCTTGTGTTTGCCTACACATGGCATCTGCATGGTGATCTCAGAGGCAGTCAGATTTCTTACATGGCACTTGACTTTCCCAGAATGAGCATCCTTAGAAAACAAAGCAGAAGTTGTGTGGCCTTTTCGACCTAACCTCAGAAGTGTGCAGCACTATATCCACAGCATTCTTGTGTGTACAACATGACTAAGAGCAGTGCAGATTCAGAGGAGGGGACCCAGACCCTCATCTCTTAAGGGAAGAGTGTCAAAAAACTTGTACACATGCTTTAAAACCATGACAAAGTGCACTGGAAGAGTCTTCCTCTTGTTGCTCAAGGTGATTTCTGGGATTATGCACTGTCCAGATACTTCAATATTCTTCATAATACTGGGAGTTATGGAAACATGATTTTGGCTCTGTTATCCTCATGGAGAAAAGTGAAAGTGAAAGTCGCTCAGTTGTGTCCAACTCTGTGACCCCATGGACTACACAGGCCACCCTTTGTGTCCCCATGGACTATACAGTCCATGGAATTCTCCAGGCCAGAATACTGGAGTGGGTAGCTGTTCCCTTCTCTAGGGAATCTTCCCAACCCAAGGATCAAACCCAGGTCTCCCACACTGCAGGCAGATTCTTTACCAGCTGAACCACCAAGGAAGCCCAGTATCAAATATCAATGCATTATTTCTCATTTGAAACACAGCCAAGAATTTTATTTCAGTTGCTATTGGGGGACAAGAAGAACTGAAAAGCATTTGGATCTGACTCAAGAAACTGGGACGTTAAATCTACCTGTAATGCAAAACTAATCTTACCTAGTGCTCTGTAAATTCTCTACTGAGTTTGACAAGATTTTATTTCTAACCCAGCAAATGAAAAACCCATTTGGACTTCCTCGTTTTTGAATAGCTGCATATTAAAGATAAATATGAGGCCATGAATGATATGTTGTCTGCTTTGTAAAATCAAGAGAATACACATCGTGCCATCTTTAAAAAAAAAAAAGCAGTTTCCTTCTATAGACCTTTAATACTAGCAAAACTGTAAAGGTCTTTTGCTGACCTAGATTATCCTATAGAAAAATGAAATCTTTTCAAAGTCAATATTAAAATTCACATTATTCAGAGTTTTCTTTTTCACGGTTTATCTTAGAGAGTGCCTGTGGGAGCTGTTTTGCTCCACGTACAATTGTATCACTGCTGGCTTTAGCTCTGTGGGCCCTGTGGTGTTATCTATTATACAGAAGAGTTTGCTAGTTCATTAATGAACTGATAAGGGCTCAACTACCTGCCCTCAATTTTATTTCTTTCTTCTGAGAGACAATCAGATATGATACAGTTTGTTAATGTATTTTACATATGGTAAGACTTCTATTTCTTCACACTTGTAGTCAGTCAGTCCAGTTGCTCAGTCGCATCTGACTTTTTGTGACTCCATGGACTCCAGTATGCCAGTCTGTCACCAACTTCCGGAGCTTGCTCAAACTCATGTCCATCGAGTCAGTGATGCCATCCAACCAACTCATCCTCTGTCGCCCCCTTCTCCTCCTGTCTTCAGTCTTTCCCAGCACCAGGGTCTTTTCCAATTAATCAGTTCTTTGCATCAGGTGGCCAAAGGATTGGAGTTTCAGCTTCAGCATCAGTCCTTCCAATGAATATTCAGGACTGATTTCCTTTAGGATTGACTGGTTGGATCTCCTTGCAGTCCAGGGGACTCTCAAGAGTCTTCCCAATACCACAGTTCAAAAGCATCAATTCTTCGGCACTCAGCTTTCTTTATAGTCCAACTCTCACTACTACTACACTTGTAGTATTAGATTAAAAGTAGTGCTTAAAAAAAAAAAAAGTAGTGCTAAGTAGACTAAATTTCAGAGTATATGCATGTCAGCTTTATTTTAGTGGCATCCTAATGAACAATGGTTTATCTGCTTGCAATGCAGGAGACCCCAGTTTGATTCCTGGCTCGGGAAGATCCACTAGAGAAGGGATAGGCTACCCACTCCAGTATTCTTGGGCTTCTCTGGTGGCTCAGCTGGTAAAGAAACTGTCCACAATGCAGGAGACCTGGGTTTGATCCCTGGGTTGGGAAGATCCCCTAAGAAGGGAAAGGCTAGCCACTACAGTATTCTGGCCTGGAGAATTCAATGGATTGTATAGTTCATGGGGTTGTAAAGAGTCGGACACAACTGAGCAACTTTCACTTTATGTATTTTGAGCAAATGAATTAAGCTATGTTGTTGTACTTGTATCTATTGAAAGAAAAAGTTTCTCCTTGATTTAGTACAAGTGGAATTTACAATAACCATGACAATTATTTAATATTGTTTTTGTTTTCTGTTTCTCAGGCCAAAATATGGCTGGGAGGTTTTTCCCTAAAGTACTTATATTAGTGTACTTCCAGCTACCATATTGATTAAAAAGCAAAGCAAAACAAAACAGTCCTCTTCTTATTGTTTGTATGTTCCTATTTTAAAGTCACATAATATTTAAAAAATATAGTCATTTATATAATTGCCAGGGTAGTACTTTAAATAAAAAGAAGACAAGAATTTTAAAAACATTTGCATCTCACTGCCTTAAGATTATATGCTTGTATTTTTCAATTAATTTCTCTAATATAGTATACACATGCACACATACACATGGATTATATCTGAATCAGTTTTGTGGATCAAAATTCAAAAGATAAAAATGTTAGAAAATTAAAAATCTTCCTCCTTCAGAACCTCAGTTCTCTAGCTCCTTTCCATGGAGGCTCCAATGTTCTCTATTCTTTCTTCTTGCAGAGATACTTTAAGCAGATTTAAATAACTTTATGTATATATTTTCCTTCTCCTCAACCCAAATAGTAGCTTAATATTCAAATTGTCCTGTGCCTTGTTTTTTTTCATTTTATAATCTATCTTAGAGATATTTCCATATTAATACAATATGTCTTCTGTTAAAAATGATGTATAGCATTAAATATATAATGCAGATATATAATTTATTTAGTCAGTTCCCTATTAATGGTTATTTAAGTTGTTTCCAATCTTCTGTTTTCGTAATTCTACAATGAGTGATCTTGTGCATTAGCTTACTAGGGCTGCTGGGCCAAAGCACAGTGAACTGGGTAGCTTATCAATAGAAATCTATTATCTCAGAGTTCTGAGGCTCGAAATCTAAAATTGAAGTGCTGGCAGCATTGGTTCCTTCTGAAGGCTCTGAGAAAAGGATCTAGCTCCACGCCTCTCTCCTTGGCTTGTAGATACCCATCTTTCCCTATGTCTTTGCACATCATCTTCCTTCCATGTGTGCCTCTGTGTTCAAATTTCCTGTTTTTACACCAGCCATAATGGATTAGTGTTAGTCGCTCAATCATGTCTGACTCTTTGCAACCCCATGAACTGTAGTCTGCCAGGCTCTTCTATTCCATGTAGTTCTCCAGGCAAGGATACTGGCAAGAAGCCATTCCCTTCTCCATAAGATCTTTCCAACCCAGGGACTGAACCTGGATCTCCCACACTGCAGGCAGATTCTTTACCAACTGAGCCACAGGGATGCACTATAATGAGTTAGGACCCACCTTAATGATCTCATTTTAACTTCGTTACCTTCTAAGGACCCTATCTCCAAATATGGTCATGTTCTGAGGTAGTGGGTTTAGGACTTTAATATGAAATTTTTGAGAAGGACACAATTCAATCTACAATACCTGTTGTATATATCACTTTGCACATAATAAAAGTGTATTTGGGGACAAACTTCTAGAATTTAGATAGTTGAATCAAAGGTTAGATATGCTTGTAATTTTTATGGATATTGCCAAGTTATCCTCTATAAAAACTGCAGCAATTTATAGTTCTCATGAGCAATGGATGAACATACCGTCTCTCTTAACCTCTTATATAATGTGTTATTGACCTCTGGATCTTTGGAAATCCAGTAAGTGAAAATTGTTTTTTATCTAGTTATAATTTGCATTTTTCATAAAGGCATGAACTTGAGCATTTTTTTTCCACATTTTGAATGTATGTTTTTTTAAAAATTTGGAATCAAACCATAAATAACATTTTATAGTTTTTTTCACTTAAGCAATATTAATGGGTATGTGTCTATATTATGCAACATTTTTCTGCAATAGGCTTTGTACTATACCATTCTATATCTATATCAAAATTTATTTAATTAATTCCCTATTGTACATTTATATTGTTTCCAACATTTTCGCTTTTAAAATAATGCCGAGATAACTATAGAGATAAATCTTTGGGCTTTGGGCACAGCAGGAATAGAAATTAACTCTTCATTTTATTGTAGCTAGATTATTGAAGCTGAATTGCTATTTAGATGAAGTCATATCAATGTCCACCTTTTAACTCTATTTCCCTTACAAAATGTTTTTGCGTGTAATTTTAAGAAAGTCACTTCTCAGTAATTGAGGTTGTACTTAGATTTTTGTTTTCTGTACTACATCTCAGTTTGCCTGTAATAAAATTCATTTGTCTCTGAAATTAGCTGCGCCATGCACTACATCATATTATGAGTATGTGTGGATAGTACTACTTGGGCAGCGCAGCCGGCAACACACTTTTGCACATTTGGGGTTTGGTGTCTCTCAATTTATCACTTATACCTAGGGCTAGACAGAATAACAGTAAACAATACATACTGAGGGCTTGAAATGTATTAACTTAATCTTTTCAATGAAGACAGTATAACTAATGGGAGGACACTGTAACAGATAGTTATTGCTATGATAGTGCTGTGTAACAAGCTCTCCCAAATCTCAGCACTTATAATAGCAAGCATTTAATTTTGTTTTGCTTATGTACTGACATTTGGCTAAGATTCTGCTGTGCTTGGTCAGCATTAGCTGACCTTGGTTCCAATCTACATATTGGGTGCAAATTTATTCCACATTTCTTTTATCCTCATTTGAAACAGAATCTACCCCTAGAATGTTCCTTACATGATGGATAGCAAGAATGTAAGAAGCAAGCCAATTTTATGGGACCACATTTATGACCCCCACTAACATTTCGCTGGCAAAAGCAAGTATGCCAATGACCCAAATGTGATATCAACACAGCAGAGAAGCATGCTTCACTCACAGTGGGAGAGAAATGTACAAAAGAGAAATGTACACTTATGTGGTTAATTCTATCATAGGAGAGTGAAGAACTGGAACCAATAATTTAATCTACCATAGAGACTTTTGAAGAATGGGTAAGTAACAAATTTCAAAAGTTTCACATGGAGACCAATTCCATTTCTTTTTTTGGTTAACATTGCATCTGAAATCCTACAGGGCTAAATGTCTAAAAACGATCTTTTTAATTTGAGAGATATTTAATTTTACATATCAGTTAGGATCTAAAGAAAATCCAAACTTTTGAAAGAAGAGCCCTGCTTATACACTGATTATAATGTTCTGGGGAAGAAAATAGACATTTATATAAATAATCCAGAGCAAAATGTAAGATGGTATATGTCCTTAAATGACCAGTTGCAAGTAGAATGGAAGAGGGATTTACTATACAATAACTGGGTTTTCCTAGTTTGATCTTCCAGTTACTAAGTTTTTTTTTTTTTTTCCTGTACTGAGAAATGCAGAAGAAATTGCCTAATAGCTAAACTTGGAAATTTTTTTTATTTCCCAGAAACACTAATGTACTTTTTATTATGCATATTTTAGAAGGAGACTATAGGCGCTCCACAGTTTCAGAAAAACAAATTAATGTGTTTCTTAAGTCTTCTGTCTTTCAACAAATTGAACAGTCTGGAGTGTCAAACTGAAAATATGAACGGAAAAAAATCTGCTAGTATGAAGAATTGTGTGAATAAAAATGTAAGACAATGAGATCCATTGTTGAAAAAGTTTAAAAATCCATTTAGTCTTTGATTCAATTAAAAAATGTGAAGTTAGAAAAACAAACACAATAATATAGCTCTCTAGAAATACTTCATTTTGGGTTACTTCTTTTATAAATTATAGAAAATAATTCACCAGTGAACATAGTGAATGTAGGAAACCATTGCTAATTGTCAGTCTTGATATAAAAAAAATAGAGTAGTTTGAGAAAAAAATATTCTAACCAGCATCTCAACTTTTATTCTTGCTTTGAGCAGAATTAACTGAAAGATCATTTTGATGGTGAAAAAAACATCCATATATTTTAGTGCATTTCCATATAGCTTATTTCAGAAATTGAGATAGATTTCTAAAGAAACATTATTTTATCATTCATGATCTAGATGTTTGAATTAATTTTTCCCAACAACTTGCTAATATTTTTATAGTCTATATGAGAGTAATAGAGAATGAAATTGGTTAACAGTGGTACCAGTAAGCTCATTAAAAGTGTAAAAGAATTTTCTTTCCTGCAAGAGGTAAATTTGGGGGCAGCTAAGAACAGTTCCCACATTCATTTGATATGTTCAAACTCATTAACAAGGATGCAAAAATAATCTAACTGGATGAAGACAATAATATAATAATTTAGGCTCTTGATTACTGTGTTATTGTAAGACTGTGAGTTACCTTGTCTGATAAGTTATGTGTTTAAATTCAAAGTCACATATTATGTATTGAGTTACTCTTTCATCAGGTGGAGAGTTTAAAGTAGGAATCTTCAGGTGGTCATAAAAAAGGAGCATGAAATGTGGTCTTCCAAGATATGATTTTGAGTTCCAACTTTGTCATTTATTAAGCAGTTGAGTTTCTCAACTTCTCTGAGACTTAATTTTCTCCCCTATAAAATGTGGATAAAGACGCCAATTGCAAAGGCTGTGATGAGTGTGAAATGAAATAATTTTATAATATAAAAATTTAATAACATATAACATAAAATTATAATGTAGTTTCTAATGTATAATTATATAGTATTTATAAATATAACATAATTGCCTCCGACACATTGATAACCAATAGCCTGGTTTGCTGCAATCCATAGGGTTGCAAAGAGTCGGACATGACTGAGCTACTGAACAACAATAATTATTATTAGGATTTTCTATCAGAGAGATGATAATTAAAAAATATTTTAGGGGACTTTCCTAGTGGTTCATTGGCTAAGACTCTGCACTCCCAATGCAGGGGGCCTGGGTTCAATCTCTGGTTGGGGAACTAGATCCCATAAGCTGCAACTCAGAGTTTGCATGCCACTACTAAAGATCCTGCATGCCACAAGGAAGATCAAAGATCCTGGGTGCCACAACTAAGACCTGGCACAGCCAAATAAATATTTAAAATATATATTTTTCTAATTTAACAAATACACAGATTTGCATATACTTTTTAATCAATTAAATGTTGCACAGATATTCTGTGCCATAGTCAACTGTCATGACTAGAGGGGCTTATAGAAAGGTAACTGTAAGATGTATGGACTATAAAGAAAGCTGAGCACTGAAGAATAGATGCTTTTGAACTGTGGTGTTGGAGAAGACTCTTGAGAGTCCCTTGGACAGCAAGGAGATCCAGCCAGTCCATCCTAAAGGAAATCAATCCTGAATATTCACTGGAAGGACTGATGCTGAAGCTGAAACTCCAAAACTTTGGTCACTTGATGCAAAAAGCTAACGCACTGGAAAAGACCCTGATGCTGGGAAAGATTGAAGGCAGGAGGAGAAGGGGACGACAGAGGATGAGTTGGTTGGATGGCATCACCGACTCGATGGACATGAGTTTGAGCAAGCTCTGGGAGTTGGTGATGGACAGGGAGGCCTGGCGTACTGCAGTCCATGGGGTTGCAAAGAGTTGGACACGACTGAGCGACTGAACTGAACTGAACTGAATGCATGATCAAATAGGGAAGAGGTAATGCATCAGTGAAATAATCATTATATTAGTTATCTATTGCTGCATAACAAATTATCCAAAAACTTATCAGTTTAAAACAATAAATATTTATCATCTCATAGTTTCTATGGGATAGAAGTTCAGGGGCAGTTTTGCTGTGTGGCTCTGGCTCACAGTCTCTCATGACGGTGCAATGAGGGCGCTGGCCAGAGCGGCAGCCATTAGAAAGCTTGACTGGGGCTGGAAGGTTCATTTCCAAGATGGTTCATTTACATGGCTGTTCATAAGAAGCTTCAGTTCCTTGTCATTTGGAATACTCTTCATGGCTGCTTGAGTGACTTTATGCCATGGCAACTGGGTGCTTCCCAAGGAAGTAATCCAAGGTAGAAGCGGCAATGACATTCATGACCTGATCTAGAAAGTCACACACAGACATTTGTGCATATTCTCTTTGTTGAAAGTGAGTCACAAGTCCATCCCAATCGAAACATTATGAACATATTTAAAAACTACAACAGACTGTGGAAATCATACTTTGATTCTGTTTTCTTTCTTCAGTTCAGTTCAGTTCAGTTCAGTTCAGTCACTCAGTCATGTCCGACTCTTTGTGACCCCATGAATCGCAGCATGCCAGGCCTCCCTGTCCATCACCAATTCCCAGAGTTTACTCAAACTCATGTCCATCAAGTTGGTGATGCCATCCAGCCATCTCATCCTCTGTCGTCCCCTTCTCCTCCTGCCCCCAATTCCCCCCAGCATCAGGGTCTTTTCCAATGAGCTATTATTTTGACATGCGACTAATGTGTAAATTGAAACATGGTTTAAAGGGCAATGAGACTCTAGTAGAGCAGATAAGAGTTACTTTCAGGGTAGGAGGGAAATAAGGCGAGGGTAAGGATTAGAGTCTCAATTTGTTAAAACCACTAAGCTTTCAGTCTCTAAGTTTAGAGAGTCAATCAGCTATTTATTCACTCACAAATACTAATAAGCCAATTTTGATGAGATAGGTATTCCTTAATTATCGTTCTAAAAAATAAACCAAAAACAGTTAAATGAGAACTAGTGAAGCTTAGACCATCCATCCCGGAGAAATAGTTGAGATTATCTGTCACACATAGGGTAGTTTTGCAGAGTTTGTTGAGAAATCTCAAAGGAAGGGAAGAAAATCTATGGTTTAAATGTCTCAAAGAAATATAAATCAAATATTGATTAGCTGTGCCAATTGAGAGTTTTTGGATTATCCCCATTTTTTTTTTTTCCATTTGGCCCTAGATATTACGTTTTAGAGAATTCACAGTGCTTTTCTTGTTTGAAATGTGTTCTGGAATTATTATTAGGAGGTTGATTTCCCTAGTTATCTGTGAATTAAAGGGTCTGGGGTAGAAATGGGTGGGTGCACTCTAGCCCAAAGGGAAGCCAGCCTTTTGGATCTGCACTTGTCTTATTCTATTTTTTGTCAGTTACGGCTGGTCAAGAAAGGTAGTGTAGGATCTAAGCTGCAATATGTTTTGACATCAAGGAATAACATTCCAGGGACTTCCCTGGTGGTCCAGTGGTTGAGAGTCTGCTGGCCAATACAGGGGACACAGGTTTGATCTCTGGTCTGGGAAGATTCTCACATGCCTTGGAGCAACTGGGCCATGGTCCAAAACTACTGAGTTCAAGCTCTTGAGCCTGTGCTCTGCAACAAAGGGAGCCACTACAATGAGAAGCCTGAGCACCACAACTAGAGAGAGTAGCCCCTGTTGGCCACAACTAGAGAAAGCCCACGCACAGCCAAAAAGAAAGAAACATTTCATAAGCATACCAAGGAAATAAACACTAGGAGGAAATCTGGAAAGGGAGAAATAGACATTCTAAAGAAAAAGATTCAGTTTTATGACTTTAAAGAATTATATAATTTCAAACTTTTTCTCCTCAATTTGACTTGAGTGTGAAACGTAAGAGAAAGACATACAGAGAGCACAAAAATAGTAAGAACTCTGCCATTCTGGATCAGTTGAGATTTGGTATTTGAAATGAAAGAAAAAAATGTGTATATATATATATATATGTATATATATATATATATTAGGAGGTTATAATAAAATGGTGGGAAAGAAGTAGATGGACTAAGATTGCTAAAAATGAAAATGTAGATTCCGTCCTACACTGGTATGGCTGACCTCAGTCTACTGACTTTTCCTACAACCATCGTCATCTGCAGGCAGGAGAACACTGCCTGGGACTTTGATAGTGGGTCTGTTAGCCACAAATTTAGTGCATAAAGGTATCCAGTGGGAGGTAAGATCTATTTTTGTGGTGGTAAAGCATTTGTGTTGGGGTGCCCTAATTGTGTTTGCAGTAAAATTGAAGACTATTACCAGAGTGGGAAATCAGCTGAACGATCATAAATAATTGGTCAAATGAGTGGCAGTGCTGCCCAGTCAACAACATCACTTTTGTGGTCAATGGTGTTTACGGAGTGCCGCCTGGGTGCCTGGCATAAATGGAGCAAAGGCCATGATTCTGAGAGAATTCCCAGGGCTGATTTCTGCAGGGCTCCATTGTGCTTTGCTCTGGGAGTGGCCTGACTCCTTTGTGCCACTGCTACTGCAAAAATAGTCTCTCATACTCCTAGCCCACTCCTTTGCTTCCTTCTTCTCTCCTCATCTAAGAGGCGTAGTTCCTCCCTCTGCTAGCTAAACTTCAGTGTGTGGGGCTGGTTCTGACCTTGCTTGGTGGGAATGGAAGGAACTCAAGGTCACTGCGGGGTTGTCTCAATCTTTATGTTTTGACCTTGAGCCTCTGTATCAAGGCATAGGATACTGCCACTGTATGATACCGCCTCTAGCTTTGATGTGCTATGGAGACTTCCATTGCAAACCAGAGCCTCAAACCTAATAGTCATCCTCTATGTTCCTCTATCTTTCATACCACACACCTGATCCATCAATAAGTCCTGTTGCCCCTACCTTTCAAACAGATTCCAAATCTGCTACTTCTTCTCATCTCCAAGGTGACCCTCCCACCTTTTGCTTGGACTACTAGAATGACCTCTACTTTCACACTTAGTCTCTCACATAGTGGCCAGAATGAGCTTTAAAAAAAAAACAAAAAAACTTCTTGTTGGTAGGCTCTGATTCTCATCTACAGAATCTTTATATTCCACTCCTATGTGTACTATGAGAAGTACATGTGTCTATGTACTATGAGAAGTACATGTGTATATGTGTACATTGCTGGGCCACGAGAAGCCAAACGTATTCCACCTCAGATCTTTACTTGGGAAGTGACCTCTGCCTAGAATTTTCTTCTCCCAGCTCTTGCATGGCTGGTCCATCTAACCGCTGAGGTCGCTGTCCACCTGTCACTTCCTTAGAAAGTCTTTTCTTACCACACTATCTAATAACATTACATGCTGTCATTTTCCATACCTTCACTCTGTTTTAATTTCTTTGCAGCATTCATTGCTACTCAACAGTTTATTATATATTTGTTCATTGTCTGTCTCTCCCACTAGAATGTATTTACCCATGAGGGCAGGGACTTGGTTTTGTTCACCCTGTATCCCTAGAACCTGGAACAGTGCCTCACAATTGCGGGCACTCAAAAAATATAAGTTAAGGGACTTAACTTAAGGTCCAGTGGTTACGACTCCACTTTGCAAGGCAGGAGATGTAGGTTTGATCCCTGGTTGGGGAACTAAAATCCCACATGCTGGCAAAGCTACTAAGCCTATGCATTGCAACTACTAAACCTGTGTACCTCAACTAGAGTCCATGTGTTGGAGTAAAAGATCTGGCATGATGCAAGGAAGATCCCACAAGCCACAACTAAGACCTGACACAGCTAAATAAATAAATAAAAGTATCAGTTAAAAGAATGAATGAACAAATAGTAACTACCATAAAGTTGCTGTGTCATTCACAGGCTGATTGTCTGGGACTGTATTCCCAAAAATGTTCACTACAATCTCCTATCTCTATGATCTCATTTCACTGTGACGTTGACACCCTGCCCTTTGATAGGTGGGCTTTATGTTCCCCCTCTTGAATTTGGGCAGGTTTGTGACTGCAGTGGAAGTATGGCTATTTATTTATGCCTGAGGCAAGATCATAAAAAAGGTGAGGCTTCCATCTGGTTCTCTTTGAATTGCTCTCTTTAGAACACAGCAACTATACACTTAGGAAGTGTATAGTTGACTCAAAGAGAAGCCACATGGAGGTGTCCTGGCTAATAACTTCAGCTGAGGTCCCAGCTGGTAGCCAGCATCCACTGTCAGAGATGTGAATTAGGAAGCCCTAGAGATGACTAAAACCCTTACCCACTGACTCACCCCCAACACTTGATTCTTCCCAGACGAGGTTCTGGACATTGTGGAACAAAGAGACAAGCCATCCTGGCTGTGCCCTTCGTGATGGCTTGTCATGCAGGTGCAGAATCCATGACAGATGACTGATTGTTATTCTACGTCACTTTTTTGTTTGTTTATTACATAAAAATGTATAGTTAGAAAAATAGATGAACACATGACTACACAACCTTTTTCACCTTCCCTTTGTGAAATGTGGACAAGATGGCAGAAACTGGAGTAGCCATTTTGAACTCAGAGAAGGAAGCTACCACTTCATTATGCAAAAAGACAAGATAAAAGGAGCCACAGACCACCACAATATTGTAATTAGCCTCCAATTAAAATAAAACTAATTTTAAAAAAGAGAGACAAAGGAGGGGTATAAAGGCTGAAATTTATAAAATCCAAATAAGATTTTATAAATTTACAAAATAGCAATTAAGAACCTATGTTGAATAAAAGTGTATTTCCACCTTAAAAAAAAAGGGGGGGGGGAGCCACAGAGTTTTCATGTCAGTTTTGTGTGAGAAGAAATACAATTCTGTCTTGTTTAATTAAGTCTTTGTTATATTTGGGTCTTTGTTATTCATTGTAACAGCTGGAGCCTAAATCCTGTCTCATGCAACAACCACCACCACCTTTCATTAAGGGCTTACTGTGCGCTAGGCCCTGTGTTTCACATATGTTATTACATTGAATACTCAATATAATTGTATGGAGGTGAGTTGTCTGTTTATTTCCATTTTGCAAAAGGGTAAACTGAGTTCAGATAAAGTCAGCAACTTAGCCACAGTTTTATAGCTAGTAAGTATCAGTGTTTGTTTTTGAGGACAAATCAAAGGGGCTTCAGAGCCTGAGCTCTCCTAGTTCACTCTTCTGCCCCTCATGAATGTAGCTCAAGCTTTCTTTCAGGGAAATGAGAAATAAGACTGTAAAGAGAAGAGACAAAGGAATAAACTGTCTGCAATAGATGCTTTGGCAGCAGAAAGGGCAGCTCACAGAGGAACCATTTTTGTTCTTAGTTATGACTGTATACGGGGCTTCCCCAGTGGCTCAGTGGTAAAGAATTCACCTGCAATGCAGGAGACACAGCAGGAGCCTCGGGTTCAATCCTTGGGTCAGGAAGATCCCCTGGAAAAGGAAATGGCAACCCACTCCAGTATTCTTGCCTGGAGAATCCCATAGACAGAGAAGCTTGGTGAGCTATAGTCCATGGGGTCACATAAAGAGTCAAACACAACCTAGCAACTAAACAACAATGGCTGTATACAGGAATAACCATGTCTTCCCCAAACCAGAACAACCAAATAGACAAATATACAAGTAATCTAACTATGCCAAAGCCTTTGACTGTATGGATCACAACAAACTGTGAAAAATTCTGAAAGAGATGGGAATACCAGACCACCTGACCTGCCTCTTGAGAAACCTGTATGCAGGTCAGGAAGAAACAGTTAGAACTGGACATGGAACAACAGACTGGTTCCAAATAGGAAAAGGTGTACGTCAAGGCTGTATATTGTCACCCTGTTTATTTAACTTATATGCAGAGTACATCATGAGAAAGGCTGGGCTGGATGAATTACAAGCTGGAATCAAGATTGCTGGGAGAAATATCAATAACCTCAGATATGCAGATGCCACTACCCTTACGGCAGAAAGTGAAAAAGAACTAAAGAGCCTCTTGATGAAAGTGCAAGAGGAGAGTGAAAAAGTTGGCTTAAGGCTCAAGATTCAGAAAACTAAGATCATGGCATCTGGTCCCATCACTTCATGGCAAATAGATGGGGAAACAGTGGAAACAGTGTCAGACTTTATTTTTTTGGGCTCCAAAATCACTGCAGATGGTGACTACAGCCATGAAATTAAAAGATGCTTACTCCTTGGAAGGAAAGTTATGAGCAACCTAGACAGCATATTAAAAAGCAGAGACATTACTTTGCCAACAAAGGTCCGTCTAGTCAAGGCTATGGTTTTTCCAGTAGGCATGTATTCATGTGAGAGTTGGACTATAAAGAAAGCTGAGCATTGAAGAATTGATGCTTTTGAACTGTGGTGTTGGGAGAAGACTCTTGAGAGTCCCTTGGACTGCCAGGAGATCCAACCAGTTCATCCTAAGGGAGATCAGTCCTGGGTGTTCATTGGAAGGACTGATGCTGAAGCTGAAACGCCAATACTTTTGCCACCTGATATGAAGAACTGACTCACTGGAAAAGACCTTGATGCTGGGAAAGATTGAAGGCAAGAGGAGAAGGGGACAACAGAAGATGAGATGGTTGATGGCATCACTGACTTAATGGACATGAGTTTGGGTAAACTCTGGGAGTTGGTGATGGACAGGGAGGTCTGGAGTACTGCAGTCCATGGGGTCGCAAAGAGTCGGACAAGACTGAACGACTGAAGTGAACTGAATCTGCTTCAGTATAAATCTGTCTTTCTTCACCACACTCCATTGTTGGTGTTTTCGCATATATGCAAATATATGTATATGTATATAGAGTCATGCACATGTGCATACATGTATATTTCTGCACACCTCCTATCATGGTGCTGCCCACTGCATCTTGGGAAGCTGCAACTCAGTAGCTGCTCATAATTCAAAATCTAAAAAGAATTCAACAGACAAAAGCTTTTCATAAGGGTTTTAGGTGATGAGGCACTAATGAAATATTAACTCTTTTTGAAAAAGGAAATCCAAGTAATTTTATTCATACCTGAGAGATATTACAGATAATACTACTTGTATTGTAGAAAGAGAGTCATATAATCTCAACTGGTCCTCAAACAATCTTAAAAATAGGAACTATTGCCCTATCACAGATTAGAAAGCCAAAGCATAGGAAGGTTAAATGTTTTTCTAAAGGTCACACAGCCAGGAGTCCTTCTGTTTGACTGCAAAAGAATGATGAAAAATACTGTTATTTACTTTTCAGTATGAATGAATTTGTTGTATAAATTCATATTTTATTTATTGATTTGCTAGAGGGAAACACTGGAGATGATATCTTAATTACAGTTAAGATAGAAGGTCAAAGATAACCTTTCTATCTCTTTTTAAAAGAGGTTAAAGCTGCCCAACTATGATTTAGTTAAATGGAATGTACATGATAATGCTAACTACCTTCCATTATTTGAAAGCTGCAAATTTTATGGAAGTAGTACAAGGAATATCAAAGTGAATTATGAAATGATATAAAATAAAGAAAAACCAGTCACACTCTGGAACGGAAATTCTTATTTGTTGTACCTAATTAGGTAGTCTTTGAACCAAATGCTATGAGAGCTGGGTGGCTGAAGAGAGGTCAAATGAAACTAGACTTTAGCAAATGAGAGTTGCAAGATCCAATCCCTCCTTAGATGGGCAGTGGATTAACTTGGTGGCCTTCCTGCCTCTTTTTTCTCAGCTTTTGTGGTTTTACCCAGAGACAGACAGGTTTCTTGTGAACCTTTGCTTACATTTGGCTAGAATTTTTTAATTTTTAATAAAGTTATCTCTGAACAGCACCCCAGACTTTTCTGATTTCATTCTCATCAGGCCTACTGTGTATTCCAGAAATTCACAAATTCCTTCTATCTTTCATTGAGCCCTGGGATGAAAAGAATATGAGTTAGTTTTGTAAAATCTGGGATGTGTGTGTTTGTGTGTGTATGTATTTATAGGATTATTTTAGTACCATACTAGAGATCAGACATCATGGTCTATATACTCAGGCTTAAATGGACTGATTCTCTTTATTACATTTTCTGTGTCTTAGTTCAGGCTGTTGTAACAACGTGTCATAAACTGGGTCGCTTATAAATAACAGAAATTCATTTCACACAGTTCTGGAGGCTGTAAGTCCAAGATTACAAGCCTGTATGGTTGGGTCCTGTAAGGTTTTCTTCCAGTCTGCACACTACCAACTTTCTGTAACCTTACATGATGGAAAGAGAGGGCTAGAGAGGTCTCTGGAATTCCTTTTATAAGGGCACTAATCCCAATCAGGAGGGTTCTACCCTTATGTCCTAATTTCCTCCCAAAGGACCTACTTTCTGAGACTTAGGATTTCAATATATGAATTTTGGAGAGACAAAAACATTCAGTCCATTGCATTCTATTTCTCCTTTCTTCTGTCATGTGTCCAAGCATTAATGTGATTAATCAGTTTTTACATGTTTAGAACTCTATTGTTAAACGAGTTATTTTGGATTTATGGACTTATTGTGGGGCATTTTAGAGGCGAGTTCCCAAACAGGTTTTTCTGAGTACTCCTTGTCTTGAATACCATTGCTGTCACCCAGTTTCTTAGTGTAAAACTTTGGATTCATTTTCTAGATGTTCTTATTCACTAACACTACTCCATCATGAAATTACAGATTCTATTATCTTAATATCCTTTGCATTTTCATCTTTATTGTTACTGCTTTAGTTCTGATCCTTAGCATCCATTTCAAGGGCATTTTCAATGACTATCTCTTGTTTGATTTCTCTTTTAAGTAGGTTGAGTCATATATGGCATTGCCATTTTCTGGAGTCAGTTTTAACAGCGTATTCATCAACTTGAGTGGCCATAACCATAGACTAACCGGCTTAAACAATAGTGGTTCATTTTCTCATAGTTCTGGATGCTAGAAGTGCAATATTAAGGTGTTAGAATGGTTGGGTTCCAGTGAGGATCTCTTCCTGACTTGTAGGTGGCCATAATCTCACTGTGCTCATGTGACTTCTTCTCTGAGTGCATGCAGAGAGAAAGTATTGTGGTGTCTCTTCCTTTTCTCCTTTTTTTCCTTTTTCCCCCCCAAAATCTTAATTGGGTTTGTTATGATACTGTTTCATTTTTTTAATGTTTTGGTTTTTTGGCTGAGAGGTATGTGGGATCTCCTACCAGGAATCAAACCCACACCCCCTGCACTGAAAGATGAAGTCTTAACCACAGGACCACCAGGAAGTCCCCTCCTCTGCTTATTCAGCTTATATGCAGAGTACATCGTGTGAAATGCTGGGCTGGATGAACCACAAGCTGGAATCAAGATTGCCGGAAGAAACATCAATAACCTCAGATATGTAGATGACACCACCCTTATGGCAGAAAGTGAAGAAAAACTAAAGAGCCTCTTGATGAAAGTGAAAGAGGAGAGTGAAAAAGCTGGCTTAAAACTCAACATTCAGAAAACTAAGATCATGGCAGCCAGTCCCATCACTTCATGGCAAATAGATGGGGAAACAATGGAAACAGTGACAGACTTTATTTTGGGGGGCTCCAAAAGCACTGCAGACAGTGAGTGCAGCCGTGAAATTAAAAGAAACTTGTTCCTTGGAAGAAAAGCTATGACCAACCTAGACAGCATATTAAAAGGCAGAGACATTACTCTGCTGACAAAGGTCCATCTAGTCAAAGTTATGGTTTTTCCAGTAGTCATGTATGGATGTGAAAGTTGGACTATAAGGAAAGCTGAGCACCAAAGAATTGATGCTTTTGAACTGTGGTGTTGGAGAAGACTCTTGACAGTCTCTTGGACTGCAAGGAGATCAAACCAGTCAATCCTAAAGGAAATCAGTCCTGAAAATTCTTTGGAAGGACTGATGCTGAAGCTAAAACTCCAATACTCTGGCCACCTGATGCAAAGAACTGACTCATTTGAAAAGACCCTGATCCTGGGAAAGATTGAAAGCAGGAGTAGAAGGGGATGACAGAGGATGAGATGGTTGGATGGCATCACTGCTTCGATGGACAGGAGTTTGAGCAAGCTTTGGGAGTTGGTGATGGACAGGGAAGCCTGGCGTGCTGCAGTCCATGGGGTTGCAGAGTTGGACACGACTGAGTGACTGAACTGAACTGAACTGAATCTCATCATGCAGGCCTCAACTTTATGATCTTATTTAAACCTAATTATCTCTCAAAAACCTGATTTCCAATATCATCACATCAAGGTGTAGGATCTCAACATATGAATGGCTTAGGGGGTACACTTCAGTCCACAGAAGGTGATTTCAAACGATTCAACCTTACACTTGTTTGCAAGAGTAATACATGTTCATGAGAGTAAATCAAAGATACAGAATGATAGAAAGTTCAAAATGAAAATCAACAATAATTTCACCACCTGAGGATAAGCAGCAATTACAGTTTTATGTGTTTCCCAGTTTTCAAATGTATATAATTTTCTGAAGACTGAGCTTATACCATATATTTAATCTTGTTCTCTGAACTTTCATTTAATAGTATTCCTTCAGCAATTATCCATGTCATTGAACATTTTTAGAAACATTTTAAATGACAGCTTATTTCATTTATTTAACCATTGCTGTTTTGTTGAACATTTTAAATGACAGTAGCTTATTTCATTTATTTAACCATTGCTGTTTTGTTGAATATTAAAATAATTTCTAATTTTTCAGAAAGAAAACTGTGAGAAGAAACATCACTGAGCATATAATTTTGTCTGCACCTCTATTCTCTTAACTGTCAATTCCCGGAAATAGCATGATTGGGTCAGAGGGTATGATCTTTTGGTTAATCACAAGAAAAAAGTTTTTAGTTGACTTGCGTATTTCAAATAGCTTTTGGGAAGTTTACCCATTTATTATGCTAACTGAGGTGAGTATTATTATTATCATTATTATTAGTCATTTGTCAGGTCAAAAAATTGTCTAAATGTTAACAATGACTTCCTCACCGATCTTCCTGGAGCCATATCCCAATTCTAATTAAGACTTCACAGTGCTTCTAGAAAGATTTTTCCCTAAAATTCAAACTTCATCGAATCACTTGCATACTAAGGCCAATCACTGGTCCCCCATCCTTTAGCAGGTCAAGTCCTTGGTCTAGGGAATTTTATCAGCCCTTCCATAATAATCTTTTGCTTACATTTCCAGTCTCATTTTCACCCTCTTTCCCATATCCTCCTCTTGAGTAAAATTAAGTTATTTACAGTTCTCTAAAATGCCAGCTTCACATTTCTTTTCTTTTCCACATGCTACTCTTTCTTGAATGCCTTTCCCCTCTTCGTTTGCGGCACTCACAAAGCCTGTTTAGAGAGAAGGCAGGAGATGGATGGAGTGTTCCATTTCTGTAAATGAAAGTGTGCTACTGTGATCAGCACTGTACTAGACCTTCTTATCATGGTCCCCATGGAGACCTGTTCCAGCCCTCACAT
Source organism: Cervus canadensis (assembly GCF_019320065.1). NCBI lineage: Eukaryota > Metazoa > Chordata > Mammalia > Artiodactyla > Cervidae > Cervus > Cervus canadensis. The sequence goes on along the minus strand of NC_057407.1, from coordinate 20,235,888 downwards.
GGCAGCTACACTTCTGCTCTCTGTTAAACTCCTGAATCTCAATGTGCCTTCCGACAACAATTTCTTCTAAGTAACTTTCATAAAATTTTTGTTGAAGCTCCTTGGCTACAGCTGAGTTTACACTTCCCTTCATAGTGCCAAAAAGATATCTGTAAGTCCCAATTTGCCTGATTCTGTCTTCTCAAACACTTCTTGAAGGCACCCTGAACTTCAGTCCTTGCATTTTAGCATGGTGCTGTCAGTTACGTATGGTTAAGCACTGCATGTCAAAGATGCTTTTAAGGATATAAAATAAATTTCTAGTACTCAAAACACTGGTACTCTACTCAAAGTTGAATGGTAAAGTGCAATAGTGGAGGCTCACATTCATTGGCTGAGAGGGTTTAGAAATAATTGCTTTGTTAATGCTTATTTATAGGCAGCTATATGCCTCAATGGAGAAGGAAATGGCAACCCACTCCAGTGTTCTTGCCTGGAGAATCCCAGGGACAGCGGAGCCTGGTGGGCTGCCGTCTATGGGGTCGCACAGAGTCGGACACGACTGAAGTGACTTAGCAGCAGCAGCAGCAGCATATGCCTCAAAACATACTCAAAAGACACAGGAGGGTTTCCTTGGTGGCTCAGTGGTGGATTCTGCCAGTCCACCTGACAATGCAAGAAACATGGTTTCGATTGCTGGTCCAGGAAGATCCTCACATGCTGCGTAGAAACTAAGCGCCTGCGTCACACTATGGGAGACACAACCATTGAGAAGCCCAAGCACCACAACTAGACAATAGCCCTGCTAGCTGCAATTAGAAGAAAAAAGCCCAGGCAGCAAGGAAGACCTAGCACAGACAAAAATAAATAAATAAGTAAGTAAAATTTAAGAAAAGACATGGAAAATTATTTATTTACAATAGTATTCTTTAATATATTTTCATTATATATATATATATATATTTAATATTTTCAAGTAAACTATTACAGGGGCAAATAGTTTCATGGTTTGTGTGATATAAACCAAGTCCCATTTGTATTTAAAACTGCAAGTATCATCCCCTCAAGGAAATCTTCTCTGACACTTTCCTTCCTCTATGCCTCCTTTTGTAGAATTGACTCATTGATTTTTGATTTGCTGAAAGGTTGAGGTGATTTATGACAAATTACAAATATAATCATCATGACCAAACCTTGACTGAATCAGGGAATCACAGAGTTAGACAAGATTTTAGATGTCACTTTGTCTGACCACTCATTTAGCAAAAGAAGTGTTGTTGCTGGTAGAGGGTCTCATTATGTTTTCCATGATAACTTTTGTTGTTAGAAATTTATCCCTCATGTTGAATAGAAAATTCCTCTCAGTGACAAGCACTTGTGGGTCTGAGTTTTAACTCTACAGAATGAATTCAACTCCCTTTCCACAAAATAGATCTTCTCATGGTTGAGCCCAGCAAAAACATCTTGAGTCTTCTCTTTTTAATTTTTATTTTAAAATTTTTTTATTTTTTAAATTTATTTTTGAATCTTCTTTTTTAGGCTAAATATCTCCAGTTCTTCAGATGACTACACTGTGTTTCTTGCACAGTTTTGGTGCTGGTAGAGCAGAGGTTGATGTTTGGATTTCTTGACTTTCTAAAGCAATCTGCTAATCTTTCATTTCACTTTCCTTTTCTGGTTAGTTTAAGAGTTTATCTATAAGCTGAACTTTATGAATTAGTTATGGCTGCAAGTAACAAAAACGTAACACAAACCAACTTCAATAAGACAAGTCTCATTTAACTTTCAAATCCAAGGGGTAGCTTTAGGTAAAGATGGAGTCTGGGATGCAATACCACCTGGGCTCTTTTCATCTCCATTTCTGTGTGTCCCTGTTTGACTTAATTCCTAGGTGGGCAAGATAGCCAGCAGCCCCACATAGCAAATATGGTATAACTTGTGATCAAAGAAAAGGAGGGCCCATCTTTCATGGTCTCTGATGAAATGGTCTCTGAAGAAATTGGCTCCGCTTGGGCCATAAGCAGATCTCTTAACCAATCGTGTGGCCAAGTAGTTTGTTTGGCCAAGTTTGTTTCCTCTGAATACCCCCTTCACCTGCTCCTTTGGGAAGGAACACATGTGATTAGTCCCACTAGAGACACTTTGGATTAAGAAGGATTACTGTGTTACAGGCCAGGGTTGGTTACCCAAAGGAGGTAATCTCGGGAAGATAAGCATGCATCTACCAAGTTACTCAACATGTAGAAAAGCCACTGCTCAAACATTTGAGGTCCAAAACGCAGAAATGATATGGCTGGGGAAAAACAGATGCAACGATCAGATGGAACACCTTTTTATAATATGCAGGCCATTTTCAACTCAAAGTTCCCCAAAGGTACTTTATACATCATCAGGACTCAAACTGTATTTATCATAATATGGAGAACTGCCTACAGTGTTCTTAGGTTAATATCTTTAAAAAAATCACTTTTCATCAAGAGCATAGTATATTGGTTTACCGTCATAATGCTCACTTGCTTACATGTCTGAATTGTACTTCATTGTTTGAAGCAAGGTCGTACATCCTGTTCCATTTTTAAATCTATTCTGATTTGAAAGATTCCCTTTTGTGAGACTCTTCTTTATGATATTTTAAAAACTACATGGAGAGATGGAGGCTGAGCTAGATTAAAGTTGTACAAATCTGATTAACATCATCTGCTCTGTTTCAAAGGTCAGGTGCATTCAACAAATTTACTTTGAAATTATTTTGTTTATTTTGTGGGCATATACATCATGATGAGCTTTGTAAAGGTCAAAAGTAGAGTTTGTTCTTGGATTCTAAAGCAATCTGATTTCCATTTACAGTATGCTTTGGTGACCCTAAATGCAGAAGCAGGCCCAGTTAAGTCATACTTCCAGTTTGTGTTTGGTTTAATTTTCTCAATAAGAAAATCCCTCCTAGATTAAGGCAGTGATGAAATATCATTTTCCCTAAATTACTTTTATTTTCAACTAGGTTCATGAGAGAATGCTACTCATAAATGACATCTGAACTCTGAATGTTGGTTTCATGAATATTTTGTTGACAAAGATGTAGAGGCACCTTAGTCGGCTAGAGTCTCATCTGAAAACTAAAGTGAAGGGTCAGTAAAGTTAGGACTCCTGGGTTTTATTAACATTTACACGGTAGGGGTCCTGAAGTTTTTTAAATTAATGTATGTAAAGTCATTGTACATAGAGAAGAGGCTTCAATAAATTATGCAGTCTTATTTACTATTCAAAAAAATAAAGGATCTAGTTATATACACCAAATATTTTTTCATTAATTATTTTAAATAATTTCCCCCCTTACCATATGTACTTTACAAAGATAAAAAGAAAATCAGAGTATTTTGTATTCATGTTCATTAACATTCCAGTGGAATAAAAAACCTCAAAACGATTCATGTATGAATCAGTGAGGCATGGCTAATTACAGTTTTCAGTCACACAGCCAATAACATTCACCATGAAACACGGCTTCTGTTAAATACATCTCTCTGAATTTTTGGGGGAGAGTGGAAGGAAATAGGGAGGTTGCAAATTGCAATTTTAAAATGTCTAAATATTTTAGGGGCTTGTACATTATAAATCTCTTTCAGGCAAGTATTTATCACAAGCATGACATTCTGTTATCAAAACAGACAAAACCCCCACAGATTTGCTTTAAAAACAAAACAAAAACAACCACAAGTCCTGAGAATGGACCATGTTCTATATGGAAACAGAAGAAACTTCTTGAAACATGAGGAAATATGATTTACCATAAATTTTAAAAAATACGTTTAAAACAGATTTTTCCTATCCCTTACAAAATCATCTTGATACTATGACTCTCTCCATAAATATATTTAAAAATGAAAATATAAGAGCATACAGAGGACACAGTAAAAGCGAATGTCATGACTAAAATACTCAAATTTAAAAGCAATTTTGTAATGTATATTTGAAATCTTTTCTATTACATTTTTGTTTAAAGTATTTTCCCTTCATGCCATCCATATTGTTGACTACCCAAAAACTACATGAACAAAAACATTAACATCCACATTTTATTTTTAATTTAAACAAGTATTAGTTCAATGACATAACTAATGTATGGTTAAAAAAGAAAGTTCAGAAGTCAAAAAACAAACATTATAAAGTAAATAAAAGATACTTATGCCACCAATCCCATCTTATTGCTCCAATCATTGTTCAAAGACATTTGGGATGCTCTCAGAAGTTTTCAGGAGAAGGAAATGGCAACCCACTCCAGTATTCTTGCCTAGAGAATCCCGTGGACAGAGGAGCCTGTCCATAGGGACAGAGGCTGCTGTCCATAGGGTCACACAGAGTCAGACACGACTGAAGCGACTTAGCATGCATGCATGCTTTGGAGAAGGAGACGGCAACCCACTCCAGTATTCATGCCTGGAGAATCCCAGGGACAGAGGAGCCTGGTGGGCTGCCGTCTATGGGGTCACACAGAGTCAGACATGACTGAAGCGACTTAGCAGCAGCAGCAGCAGTTTTCCATACACGTGTAAGCACAAATCCACAATTTTGTATATCTGTAATTCTGAATTCCAAAAAGGTCTGAAAACCAAAAGGCTGACCTAAATGGGGGTATTTATAGTGTTTGTTTATCCTGTATGTGTTTCATTGCAGAAGTATTAATCTTTGATGACAGGGTGCTATCCCAAGACTGTTCCAGGAATGTTAAACACTAGGTACTATGAGCATATATTACCTTTCAAATAACAAAAAAAAAAAGAAAAAGAAAAAAATCATTAATTTTCAAAAGTGACCTGTCCACAGAATTTTGGATGAGTGATTATGGATCGTGACAATTTTGTAACACATAGTCCTTTTGTTTATATTAATAGATCATTCCATATATACCGCCTGGCAAATATATTTATGAAATAGTTCAACATTTTCCCTGAAGACCTTACCGTGGTCTACACAGTCTGGCTTCTTGTGACCTCTGACCTAATCTCTCATGACTTTTCCTCTCATTTATTTTCCTCCAGCCACATGGGCCTCCCTGCTCTTCTTTCACCCTGTCAAGCTTCTTCCTATTTAAGGCCTTTACACTGATTCCTCTGCCTGGAACATTCTTCCATAGGTTCTCTCCTGGTTGGCTTCCTCACTTTACTGAGATGTTTGTTCAAGTGACTCCTCTTCAAAGGGGCCTTCCTGACCACCCTATCCAAGAGAAGGCCATCCATCATTTAGTCCCTCACACTGCTTATTTTTCATAGCATTTAAAAAAATCAAAATTTATGACATATCGTGAATTGTTTTTACTAGTGTATGGTCTATCTTTTCCACTAGAAGTTCCATAAAGTAGGAAATGTTTTTTATGACTTATTTACTGCTGTATCCCTAGCACTTAGAACAATGCCTGATACGCAGTAGGTGCTCAATAAGTATTTATCAAATTCAATTTTTCTTTTGCCTCCAAGTCTAGCAATTTATTTAATAGTTACAAGGCTCTCAGTTGCTCTTATGGCAAATTAAAAAGGATGCCTATCCAACTCCCATAAGCTGACCCTTGGGACACTTCTAGCCTCTTTCCCCATTGCCCTAACTCCATTCTAGATTTGGGCCTGGTGAATCTACTGTGTCTGAGCTCTGGCACTTGCCATATGCTATCTTTGCTTCTGCCTAGAACCCCCTTTCTCCTCCACTGTATGTAGCAGGATTGATTCATTCTGGTATTGACTTCTATTGTATCATATTGATATGCTCACCTATTTATGTGTTTATGGCCTCCAATGAAATATAACACCAGGGACTGCGTCTGATTATCTGGTGACTCCTGTCCCCTTGCATAGTGACTGACCCAGAGGAACCCTCAATCCATGAAAAAATAAGCTGAACTGTAGTTGTATCCCATTCTGAAGTAAATTCTCTACTAAGGAAATATACTTTTTAATTTTTAAGAAATGCTTAGGTTGGATTTTATCCTCTAGAATGAAGAAATGCCTTTAAAGCTGCAGTGAAACCAGGGGAATATGTTTAGAGGCATAATTTCTTGAAGGAGAGTGATGAAAAATCATAGCTTATCTCTGAGCCACCCTAGTGAGATCACAGCTTGGACATTGAGCTTAGTTTTATGCACCTTATGTTCTAGGTAACTGGAAGATGATTGCAAAGGATGGCACTAAGAAGGATTAAATGTGATTATTTATGAGGCATAGTTAAAAGGAGACAGCATGCATATGTTCACTAACTATAGGGAATAGACTACTCTCTAAATATCTGATGAACAAATCTATCCAGAGAATATATCTAATACAGAACAACAAATGGATAAATATGATGAGAGAATTAAAGAAAAAGATAGGGGAAAATTTTAGAATTTTCAGGTGGCTCTTATTAACAATCAGAATTCTCCAATAGCAGTCAAAAAGCTGAGTGATTATGAGGTGAGAAATTTGTGAAGGAGGCAGGAACATCTGAGTACAGCTGAGTTTCCCAACCTTTTTATACTCCTGTTACAAAAACAATGCATCATTTTTCTTTATTCCAATACTATATTTTCCTATTAGATATGATTTTTTCCAGTTAAAAAAATACCCCTAAGATTCTTCTCCAAAAGTCTGCATTATAACTGCAATATATGGCTGAGATGAATTATGTAGAGGGTTCAACACTCAGACCTCTAGGCCTTTCCAGTTTTGAAATTGTTTTCATGGTAAAGATTTCTTTGTAGGTCCTGTGAGCTGTTGGGAGTGTTTGACTAAAGCAGCAGAGTGTGTGATGACCAGGGTTTTTACACATCAGGATGGTCCTAAGCTTTGTGATAATCAGAAGTTATTGCTGGGTTACTTTTGCTGCTTCACTTTATGGCTTCAGTTCAGTTCAGTTCAGTTGCTCAGTTGTGTCCGACTCTTTGCAACCCCATGAATCGCAGCACGCCAGGTCTCCCTGTCCATCACCAACTCCCAGAGTTTACTCACACTCATGTCCATCGAGTCGGTGACACCATCTAGCCATCTCATCCTCTGTCGTCCCCTTCTCCTCCTGCCCCCAATCCCTCCTAGCATCAGGGTCTTTTCCAGTGAGTCAACTCTTTGCATGAGGTGGCCAAAGTATTGGAGTTTGAGCTTCAGCATCAGTCCTTCCAATGTACACCCAGGACTGATCTCCCTTAGGATGGACTGGTTGGATCTCCTTGCAGTCCAAGGGACTCTCAAGAGTCTTCTCCAACACCACAGTTCAAAAGCATCAATTCTTTGGCGCTCAGCTTTCTTTATAGTCCAACTCTTACATCCATATATGACTACTGGAAAAAACCATAGCCTTGACTAGACGGACCTATGCTGGCAAAGTAATGTCTCTGCTTTTTAATATGCTGTCTAGGTTGGTCATAACTTTGTTTACAAGGAGTAAGTGTCTTTTAATTTCATGGCTGAAGTCACCATCTGCAGTGATTTTGGAGCCCCCCCAAAAAAGTTATCCACTGCTTCCACTGTTTCCCCATCTATTTGCCATGAAATGATGGGACCAGATGCCATGATCTTAGTTTTCTGAATGTTGAGCTGTAAGCCAACTTTTTCACTCTCCTCTTTCACTTTCATCAAGCGGCTTTTTAGTTCCTCTTCACTCTCTGCCATAAGGGTGATGTCATCTGCATATCTGAGGTTATTGATATTTCTTCCGGCAATCTTGATTCCAGCTTGTGCTTCTTCCAGCCCAGCATTTCTCATGATGTACTCTGCATAAGTTAAATAAGCAGGGTGACAACATACAGCCTTGACGTACTCCTTTTCCTATTTGGAACCAGTCTGTTGTTCCATGTCCAGTTCTAACTGTTTCTTCCTGACCTGCATACAGGTTTCTCAAGAGGCAGGTCAGGTGGTCTGGTATCCCCATCTCTATCAGAATTTTCCACAGTTTATTGTGATCCACACAGTCAAAGGCTTTGGCATAGTCAGTAAAGCAGAAAACAGATGTTTTTCTGGAACTCTCTTTTCGATCTTTTCGATGATCCAGCGGATGCTGGCAATTTGATCTGTGGTTCTTCTGCCTTTTCTAAAACCAGCTTGAACATCTGGAAGTTCACGGTTCACATATTGCTGAAGCCTGGCTTGGAGAATTTTGAGCATTACTTTATGGCTTAGCTGAATGCAACGAGTGGTGTTGAGTTGGCCAAAAAGTTTGCTGGCCAAATGAACTTTTTGGCCAACCCAATACAAATGTTGGGCCCTTCTAGTACTTACCCTGTTTGCTTTGGTAGCAATAATATAGTCATTCTTTTAAGCATATTTATTGATTGCTTACCACTGAATAAGACAAAAACAAAGTTCTTGCCTTCAGAGGCTCACATTTTATTTGTAGGTGATAGATGATAAACAGAAAGGCAAGTAAATAGAGACTGTAATTTCAAGTAAAGATACTTGCTATGAAGAAGTGCTATTATGGCACAACCCACAGAAAGTTTTCATAAAATTGTCCTCTAAATGTCTCCGAAGAACACATACAAAAGGCCAACAGATACATGAATAGGTACTCAACATCATTAGCCATTAGGGAAATGCAAATCACAACTGCAGTGAGGTATCACCTCATACCTTTTAGAATGGACATCAACGAAAAGACAACAGGTAACAAATGCTGGCAAGAATGTGATGAGAGAACCTTTGTGCACTGTTGGTGGGATCGTAAACTGGTATAGCCATATGGAAAACAGTATGGAGGATCCTCAAAAAATTAAAAATTGAACTACCATATGATCCAGCAATTCTACTTCTGGGAATGTATCCAAAGGAAATGAAAACACTAACTCAAAAAGATATATACATTCCCATGTTCATAGCAGCATTATTTACAATAGGAAGACATGGAAACAATCTATGTGTTCATCAGTGGAGAAATGGATAAAGAAGTTTTTATATACATACATATCCATATGTATATATGGATATATATACAATGGAATATTATTCAATCATTAAAAACACAAGAAAACACTATTTGTGACAACATGGATGGACCTTGAGGGCAGTATGCTAAGTGAAATAAGTCAGACAGAGGCAAAATTCTATCTCAGTTATATGTGGAATCTAAAAAAAAACCCAAACAATAAAAACCCCACACCAAATTCATACAAAAAGATCAAATTTGTAGCTACTACAGGTAGGGGTTTGGGAGAGGCGGAACTGGAGGAAGGTGTTCAAAAGGTACAAACTTTCAGTCACAAGATAAATTAGTATTAGAGTTGTAATGGAGAACATGACTACTGCTAATGCTATTGTATGATATATAGCAAAGTTGTTAAGAAAGTAAAACAAAGAGTTCTCATCACAAGGATAATTTTTTTCCTCTCTTCTTTCTTTTATTTTTATTATATCTATGTGAGAAGATGAATGTTAGCTGAACATATTGTGGTGATCATTTCACAATAAATGTAAGTCAAACCATTATGCTGTAAACCTTAAATTTATATGGTGATGTCTGTCAATGATACTTCAATAAAACTGAGGAAAAAACTGTCTTTTAGGTCTAACGACACAGTCTATGCACTTAATGCTAATTTCTCAAAAACCTTGTCTTTTTCAATATCATGAAGTAAACAATGCACTGTCTCCAGCAATATTTTTTTCCCTTTCCTTGATCTCCTTCCTCCCCTCTCTACTAAGCCCTAGTCCCTCTAAAGCCTCTCCTTAATTCCACAAAGTTTTCCTAGCATAAAAGAGGTTTTTGCTGTAGTTTTTGTCTGTCTCAGGGTTCAGAAAGTATTATCTATTTTAATTGCTCACATGATGAGGTATACAAGGTGATAGGCTGTTTGGGTTTTTTTTTTTTTTGGTCCATTTGTTTGGTTCTTTTTATATGTACTTATTTAATTTTGAATTACTCTTATTCTGCTAGTCTCGGTGACAAAAGCTTGTGGTGAACCAAAGCCACCTGTAGCAGAAACTACTGGTGCCCCATCAGTATGTAGCAGCACCTGCATCTCTGGCTTCCTCAGGCCCCTGAGCAAATTTGCCCTTTTTGTACAGTATGACTAAGGAACGACGGACTTCACAGCCCCTAAAAACAGCTCCTAATTGTTGATTGGTGGGAGGTGGCATTTAAACAACCCAGTAACTCAGTTCTTTTGTCCCTTTGGTGGGACAGCTCAGTCTAAGGCATGGGTTCTACATTATTTCCCAGAGTTCCCCTGGAAGATTAAGTTCTGATCACCTTGAGCAGTAGCATGCTCGATAGCACACCTTATTGTCTGTCTTCCCTTCCCCATTTCACTTTTCTATTCTCTCACTGTGTTTCCTACAATTACTTCCTAAATAAACTACTTGCACTTGAATACCTCTCTCAGGATATATTTGTTGGAGAACACAAACTAAGATGCTGTCTCTAGGTGACTATTAATGAAGCTACAGATCAAATCGTCATCGCCTCACTGACTGTCTTGGCACTTAGATGTCCTGGTTCCAAGGCAAGTGCCATACCTAAAGCTTTTTGTAAATGTACTGCTGAAGGTCATGATCCACAGCTGAACATGTATATGTTCATACTAGGTTGCTTGACAATGGTTTAATAATCATTAGATATCACTGTTTAGATCCAAAGTCTGTTCATGATATTTGCATTTGATTGCTAAGTAGAAGATGCAATGATTAAAGGCTGATACTTCCTCAGGAGAAGAGTCTGGCTGTTGAGCTTTCCAGTTTCATATGGTTCAGTGATTTCTTCCAGGTTTAGTTTGGCTGCTGACATTTGTGTTGAAATGTCTCATGCCAATCAGCCTCAGAAAAGCTGGGACTGCTAAGCTGAGCCTGTGCTCATAAAAGCTACAAACAACTGTCATATTATAGGAAACAATTCAAATTAACATAAGATTAGGTTAGGTAGCCTGCACAGCGGCTTTAATTCCTATGCGCGAAATTAGCCTGTACACATATTGATCACATTCCTGCTGTTTATCTGTAATTGTTTTCAATCTCACATAGTTTTCCCACAATTCTCTATTATTTTATGTGGCCATGGTGTCTGTGTGATACTCTGTAAACTGACCATAATCCACTGTGACAGTCTCTGAGTCAAGCTTCCTAAGACATCAGTATTTCACACCAGGACATTTTGTAGGACACCTTGCTACTCTCTGTGGGGTTCAAACATTGGAAAGGATGAGAGATCTAAGACCTGGTGTAATCACCTGCATGTAATGAAACAGGCCACAGAAAAAAGTGAGAAAAAAAAAGTAGAAAAGAAAATGGTGTCAGAGAAAGAAGGGACATATCTAAGAGTTTGTCCAAGTGTTAACTGCTCTTTGTTTCTCCCTTTTAAATGTAAAAGATGACTGGCAAAAATCTCTTTTTCCTAGGTAGTAGGACTGGGAGGAAAGGGAAGGAGGCAATATTAAAGAAGAGGTCTCTACAAAAAGCAGCATGGTATAGAGTCTGAAGGCCAGGATCCTAGTCCCTGTTTATGAGCTGAATGACTGTGTGAAAACTATTTAGCTGTTCGGCAAGTTTCAATTGCATTTATCATAAAGTCAAGTTTGTTTCTTATCCTCCACTAGACCAGGAGCATCTAAAATTTAGGAACTAAGAATGATTCATTTTCTCCAGTATCTACATGGCACTGGACACAGAATACACAGAAAAGATTGATTCTGAATTTAAACAGAGCAAGCACAAGGGCCCCACCACGATGGTCACAGACAAATTTAATTTATCTGTACCAAAGCAAGCGAGAATAGAGAATAATTCAATTCCTCAAAATATATTTACTGAGTGTGGAATATATATATATATATATATATATATATAGTGTGTAATATATATATTATTGGTGTTTATATATAATATATAAAACGATTATAACATATTTTATAGTATATAAACATATAATTATATAAATTTATATTGTAATTTTATATAAATTTAATACATATAAAATGTTACAGTATATGTATTACTGATACTGTACTTATACTTCCAATAGAAACAGTGCTAGAAACAGTGCAATGATCGGAGAAAAGCACCAAATCTAAAACAGTGCAATGATCAGAGAAAAGCACCAAATCTAAAGCACCAAATCTAAAGCAGATCTTTCATTCTCGGGGCTTGAGTGAGTGAAAATCGCTTAGTCCTGTCCAACTCTTTGAGACCCCATGGATTATACAGTCCATGGAATTCTCTAGGCCAGAATACTGGAGTGGGTAGCCTTTCCCTTCTCTAGGGGATCTTCCCAACCCAGGGATTGAACCCAGGTTGCAGGCGGGTGCTTTACCAACTGAGCCACAAGGGAAGCCCAAGAAAACTGGAGTGGGTAGCCTATTCCTTCTCCAGCGATCTTCCCGACACAGGAATAGAACCGAAATCTCCTGCATTGCAGGCGGATTCTTTACCAACCGAGCTATCAGGGAAGCCCTCATTCTAGGGGACAAGATGATAAGATAAATTATATACAATGCTTGGTTAAGGGTAAGAACTAAGGAGAAAAATAACATACAAAAAAGAAGAAGGAATGGACAAGGGGGTCTGTGGTACAATTTTAGTTAAGATACCAGGGAAGGCGGAGTTCACTCATAAACTGGATCAATGTAAGGCCTGCGGGCCACGTTCTTAGAGAAACAAAAGAAAAGGCTTTAGGAATCAAAAAGATCCGGAATGAGGCGAAGAAGTGACAGGAAATTCAGACATTGAGGACTAGTGAGGGGAGTAAGTTGAACGCATTTGGGAGGAAAGAAGGAAACAAAAATATAGCATAGCCTAAAGAATGATGTTACTTTTTAACATTTGGTTAAAAAAAAAAACACACAAAAAACTGTGTGAACTATGACGAAACTCTTAATGAGGAGATTCTCACCTCAGCTTCTCTTCAGAGAGGGCCAGTGTTCCCGGCCGCTAAACAGTGATTTCGTTACTATAGCTTCTGATTGGCCCGGTGTAGGCGCGTGCTCTGCGCCTATTGGCCCGCGGCCCTGTCCCCGGACGGGTAGCCATCTTGGGTCCCTTCCATACTGCACAGGCATCTGGGAGTTGTAGTCCCTGCTCTGTTCTGTCCAGTCGGGGGACTTTTTGCCCTCTGCTCCCGGGAACCTCAGGCAGCCACCCCCGTGGGCACAAGCCCAGGCGCTGTTCCTGCCCAGCGCTCCCTCCCTCTGCCTTTACTTCTCAACTGCCAAGATCTTGGAAGGTAGGGGCTGTGGGCAAGCCCAAGTCGAACAGCGTTTGTCTGGCGCAGGTCCGGGTTTCCACACGCGTCCGGTCATTACTCCGGCGGCCCAGCGGGGCGGAGTCTAACTGGGTCCTCGCAGCTACTTGGGACGTGGTGGGGGTCTGTCCGGAGGACCTTCCCACGTCACCGAGCCTTTACATGGCTTGTTCCTGAGCATAGCCCTAATCCTAACCTGCCCCTCTTCTGCTGTATTTTATAAGTGGGTAAACTGAGGCATGGGGTCACGCCAGCGGTTCCAGGGAGGCCCCAGCTCCCGGTCCTGGTGGTGTAGTTGGCACTGGCCACTTTAGATGGTTTTCAGTTTCACTGTTAAGTAGCAGGACCTTCTGCTGCAACAGATAACGATCAGTGTTAAAAACACCCAACTCTTGGTTCCCGCGGTGGAGGGGGGTGGTTTGAACACGTGTCCAGGAGAAGAGCCGAGCAGGGTACAGGGAAGGCAATATTTTGGGAGACAGTTTTACACTTAGTATTTAAGAAACACAAAAAAATAATTCATTATAGGAGGAGAAAAATCAGTACTTTGTTGGACTTCTTTACATCTTTTTATGGCTTAATGTTTTTATATGAAAACGTGGGGGTTTTAAAGGTATGTTCATGTAGGGAAAAAAGGTCGGTCAGTGAAACTGGAGCTGGATTTGCAGCCTCCTCTCTAGGATCAAATTCTGCCTTTGCTGTATGACCAGCTACTCACGTGCATACCTTGGAAAAAAGAGCTCAACGCTCCCTGCCCAAGTGGCCTAAGGAGCTGCCAGGAGTTGAAATGTAAATGAGGTCTTGCCTGTGAAAGTTTGCCCCTTGCAAACTTACAGCTTTATTACTGTGGGCCTCTGAAAAACGTGCTGGGAACCAGCACAAAATACGGCCAGAGGTTGTTTTAGAAAGGCTCTGAAACTTGCCGGGTCCCGGACTACCGAGGGCGGCCCCAACTCGCGCCCGTTAGGGTGGTGTACCTGAACTCTCCCCTTTCTGGCTCCATTTTCTCGCCGGCGGCCCGGACCGCTGAGGCTTCTGGGAGTTGCAGTCCTTTTTCTTGCTTCCCGGAGGGCTGGTACTCCACCTCCCAGTCCGCCGTTTGGCGTGGTGAGGTGTCTCCTGGTAGATGAAGTTTCCCTTCAGCCGTTGCGTGGAGCAGCTCCTTGACTCGGAACTACAACTTCCACTTGGCGTTGCGTTTTTGGCTGCCAATCTTGCGTCCACCTGCTAGAGCCACTAGAGCCGAGTCTATTGAGAAAGGTTTAGTAAAAATGTGTTTTTGTTGATTGTCTACGTTCTTCCAAGTACTAAGTATAAGAGATTATTGTATACGCTCTTCTAAGTATATTAGGCAGGGATTATGCATGTTTGCAAACAGTGAATACTATATCTCACATTTGTAGATGAGTAAAAAAACTTGCGAAGATGAATTGTCTGCGGTCACACATCTAGTAATAAAATGTAATATCTGTCTTATAAATAGACATTACTTTTAGTTATTATAGTTTAATCTTCTCAAGAGCTATATGAGAGGAACAGCCATTTTCACGTGCATTTTCCATGTTAGAAATCTAAGACTAAGCAACGTGGCGAAGTTAACTCATCTAGTGAATCAGTTCAGTTCAGTCGCTCTGGGACCCATGGACTGCAGCGTGCCAGGCTTCCCAGTCCATCACCAACTTCCTGAACTTGCTCAAGCTCTTGTGCATTGAGTCGGTATTGCCATCCAACCGTCTTATCCTCTGTCGTCCCCTTCTCCTCTTGTTAGTGAATAGAAGTACCAACATTGTAACCCTGTCTTCTTGATAGTATCTGCTTAGAGAAACGTACAGGGAGCCCATCCTTTCAGAGTATGGAATTTGGAATCTTTGCATTATACCATGTTGTCTCTGTAGTTAGACACTAAATGGTATCGCTTCATTTAAATCTGAGGCAAAAATCTTAGAACAGGTCCTGTCATATAGTACACATTTCACAAATGTTAGCTATAAATAGTTTTATACTACCCTTATTTTAGAGAACAGGTAACTGGCTCAGGTGGTAAAGCAGTTTGCCAAAGGTCACACAGACAGTTGGTTTCAGACATGAGACTCGACCCAAATGTCTACTTTCCAAGTCCTGGGTTATTTTCATTCTACCAACGGTCAACTAGAAGGAACATCAGATGTGAAGCTGTTTAGATAATGGTTTCTCTCCTAATTTGTTCTTTTAGGCCACAGACCAGTACTGATTGTTGTAAAGTCTTGTTTCTTATTATTGGTAAGGTGGTGATATTTCATTAATTCAATAAATGTTTTTTGAGTATTTTTATATGCTCATCTCTCTTTAGGTATAGGGCCTCATGAATGAAAAGTAGCTAAGGGGTTAGGGCTAGAATGACCTTATAAACTAATTAGCTTTTTCATTTTAAAAATTAGGGAAGTAAAAAAAAAGGGGGGGGGGAGTGAGGTACATCATGTGTCACAGTCCTCATCTCATGCCTTTGTCAGAAATATTCTGTTTCTGCCTGGAGACAGGGCTCTGGAGGCCTCATAGTCCTGTAGTAGCAGTAGAAGTAGTGGTGGTGGTGGTCATTCAGCCGTGTTCGACTCTTTTTGATCCCATGGACTGGAGCCCGCCAGGCTCCTCTGTCCATGGGATTCTCCAGGAAAAATACTGGAGTAGATTGCCATTTCCTTCACCAGGGGAATCTTCCCAACCCAGGGATCGAACCTGGGTCTCCTGCATTGCAGGCAGATTCTTCACTGTCTGAGCCATGAGGGAAGCCCCCATAGTACTGTATGATGTAACCTTTTAGGCTCATGCTTTCTTTTACTTAGTACACTTGCCCTTGCCTTATTCCTGTAATTTTTGGTGGAATGCTTTAGGAAATGTTTCTGTGTCCCTATCTTTTTATGTACATGCAGCTTCAGGATGTTCTTTTTGTATTTTGCGAATTTAGTCTTGTTTTGGCTATTACTGTTTTCTCTTTTGTCCTTTGAGACATGATAACAAAATCTGACATTGTGTTTACATTCACATACATTTGAAATCTAATCCTTTATTACAGGTTCATCATAAATGAACACGTGAGTTGTTTGAATTATACAAAACTCTTGTTTTAGAAGATACATTGGTTCTTTCAGTTATGTATTCACAGATAATAAAGTAGGTGACTCTTACCTCTCATGTGTGAAAGATGGTTTCTGCATGATTAGATAATAAAGTAGCAGTTTTAGAGACTTCCCTGGTGGTCCAGTGGCTGAAACTCTGTGCTCCCAAAGCAGGGGGCCTGGGTTCGTCCCCTGGTCAGGGAACTTGATCCTGCATGCCACAACTGAGATCGAATAATCCCATATGCCACGACTAAGACCATGCATAGCCAAATATTAATAAATACATATAAAAATTGAAGCAGCAGTTTTTAAAATTACTGGCTAAAACATTCCTGAGACAGTCATTATGGGACATGTTCTGCTCATCACCCCTGTCCCACCAACTCTTTTCTAAATGACAGTATGATCAATCATCTTCCAGCATGTTGCTTGACCACTGGTAGACACTGAAAAAGTATCTGTGGAATTGCATTCATAAGCACCTTTGAGCTCTGTTCCCACATTTCCCCCTTGAATCTCAGTTTTCTCTTTTAATGTTGAAATGCAGCTTTGAAATACAAGCTGTAGCAGGTTGCTTTCAGTGTCTACATTGCAGAGAAAAATTTCAGCCTTTGAGGTCATCCTCTGAGGGACTGTTTCTTTGCGAATGTCCAGGTCCGTGACTTCTAAGATGAGAAAGTGATTCAAATAGCAAAACACAGAGATGCAATAGACAGTGGTAGTATGAAGGCCTGTGATTCAAATCCCAGCCCTGCCTCTTCAGGAAAACTTTGGTTTCCTCTCCTGTAAAATAGGGATAATAAGCACTTGTACCTTATAAAGTGATGATAAAGATTAAATAAGATAGTGTGTTTAAAGCTTTGAGCATATTTTCAGGCACTCAATAGTTTGCATTCAATAGATGAATAGATCTTATTTTTGTTGTTATTAATGTAAAGTTGATGAATGGATCTTATTTTTGTTATTATTAATGTAAAGTTGTTTATGAAAATATATTTACTCAAGATTTAAACTAGAGGTAGACCCTATTTTATAAAAGTGTCTGTCATTTGTTTTCTTAGAGTAGCAAGCTTGGCCAACACATATAAAATATGAAGTTAGGGCTTCCCTGGTGGTCTAGTGGTTGAGAATCTGCCTGCCAATGCAGGGCTCACAGGTTTGATTCCTGGTTGTTGAGGTTCCCACATGTTGCAGAGCAACTAAGCCCTGTGTGCCACGACTACTGAGCCAGTGCTCTGGAGCCCAGGAGCCACAGTTACTGAGCCCTGTGCTGCAACCATGGAAGCCCATGTGCCTCCAGCCTGTGTTCTACAAGAGAAGTCACTGCAGTGAGAAGCCCATGTATTGCAACAAAGAGTAGACCCCCCAGCCACAACTAGAGAAAGCCTGCACGCAGCGACAAAGACCTGGTAGAACCAAAAATAAATAAATCTTTAGAAAAAAAAGTGTAGTTAACTGCAACATTTGATAACCCATCTTGTCAGCCCAGTGAAACGCTCTTGTGTAGGCAGATAGTGAAGCTTTTGGCTCTGCGTTGCCTGCTGAGAGGTGCCTGATCTCTGGTTTCATCTATATATGAAATCTTGGGTTGAAAAGCGGCTGACTGTCAGTGGGGCCTTGTGTCCACTTCTAGAAAGGACTGGGCCTATCTCAGGAGCCTCAGGGTTAAAGTGAAGCAGTTGTCATCTAGCTGATGAGTAATCCCGGGGCAATGGCCATGTAGACATGGCAGTGCTTCTTTCTAAAGCTGACAACTTCAATAGTCATGAGGTTACTGACAGAAAAGGGGTTTGCTCTTTTTCTTTTTGGCCAGGCAGCATGTGAGATCTTAGTTCCCCCACTAGGCATTGAACTGATACCCCCTGCAGTGGAAACGCAGAGATTTAACCACTGGACCATCAGGGAAGTCCCAGAAAAGCGGTGATATAGGGGACAGGAAAGGAGAAACAGAATGAGGATCATAAGGGACTTCCCTGGGGGTTCATTGACTAAGATTCCACACTGTCAATGCAAAGGGCCTGGGTTTAATCCCTGGTTTTCAGGGAATTAGATCCCGCATGCCACAACTAAAGATCCTACGTGCTGCAACTAAGACCCAGCACAGCCAATTAAATAAATATTAAAGCACCACCAACAAAATGAAGATCATAGCAAGAGCAAAGAGAAGATGAATGAAGGAAACAGTCAGGCCCTCTGTCGAGTTATCGTAATGTAATTACTGAGCACATTTATCCTGCTTCTAGCTCTGTGCCAGGCACTGCGCTGCTATGCATTGGAGATATAGCCTAGAATGCTGCTGATACAGAGGTGATCCTGGTTGTATATCCTAAGCAGTGAAGAACTTGAAGAAGAGAAGGAAGGAGGATAGAGTGTGTTGGGATTTGATAAGCAGAAAGGTCTCTGTCCTTGGGAAATACAAATCACTGAAAGGGAGAGATGAGGCTGCAGAGGCAGGCATGGGTGATAGTTTGCAGAGTCCAGTCCTGTATTGTAAACGAATTTCAGGCTTTATTCAAAGGTATTTGTGAGACCATTTAAATATTTATATATATTTTAAGTCATTCAGTTGTGTCCGACTCTTTGTGACCCCATGGTCTATACAGTCCACATTCAGGCCAGAATACTGGAGTGGGTAGCAGTTCCCTTCTCCAGGGGATCTTCCCAACCCAGGATCCTCATTGCAGGAGGATTCTTTGCTAGCTGAGCCGCCAAAGTAGCCCAAGAATACCTGAGTGGGTAGCCTATCCCTTCTCCAGGAGATCTTCCCAACCCAGGAATGGAACCGGGGTCTTCTGCATTGCAGGTGGATTCTTTACTAGCTGAGCTACCAGGGAAATCTTAAGCGGACAAATAAAATTGTTGGATTTATTTTTTAAAGAGTTTGGATGCAGTATGGATGATGAATTTGTGAGAGGGCATGGTTGATGTGAGAAAAGCAGGTAGGCCTGTGTTTCTTTAACGTACATACGAATCTCCTGCTAATTCTAAAATGTAGAGACTGATTCAGCAGATCTGGAATGGGCCAGAAATTCAGTGTTTCTAACAGGCTGATGCTGCTGGTCCATGGACTATACTTTGAGTAGCATGCAGGTACTTAGGAGACTCTTCAGTGTTCTAGGTGAGAGATCATGGTGATTAAGAGAATGGACTCTATAGAGCAGAAGACCTGGATTCTAAACTTAGTTTTATCGCTTACTTGCTGTGTGACATTGGGGAAAGTGACCTAATCTCTTTGAGCCTCAATTTCCTTATTCTCTGTGAAATGTGGGATAATAATTTTCTGTTTCTTTAATCGTGTTTAAATTTTGAACGAGGTCACCCCTGGAAAGGGTTATTGTGCTTGATGCAGTAATTGGCATTTATTACATGGCAGCTTTGGTTTTATTCTTAGTGTTACTAGTAAAAAACCACATTTTGCACCCTGCTCCATGTTTCCTTATCATGTTTTGAATACTAGGTGAAATAGACTTCCTTTAATTCCACTGTTTTTCGCTCATGTCTCACATGTGAAGTGCTGAACTTATTCTAATCATTTGTAAAAATTCAAGCTTTATGGGCAAAGAAATATATTTCTTACAGCAATTGACTCTGAATTTTATGGCAAAAAATCTAAGCTCTTTCTAAATTTGAGGGAAAAATAAGGGAAAAGTGATTTGCTGGAGGGCTTAATACAATTTAAATATTACATATTTTGGGTTAATTTACATGTATCCTAAGGTTTTCTTATAATGATAAATAAGAAGGAAAAGAAAAGAGAATTGAGAAACTTGTTAAGAGGTTCACAAAAGGCACTCATTGACCATATTCTGGAACTTAAAAGACTTTGAATCATTTTGTTTTTACTAGTGTTTCTCATTATGGATTTACTTCTTTTTATTAACAATCAGAGTTCCACTAAAATTCAGTATATTTTTCGGTTTCTCAGGCTCACAGCTCTTGGAACTAAAACCCATCATAGATAATGTTGAAGTATCAGTGCTTCCTTGTGAGGTTAATGCATGCATATTTTAGTTGGGCACAGGCTGGAGGAGAGTATGGTCTGCAGTCATTTAATTGCTAAAGTTTGTTTTATGTGATAAGAATAAAATTTTTATTTTCTGCAAGACGTGAAGTCTCCTTTGTGTGTCTTCAGTTACAAAAAACAAAAACAAAAAACAAAAACTCACGTCTGTTTCCCTCCACGTCCACTGCAGGACAGAACCTGTTTGGTCATGTCAGTAGATGCTTGAGTGATGCCTCGAGGCTGGATTTTGTGTGTGTGCTTGGAGCCCTGAGGACAGGCAGAGGAAGGGGCTAGAATCTGCTAGAATAAGATTGTTTCTCTAAACCCTGAGGCACCGTCAGTCTCTGTCCAACCTCTTCCAGGAACAAGCTTAGTGAAGAAAGAGGTAGTAATCTGCAGGAGATCAGGGAAAAGCAGGAGAGAGAGACAGAGACACAGAGGGGGAAAGAGAGAAAGAGAGAAACAAATGCGGAGGGTATGGAAGGGGTAAAGCAACAAGAGGATGGTTGGGTGGAGGGGAAGGGAAGGTTGTTTTTCAGTTTTTCATTCCACAACTACGTATGTAGATGGTGCCTGTGAGGTTGTGCTGGGCAGAGCTTACATGGCTCTACACACAGAGAGGCCTGATTAATGTGAAGTGTTGATACCTTCATCAACAGGGAAGTGATGCTGGGGCTACAAAAACAACAGGTGGCTCCCAGTTGCTGGGTTCTGCCAGCTGAGGGGTTAAAAGCAAGGCCAGCAGACAGCGGCCACAGATAAATCTGCAGCTGAGGCCCTCTCTTGGCTTCTGTTTGCAGGACAGAACGCTTCCTCTAAGCTACTGCTTCCTCTCATCTCTTGAACTTCCAACAAGGCAACAGACCAAGGTCTCTCTGGCCCAGAGGAATTAGCTGTTTTTGGCTTCCTAGTGCAGATGAAGCAGCTGAGTTCAACCCTTGTGGGTCAGGGCCTTCCTGGAATTATATGCAAGCATGGTTTGGCCAGAAGCTTCTGCACTTTTAGCTAGCTCCCAGGTGCTGCAGATGTGGAACCATGGGTCACACTTGGAATAGCAGTGTTCTCGATCCTTATAGCTTCCACTGTGTTGCCATACTATTTTTTTTAAATTAAAATAGAGTTGATTTACAATGTTATGTTAATTTCTGCTCTACAGCAAAGTAATTCAGATATATATTTTTAGTTGTGTCCGACTGTTTGTGACCCTATGGACTGTAGCCTGCCAGACTCCTCTGTCCATGGGATTCTCCAGGCAAGAATACTGGAGTGAGTTGCCATTCCTTTCTTCAGGGGATCTTCCCAACCCAGGGATCGAACTCGTGTCTCTTAGGTCTCCTGCATTGGCAATCAGGTTCTTTACCACTAGCACCACCTGGGAAGTAGGTGAAATGTAACAATGTTTATGTATATTAATATTACATTCTTTAGTTCAGTTCAGTCTCTCAGTCCTGTCCGACTCTTTGCGACCCCATGGACTGCAGCATGCCAGGCTTCCCTGTCCATCACCAGCTCCCGGAACTTACTCAAACTCATGTCCATTGGGTCGGTGATGCCATCCAACCATCTTATTGTCTGTCATCCCCTTCTCCTCCCACCTTCAATCTTTCCCAGCATCAGGGTCTTTTCCAGTGAGTCAGTTCTTCGCATCAGGTGGCCCAAGTATTGCAGTTTGAGCTTCAGCATCAGTCCTTCCAAAGAATTTTCAGGACTGATTTCCTTTAGGATGGACTGGGTGGATCTCCTTGCAGTCCAAGGGACTCTCAAGAGTCTTCTCCAACACCACAGTTCAAAAGCATCAATTCTTTGGTGGTCAGCTTTCTTTATAGTCCAACTCTCACATCCATACATGACTACTGGAAAAACCATAGGTTTGATCGGATGGATCTTTGTCAGCAAAGTAATGTCCCTGCCTTTTAATATGCTGTCTAGGTTCATAGCTTTTCTTCCAAGGAGCAAGCGTCTTTTAATTTCATGGCTGCAATCACCATCTGCAGTGCTTTTGGAGCCCCCCAAAGTAGAGTCTGTTTCCATTGTTTCCCCATCTATTTGCCATGAAGTGATGGGACTGGCTGCCATGATCTTCATTTTTTGAATGTTGAGTTTTAAGCTAGCTTTTTTACTCTTCTCTTTCACTTTCATCAAGAGGCTCTTTAGTTCCTCTTTGCTTTCTGCCATAGGGATGCATATCTAAGGTTATTGATATTTCTCCCTGCAATCTTGATTCCAGCTGTGCTTTGTTCAGCCAGGTATTTCGCATGAAGTACTCTGCATATAAGTTAAATAAGCAGGGTGACAATATAGAGCCTTGACATACTCTTTTCCCAATTTGAAACCAGTGTGTTGTTCCATGTCTGACTCTTAACTGTTGCTTTTTGACCTGCATACAGATTTCTCAGGAGGCAGGTCAGGGTCTGGTATTGCCATCTCTTTAAGAATTTTCCACAGTTTGTTGTGATCCACACAGTCAAAGGCTTTGAAGTAGTCAATAAGGCAGAAGTAGATGTTTTTCTGGAACTCTCTTGCTTTTTCTGTGATCCAATGGATGTTCGCAATTTGATCTCTGGTTTCTCTGCCTTTTGTAAATCCAGCTTGAACATCTGGAAGTTCTTGGTTCATGTACTGTTGGAGCCTGGCTTGGAGAATTTTGAGCATTACTTTGCTAGCATAATTGCAGTTGTGTGGTAGTTTGAACATTCTTTGGCCTTGCCTTTGTTTGGGATTGGAATGAAAACTAACCTTTTCCAGCCCTGTGGCCACTGCTGAGTTTTCCAAATTTGCTGGCATATTGAGTGCAGCACTTGAACAGCATGATCTTTTATGATTTGAAATAGCTCAACTGGAATTTCATGATCTCCACTAGCTTTGTTCGTAGTGATGCTTCCTAAGGCCTACTTGACTTCCCATTCCAGGATGTCTGGCTCTAGGTGAGTGATCACACCATCGTGATTATCTGGGTCATGAAGATCTTTTTTGTATAGTTCTTCTGGGTATTCTTGCCACCTCTTCTTAATATCTTCTGCTTCTGTTAGGTCCATGCCATTTCTGTCCTTTATTATGCTCATCTTTGCATGAAATGTTATCTTGGTACCTCTAATTTTCTTGAAGAGATTGCTATAGTCTTTTCTGTTCTATTGTTTTCCTCTATTTCTTTGCATTGATCACTGAGGAAGGCTTTCTTATCTCTTCTTGCTATTGTTTGGAACTCTGCATTCAGATGGGTGTATCTTTGCTTTTCTCCTTTGCCTTTCGCTTCTTTTCTCAACTATTTGTAAGCCCTCATCAGACAACCATTTTGCCTTTTTGCATTTCTTTTTCTTGGGGATGGTCTTGATCACTGCCTCGTGTACAGTGTCACAAACCTTTGTCCATAGTTCTTCAGGCACTCTTGTCTTATCAGATCTAATCCCTTGAATCTATTTGTCACTTCCACTGTATAATTGTAAGGGATTTGATTTAGGTCATACTAGAATGGCTAGTATAGTAAGCAAAGTCTATAGAAGTCTCAGACCTTATCATTTCTCTGAAGGTGTACAGAAACTCATTTCCTCTCCTTATTGGAGATTACACCTGTATATTGTGTTAATATTGTCTCTTTTCCCTCTTGAGAAAGTTTGCTCCCCGAGAGCAGGGACCTCATTGGTCCTATCCCCTGGCCCATGGTAGATGGAGTGAGTTTTGGCTCCTCATTACCATTAAGATCTGAAAGTCTGGGTCATCCTTGTGGCTGCAGCTCCAAACAAATGGGTCATTGATGTTGTGCAGGTAATAGGAATTGTCAAATGCTGGGGAGTCAAGGAGGGACTCACAGGGAGGGGGTATGGAGAGGAGCCTGCTGTCTGCTTCTGAGCACTGCCTGCTGGCTTTTCTTCTCATTAGCTGTGTCACCTTGAATAAGGTACTCAGCCTCTCTGTGTCTTGTTTTTCTGTAAAACAAAGATGATAATACTACTTAACTCTTAGAGTTGTTGTGAGGATTCAGTGAGATATGTTGATATAACAACTGCCTTGCACAGTGCCTGGTGGGTAGTCAGCACTCAATACATTACCTGTGGGCAGTGTCATTAAATCTGGAATGTTGCTCTGTCTACTTCCTGGCAAGTAGTTATACTAGTTTTCACTTTGAAGATCATAGCTAGATGTTTCTCATTTTATTGTGTTTTGGGGGAAAGTCTTATATTTGGCCATGAAATAAAAATGGAGAGGCTAGCAGTTCTGGCCATATAAAGTTTACCGAAAATGTTGGTGAACAACCACCCAGGATTCAGCACACAAAAAAATAAATGCTGGTTGATGTTCAATACAAAGAACTGTAAGTTAGAAAACAGCACATCTACCATGCTGTAATATTTAAATGCCTTCTCACTTAAGAAGTGAGACACTTAAGATTCTCATTAGCCCAACATCAGAAAAATGATAAATATTAATATTTGTCATCAAAGGAAAGCTTAGAAATCAAAGCAGAGCAGACAACTGTTGTATTTCAAGGATTATATAATCCTGAATGAATTTTAATTCAACACCTCCAAAACTCTCTTTTTAAGATTTCTGTATAAGGCAGTTTAATTGTTTTTATCCAGTACACAAACTAGGAAAGATGTGCATTTAGTCAGAAAAAATTCAGGGGATTTGCTGATTCAAAGACCTGGGCTTTGTTGTGTTTATGTCTGTAAGGGGAACCCAGATACGCCTGAGCCAATCCTTCTCCACTGATCTTTATCTATTTTGGGGGAATCATATTGGGAAGTTGGCTCTGGTAGATTATGAAAGAGCACCAGGGTGCCTCCGGGCTTTGCTGTGGATTCTTTGCCCAAGCTTCTCTAGTCTATCTAGTTCTGAATGTGCCAGGACCATGCCCATCATCCCGCATGGTCAGAGGGAGAGATGACAGACTGGAGCCATCCCCCTTCCTGGTTTCCGTGTCTGCGACGGCCAACTCAGCGTGAGAGGGCCTCACCACGTCACCACAGGAGCACAGTCCTGGTGGAGGTCGGGAGACCTGGGTTTTAGTTCTGGCTCTTTCACTGCCTTATGCAAGTCCTGTCCTCTCTGTCTCTGGGCCTCCCTTTCCACACCTTTCAAGTGAGGGACTTGGATCTGATAATTCTGAAGTCCTGGGCTCTCCAATATCCTATGACCAGGTGGAGAGCTTCAGGGATCTGATAAGCCTTCCCCCTACCCTCTGCCAAGGGGCATTTGCCTGGCGAGGCAGTCTTTGGGGCCAGACAGACCTGCATCTTGCCTTAGCTAATTTATTTAAGTACTCGGTTTTCTCATCCACTAAATGGAAATAGTAGAAGGTTGTTGTAAGTAGATGACTGTGAAAGCATTCATTGCTGTTTGACACACCACAGGAATTTAATGATGCTGCTGTTTTGATGTTATTATTATGTTGTTACTGTAATTATTATGTTTATATCTTGGCTCAGTACTTTCCCGTCTCTTTATGATTCAGTTTTTTCTTTCCAAAAAATAGAGATAATAAAAGAATATCTTATTGGTTAATTGTGAGGGTTAAATGAGATAATATATGAAAACACATGGGATGCTTCCTGGTATAAAATACCAGATACACAATATCTGTTATTTTAGCTATCATTTTTTAAAAAATTAGTTGCAATATCTTAAAAAAAAGAACTAGATAAGAAAAGGTGATTGGGGGTAGTTACCTTCTCTAATACACGTGCTAAAGCAGATTTCCCAGTTGTCTAAAAGATTCCACGTTTTCCCTAAGCATCTCATTTATCATAGGGAACAGTAAATAAATAATATCAAAACTGTACTTAGAAGTAGGCTGTATATATCCAACATGAGCTCTTAAACCTGGATGCTGTAGTCTCTTTAGCATCAAATGTTTCATATACATACACAGGAAACAAAAACACTAACTGGGAAAGATATCTACATTCCTATGTTCATAGCAGCATTATGTATAATAGCCAAGATATGGAAACAACCAAAGTGGCCACTGATGGATAAATAAAGAAATTTTGGTATTATAATACAATGGAATATTATTCAGCCATAAAAAATGAAGAAATTCTATCATTTCTGATACACGAATGGATCTTGAAGGCATTATACTAAGTGAAATAAAGTCAGACAAATACAAATCCTGTATGATCTCATTTACATGTGGAATGTTAAAAAAAGAAAAAAAAGGAAAGCTGCACCCCTCTCCCACTGCAAGCCTCTGCCAAACTCACAGGAAAAGATCAGATTTGTCATTATCAAAGGTACAAACTTCAATTGTACAATAAATAAGTATTAGGGTTATAATGTAGAACATGATGATTACAGTTGGCAGAGCTATATGGTATATGGGAAGGTTTTTAATAGAATAGACACTAAGTTCTCATCACAAGGAGAAATTTGTTTTTTCTTTTCTTTTTATTGTATTTTTATGAGCTGATGGATGCTAACTAAATCTACTTACGGTTATCATTCCACAGTAGATGTAAATCAAACCACCTTGCTGTACACCTTAAATTCATACAGTGGTATATATCAATTATTTCTCAATAAAACTGGGAACAAAGGTGATATATACACAGTGGAGAAATGGAAAAATAGAAGACAGCTAAAATAGTGGAACATGATACTTCTGGGATGACAGCTGGAAAGTCGGAAGAAATGAAGCAAGAGATTTTTCCCCCCTAAAGTCTATGTATTTCCATTTGAGCTAAACTATTTAAAGTATTAATTAATAAGAATTATTTTGCTAAAAGTGAAAAACAGAAAAACTAATGTTCCAGGTCCATGATGTATTTCCACATATGGATAACATATATTAGGTAGAAGAGACCTTACTTTTTATCAGGTTACTATGGACCAGGTCCTAAACTAAGCCCTTGTGGGGATTCTCTCATTTCATCCTCACAGCAACTCTAGGGAATAGATACTCTTATCTGTTTTTTACAGATGAGAAAACCGAGACAGAGAGGTTAAATACATGCTTCAGGACACCCCGCTGGCAAGTGGTCGTGCTGAGACGTGGACCCATGTCATTTGACATGAGAGCTCGAGCTCTCCTAGTCCTCAGCTAGACAAGAGTCAAACCTGCTGGGTGGCTGCTCTTTCTGTATTAATGAAGTCTGATGGACCAAGACAAGGATATAAATGGACTTGCTTTTTACCAATGACATAGCAAATTAACATTCATTCTTATTGTTTCCAGGATCATTCCATTTCATGTAAGGGGATGAATTTCAATATGGAATAGACTTATTTAAGGAAACATCAATATTTTTCTCAAATTGGCAGCATCAAAACTATATTTATGGAATTAAAACATATTGCATTTATATAATGCAGATTCACTTGGAAACAAGATTTCTTTATCTCTCTCTGTAGCTTAGCTTGCAGCTGTTAGCATCAGTCTATTTTTAAAACACAAAAATAAATTGTTTCTTTTTAACTCCTTTGGATCTGCAGACAAATGCTAGACAGAGTACTGTCGATGAGGCCAGCATCTTGGTCAGATGGCCCAGATTACTCTATAAGAAGATGCTATTTGAAAAAAAAATTTTTTTTCTTACCAGCTGCATGTGAAAATTAATTCATTTTCAAAAATAGAAGAAGATAAAAATGCTCAAAAAATAAAGTAATATTGGCATTTTGTCCCCTTATGATAGCACTATCAGTGTTTTAATGAATACCCTTTCCATCTTTTTTTATTGCATATGTGTATTTTTTCTGTTAGTGTTCTAAATTGGGATCACAGGGTATATACTGTTGTGTTATCTGTTTATTCATCAGTGTATTGTGATGTGCATTTTCCTATGTCAGTAATGATTGTGAAGTACTCTGTGTTAGAACCTGCAGCTTACCCTAATTGTTTAACAGTAGATTTCCCCACCTCTGCTTCCAATATATGTTTGTTGTTGTTGTTTAGTCACTAAGTTGTGTCTGCCTCTTTGCAACTCCATGGACTGTAGCCCACGAGGCTCCCTCTGTCCTTGGGATTCTCCAGGCAAGAATACTGGAGTGGCTTGCCATTTCCTCCTACAGGGGATCATCCCGATCCAGGGATTGAACCCACATCTGAATTGGCAGGCATGATTTTTTAATCACTGGGCCACCTGGGAAGCTCTCTGATGTATGTTAGTGAAGAATATTTATGTGTATTTATAATGACATCTATAATTCTTTTCTTAGGATATATTCTCAGAATTGGAAATGCTGAGTTATATGGTAAGCTGTAGGAGTAACTATCTGGTTTTCCTTCACCACAGGCAGTGCGCCCCTGTGCACCTAGAATCCCCGCTCACAGCATCTCCTGGCCTCTGTTTCCCAGGAACTTCAGAGAAAAAACTATGGAGCAGGAAGCTGGTGGGAAGTTAACAACAGCAGTCTTCAGATTCTACTCATGGATCAAAATAAACATGTTGGGTTTCTGGTGCCAGCCTTAACATATCCTGTATTTGATATTTAACTCTGTCAGCTTTGAATTCTTTCAGCTGCAAGTAACAGAAAACTTGACTTATGGTGGCTACAAAAAGTAGGGAATTATTTCTTCCATGTAATAAGAAATTTGGGGGGCTTCCGTGATGGTTCAGTGGCTAAGACTATTTGCAATGCAGGAGGCATGGGTTCAATCCCTGATTAGGGAGCTAGATCCCACATGGTGTAACCCAGTGTTCTCACATGCCACAACTAAAGATCCCGCCTGCCACAACTAAGTCCCAGTGCAGTCAAATGGGGAGGGGGGAATATATATATATATATGAAATTTATGAAAAAAAAAAAAAAAAGAAATTTATGGTGGCTGTGGCTTTACTTCAGCAGCTCAGAGATGTCAAGGAGAGTCTGTCAGAAGTGTTCTTGGTCTTTTCTAAATGGTCACAAGATGGCTGTGTGTGAGGCAGGCATCATGTTTGTGTTCTGGGAGTCAGGGAGGGGTGTGAGACAGATGAATGAGACACATTTTTGATTCTGGGAGTTGTTAGCCTGATTTTAGAAAGTGGTGCTTTTTTCTCTTTTTGCAGAAGTAATATATGTTCACTATAGAAAATATATTTCACCTATAATCTTACCATCCAGAGGTAATCACTGCTCTCATTTTGGTGTTTATCTTTCTAGTTTAGTTAAAAATGCACAAAAAGGTGGGATTTTAAATTTATGTACTGTCTCATAACTGGCTTTTAAAGTCAGCATCTATCTCACTGCCTTGCACTTGGTAGATGGTTTAAAGATTTCACTGGAAATTCTATGAATACTTTAAAAAATACACCATGAATATTATTTTTCTGTATCTCTGAGTAGTCTTTACAGTCTCTATTTTATAGCATAATTTTTAACAGCTGCATACCCCACATTTGTTTGAATGTTTGATGATTTATTTCACTGAATTGCTATTATTTTACATGTAGATTTGAAAAAAAATTTAACTGTGGCAAATAATACTTCATTGAAC
Organism: Cervus canadensis; assembly: GCF_019320065.1. Classification (NCBI taxonomy): domain Eukaryota; kingdom Metazoa; phylum Chordata; class Mammalia; order Artiodactyla; family Cervidae; genus Cervus; species Cervus canadensis. The sequence goes on along the minus strand of NC_057407.1, from coordinate 20,206,220 downwards.
ATCTGTGTGTGTGTGTGTGTGTATACACAAATCTTATTTGTTTAGATAAATTCCTTTCAGAAGTGGAATTAGTGGGCCCAAGGAAATGCCAGTTTTATGGTCCTTGATTTATATTATCAAGTTGCCCTCTTCAAATGGACTATTTTATTTACTACCGGCAATATGAGTTGTTATAACCTTGTTTTACTTTCTTATTTTTAATGGACCTTTTTTTTGAGTGGGTAGTATATTTGTCTGATTCAAAAACCTAAACAATACAAAAGGCATAAAGTGAAATTTTATTCTTATTCCTCTCCCCATACTCCCATGTCTGCCCCCATTTCTCTTATATGTTAACCACTCTGACTAGGTTTTTTTGCATCCTTTCGGTATTTTTTAATGCATTCAGGCAAATATGTATGTAAGTTATTTCCCTTCCTTTCTTACACAAAAAGTAGCACACTGTTCTGTATCTTGCTTTGTTTGGTTTGATGGCTGTATAATGTTCCATTATGTGAATATTCCATAGTTTTACTTGTCTGTTCTCCTGTCTAGGTATATTTGAAACCTGTGTCTTTTCAGGGAAACCGGGCCCAAGTGAACCATTTTATTCTGGCCCTGCAGCTAGACCACAAACAGGAGTAAGCAGCTTTATCTGAATTTCCTAGACCTACTGCCTGGCTGGCTCACATTTTGACTTAGCCTCCCAGGTGTAGTTGGCAGTGTCTGAAATACTCTCATCCAAGATGGGGGGGCGGGTATTGCACAGGTAGGTTTATCCTCTTTGAAAAACTGCTGGTTTGTCCTTCTCTCCTAGTTGTGACTGTGAGATATTTTCATGTTTTAGTTTGGGTAAAGAGTAACCCCTCCATTCTCATCCAAGGGATGATGGCTCTCCTATAGGAAATTATGTCCTATGTTGCTTTGTAATGAATTCATTGTTACAGAATGCCAGGTGTATTGTATGATCCTTTGAGAGGCTCTAGGGAAGAATCCTTCCTTGCCTCTTCCTGCTTCAGATGGCTCTGAGCATCCTTTGGCTTGTGGCTCCATAACGAATGTCCTTCACTTGCCCTTCCGTGTATCTTCGCTCCTCTTCTGTCTCAAATCTCTGTCTTTCTCTTACAAGAACACCAGTCATTATTCTTAGGGCCCACCCAGATAATCCAGAATGATCTCATGTCAGGATTCTTAACTCCATCTGCAAAATCCTTTTTCTGAAATGGGTAACACTTGCAGGCTCCAGAGATTTGATGGAGATGTATCTTTGGGGGGCTACCACTTAGCTCACGACAGGCTTTGAGTCTAGCGCTCTGATTCCAGAATCTGTGCTCTTCCCTGCTAGATCATATCCTGTGAAATGCTGCAGAGAAAGTCCATTTTCTGTTCCACATGGTAGTAAAGGACTGAGGCTTATTCACTCAGTGTTGTTTCTTCATTGCATGGTACAGAGGAGGTGCTCAGTAAAATGAAATGGCTTTAATCACTGAATTTCCATAGAAGTTATGGAAGCAGTTTTCGTAACTCTTACTGCTTTTCTCCAGGCTGAATATTCTCCAGGTACTTCAGTTGTTCCTTATGTGAAGTTCAGAAGCCCCGCCGTTCTGGTTGCCATCTGATTTGGTCAGTCTTCCTCTTCATGTGACTCCTAGACTGAACTCTTGTTAAGATGTAAGAAACGGGGTAGAAAGGGACTATTAATTCTCATGGTGTGTACTCCATATTTTTAAAAGTACTTCTAGGTTGTATTCACTTTAGAGTAGGTACTAAAGGTGATTTCCGGTAGTTAATAGCTAAAGACAAAGAAAAAAACACAGGAAAACTCTGCCATACTAGTAGACTTACTTAGTCATTGAGTTTTTAGGGCCAAATACAGCCTCAGTTATGCTAACACAAATTTTACTGATTTTGGATTCTGGGGATGGATTTTGAATATGGAAAGAAAAATGGTCCAAATGTCACATTCTGGGGTTTAGAAGAAAGGGCAAGCATACTCATAAATAAATCCAGTTGCCTCTCTCCATTCCATTTTGTTCAGTCCATGGAAAACACTTGTATTTTTTAACAGATGTGAGTGATGATCCACTTTTTTGCAAGAATGAATCAGAATTTTCATGACCAAGTGTTAGAGAAAAGAGCCTTTTTCTTCTCAGTTTCTACCTGTTGTGGCCTGAAGTTGGTAAGAGTGTTTTGTTTTTTTTTAAATCCCATTTACCGACTACTTGTGTTAATTTTCATGTACTTGTACCCTGGACAAATTTATGCTCTTGGTGTTGTATGTGCTGCAAGTTTCACTGCTGTCAAAACATGTTTTTAAAAATAACCCATGGGTTTTAACCAAGACAAATTAGATTTTTTTAAAAGTAAAATCCACCGTAATATTTATATCAGCAAGAAGATGTCATTATGACTAACTTTTGCCTGTACATAATGAGATAGGACCGAGGCATACTAGAGGCATGCTAATGCTTTAATTTTTTTTTCTTTTAATCAATTTTTTAGAGGTTAAAACAAGAAAAGATATTAATTCTCAGGGGTGGACTCCATGGCTTCATTTACTCCATTATACTTCTGCCTCTTGGAGCCCAATTTCTTTGAAAGGAAGCATTTTGTAGAGAAAGTCCTGTGCCTCCTCCTCACCCCTTACCTGGCTACTATTTCTACCTGAGGCCATAGCTTAAACGTCTCTTCTATAGGATAACTTATTCTGACTGGTAAGACTGTTCAGTTCAGTTCAGTTCAGTCGCTCGGTCGTGTCCGACTCTTTGTGACCCCATGAGCCGCAGCACGCCAGGCCTCCCTGTCCACCACCAACTCCCGGAGTCCACCCAAACCTATGTCCATTGAGTCAGTGATGCCATCCAACCATCTTATCCTATGTCATAAGACTGTTAGTTCTTGTTTTATAAGCCCCCTTAGTACCTTGTACTTCATTTGCAAATTTCATTACATCAGTTTCAATCACCTTGCTACAACTTGTCCTTTACTCCCAGACTGTAAACTCTATGAGGCAGGGGCTGTGTCTGTTTTCAACACTTTCTCTACATCAGCGTCTGGCCCATAGAAGATGCTTAGTGAATTTTTGTTGACTGATGTTGACAAAAGTCATTTAAGGGCTTATGTGAAACAATAACTTTAACAATATTTGCATTCCTTTCCTGTGTGTGTGTGCACGTGCACCAAGCTGATAGCAATGAACTCCTGTTTTCCTTTTTCTTTTTTGGGGTGGGGGTTGGGTACCACTGCATCAAATTACTGAAGTAGAAAGAGCAGTTGACATTCTGTTTTAAAGTGACCATGTATCTGACCCACTTCTTCTCTAGTAATGTCATCACGATTGTATCTCATTGCTGTGGGTTCTTGGAGGCTGACAGGCGGAACAAGTTGCTTTAGCTCACAGTCCTCATCTGTCATACAGAACAGGTTGCAGATTCTTATTATGTGAATGAAATATGGAGAGAGGGATATTTTTCTTCCTGGGCTATCAGAGTAATTGAAAGTAACCGTATCAGGGCACAGGGGACAATGCAGGAAAATAGACTGCTTTTGTGAAGGGCAGCTCATCGGCTCTCAGAACCACAGGTGTCGCGCCTCTAAGTGCAAAGGCTCGGGAAGCATTTTCTGTGATCAAAAGGCCCAGGATTCGACCAGAACATTTTTTCAGTAAGGAAGATGCCTTGGTTCATGTTACCACCCCTTAGTTGCCTGTTGAGATGCCACCACCATGGGCCTTTGGAAGTGTTTCCCACCGGACGTAGGACACAGGCTTTGTGTATTCTTTAGCCAGGGAAGAAAACCATTTTAGTATTCCAGATCAATAAAGCGTAGTAGAAAACTGGAAATATGCTATGAAAAACCATTAACCAGAGAAATTCTATTGTTCCTGTTTTGGATCAGAAGAAATAATAACACTTGACTGCTCTTCTAGTCTGTGTTTTACAAGCTTGGTCCTGATGCAATGGAATATCAGATGATACTGTGTCAGGAACGCTTTGCCTTCTAAATCGTTGGTCCTGTACATACAAATAGAGCTTTGTAGAACAGTTTTAGTTCCCAGGAAGCTTCTTACTTAGCCCTGGTCGAAAATACTAATGTGGTGATGGAAAGCAAGGTACAGTTCAGCAGTCATTCACGTCATGACTTCGTTATATTTCAAGATAGCTTTCAAATCACTTAGTCGAATAAAACTCTAAAGTACTGTAACTGCCAGGTTGCTTTATCTAATTTATGAAACAGAGGCAAAGGAATCAACAATAACCCTCCATTTACCATTATTAGATTAGCTATTACTGAAACCGCAGAAAGTATATAACCCCTTACTTTGTGTTCACTTGAATTTGGTTATTAAGCTTTGATGGAACTTTCATTTAACCAAATGCCTTTGTTTACAGCAATAAGCATGTTAAATCTTTTGTGTTCTGAATTTGATATGACTGTTTTAGTACGTGCCTCCTGCAAAGGCCTGTTAAAGTTACAGATTCTATTCATTTGTGTTCTGTCAAACATTATCAATTCAATCCGGTTAGAGTCTTGTTTTTCTTCTTGACTTTAAGAAATGTATTTTTTTTTGCCATGAAGCTTCTACTTTTTCAAGAATATAATCAGGCATTAACAAACACAAAACTGCTTCTCAGAGCAGCTTCATAAAAATTGATTTTTCAAAATTAAATAAGCATCTGGTGGACCGAAAATGTTTTATACCTGATATTTTAAAGATATTTTGACTACTGCCAAAAGAAATCAATTCCTTCATGCTCTCTCCCTTGTGGATGCCGTCATATGCCACTGGGTTGTGTGGAGCACAGGCTCTGGGAGGCGGGGGGCAGACTTGGATTTGCACCTTGCCTGTTCCACTTACTGCTTGTGACTTTGGACTTCGCCTATCAGGAAAACCAGGTAACTCTAAGCACCCTTTCCTCAATATGTAATTGAGCATATCAGTACTATAGTGTTATACATGAGGGGATGTGTGTAAAGAACTCAAAAAACCTGATTTTTATTATAACTCTTATTTGTGGGTGTGTGTCCACACACTACATACATGTTGTTGACTTGATTGAAACTTGCGGATTGTAAATTTGGTTATAATAATGAAAACGCTGTTCTCCTTTCAGGACTTAATGTTCCTGTACTGTGACCATATCTAGAAGTGACATGGAGCATAGTTATCATTTTGGATCTATTCAGAGTTATAGCTTGAAGAGAGATCACTTTGAAGGTGGCTACTTCACTTGCTGAGATTGGAGCCAGATCCATATTCCAAAGACGTCTTTACTTTTAAAGTGAAACTTTATTTAAATTATTTTAAATTGATGTAAAAACTGAGTTAAAGAGTGTTTTAAATATGTGAAATAGAAATACACAACCTTTCCAATGAGAAGGGCTCCTGTTGACACTTGTTGGTACACTTGAGGAGAAATTTCCATCCTCAACAGAACCATGTAAATTTGCCAAAAACCAATAGCAAAGACTGGATCTCATAGCCTGACCTCCTATTACTCTGCTGTGGATTACTGGTCAGGTGACATAGTGTGGATTTCTCCAAGCCCATACACACTACCCCAAAATGGTGGATATAAAGGAAAGTGTAGAGAGAGCAAGGCAATTAGAGAGAAGCTTAAAAGGTGTGAGAAATAGATTAGTCAGTGAAAAACCATCTTATGTCTGCTTGAATAATGAGTCACAGGAAAATGAAAACTTCTTTAACTATGAAAGTTTCAGCAAGAAGAAAATGTTAGGCCTTCTTGGTGTTAGTTTAATGCAAAATAAGATAGCATTTAAGAAGTCTCTGCTTCAGCATCATATTGACAGTGCCCCTCGCTTGAGTCAGGGATTGGGGACTTACTGAGACACACCATCTGGCAAAATAAGGAAGACCAGTCTTGTGCCAACTGAAAAAGCTGCATCAGTTCCAACTCTTGTGTACTTTGCACATTACTGGTTGCCTCGCAAAACGTTTATCACTTTTTAATTAGGAAGGACTGAAGGAGCTTAGTACCCCGAAGAAAATGTCAACAGCCTAAAGAAAAAGAAATCATCCGCTGGGTCATCAGGGGCAGTAGGTGTTTCACTTTGAGCTTGCAGGACAGTTTCGTACCAGAATCTTTGTTGAGGGGACATGTGTCCTTGGTGTGTCTGCGCAGAACTGGGGGTCTGGTTTTTCTATTATTCTGACAGTTTCCCCCACTTGTTTCTCCTGCAGCATGGCCAGACCTTGAAAGCACATGCCGAGAGATCACCTCTGCTCTGCTTCTTGGCCTGTCGTGTAAACTGTGGCCTGTCATGTTCATTAAAATGAAAATTTGTCGAATGGAATTTGCCCGACTGGCAGAATAGTTTAAATGTCAGATGTTGTTAGGCTGGGATATAAATATTATGTTTCCATTGTTAATTAATTGCAGCGCCTCAGTACCAGTGATCCAAAATCCAATTTAGTCTGCAATAGGCCTGTGGATAAGGGCCAGAGATAATGAATGCAGAGGGAAAAAATGTACTCAGAGTTTCCATTGTATCTGTCAAGGTCCTCTTAGAAAAATAGCAAATTTTGGTGTATCACTACAGTTCAAGAGGGGCAAAACAAGACAGAATTAAGATTCATTGTCTTTTGAAGCCTCTCAAATGTTCCTTACTGTTGCATCTCTTCCGCTGCTCTAGCCCGAGTGTGTCCCAGCATCAAAATTCCCAAAAGATGCCGGGCTCTGTCCCCTTTCTGTGTCCTTTCTGTCCCCCCACCCTGTTGTTTCCGCCTCTGAGTCTGTTGTTATGTTTCCAGCTCATTTCAGACTTGTAGAACTGGGCTCTCTTGTCCTGTAATCCTGCTCAATTCTCTTTGCAGTGTTCATTTTCCTCTCTTCCATTTACCATCAACTCTTCCTTTCTTTTTCTTTCTGTCCTTTGTTTCCGTCCCCAGGCTCAACAGCCTGTCTGTCAAGTCTGCCATCGTTTGTTAAGATCATTTTGCTTCCAAATTGAGCTGGTGGCTGAATATCACTCAGAATACTGCTGCTCGAACTGTCTGCATTAGAAAGAGGAGCAGAAATCTTGCCGCTGGGGCCCAGACCTCAAAACCGACTGTTGCTGCAAAGCCCTGAGCCGGCAGGCGTTTGTGATCACCATTCTCAACCAATATTTTGCTGAATACTTGCTGTGAGCATGGCATCTTACCCGGCCACCTCTCTGGGTTCCAAAGGCAAGTGGGTGTGCCAAGCAGAAGAGGACTAATTAAGACTTTGGAAGGCAGGGCCACTGTGGTCCAGTGGTCAGGGACCCTCATTTAATTCCTGGCATCCTGGTCCCTGCCAACCTCGTTCTGCCCCTGCAATTATGCCAGCCGAGAAGCGGGGAAGAGAAGATGAACTTTGGTCTGCTCTGAGTTTCCCGGTCCAGCAGTGTCTGTCAGATTAAAAACGAGAGGGAAGGAGGCCAGAGAATCTTCCAGATGGAGAGTTCAGAGGAGGGCACAACCAGACTCCCTCTCGGCAGTGACGTAGCCAGGCCATTCAAGCCTTGGGCCAGCAGCCAGGTGGAGGGCAAGCTGTTGCCTGACCCTGCAGTGGAGTGGAGCAGGGGCCGCCAGAGCCGCCACCCCTGGCTTTGGGTGGAGGTGTTTGCAAACCGGGCGCATGCAGGCCACATGGTGGAAGCAGAGCATTTTATCCCGAGGACTGGCAGGCTGTTGGGAGGTAGGGCCCTCCATTCTGGATTGCTCTTAAAGGATGAGTTCCCCAAGTCACGTAGATAGCTGCAAAAACCAGTTGGAAATTGGTGTTCTCCATCCTCTCTGTTTCTTCCTTTGGAATGAATTAGCCGTGTAGGAAAGGTGACCTTAGATAGGCAGGGGGCAGTCGGAGCAGCAGTGACCCTACATTCTTGGATGGACCTGCATGTGGACAGCAGTTGCAGGCAGCAGGGGTCTGGCGGAGACAGGGTGCACTGACACTCACTCCCCACACCTCTTGATAGCATGATTTTGTAATGAGATTCTGTGTTCATTGAAAAGTATCCCATATGGATACTTCAGGAATAGGGTTTTGTTCAAATGAGAACTGTTTTTTAGACTAAGGTAATCTTAGGTCTATGAAATGGAATAATAATGAATGAGGCTAAACACTGAATGTCTGGTTTAACCTTACTTAAAAGTTGATTATTTTAACGTTGCGTCTGTACAACCTTAGTTTCTCTCTGAGATGAACCTCTTTTTCTCCAATTCAGGTTCTTAGAGTTCAGGAAGGGTTTGTGCTATTGGGAGCAGAGCTATTTGACTTGAAATGTCATCTCATTCTAAGAAAACATACTGAGGCCACATTAGGGCATCCCTGTGCAAATGTCACATTGTCAGAGTGTCTCCTCCTAGGATTAGACTAGCCATGGTACCTCCAGCCCTGTCTTGTGGTCAGACAAATCCAGTGACTACCCATAGCCAGGGCGCCAACCTGGCCAGGGTCATGCTCCCCGAGATCTCATGGAATTTGATTTGTCTCGAACTCTCTGAATGTTAAGATGCTAATTATTGGTTGATTGGTATTCTGCTCCCCAGATGTCACCTAGTGATTTTCCAGGGCTCGTGCTACTTGGCAAATTTATTTTTCCAATGCCTAGCAAATGTTACAGCATTGAACAAGTGTAGTGAAGATGAGTTGTGTTATATTTTGTGTGTGTACATGTTTGTGTGTGTCTCAGGCCATTGAAGTATAGACTTCTGTACAGAGATACTTTTCATCTTAAAAAAGCCTAGAGTACAAATTAAGAAAATGAAAAAAGGGAACAAAAATAAAAAACTAAACTAAAGAATTTTTAATCAGTTTTCAATTTTAATAATAACACAGACATAATTTCTTTAAGCAAACTTCCTTAAGTGTTACGTGCTTGACACTGTCCTGGAGGATTTGGATTCAACAAGGAACATGAAAGGTGTGGCTGTATCAGCTGCAGATGAAAGGTTACTATACAGACATTCAGTGCTTTTGTTTAAGATAAAAATGAGGCACTGACAAAAAAGAAAAGAAAGATGTGGTTGGTACCTTTGTTGAACTTAGAGTCTAATGGAAAAACTTTCATGTACATTTTGACAGTATTGTTATCCATGACAATAACAATAGTTATTGACAATTATCCATGTTAATGACAAAACTAAGGAATAGGGACTTCCCTGGTGGTCCATAGGTTAAGACTCCACACTCCCATTGCAGGGAGCCCGGGATCCATCCCTGGTCAGGGATCTAGAACCTGTGCACAGCTAAGAGTCCGCAGGCCATAACTAAAGATGCTGCGTGCTCCCACATGTCACAGACAAAGAAGGAAGATTCCGCACATGCCACAACTGTGTTTGCATGCCACAACTAAAGACCCCAAGTGCTGGACTTCCCTGGTGGTCCAGAGGTAAGAATCTGCCTGCAAGTGCAGGGGACACATGTTCGATCCCTGATCTGGGAAGATCCCACATGCCTTCAGACAACTAAGCCCACACACCACAATTACTGAGCTTGTGCTGTAGAGCCTGCAAGCCACAATGAGAGAAGTCACAATGATGCACACTGCAATTAGAAAGTAGCCCCCACTTGCCGCAACTACAGAAAGCCTATGAGAAGCAACAAAGACCCAGAGCAGCCATAATTAATTGAAAAGATCCCAAGTGCTGCAAGACCCAACATAAATAAATAACTACAAATATATATATTTTTTAAATTTATTTTTTCCATTTATTTTTGTTAGTTGGAGGCTAATTACTTTACAATATTGTAGTGTTTTTTGCCATACATTGACATGAATCAGCCATGGATTTACATGTGTTCCCCATCCCGTACAAATATTTTTAAAAAAACCCCAAAACTAAGGAATGTTCTGATCTCTCCCTCTCAACTCTAAATATATCAGTTTCACAAATTCTGAAAATATAAGAAACACATATACATTGAAATAAAACTTTGGAGAATATATCTGAGAAGTGTCAGGTTTTGGGGATCTTTTCTGCTGTTTCTTGTGAGGGTTAAATCAGTATTGTGATGATGAGATGGTGATTCAGTCGATAAGTTGTGTCCGACTCTTGCGACCCCATGGACTGTAGCCCATCAGGCTCCTCTGTCCATGGGATTTTCCAGGCAAGAATATTGGAGTGGGTTGCTATTTCCTTCTCCAGGGGATATTCCGGACCCAGGAATCGAACCCGGGTCTCCTGCATTGCAGGCAGATTCCTGCATTGCAGGCAGATTCTTTACCGACTGAGCTACCACTGAACTAAATCAGTATGCAGATTCTCAAATAATTCAATGTGTTTAAAATAATCATTTATCATCAGGTAGTTTAACCAAGGCTATGTTTTCCAACTGCCTGGTTTTCACCAGTATGTAGAAAATGATTCAAGAATCTCCTCTTAGTTGAAAACTGACTGTCATTTGAAAGAATGTTGCAATAATTTGTCTGCAGTAATAGCTCACTGGACATAAGAAGGGAAAACAGGGCTGAATTTATTCATTGTCTTCATTCATTCTTGTCTCCTCATTCCTGGGTGAACAGACTTCTTTCTTAGGTATGTACATAGTTGTTAAAAGACTTAAAGGGCAATAACCAATTGCTTAATGTGGCAGTCGAGTCAGGTGAGGACTGCAGAATGCAACAGTGAAGGCAGATTGCTCCATTCCAGGCAATGCTGCCTTACAGAAGGTGCAACTGATGGTTCCCAGAGATAGGTTTTAATTGTGGGAAGACAAATGATAAACAAAAGACTTAAAAAAAAAAATTTTTGAGAAAAATGTTTCTTTAAATTCAGACAGTTTTAAAGGGGGCTGGGGGCTAGATAATGGAGTGAGGGGACTTGGGAGTGATAAAGATTTTCTGGGCCGCTATCCTCTGAAAAGCCACTAAGATAAATCAATTGTGTTATTGGCCTATGCCTCTCTGCCTCCATGATCATGTCTTTCAGGAGCAGCCAAACCCTAAACTTCTTTGGATTCATTTAAATCTAGTCTGTGTCTTGCAGGAGGTCACATAAAGGTTACAGAGTCCACTTGCTCTAGAACAAAATGGTGATAAGTTACATAGGGGAGTGGGAGAAGGTGTAAATGGGAGAAGGCATTGTAGCTGCAGGTGAAAATGTTCTCATGGCCATTAGAAGTTTAGGTCCTTGAATTTTGGGGTCAGGACAAGCATGGGAAAGAGAGGCAAATTTGAGCAGATATGCTTGACTTTTGTCCAGGGATAAGTACTTTGGGCACTAGAGCAAGAGGTTTCTGATCTTGACCTGTTCTACTTCAGATATCTAGCACAGGTATACGGACAAATGTTTGAGTATCAGAGATATATACAAAGACTGTGGAGTCCACTTGTGCAGTTGACTTTTGAACAAGGAGGGGTTAGGGAGACTGAGTGGTATATATTTGTGTATAACTATTGTTGGCCTTCTGTGAATGTGTCCATATCTGGGATTCTGTGGATTCAATAACCACGGATCATGTATTACTGTAGTACATACTTATTGAAAAAAAATTCCATGTATAAATGGACCAGTGCAGTTCAAACACTTGTTCAAGGGTCAACTGTACTTGTTTATTCAACAAGTATTGGCTGACTGACTAGTGCCAGTATAGAATCTGGGGCTCAAATTAGGTAGGCAGGGTGAGGTTGGCTTGAACAATAAAAGTCATCGATTTTAAAGAGTTTAGACATTAATTAAGATCATAAAACATAAATACAGGAGAAAGTAATAATTTAAGACAATAGAGACTTCCCTGGTTGTCTGATGGCTAAGACTCCTTGCTCCCAATGCAGGGGGCCCAGGTTCCAACCCTGGTCAAGGAACTAGATCCCATATGCCGCAACTAAGATTTCTCATGCCACAACTAATGCAGTCAAATAAAAAACAAAAAAAAAAAAAAAAAGAAAAGAAAGCATGCATGCCTACAGAGAGGCATTATATGATTAAGGTGAGAACAAAGCTCTGTTTTAAGACCAGTCCCGCCTCCTGGCCCTTTACCTTTCAGGGAAGGAGCCTTCTGTATCAGCTGTTCTTTCTTAACTCTTCTGCTTTCAGCCTCTTGATCTCAACTGCATCTTCTCATCACCTTGACACCTGCTTAGCCGGTACAGTTTACAGACAGTGCGAAGAAACCCTCTTTGAGTCCTTTGTCCTCCTCTACTTGCTACTTTGTTTCCTCCCCTTCACATCTGAACGTGCCTAATACTGTCCTTACTGTCTTCATTTTAATGATTTACACTTATTTCTTAACCGATTCCAAACTGAATTCCGTCTCAGATCACAAAACAGTTCTCATTTCAGTTCCTCAGTGACCTTCACATTGTAAAAAGGGTAGAGCTGGCGCGAAGCTGTGAGGGTGAGAGGCTGTTAGCATGGGACTTTTGGCTCGAGACGATATCGCGAGACAGTTTGCACGAGACTCCTCTGTGTGACCGTTAGCGGGAGAGCGTTAGCGTGGCAGAGTTCTTGTTCAGTTAGCTTTACGGTGGTCCTCGCGACAGAGAGTGTGGTGGGCGACGGGTCTCTGCCTTCTCCCCGAGGCCTTCCAGAACCTGACCTTGCCTGCAGGTGAGCTGAGGGGCCCAGGGACAGGCCCAGGGCTGTGTCTCGCAGAACGCCAGAGCTCTCGTCACAGCCGCCCACTGGAAGCAGTGGCGGCTTTGGAAGCGCCCAGGCCTTGAAGCACTACTGAATCTCTTCCCCCATCCCCACTTTCCCCTGTGACTTAATGACAGTCGCGGACCATGGAGGCCGCAGCAACTGGACACTGCCATGACGGTAACAGCTTCAACCCAGCCACCATTTTGTGATGAGACTCACGCCACAAGTAGAGGCCACCGGAAGTATTCCGCTGACAGCCCCAGCTACGGCCTCAGCTAACCCTCAGCACCTGGCTGACGCTTGAGGGAATGAACCTTCAGATGATTCCATGCCCCAGTTTTCAAGCCTTCCCCCTGAGGCCTCAGGCATTGTAGCATAAAAAAAAAATCAGCTCATGTCACTCCATCAGAATTTTTGTTCCCTAGAAACCATAATAGATATTAAATGATTATTATGAAGTCATTTTAAGTCGTTTGCACTGAATCAATACATAGCCAATGGAAATACCTATTCTATTATTGCTAACTTGTACTTTGCTGAATATTAACTCATTTCTACCAACTTTCAGTTCCTATTTGCTTGGTGTATAGTTTTCTATACTTTTCAAAATCTCTGTTTTAGATGTGTTTCTTACAAACATCAGACAGCAAGGTTTTTAAACATTCATTTTGAAAAGAAATTATTTTAATAGATGCATTTAATCTGCTTATTCTGATTACTGACATGTTTAAACTTATTTTACAGGCCCATTCATTGTTGGACTGGTCCTGACATTTGTGTTTTCTGTTTACTGTGTTTTCCTTTGCTTCTTTCTCCATCCCATTCCAATTTGCTGAAAAAAGAGAATTGGTTGTGTTTTCTATTCTTTAGATTGTTCCCTTCACTGGTTTGGATGTTTCTGTTCTTTTGATGATTACTCTTATTGTTTTAAAACTGTGAAATATAATATGCATATAAAATAATTTTTGAAAATGTATATCTGCAGTCTAAAGACAATAATAAGCTGAACATCCAGATACCACTCCCCAAGCCAAGAAGAAGAGCATTATCACATTCCAGAATCCTTTTAGAGAATTCCTTCCTTACAAACTCTTCCCTTGCTCTCAAGATAAATATAGCCTGAATTCTGTATACATCATTCATTCTCTTGCTTTTTCTTCGTAGTTTTTGCCACTTCCATGTTGTATTTCAAAACAAGATAGCATTATTTTTGCCTTTTTGAACATTTTATATGTGGAATAACATATATAGTCTTCTGTGACATGTTTCTTTCATTTTATACCATAATTTTGAGAGGCATACATGTTGATGTGTGTAACTGGTTCATTGATTTCTTGAAGCTGTATAATATTCCATTGTAAGAATCTGTACAAATGTAAATATGTTTTTGTTCACTGTATTGTTGATAGATGTTTCCATTGTCTTTAGTGTTTCTTGGCATCCTAACATTGATGATCTAAACATTTCTCTTTGAGCATATATGAAAGGATGTCTTTGGTTGTGTACACAGAGAAAGAAATGCCAATATTCCTTAACAAGTTCATCAGTAGCTTTAATGCATATCTTTAGCAACTGAAGCAGAATCTCTTCCTCCTAAACAATTCATCCTCGCTCCTTTGTTCTGTATAATTCTAGCCAACCACTTGTGCATGCTCAGTCACTTCAGAAGTGTCCGACTCTTTGTGACGCTATGGACTGCAGCCCTCCAGGCTCCTCAGTCCATGGGATTCTCCAGGCAAGAATACTGGAGTGTGTTGCCATGCCCTCCTCCAGGGGATCTTCCCGACCCAGTGATTGAACCCGCATCTCCTGCGGCTCCTGCACTGCAGGAGGATTCTTTATTTATTTCATCTTATTTGAAAACCCTTAAAATTGGTTGTTATTATAGGTTTTTTTTTTTTTACAACCAGTCCTTATTAATTATTATCCAATATCCATTATTTGTTATTGAATTTACTAGATTTACCACCATACATGCTAATATAATTTGGTGAGCATTGCTTTTTGTTCCTCTTTCCTTCCTTCTGAGATCAGTTCCTTCTTATTCAAGGATACCTTTTAGTATTCTTCTCAGCAAAAGTAAACTACTGTGAGCAGAAAACAGCTTTTTTTTTTTTTTTTGAAAAATAACCTAGCTGTCATTCTTGAATGATAATCGGTTTAGCATGGCTATAGAGTTTTCCCTGAACTTTTTTCCTTTTGGAACTTAGGACACGTTATTTCACTGCTGCCTTGCATTTTTTTTTTGCCATTCATGATTATTTTATTCAAGACAAGGTATTCAAGCAAGTGGAGCCTAGTTTCTCAGAAACTGGGAGGCAGGTTGTTCTCACTGGTTCAATTTAAGGCTTTCTTTCTATCTCTGGTGCTGTGGTTTCCTTCTATTGTATATACCTGTAGATTTGCTTTCATTTAGCTTGTTGAGGTTTTGGTATGCTTTTTTCAAGAGGATTCATATCTTTCATTCTAGAAAATCTGCACTCTTTTTTTTTTTTTTATATTGATCTTCTCACTTTTAAGCTATACTGTACTTTGTTAAGCATTTCTATGTGGTTGGAATAGAAAGGGATACTGCTTAATCTCTGTGCTGTTAGACCATAAATCTCTCAGGTTTTACAAAATGTAGTATTTTGTTTTATCTAGTCTTCCCCAAATTATGTTTCTTTCAACACTATTTCAATCCACATAGCCTAGGGGGAAGGAGAAATTAAAAAAACTTTTTTTATGGAGGGATAATTGCTTTACAATTTTGTGCTGGTTTCTATCAAGTATCAATATGACTCAGCCACACATATGCATATGTCTCCTCCTTCTTGAACCTCCCTCCCATCTCCTACCCCATCCCACCCCTCAGCATTGTAACAGAGCACTGGGTTGAACTCCCTGTGTCACAGAGCAAATTCCCACTGGCTATCTGTTTTACATATGGCAATGTATGTATTTCCATGCTACTCTTTTTAGTCATCTCATCCTGTCCTTCCCCTACTGTGTCCAAGTCTCTTCTCTGTGTCTGCCTCTTCATTACTGCCCTGCAAATAGGCTTATTAGTACCATCTTTCTAGATTCCATACACATGCGTTAATATACAATATTTGTCTCTCTTTCTGACTTACTTCACTGTGTACAATAGGCTGTAGGTTAATCCACCTCATTAGGGCTGACTCAAATGCATTCTTTTTACAATTGAGTAATATTCTGTTGTATATATGTACCACAATTTTTTCCTATAGTTTTTTAAAAAATATTTTTAATTAAAGGATAATTGGTTTATAACATTGTGTTGGTTTCTGCCATACATCAACATTAATCAGCCATAGGTATACAAATGTCCCCTCCCACTTGTACCTCCCTGCTTCTTGCCTCCCTTTCCCACCCCTCTAGGTTGTTACAGAGCCCCGGTTTGAGTTTTCTGAGTCATATAGCAAATTCCCACTGGCTATCTATTTTACATATGATAATGTAAGTTTCCATGTTACTCTCTCCATACATCTCACCCTCTCCTCCCCTCTCCCCATGTCCACAAGTCTAAGTGAAGACTTATTTCACTCTGTGTAATAGTCTCTAGGTTCATCCACCTCATTAGAACTGACTGAAATGCCTTCTTTTTTATGGCCGAGGAATATTCCATTGTATATGTGTACCACAGCTCCTTTATCCATTCATCTCTCGATGAACATCTAGGTTCCTTCCTTGTCCTAGCTATTATAAAAAGTACTGTGCAATGAATATTGGGGTACATGTGTCTCTTTCAATTGTGGTTTTCTCAGGGTACATACCCTGTAGTGGGATTGTTGGGGCATATGGTAATTCTATTCTTAGTATTTTAAGAAATCCCCATACTGTTTTCTATAATGACTGTTATCAATTTACATTCCCCCAACAGCGCAAAATACTTCCCTTTTCTCCAAATCCTCCCAGTATTTATTGTTTGTAGATTTTTTTAAATGATTGCCTTTCTGACTGGTGTGAGGTTATACATCATTGTAGTTTTGAGTTGCATTTCTCTAATAGTGAGCAGTATTGAGCATCTTTTCATGTGTTTGTTGACCATCTGTATGTGGAAGGAGAAATTTTGATGTTATTCTATAGAGGCATCTTATCTCCTGCATTAACAGTCTAAAGTTTACATCGTAGTCCCCAAGTCTGGCCTTGTTCTTTGATGGTCATGCATCTGCAATGATGGGTTCTATGGTTTGATGGGGGCTGTGAAGAAAAATAGCCCAGTAGGGCCTGAAGCAGTTACTTAGGACACTGAAGGAAAAAAAAAAAGAAACATGAGAAAACCATGGAGTTGTTGACTCTTCCCAGTTGCTACACCTTGAGAGACTTAGACACAAATGAGAGAAATAGACATATTCTATTTTTTTTTTTAATACAGAGTGATCTCTCTTTTAAAAAAGTATTTATTTAGTTGGCTACACTGGGTCTTAGTTACAGCATGTGGAATCTTTAGTTGCAGCATGCAAACTCTTGACTGTGGCATGTGGGATCTACTTCCCTGACCAGGGGTGGAACCTGTGCCCCCTGCACTGGGAGCTCAGAATCTTAGCAACTAGGTCACCATTTACTTATTTATTTATTTGTAATTTAAAAAATCTATTTATTTTTGGCTCTGGTGGGTCTTTGCTGCTGCATGTGGGCTTTCTCTGGTTGCAGTAAGCAGGGGCTACTCTTTGTCATGGGTAAGCTTCTCATTGTGGTGGCTTCTCTTGTTGCAAAGCACAGGCTGTAGCTGCTCAGGTTTCAGTAGTTGCAGCACATGGACTCTGTAGTTGTGGCTCACAGGCTCTTGAAGGCTGGCTCAGTGGTCGTGTTGCATGGGCTTAGTTGCTCTGCAGCATGTGGGATCTTCCCAGACCAGGGATCAAACCGGTATTTGATATTGCAAGGCATATTCTTAACAATCGCCCCACCAGGGAAGCTCCACCATTTATTTTTAATTATGGAATCAACATATAAGTAATGGTGAACCATTATAGAATCAGCCCCTTGAAACCTTAAATTCTTACTACTGTTTAGCAACTTTTTACCACTTTTCCTATCATATTGACTTGTGTGCAGTTAGTGCATTGTTTTGGTCACAGGCAGCTTAATTTAACATGTCTAGATTTGATTTGAAAATGCCAAATGTAGCTTACTCTGTTTTGTGAGTTTCTCTCTACTGAGAGAAGGCTACACTCTATCTTGAGAAAGGAGGATTGTATGTGTAAGCTTGCACACATATACTCATAGAGGCAAATGGTGAGGTCTGTTTTGGAAGGGCCATGCACCTTGTATGGTTCAGTGATAAAGAATCTGCATACAAAAAAAAAAAAAAAGAATCTGCATGCAATGCCGGAGACGCAGGAGATAGAGGTTTGATCCTTGGGTAGGGAAGATTCCTTGGAGGAGGAAATGGCTACCCACTCCAGTGTTCTTGCAGGAAAAACCCCATGGACACTGGAGCCTGGTGGGCTACAGTCCATGGAGTTGCAAAAAGCCAGACATGACTGAGCGACTTACACATACACCTCATATAAATGGAAGGGGCTATTCCAAGTAAAACTTCCAGGGAAATGGAAATTGAGTGTGCAGGAAAGATGCTGCTAAATAATACAAAATGCTTGGTCAGATCAAGTGTGCTGCATAATGTTTGATTTAATTTTCATCTCTTCACTTTATAAGGCTTCTGTTGAGAAGTTCACTCCCTTCTGCTAAGGAGTTCACACCCCAAAAAATTAGACTGTAGATCTGGCCAGGTTTGTGTGAGTCAATCCTGGGTAGATGTGTGTGCTGTTTTCAGTTTACAACTGTGTCTCTCATTGGCCTTTTGTGCAGGAGGTATGAGGCACGAATATTATCAGTGGTTTATTTGGCTAGCATCACGTATAGTGGCATATGGAAATTCTGCTTGGAGACATGGAGAGAGAACGTTTGCTGTTTTACTCGCTGATAACTCAGTGCTTTCGTTTTTATCTCTTTGTAGCTTTGAAGCTCAGCAAAGAAGGGAAATCCATTGAGAACAGTCTGTAAAGGTAAGTGTATTTATTACATGGCCTTGACAAACATTGCCTTTACAACATTGATTTTTCTTTTATTCAGAGATTTAAACACTTGGATTAAAGATATAGCTGACAGGACAACTTCCTTAACCACCTGCTTGTCCTCCCTCACAGGCAAAAGTGCTGAGCAATAGTTAGAAGGGAGCAGGAGGAAATAAAATGATGTGCTGAGGGTAGCCAAATGCAATTGTGTGCTTGCTGACTTTTGCTTTCTTCTCAGCAGTTAAGACATTCCAATGGCGCTAAGTTTACTAAGATTAATG
Organism: Cervus canadensis; assembly: GCF_019320065.1. Taxonomy (NCBI): domain Eukaryota; kingdom Metazoa; phylum Chordata; class Mammalia; order Artiodactyla; family Cervidae; genus Cervus; species Cervus canadensis. The sequence goes on along the minus strand of NC_057407.1, from coordinate 20,187,366 downwards.
CTAGATGGAAAAAGAATGCACTCATACCACTTCTGGTCAATAGTTAAGTGAAACCAGCTGGCCGAATAAAGCATTTAAGATAAAATGCAAAGTGGCATTTCAATTGGGTTGCATGAGATTTATCATGAAAGTCAGATGTGCCGTTGTGTAGAGGAGCTAGTTTTGTCGAAAGGAGAAAGCCAGCCAGTTTGGTGTAGCTAATTTCATTCCTCACAGTCACTGTGGACACTAAGTGAGTTACAGGAAATGAACTTGCACATTCAAAGCAATGGAGAAAGTACCTACTCAGCCTCCTGTGAAACATTACAATTGAGTTGGTTTTTACATGGAAAAATGTAATTGTTTCCTCTTTCCTAGGTATATTTATAAGCGTACTTCTGTACAGCATTGTTCTTTGATTCATTGTTTAATTTCTGTTCTGCATGAAGTATTTTAATTTAAAGAATTCATTCTGGGGAATTATAGGGCTGCAGTTTCATCAAGAGTCTTTGGTGGCCAGGGTGAAATATGCCATAATTTTACATTTGTTTTCATCATCAATTATGTTTTTGACAATTATAGGTTTTTTCCTGTCATTTTTATTACAGCAATCATGACCGTGACCACTTTAGTTCAAGCTGGAAAAGCCATTTTGATTTATCTTATACTTTAAGTTATTCCTAACTTTGTGACAAATCTACTTCTGAAGCTGATTTTTAAATGTTTATTTTGAGGGCAATTTTACAGGGAAATTGGAGAAAATCCCTTTTGAATAATCAAAACGTGAGCTATAAAAATACTGTTTTGAGGGTTTGTTTGCTTTGAGATGACTAAACCCAAATGCATGACAGCTGGTTGGCTTGGGATTTTTCTGTAATGGTTGGCCACCAGTGAAGAAAAAACTATCTTAAGATATAGATGATTCTTATTTTTGGCCATGTAACTTACATATCTCTGGACCATTGAGCCACATCTTGGAAAAAAAACCGTATTTGATAGCTTTTAGAAATAAATTCTCATAAATTGTTGAAGTTAGTGATGCTGTGGCAGCCTTCAGAACCTTGTGACCTTTAGGTACAGTTATGGTGCTCTCTTTCTTCCTGGAAAATGTTTTCACAATGGTATAGTTTTATTTCCTCTCTTCTCAATGAAAACCTTTTGTTATTCTGCTATTCTGGAGTCAGGCATAGATTTAGTTCTGGTTTGACTTTCATGAGTTATTGGACCATGTGGAAGTTATTCACCTGCTCTGTGTCTCAGTTTCCTAGTTTGTGAAATGGGGATAATAATACTATTTTACTCCTAAAGCTGTTGTGGAGATGAAATGAATTATTATGTGTTGAGGGCTTGGGACAGGTCCTGGCCCATGATAAGTACTCAAGAGCTATTAGCTGCTGCTGCTCTTGTGAATATTACTGTCATCATCATCATCATTTGCATCCTTATGAATTTATCCTTTAGGTGTTTTGAGGTGTCTATTCTCTTTGGAAGTGTCATGATAACGTTTTGAAAACTATCATGTTGTTACTAGAGAAGGGTGAATTCTGCTTTGGCTTTAGGAGTGGAGTGAAAAGATAAATTTTGGTTAATAAGACAAGTGAGGCCTCTGTAAGTAAAAAGTTGAAGTTTTGTAGACATGAGGGTAAACACTGTCTTTGGCTGTGTGTGGGCAACTACTAACTAATATAATCTTAAGAAGCGAGTGATCTTTTGCTAGTTACATGGAGGCATTTCTGAAGAAAGCCTTGGTAAGTTTAGAGGACTTTGCTCCTCCCCCTTTTTGTTTCTCCATGTATTTGTTCCCTCCTTTTAACTGCATTTTATTTTCTTTTGACATAATTATACTAATTGGAACTGTACTCAGAGACCTTACTCAGGGCTGTACATTCAGCCTCAGGATAGGTGCATGACCAGAAGCTTGGGTAAATGGGTGCTTCCTCTCTGGAAGTTGAATCTTGAGCTAGAGGATTCTCCTTTATCCCAGGGGGCATTCTGCCCTGACAGTACCTCCCATGAGACCACTGTAGCCATTCCCATTTCCTAGCTTCCACTTCTGTCTTTGTCATTGATGATCTCCCACCCTTATTTTCCAGTCTTTCATGGATTTGCTGAGCCTCAAATTTCCTTCCTGTAATCCTTCTTACATTAGTCATTTGGTTTCTGTTGCTTTTAGTCACAGAACTAAGTGATAGGGTACTTTACACATGAGGGAGTTAAATTTGGAACAAATGGGGCATGATTATAAGTTTACAGTTAAAATACCAGTCACTACTTTCTTCTATCATGTATTGAAAGCTGAACATTTTGCAGCAGATTAGATAAGGTTAAAAGTTCTCAATTATTTAAAAAATGGGCTGTTTTGCTGGAGTCTTCACTACTCTTGTATTTGGTAAAAAGAAATCACTTTTAGCTGCTTGTCAAGCTCTCAAAGGATATGTGTGTATGTGGGGGGAGAGTTGGAAATGAGAAGCAAGGAGGTCACCATTTCAGTTTCCGAGGCCCAGATTTCTTTGTGGCATAGGGATTGTGAAGGGACCGTGATTTCCTTCTACTTATCCCAGCATCCCAAAACAAAACTCTTTAAATATCTTTTTCTACTTTCCTCTGAAGTTTTATTCCTCTTTTGAACACTTCTCTTGCCCTGCTGAACACCTTCTTTTCAATGGTGTGTAAAATGTGATCGAAAACTCAATTACTTAGGTCTCTGACATTACTCGTGATTTCCCGAGAATGGAATGGACAAGTTTGCTCTATTTCCCCTTGAGTCCTGTTTGCTGACTACTCCTGTGTTCTGTGTGGTGCCTGGAACAAACTTGGTTAATGATTTTTTTCACAGGAACATCAGTTTTGCACTCCTACTGTGAATAAATAGCATGGCAGCATTGTGTAGTGGAAAGAACCTTAGCCGAAGTGTTAGGAAACATGCCTTCTAGTTTGGGCTCTGCCGCTTGCTAGTGTTATGACTTTGGGGAAGAAACCCAACATTTTTTTTTTACAGTCTCAATTTCCTCACCTGTAAAATAGGATAAGCTTTATCTTATCTACTGCATAGGGCTTTTCCCAGGATAATAATATGTGTGAAAGTGCTTAGGAAACTAAAGCGCTATGTGATATCCATGTATTATTTTTGTTACTATTATGGTATATATATTTATTAAACATTGAAAATTCGAAAGCTTATTTTATGAGACTGAATAAGAAAGTGGGGGGAAAGAAAAATAGAAACAAAACTCTGCACAGGGCTTGTTCTGGAATTCTGTCTGTGCCTCCAGCTCTCATTCCCCTGAAAGGCTCTGTGTTGCAGGAGGTTAGCTTCTATTGTCAGCATTCCCCAGGCTCCCTTGCTCTCTGGTTTTCCACTGGAGTAGTCAGTCCGTGGAAGGCATGGGGTGAAAATCCGAGAATGCAAGGTTGAAATATTGTCCCCTGCCTTCCTTGCAGCACTGCTGGTTGGCAGTGGCTGTATTCCTCTAAGGAAGGCTGCCAGGGATCCTGTCAAGGGCCTAGCTTCTGCCTGCTGCTGCAGCTCTTTCCACCATTTGGTAACTGCTGCTTCCCTTTGCCCCTGTAAGTCTGGGGGAGAACAGTTTATTTCTGCTAACTGCAGGGTGCTGGTTGTCTCTTCTTGGTTTCCCTTAACCTTGCCCACACCCTTCATTAATTCACCTCAGTTACCCCAGGTGAAGGCGCTGTCTTTGCCCTGATGTGACCTTGATAGCGCAAAGGAACTTCTTTGTGTTTCTTTCTGCCATTCTCAATTCAACAAATGTCTTTCTAGGACTTACAGTATGCCAGGGATGTAGTAAATGTTTACTTACTATGAACTGGACATTTTGGTGGTACAGTTGGAGGGATTATATCAATCAGGTTTTTAAAAAGCAAGCTTTGGTAAATTGAAAAACTATGTTATTCCTAGTATATAAAGACATCCAGGATTATATTTATACACGTGGTGAATTATCTTTCAAAATCCGTTTTTACTTTTATCATAGCAATGTGCCTACATTGTTTGGATAAAACAGCACTAAAAAGCAAATATTGAAAAACCACACCCCCTCCTCTTCTAACTTCCCTGTATTGCAGTTTTAAACTCTGATACTTCTGGCTTTTCTCTGTTTTGAGTAACATGCTTTTACGTTTTTTCCCTGATATATCAAGTTTAGCAGTAGCTCTTTGACACTTCCACTCCTTTGGTCACTACAGCCTCCTAAAATGATTATATTACAATTTTTTTGTTTAAATTGATATAATGTTTACATTGTTATGTTATTAGAGTTGGTAATGTCTTCTTTAACATATAACCTTTTGTCTTCCTTGGAATTAACATGTGCTTTAAAAACATTGCTTACCTTATGAGGTAGATAGTAATGGCGTTTCTGTTTTATGGTTATCAAAACTGAGGAAGTCTAAGTATTTTGCCTAGAGTCACACAGCTAATAAGTGTTAGGTTTGGAATTAGACTCCAGCTAGTCTATCTACAAAGCCTGCATTCCTAATTATGACATTATTTACAAACACTGTCAGGTCAGCTGTTATCCTAATGGCTACATTGAAAAAAACAAAAACAAAAACCCCACCCCAAACCAATAAAATCAGACTTGGGTTCTATCTTCCGAGATTCAGAATCAGTAGTTCTGGGGAAGGGAACAAGAATCTGTATTTTTAAAATACAGATTCCATTTGATTCCATTGATCAGGTTTTGAGAACTTCAGTTGTATAATCCTACCATTACCGTAATCGCCTTCACTACTGTCACGATCATTACATCACCGTCTCCACCAGCATCACCACCACCTCCATCAGCAGCAACAAATGACAAGTTTTGCACAGTGCTCTCAGTAGCTGAGTAGAAATTCTGTATCCAAAAAAGCAGCTTCTTTTTGACCTTTTAGGTGAGCTCACACTAGTGGGTGATTCAGGTAATGGTTTATCCAGTCACTTTTAAGTTTGGCAAGTGCTCTGGGAGGAACTGTGCCCATAGAAGTGGACAAGGTAATTTTTTTCAGCTCAGCTGTTTGTTGTTTTATCTGTTATAATGGCCATGAGAACATTGTTCCTGTACTTAACCCTGACCTTAAAGGGACTCCTTTTTTTTTTTTTCCTGAGAGTTCCCAACGGTGACATCTGGGAAAATACAGAGCTCAAATAAAGGAGAATTTTTGATGTCTTTGTTCTGTTTGATTTCCATGCTCCCCATCTCCCTGGTGCTTGTGGTAGTTCTTGTTTATCTGGCAGGAGAGAAGCAGTAAAATTCGGCCTGGGGTTTTCTCATCCCTAGGTGTGAAATTATTTCAGAACTATAATAATAATACTTTGCATTTCTACAGTTCTTTTATTTGAAGATCTAAAAGTGTTAATAGAGCTTCCCAGCACCCTCTGAAGTAGGTAAGTATTATTAGAGAAGATTTTCTCCAAGAACATTTTCACTTCATATCCCATGTGTGACTTGAAAATGCTTTTGTGTTATTTGGGAATCTCAAACCATATAAAGTGCCTTGCATCTAGGGCACTTCTTTTCTCTATATTTAATTTTCTTTAATTCCCGGCACACTGAGGGAAATATAGTCATTTCTCATGAGTGGGTGTGGCATTATTTAGAGAAAATTAAAATAAAAGCATTCTTTTATTGCTTTGTATTTGGACATTTTGAAAATGTTCTGTAGTATTTATCAGCTATGGAACTGTCTATGTCACAGTTAATTTTCCTTTTTTTAAGGTAGCAGGACTTCTAATATATTGAACTTGGCCTGATAGTATGGTGTCCTTTGAGAACATGTCTCATGACATGTCAAGCCAGTTAAAAATACAAACCTAGTTTGCATTCTGAGTTAATTCTAAGGTTTAATTTCGAAAAATTGTTTTGAATGTTACATGCATGAATTTTAATCCGTAATGTTTAGGGTTTCGGCTCACTTAGTGTCATTGATGCAGAAGCGCTGCATGTCTGCCCTTGCATAGAACAGTCAGGAAAAGCCCTTCTAATTCTTAGTCCACAACTGGGCATCCTGGGAAGCTCTTTGTGCAGTATCAGGTGACCCTGCTGTCAATGCAAAGGCCATAGACACAGGATCTTTCACTGTGTCTTCAGGTCTTCAGTATTTATTTTCCCAGCATCCTCTCACAATTCCCTCCAAAAGATCTTATCACTTCCCTAGACTTTCTGTTAGGAAACAGGGTACCAACCTTCACTACTTGAAGGAATTAGAAAACTTCTAGCCTCTCCTCAGTCTTCAGAAAGTTTGATTTTATGGAAATAAAAAGAAACAGAACAGTTTAAATGAAATAGAACAATTGAAATTTGTATTTATCCCTGTCTTTTCTGCTGGTATCTAGCACCATGAATTTAGTCTTTTGCGGGGGGTGGGGGGGGGGCGGACTTTAGTGAAGGTTGGAGTTTTAAAGGTTAGAGAATACTTCTAGTGCTTTCTGCTTTTGGACATGCCCCCAGTGAAGAATCAAAGTCTTTCAAAGTTCTTGAGATGAGAAAGGGAAGAATATACACAGGAGGGATCACAAAATGCGCAAATTGATCTCTTTAAATTATACTGCCCCAAATTTGCCACGGAGACAAGGTGATGCGTCAGCATTCATGGAGTGCTTTATGACTCTCATGATGGAGAGAGTGTGTCGGAGGATCACAGGGTTAATACTTTCCCTGGCATCTCAGTTGTCTTCCTTTTGGGGAAAAGTTCACTTAAGACCCATCATCTGAAGATTTGGAGGGATGTGGGCAGAATTATGAATCTCTAGACCATTTTCTCCAGAGGCATTTGCTCAAAGGAGGTCACATTAATTTGCTGCTAATTATATGAAGCTAGATTTATCGGTGAAGATGGTTTTGGCAGCAAATAATCAAAAAGTCTACTCAAAAGGGTTTAAACAATAAGGGAATTTTAAAAAAAGAAGCCAACTACCCTCTCCATGTCTACCTGCTGAGCCCCATGGATGTCATGATTGATGGAAAGGCATTACAGAACGCTGACTCTGAGTGTCTGGAATCCAACCTCAATCCACTTTTCCCTGGTGCCAAGCAACTGGGTACCCACCAGGGTGCCTTTGATGGTTGTCATTGTGCAACAGGGGAAGGATTTTGAGCACTCGGCTGTTGACAGATTGCTGAGCATTGTCAATTATTTTGTGAACCTCTCTACTCACTTACTTTTGAACACAAAATAAAACCCATCAGAATAAAGAAAATGAATTTTCTCAAGGAGCTAAACATCCTGAGGGAGGCAGTTTCAGGTTTTGTTAATTCAGTGACTCAACAATGTCCTTAAAGCCTTCATTTCTTGCTCTTTTTTTTTCTTCCCTCTGCCGTCTTCAGTGCATTGACTTCGTCCTCAGACTGGCTGCCCTCGTAGTTCTAATATGGCTGCTTCATTTTGGGGAGCCATCCCCCATACATCCACTGGTATAAGAGACTTGTCTGTTCTTATAAAGGACTGTCTGTCCTTTTTAAATGCAAGGGCCCTTTCTGGTAACTGCTCCAGTGGCTTTCTCCTCGGGTGGCATTTGGCTGACTGCAGCTACCTACTTCTTCTGAAGTCAAACACTGGCACATGGGATGGGATTACCTTGATTGCCTTAGATTGGTGCTTTCCAATCTAAGTTTGTTCATGTCATGGTACACATAGAAAATGATAACATTTGGTCAGAACATTAAGTAAACAGAATAGGCTGCTTACAACTGGAGGTGACTGGGTGTGTGTAGGGGTGTGTGTGTGTGTGTGTTGAGGGTGTGGGTGGGGATTCTGGCTGACCTGACTCTTCCTGGCTGGCTGCCCCAGGGACTAAAGGGGTGGATATCTGAGTAGCTATAACCCATTTCCTGGTTTCAACTAATCAGGATTTACTCCCGAGTGGGATAATCTCCCCTTGCCTAGGCACTTGGCTTTGTGGAGATATGACACCCCAATAAAACTGGGGTTTTACCTGTAAGGTAGAAGAGGGGATGCTGTTCAATAGACCCTCAGCTATGTCTGCTGTGTGGATGTTTCCTGTCTGTGTATATATACCTAATGCCCTTCTTTATTGCCTTGTTGAGAAAGGACCAAATCTTGCAAATTTTAAGTGCTCAGTAATTATTTGTCTATCAAATGAATGAATATGTACTTGTGTATGAGACTAAGCTATGCACTCAATGCCACTGACTTCCTGTGGTGTGCCAGGAATGTGCTGTATGAAGTGTAAGAAACATGGTCCCTGCTGATGAGTTTACACCCTAGGGAGGGAGACCGAGCGTAACTATTAAACAAACAATGCATGCATTATTAAAAATTATGTTAAGTCCTCTACAGGAAACAACAGAAGGCAAAACAGAGCAAACCTCCTCCTATGGAGTGATCTGGGAGGGCTTCTTTGAATTAATGACATTTTAGTTAAGACCTGAAAGAAGAATAACGGGAGGTATATGTGTGTGTGTGTGTGTGTGTGTGTGTGTGTGTGTGTGTGACAGTCAGTCATGCAGAATTGGGAAAGAGGGTTTATAGTTTTGATCCTTGTAACTATGTCTTAGGAGTCATTTGTTTTCAAGAAACAAAGAAAGAAAGTGAAGTTGCTCAGTATTGTCCGACTCTCTGTGACTCCATGGACTGTAGCCTATCGGGCTCCTCCGTCCATGGGATTTTCCAGGTAAGAATACTGGAGTGGGTTGCCATTTCCTTCTCCAGGAGATCTTCCTGACCCAGGGATTGAACCAGGGTCTCCCGCATTATAGGCAGATGCTTTACCATCTGAGCCACCGGGGAAGTTTCAAGAAACAAAGCAAACAGGAAAGAAACCCCAAAACAACAAAAGACAGGACCCTCGCTATAAAACCACAGGACAGCTTAATGATTTGAGGGCAGGGTGGACTGACGGCTTCCTGAGGCAGTGAACCAGGAAGTGCTTGACCCTCAAGAGTTAACAAGAGCAGGACAGGTAAATGGATAAACGTGTCTGCTCCATGTTGAGTCTCAGTGTCTCTATCCTGAAACGCAGTGACTGTCTGGGGAACCGCGTAGCTTCTCTTCTCTGCTTCTCCTTGTGTACTGGCTGGTCCCCTGCATAGTCCCATCCACCCTGACTGCCCCTACAGCTCCCTCTGCCCCATTCAAGGGGGCGGTAGAGACTGGCTGGAGTTACCACACCCCAGTTCGTCTTTCCTGGGGGAGAGTATCTGAATGGTTTGCTGAGGTCAGGTGCCCACATTTGATGGAGTCCCCTGTGTCCTGGGCACAAGGTCACCTGACGGGCTGCCTACTTAATTCTACTTAGTCCTATTCAGTGGGATTAGGAGAGATTTTCTGAGAAGGTGGAATATAGGGCAGGTGAATGGATTAACACTCCTGTTAAATGCTGCTTTTTAGGTTTTCCAATTTTTTATTTTTTTAGGTTCTCCAATTTTAATACCACTGGTAGAGTCCTGGTGATATAAATAACTTAGTTACTAGCTGAGTTATTTAGCTGAGCACTGATGCCTACTGCAGAGTACTGCATACAGCACATACTTAAGAAGTATTGGGCTGGTCAAAATTTCATTCAAGTTTTCATGTAACATTTAAAACCTGAGAACTTTTTGGCCAACCCAATAGTTCAGTTCAGTTCAGTCACTCACTCGTGTCCGACTCTTTGCAACCCCATGGACCACAGCATGCCAGGCCTCTCCATTTATCACCAACTCCTGGAGTTTACCCAAACGCATGTCCATCAAGTCGGTGATGCCATCCAACCATTTCACGCTCTGTCGTCCCCTTCTCCTCCTGCCTTCAATCTTTGCCAGCATCAGGGTCTTTTCAAATGAGTCTGCTCTTTGCATCAGGTGGCCAAAGTATTGGAGTTTCAGCTTCAACATCAGTCTTTCCAATGGACACCCAGGACTGATCTCCTTTAGGATGGACTGGTTGGATCTCCTTTCAGTCCAAGGGACTCTCAAGAGTCTTCTCCAACACCACAGTTCAAAAAGCATCAATTCTTCAGTGCTCAGCTTTCTTTATAATCCAACTCTCACATCCATACATGACCACTGGAAAAACCATAGCCTTGACTAGATGGACCTCTGCTTTTTAATATGCTATCTAGATTGGTCATAACTTTACAAGGAGTAAGTGTCTTTTAATTTCATGGCTGCAGTCACCATCTCCAGTGATTTTGGAGCGCCCCCCCCCCCAAAGAAGTCATCCACTGTTTCCACTGTTTCCCCATCTATTTGCCATGAAGTGATGGGACCAGATGCCGTGATCTTAGCTTTCTGAATGTTGAGCTGTAAGCCAACTTTTTCACTCTCCTCTTTCACTTTCATCAAGAGGCTTTTTAGTTCCTCTTCACTCTCTGCCATAAGGGTGGTGTCATCTGCATATCTGAGGTTACTGATATTTCTCCTTGCAATCTTGATTCCAGCTTGTGCTTCTTCCAGCCCAGTGTTTCTCATGATGTACTCTGCATATAAGTTAAATAAGCAGGGTGACAATATACAGCCTTGAATGTACTCCTTTTCCTATTTGGAACCAGTCTGTTGTTCCATTGTCCAGTTTCTAACTGTTGCTTCCTGACCTGCCTATAGGTTTCTCAGAGGCAGGTCAGGTGGTCTGGTATTCCCATCTCTTGAAGCATTTTCCACAGTTTATTTGTGATCCACACAGTCGAAGGCTTTGGCATAGTCATATAAGCAGAAATAGATGTTTTTCTGGAACTCTCTTGCTTTTTCGATGATCCAATGGATGTTGGCAATTTGATTTCTGGTTCCTCTGCCTTTTTTTAAAACCAGCTTGAACATCTGGAAGTTCACGGTTCACGTTTTTTTTGTCTGACTTGGAGAATTTTGAGCATTACTTTACTAGCATGTTGAGATGAGTGCAATTGTGTGGTAGTTTGAGCTTCTTTTTTGGCATTGCCTTTTGGGGATTGGAATGAAAACTACCTTTTCCAGCCCTGTGGCCATTGCTGAGTTTTCCAAATTTGCTGGCATATTGAGTACAGCACTTTCACAGCATTCATTCTTTCAGGATTTGAAATAGCTCACTGGAATTCCCATTACCTCCACTAGCTTTGTTCGTAGTGATGCTTCCTAAGGCCTACTTGACTTCGCATTCCAGGATGTCTGGCTCTAGGTGAGTGATCACACCATTGTGATTATCTGGGTCGTGAAGATCTTTTTTGTATAGTTCTTCTGTGTATTCTTGCCACCTCTTCTTAATATCTTTGGCTTCTGTTAGGTCCATACCATTTCTGTCCTTTATTGTGCCCATCTTTGCATGAAATGTTCCCTTGGTATCTCTAATTTTCTTGAAGAGATCTTTAGTCTTTCCCATTCTATTGTTTCCTTCCATTTGCACTGATTACTAAGGAAGGCTTTCTTATCTCTCCTTGCTATTCTTTGAACTCTGCATTCAAATGGTAACTCAATAGTTAGCAGTAGTGATAATATATATGAGAGCTTTTTCTCAATGGGGTAAGCCAATTATATTATTTTAATGAGAATGCTTCTTTGTTTTGTGAATAAAAAACACTTTTTAGAATACCAGTCTGTATCTCCCCCCCCCCACCATGGTTTTATTTAAAAATAATTGGCATGACAGATAAGTTTAAGGCATATAGCAGGGTGGTTTGATTTATATATACTTTGAAATGATTATCACAATAGGTTCAGCTAACACTCATCTTCTCAATAAAAAGAAAAAAAAAAGAAAAAATTCTACTTGTGATGAGAACTTTAAGATTTACTCTCTTAATTTTCCTATGTATTGTACAACAGTGTTATTTATGTTTGTCATGTTGTACGTTGTTATTTCTAGTACTGATTTATAACTGGAAGTTTGTACCTTTGACCATCATCCTCCAATTCCTCCTCTCCCCCAACCCGTCACCTCTAATAGTCATAAGTCTGGTCCCTATTTCTATGAGTTTTATTTTTTTTAAGCTTGCACATATAAGTGAAATCTACAACATTTTTATTTTTCTCTCTGACTTATTTCATTAGCAATAATGCCTTCAAGGTCCATCCATGGTGTTGCAAATGGTAGGATTTTCTATATTTTTCTGACTGAATAATATTTTATTGTATAAATATACCATATATCCATGGGTGGGCACTTAAATTGTTACCATGTCTTGGGTATTATAAATAATGCTGCTATGAAAATGAGGGTGAAGATATCTTTTCAAGTTAGTATTTTTGTTTCCTTTGGATATATTTCCAAAAGTAATATTCCTTCATCATAGTAGGTCAATTTTAATTTTTTTCAGGCTTCTTCATACTGCTTTCTATAATGGTTATACCAATTTAAAATCCCACCAATAGTACCCAAGTGTACCCTTTTTTTCTACATGCATGTCAGCATGTGTTATTGTTCATCTTTTGACAGTGTCTGTTCTAACACGTGTGAAGTGATGTCTCCTGGTTTTAATTTGCATTTTCCTAATGACTAGTAATGCGATGCATCTTTTTAAGTACCCATTGGCCTTTGTATATCTTCTTTGGAGAAATATCTGTTCAGTTCCTTTGCCCATTTTTTAATTGGTTTGACTTTTTGCAATTGAATTATATGAACTCTTTTATATATTTTGGATATTAAACCTAATCAGATATATGGTTTGTGAATAGTTTTTCCCATTCATTAGGTTGTCTTTCCTTTTCTTGATGGTTTCTTTTGCTGTGCAGAAACATTTTTGTTTGATATATTCACTTGCTTATTTTTTATTTTGTGGCTTATGGATAGGTTTCATATCTAAAAAAATCATTAATACAACCCATGTCAAGGAGCTTTGTTCCTATGTTTTCTTCTAGCACTTTCATTATTTCAGGTTTTATATCTAAGTCTTAAGTCCATTTTGAGTTGATTTTTGTGGATTGTATAAGACATGGGTTCAGTTTCATTCTCATACATGTGCATTATCCTGGCAGCATTTATTGAAGAAACTGTCTTTTCCATTGAGTATTTTTGGCTCCCTTGTCAAATATCAATATTAGTTTTCCATATATGCTTGGATTTGTTTCTGGACTCTCAATTCTTCTCCATTGATCTGCTTTTATGGCCAATACCATAAAAACAACTGTTTTGATGACTTTAGCTGTGTAGTATAGCTTGAAATAAGGAAGAAATTTGCTGTGTGGCAGCAATTATTTACATAGCGTTTACATTGTATTAGGTATTTTAAGTAATGCAGAATTGATTTAAAGTATCAATACATGGGAAGATGTGTATAGGTAATATGCAAATACTATGCCATTTTGTTAACCCATTTTAAAATGGGTTGTTCTTATTTATGCCAAAGAATTGATGCTTTTGGACTGTGATGTTGGAGAAGATTCTTGAGAGTCCCTTGTACTGCAAGGAGATCCAACCAGTCCATCCTGAAGGAAATCAGTCCTGAATATTCATTGGAAGGACTGATATTGAAGCTGAAATTCCAATACTTTGGCTACCTGATGTGAAGAACTGACTCATTTGAAAAGACCCTGATGCTGGGAAGGATTGAAGGAGGGAGGATAAGGGGACGACAGTGGATGAGATGGTTGGATGGCATCACTGACTCAATGGACATGAGTTTGAGTAAACTCCGGGAGTTGGTGATGCACGGGGAGGCCTGGCGTGCTGCAGTCCATGGGGTTGCAAAGAGTCGGACACGACTGAGTGACTGAACTGAACTGAACTGAAGCCATTTTATAGGGGGGACTTCAGAGTCCTTGGATTTTGATATTCTTACAAGTGTTCTGAAACCAATTCCCTGTGGATACTGAGGGACAGCTGTCTGTCTCTGTTTTGTTTTGCTTTTTTATAGTTACCAGTGACTTGAAATGTATTTTCTGTTTTTTTTTTCCACTCTTAGTCTATGAATGTTTTAAAGGCTAAAGTGAGCCTTTTGAAGGCATCATATTGTTAGATCTTGTTTTTTATCCATTCAGCCATTCTGTGTCTTTTAACTGGAGAATTTAATTCATTTATGTTTAAAGTAATTTTTGATAAGTAAGGACCTATTGCCATTTTGTTCATTGTTTTCTGGTTGGTTTGTAGATTCATTGTTCCTTGTTTCTTATTCTGATTTTTAAAAAAATCTTTTGATGTCTTTTGATATCAGTATGTTTTAAGTTCTTTATTGTGTTCCTTTTTGTGATTACTATAGGATTTTCCCTTGTAAGTACCTTGAGGCTTAGATAAAATATCTTAAACTTATAACACCCCATTTTAAACTGATAACAATTTAACCTGTGTAGAATTCATAAACTTCATGCTTTTACTTCTCTTCCTCTTCACATTTTATATACTAACTAATAACAGATTTATTATGCTTGTGGTTATTTTTACTGCCTTAAAACAAAACTTTTAAATTAAGGTTTTTAAGTGAATTATGCACCACTATCACTTACAGAATCTGTGACTGTATATTTATCATCACCAGTGAGATTCATACCACCTTTTTTTTGTTTTTATGATGTTAATTAGTGTTCTTTTACTTCCACTCAATGAACTCCGTTTAGCATTTCTTGTAAGGCAGGTTTAGTGGTAATGAACTTTTATTTGTTAGGAAGTCTTTGTCTCTCTGTGAAGGACAGCTTCACTGGACATAGAATTCCTTGTTGACAATTATTTTCTTTCAGTATTTTGATTTTGTGATCCCATTTTTTTTCTTGGTCTAAAAATTTCTGTTGATAAATCTGCCCATAATCTTTTGAAAGTTCCTTTGTATGTAGCTTCTGTCTTTTGTCTTGCTATTCTTAAGTTATTCTGGTGGTGTCATATCTACTTGGTTTTCTTGATCCTTAACTCTTTATGTCAGTATCTGCTCACTTGAGTAATCAGACTCCTTTTCTGGATTTTACAGGCCTGCTTTGGCAGAGATGTTTTTTCACCAGTCAGCTCCATTTGGGTTTCTGAGTATGTCTGCAAGTGTTGTCCTTGGGCAGGTGGGGCCTACTATTATGATCTGGTTTTGGGCAGGGCAACTGTTTGACCTCTGAGGATGGGAATGGGGATGAGCTGAGAACAACTGGTTGAGAACAGTTGGACAGGACTGCTGGCTTAGTTCCTTACCCAAGCGAAGCTATCTGCTTGTCTCCACTGCTGCCTGGATGCACTGGTCAGGCTTGCTAGAGAGATGGTTCACAGGGCTGTGAATTAGCTTTCTTGCTCTGGCAGGGTAGCAGGATAGGACCCAGGGCCTGTCCAGCTCATTGTTTGGGGAGCTCAATCAGTCCAGAGTGTGAAATATAGCCTTGGTCAGGTTAAGCCCCCAGTTTTGCTCTGAAGATGGGGGGTACCATGGGCTGTGCTAGCACCAGTATGCATAGGGCTATTGAGTGGGCTCTGCGTCTTCCTGTGTGCTCTGGGTAGAGTCCCTGATTGGAGAGGCTAATGGCCATGTTCAGCAAGGAGCAGAGCTATGAATTAGAGTTCCTGCCTGGGTGCAGTGGGAGAAGCAGATCTAAAGCTGCTAGAGCTCTTTGTTATGTTAATTCGAGCTAACCTGCACCCCAGGTTCTCTGACTGAACAGGGCCACTGGCTTTGCTCTGCAAACTATTGGCTCTACCTACCTCTTGGCTCAAGTGCTACTAGGCCACATAGCTTCCAAGAGTTACCTCTAGCTCTTCTGGTTAGATTTAGCAGAATACCATGTTCCAAAGTGGCCAAAATCCCTTGCCTGGTTTGAAGCAGGAGGGATCACTCCAGGCTTCTCTCAGTTTCCTGAACCAGCTCTTTGGCTGGGAGGGGCAGTGAGCTACTGTCAGCCTTGGCTGTGAGTTAATCCTCCGGCTTGTCCATAGCATGGCAGTGCTCTGTGCCTGGTACTCGCTTTTCTCTGGGGTCAGTCGGCTCTGCTTGCCTGCCTCTTGGCTTGAGCACAGCTGGGCTGCTCAGCTTGCAGTTTTCTCCAGCCCTTCTGGTCAGATGAGACCAGAAGATGCTCTCCACAGTGGATGGGGCTGTGATTCAGTTCTTTATCTGGGTGTGGGCAAACTGGGCTTTAGGGCGAGTACAGACAGATCTGTACTCTGTGGGAGTTCCCTGATTAGAATGTGCTCTCTGCTTGGTTTTGCACGTGGGCAGAGCTTCTGGGTTTACTACTTGGGCACTGCAGGTGTGAACTTGGTCTGCCGAGATCTCTGTGCTGGTTGTTACCAGCCCCTCTTCCATCTCTATCACAGTCAGGTTCCCGCTGATTGAGCCCCGAAGATTCCCCTGCAGTCTCCATGGTGTGAGGTTGAGTAGGAGATCCTGTGAAGTGATCCACAATGCTTGGGATGCTGGTTGTATCCACTGTGTTCACCTTCCCACTGGAGGAACTGGAGACTCAGGGGAGACCGCTCCACGTGATGCTATGCTGGCCTAAGGGAGGGGCAATGTGGTCAATGTGTAGCTACTTCTCTTGCCTTCTAATGTGATCTCTATTGGTCTCTGTGGTACATGGAGTGTGCTTCAGCCTCATCCCTGTCATGTTCTAGGATTCTCTGAGTGGTGTCTTATTCTTGAATAGCTGTTAGTTGTTCTTTTTAAAATATTTTATTGGAGGATAATTACTTTGCAATGTTGTGGTTATTTCTGCCACACAACAACATGAATGCATACACTGTCTGCCCCCACTTATGCCTCCCTCCCACCCCCACCCCGTCCCACCCCTTAGTTGTTCTGGTAAAGCAGAGCAATGTCATGAACAACCTATGTTACCATCTTGGTGATGTTTCCCTCACTAGCCTATTAATATATCTTTAAATCACTTTATAGTTACTCTATTCATATTATAAATGTAATACATTTACATTTTAGAATATTTGGGAAAACATATCAGCAAACAGAAGAAAATAGAAACTTTTTATAACCCTTCTGCCTGGAGGTGAACACCTGAGGTGTTTGTGAATATTTGTTTCCAGTCAGTTCTCCATGTAGATACATCTTTTAGAAAAATTGCACATACTGCTTTTTCCACTTAATATTGTATTGTGAGTGATAAAAATTCTTCTACCACATCATCCTTAAGGTCTGCACTGTATTTCCCCATGTGAATAGAGCATATAGGCGTGGATGTACAGGGCATCCCTGGAGGCTCAGTGGTGAAGAATCCACCTGCCAATGCAGGAGACACCGGTTCATTCCCAGACCTGGGAAGATCCCACGTGGTGCAAAGCAGCCAAGCCTGTGCACCACAACTGTTGAGCTTGTGCTCCAGAGCCCAGGCACCTCAACTACTGAGCCTGCAGCCTGAGAGCCTCTGCTCTGTAAAAAGAGAAGGCACGGCAATGAGAAGCCATGCACTGCGTCTAGAGAGTAGCTTCTGCTCGCTGCAACCAGAGAAAAGCCCAAGTAGCAATGAAGTCCAAGCCCAGCCAAAATAAATAAATAAATAAAATTGTTTTTAAAAAAGAAGTGGATATACAGATTTGGAAAGCCCATCTGCTGCTGGATGCAATCTTTAGGCTGCGATGGATTGGAATGCCAACCCCGTTTGTGTAGCAGGGCAGATACTGCAAGGTGATTGTCGAAGTTGGTCAGAAATTAAGTTTGTGTGATAATGATCACTCCTTTTCCCCAGGCCACCACTTTCCTGAGGATGATTTGTGTGAAGCTCATTTGCTGTTTTGCAAGGGAGAGGGATCAGCTTGAGCATCCTTTTAAAGGAAAATAATCAGCATTCCCCCTCAGGGTTCCAGGAAGCTTCTCTGACACTCAGGTCAGGGCAGCCCCTGCAGACTGGAACTTGCTCCTCCTGATAAAGCAAATGCAAGCATGCCAAATTACTTTGCTCTGGCTTAACCCTACTCCAGAATGAATCCACAAATGCTACAGAAGGATAGCTTATGAACATGTGCTACACAGAACTCTGAAAGCGTCCTGCCCACTTAATCCTTTTCCTACTTCAGAGAAAGAAAAAAGTCTGTGTATACTTGAACCGAGAATTGAGGGATCACAAAAATGAAGATTGGATGCCGTGCTTGAAATCACCAGTTGTGTTTTCTCATTTCCCCTTGAGCCATGGGTTGATTTTTCAGTACAGCTCTGTCAGTGGGGAAATGTGCTGCTCTTTCTAGAGTTCTTAGATTCACTCCCAAATACGTGACTCTGTCTAAATGCCTTTTGAGGAAATGCAAGTTCCCATTATGGTAGATTCTGAGGACTGGAGATCATCTCTTCAGGTCATTATTCCCTCCCCAATACATCCCTCCCCAGTACATCCCTCCCCCCACCGCCCACACACAAAGACTTGATTCAGATGATCACAGATGGCGAAGGGCACTTCTCTCCTTTGTGTTCTTGGAAAGAATCTTCCAGAGAGGTGCCTGCAGTCACCATAGGTGTGCATTAGCTCAGAGGTTCAAGAATGTGCCCTGGCACTTAGATTGCCTATTGATCCTTCTGGTTTGAGATGATTCCCCTGCAAAACAGTTCATGTGTATTTCCATGCCAATACTTGCTTGCAAACACCCACGGAAGCTGTTCTGGCAAGCTGTCTAACGGTGAAGCACCTTAGATTTTTGATCCCCCTCTGCTAGCTGTGGGTGTCCCCACCTGGGAGCTCTGGAGGTCTTTAGCAGGTCACTTCAGTCTCTCTCCATCTCCAAGAAGTGAATGTGATTCTCCTGCCTGTGTCTTATTTAATGTGTGTCTGTATCTTCCAGCTGTCTTGGACTGGGGGTCTTCAGGGCCATTCGGTTTGACACCAAAGGCACTACTTGTGTATAGTCAGTCATAATGAATAACTGTAAACATGATAAGATGCCTACCCAGTGGGGGTGTTAGCCAAGAGGTGTGTGAATCTGCTTGGAGGGGCAACAGCTGAGATGTCAGAGTAGTTTACCATCTCCTGGGTAGAGGCATTGGGAGAGTGGTTTCTGTCTGAAAAATACACAAGCGTTAGATCCTAAACCTTCCCTTCTGTGGCTGCAGGTGCTCATGCCTCTGATTTTAAATGAGGGAAGTTCTATGAGTACTAGACGGGTAGGAGATTCAGAGCAAGAAAGAGGTAAAAAATGCAGGGGCCTTCAAAATGGGAATAAATTGTGGTCATCATCAACCCAGGATATATTGGTTAAGATGGATTCATGGGGACTTCTCTGGAGATCCAGTGGCTAAGACTCCATGCTTCCAATGCACAGTTCCAGGTTCAGTCCCTGGGTCAGGGAACTAGATCCCACATGCTGCAACTAAGAGTTTGCGTGCCATAACTAAGGCCCGAAGTAGCCAAATAAATAAATAATTTGTAAGACAGATGTATTCATGAAGAACTCTTGGCACATGATTTGGTGCCCTTCATACCAATAAGACTGCTACCCTGTTTCATTCTCCAGATAAACATTAAAAACACTGATGCTGACAAACAGGGAAGATATTAATACTAGGACAGTAAATGAAAGCATATGGGTGTTAATTACATTGTAACAACATGGAATCATCACACCATTGATATTTATCAATTGCTGTTGATATTTATACATTGATATTTATCATTGATATTTATCATGGTATTGTGATATAGTCTGAAAATGTAGCCAGCATATTTAAGCTTACAATATACTCCAGGCAGTGTGGAGGTCACTTTTCTTGAATTCTCTTATTTAATCTTTACTGCAATTCATGGGGCAGATATTATTCTTCAGAATTTAATGGGTGAAGGAATGGAAGATCAGAGAAGTTAAGTAACTTTTCCAAGATTGTACAACTTGTGAAAAGGAGGCACTTTATTTCTTTTAAAAAAAATTATTTATTTTTTACTTTTTGGCCACCCTGTGCAGCAGGTGGGATTTTAGTTCCTCAAAAAGGGATCAAGCCTGTGTCCCCTGCAGTGTAAACTGGAAGTCCTACCCACTGGACCACCAGGAAAGTCCCAAAAGGACTTTAAAAGAGAGAAACTGCAGTATATCTTTGTCCAGTTGGGATAAGGGAAGGAGAACTTGTCTTATCTCTGAAAAGGCATACTGATGGAGTTTGTGCTCTTTTCCTGGTAACTTTGGACAAAGTTGAGATAATTTGGTGACAGGTCTTAGGCAGTGTTCTTTTCTGCAAAGCTGGTCTATAGTCATACATTCTTTCAGTCACTCATTATGATTGATTCATTCAGATTCATGCCTTCTATTTTTCTGCAGATTGGGCATCTGCTTTAATGAGAGTTAGGTGTTAAAAGTAACAGAAAAATAATTAGAGAATTGAGAATTTGATTGGAGAGGAGGCTATCCAGGAGAGCAAGAATATGCGGCCCTTTGTGGTGAACGTGGCAAGAAGCAGCAGAATTCAGGAGCTTGCTCCCAGAGTTATTGGGGTGACCTCTAGCTAATGTGTCTTCTCCTATTGGGAGCCCCTGTTAGTATTCCAGAAATTTGGTTTCAGCACAGGGACAGGCATTTGTTCTGCATTGTCAGCCACAATGAAGAAACCTATTAACAGCATGTGATTTCTTTGTGATGGGTGATTTGAGAGCTCAGACTTGTATGTCTAAAAGAGATGGTGCATAGAAGTGGAGGAAGGACCTTCATATCAAATACTACAGCAGAGTTCCTTTATGACACATGCAGGGACAGCCCCAGAAATAAATAATTATGGGGTGGGTAACAGCCTGCTCATTTGTCTCTTTACTTCTCGTAGCTTGTGGCATTCACCCCCCTCTCCCCCAAGCACCCAACCTTCACCCACTCTCCTTTGAATTCTCAGTACCCTTCCTACCTCTTTTTGGTGGTCTGTCTTCTGTTAATCAGAAGCAGGATAGGGGGTGTTGACAGCACTGATATCACTCATTTACTCTTTAGTGCAAATTTAGACCAATTTATTACAGTATTTCATGTGATACATGAGATGATTTTACATAGTATGTGAGTGGACACATGTTTGATTAATTGCATTACTTTTTTTAGGTTTTCTTCCATTTATGGCAAGTGATATTGACTAAACACAGGTGGTGCTGGATGTTTAGAGTGGTGATATGAAACTATCTTTCAAAAAATTGAACTTGGTTCAAATTGGTTAAAAGAAAATTATTGTATTAATGACAGAATATTGGTTTACAGGTTATATAAGAATCATGAAAGGAGTATGTGAATGACTGAAGTTTTAGAACAGGTTCCCTGTATTTGCATTTCAAACTTTAACTCATAGGAAGAGAGCGGCATTGATCAGGGTGGAGAGAACACTCCTGAAGTCTTACTTCTAGGTGGCCACTTGCTTCATGCTACAGGATTGTAATTCACCTGTGTTACAGATGACTTGTGTCACTCCAGGCTTTTCTCTTTTAGTTAATGGTTACATTTCAGAGAAAGTGATTCCTTCTCTATAGCATTCCTTTTGGTGTAGCTATGAGGCTTGTAGTCACAAGGTTCTTTAAATGCTCATGTGTGCATGGACCAATGCTGGTTTGAGTATACAAAATAGACGTGGTATCTAAAGCAGCAGAATGAATAGTAGAAACCATCTAACTGTAAAATTATAGAACAGAGAGAGAATGTTTATTTCATGTACCCAAAGTAGCACCTGAGTTTATTCCTGAACTGTTTTTCTGAAGGACAGGAAAAATTGCCCAAACAGAGATTTTTCTCTGAAATAACAATTAAGCCATGAGAGAGAACAAAGGACTGTAATTTGTAATGGACCCAATATGGAGGGATTCAGGGGTTTGCTAGCATTAGACTACTTGGTAGGGTTTTTTGGTGTTTGAGTGGATTTGTCTTAAGGCAGAGCTGAGAGTGGGGAACTCGGGAATAAGAGCAGCCTTAAATGGTGGAATTATCATGAAAAAGTCCACAAACAATAAATGCTGGAGATGGTGTGGAGAAAAGGGAACCCCTAACACTGTTGGAGGGAAAGTAAATTAGTGCAGCCACTATGGAGAACAGTATAGAGGTTCCTTAGAATACTAAAAATAGAGCTAGCATATGATTCAACAATTTCACTCCTGGGCATATATCCAGAAAAGACTAAAACTCTAATTCAAAAAAATACATGCACCCCCGTATTCATAAGCAGCACTATTTACATTGGCGAAAATAGGCTAAGTTGCTTCACTTAGTATGATAATCTCTAGGTTCATCCATCTTGCTGCAAATGGCATTTATTTCATGCTTTTTGATGGCTGAGTAATGTGTGTGTGTGTGGAGGTAACCTAAATGTACATTGACAGAAAAATGGATAAGAAGACATGGTGTATGTCACACACACACAGACACACATATATACACACATACACACAATGGAATATTACTCGGCCATCAAAAAGAATGAAATGATGCCATTTGCAGCAACATGGATGGACCTAGAGATTATCATACTAAGTAAAGCAGCTTAGAGAAAGACAAATATCATATGACATCACTTATATGTGGAATCTTAGAAAATGATACAAATGAACTTATTTCAAAACAGACATAGACTCACAAACATAGAAAACAAATCTGTGATTACCAAACAGAATCGGAAGCAGGGGGGATAAATTACAAATTTTGTATTAGCATATACATACTATTATATATAAAATAGATAAACAAGGGCCTACTGTATAGCACAGGGAACAATATTCAATATCTTGTAATAACTTATAATGGAAAATAATTTGAAAAAGAATATATATGTGTGTGTACATATTTACACATATTTATGTATATATATATATATATATATATATATATGAATCACTTTGTTTTATACCTGAAGCTAGTAGAGCACTGTAAATCAACTATACTTCAGCTTTTTTTTTAAATGAAAAAATTAGTGGAATTAAATGGAAATTGCTGGTGTTCTGCACAGGACTGGTCAGATTAAATTGTGGACTCCTTTCGGCCCTGTGAGTCTGGGTTTTCCAGTCCCACAAGATATTTATTTGATTGGGTCTTCCTGGAAGCATCAGAAAGATTGCTCACTCCTGAAGGTCTGTTTTAACATTTTTTCCAAATGTAGGGGAGAGGTTATTACTACACAAAGTAATTCTTTATTCTTTTTGTAGAGATAAACATTGACATTTCCACAGTATGTATTTATTTGTTAAAGATTCCTGATAGTTGATGAGCGAGAGACAGAAAGAAAAAAAAGGAAAGGTAAATAGAGTTATTATTATCGCCATTCTTGGTCATTACTTGGTTGGGGTTTTATAAAGTTTGGGGGCCAAATCCTTCTTTCTGTTGGCAAAGGACAATTAAATACTTTCAGATAATTTAGGCAGCTATGTCACCAAAAGGTGTTTGGTAGAGCTAAGAATATTACTTTAACTTAGTATTGTTCACTTATATTTGGTATGAGTAAGGGAAAATAACCCAAATTACTGAAAAATTGTGGAAATAAACTTACTTGAAATGCATATATCTTATAAAAATAGTACACTGATAAAGGAACTTAAGCCTAAAATGGTAACTTATTACCCTTCACTTGGCAGCAAGCCTGGTGAATGGAATCATGCAGTTAACAGTTCTGCAGTTCTGCTGGACATATAGCTGATAACATTATTGATAAGGTCCCTGTTCCATAGCTCTTGTGGTCCCCTGCATGCATGCTCAGTCAGTCTGACTTTTTGCAACACCATGGGCTGTAGCCTGTCAGGCTCCTTCTGTCCATGGAATTTCCCAGGCAAGAATACTGGAGTGGGTTGTCATTTCCTTCTCCAAGAGATTTTTTCCAACCCAGGGATTGAACCTGCATCTCCTGCATAGACCGGAGGATTCTTTACTGCTGAGCCATCTTGGAAGCCCTGCTTGAAGTAAAAACAGGGCAACTGGATCAACTAATAGTTTGCTTGGTACTTTTCTGACCAGATCAATTGTTACTTCTTGGAATAGCATTGGATTTATCTAGATAGCTGTTTAAGCATAACCTTGATATTTAGTCTTGGAAGACATGCAAACAGAGCTCAGAACTGTGTTCCCTAAAACCTGAAATCTGACCTGGACAAGAGAGACGGAAGTAGGGTTCCCATTGTCTTCGTATTTCATGTTTATGGAAAAAGAAAACAAAGCTAGTTTTAACCTACTATTTAATGAGTTGACTGTTGACAGAGAAAAAAATGAAAAATCTGTTTGTCTTATTATCTATGACTTTAAAATAAACCTAATCAGCCCTGGTGTTTCTAAAAATGTATCAAATGTTTAAACACAATTGTTAGTGAGCTGTTACTTCAAAGTTCACTTCATTGCTCTGAGTTGCCCACTGAGCCATAAAAGGCCTAAATCTCAGCAAACAGGTGTAATTGACTATGGGCCTCCTCTCACTTTCATTCACAGGAATTAGTACACTGGATTGCTGTATGAACTGTTTGACACTGCATGGGAAAGGAATGCTAAGAGGTGCTAGCATTCTGGCAGCAGCTCCGTGGTCTGCCAAGTCAAACTTGTATGTGTTTTCAGACTGCCCACCTTCTTTCCTCCTGTGTTTGTTCTTCTGGTCTAGCTGACAAGCTGCTGAAGGAAGAAAGTGTGATTGTTTCATGTCAACCTTTTACAGAAATACAACACACGGGATTTATATACTTGCAAATCCAGAGTATATATCTTCATGAATTTTCACAAAGTGATCACACTCAAGGAACTAGCATTCAGAATAAGACGTAGAACATGACCCTGACATGCCATCTCCCAGTTACTTCCTTGCTTCCAGCCATGCCGCCACTATCTTGACTCTGACATCACAATTTGGTTTTGCCATGGTTTTGAATTTTATAGGAATGGAATCATACAGTATGGACTTCTCTGTGTAATGGCTTCTTTTGCTTGATATGTATGTTCGTAAATTTGGAATAATTTTTTTTTTCATGCTTAGGAAAGAATATAGGCTCATGGGTCTCACATGAAACCATAGGATGGAAAAATACTTTGGAAAATTTAAAGCTCCATAGAATTATAATGCTGGACTGGTTGACTGGATGTTTAAATTGTCTGGGGTATTTTCATACATATTGTGAAAAAAATTGGTGTCAGTTATTACTGACTAGCCACACAGTTTGCATGTGCAAATTTGACAGTAATTTACATGGAATAACACATTTATATCCTAATAGATAAAACTGTAAGACTTTTTTGGGTATTAAGGTTCCAAAGGTCATCTGAGAAATGTACTCCCTAAGGTTTATTCTTGTACAGGTTAGTGGATAACTTCCCATAATTGACTAATTAAATGGAAGCTATAGTATTTTGAAACCTAAGGCTATGTTTTAATATTTCTTTTTGTTTTTAATTGCTTATCTGTGTGAAGAATCTATAACATTTGCTCTTCCAGTGTCATATTATGGGTTGTGTGGATTGGTTTACATCTCAGACTATGCACTGGATAACCTTCTTTTGGGAGGTCAAATATATAATTTCTTGAAAAGAACATCTCTCAACCCCAGCACCCCTCTCTACTCTCATCAAAACCAAGTTTAAAAGAAAAACCAAGTTAAACCCTTTCTTCTCAGCAGTACATTGCTGTGGCTAAGACTAGGGTTGGGGTGGAGTCTGGCTTCTGTAGCCTCCATGAACCCCTGCACCTCTCACTGATGGTTGTTGGAAGAAGTCCAGTAATATAGAGAACGAACATGGTGTCTAGCAACACCTAAATGCTTAATAGATACTAGTTAGTACTGTTACAAGTACTACCTCTTGTACCATTCCTTGTAACACATAGGATTTTAATAATTCAAATCAAGCCGATGGTCCTCTGTACAGTTCTTTCTTAAACTTTAAATAAAAACAAAACTTCCTCCTCCAGCCCTCAAGCACAACAGGCCCATTTAAACACCATCCAGACCAATGGGAAGCAACCCTCAAAGATTTAAAAAAAAAATTTTTTTTTTGAAGGAAAGAAAAGCTCCAGGAAGCAGTAGTATTTTAATGCTGAAACAAACACAGCATCATTTTTCAATGTCTGTCTGATGACAATCTGGTTATTAGGTTGTCAGAGTTTTTTGACAAAATGTAGTATTGGACTACCTAAATACATTGCTTCAGAGTCCAATGGGGCTGCTGATCTGTTTCATAATAATTTGGGGCCAGGGCTGTTTTTGTTAAAGGCAAACCTATCAGTCATGTGAGAAATGTTTGCTTTTTATGTTTACTAGTCTAAACATAAAAGAAATCACTTAGGCTTGATGTTGTGGGGAGCAATAATAATGCATAGTCCTTTTCAGAACCCAGATGACCCATCCATCTAAAAGTCTTAGGTTGTTGGGGAGAAATGTCAAAGGGACCAAGATCTGCAGATTTAGGTTTATTTTATATTTGGTATTGGAAAATACATAGTGAAATCAGCAGTTTTATCTTTTTTTTTTTTTTTTTATTAGTTGGAGGCTAATTACTTCACAACATTTCAGTGGGTTTTGTCATACATTGATATGAATCAGCCATAGATTTACACTTATTTCCCATCCCGATCCCCCCTCCCACCTCCCTCTCCACCCGATTCCTCTGGGTCTTCCCAGTGCACCAGGCCCGAGCACTTGTCTCATGCATCCCACCTGGGCTGGTGATCTGTTTCACCATAGATAGTATACATGCTGTTCTTTTGAAATATCCCACCCTCACATTCTCCCACAAAGTTCAAAAGTCTGTTCTGTATTTCTGTGTCTCTTTTTCTGTTTTGCATATAAGGTTATCGTTACCATCTTTCTAAATTCCATATATATGTGTTAGTATGCTGTAGTGTTCTTTATCTTTCTGGCTTACTTCACTCTGTATAAGGGGCTCCAGTTTCATCCATCTCATTAGGACTAGTTCAAATGAATTCTTTTTGACGGCTGAGTAAAATTCCATGGTGTATATGTACCACAGCTTCCTTATCCATTCATCTGCTGATGGGCATCTAGGTTGCTTCCATGTTCTGGCTATTATAAACAGTGCAATCAGCAGTTTTAAAGACGTACATCTAAAATCACCCTTTTCCATCCCCTTGCCTTTATTTATTTTTTTTCATTTTTGAAGATCAGGATTTTCTTTATAGATTGAGCAATGGAGAGTACTAAATAGAGAAGTACTTTTACATTCACTCTTCTGTATAGGGCAGATTCAGGTTTTGTGGGATCAGATGCTTATATAGTTTATAGAGTCTTCTTCAAGAAAAAGATGAACTATTATTATTATTATTTGGAAGACAAAGAGAAAAAAAGAATTTATTTTTGAAGTCCTTTTTATTTTGTATTGGAGTATAGCCATTTAACAATGTTGTAATAGTTTCAGGTGGACAGCAAAGGGACTCAGCCATACGTATACATGAATCCAAGGAAAAACAAATTAGGAAGACAAAATTAGACACAAAGGTCCTTGTTTCAGTGCTTCAGTTAGATGATTTGGTTCCGTTTCTGTCATGATCTCTTTACCAGAAATGCTTGTATAAAAACGCTTCTCTGTATCTCCTGCCACCTAGACCACTGACTCTCAGCATTCCTGGGGTCCATGCAGTCAGAGCCCTGAAGATAAAGCTTCATTAACATCATGTCAGTCTCTCTCTGACTATTTGAAATATGCTGCTAGGTCAGTGAGAACGTAGCTGGTTAGATGATATCTGGTAAAGCTGAAGAAGACATCTAGTTGGAATAAGCTGTGGAATGAGTTTCAAGAATGTAGATACTACAGAGTCTTTTTAAAATTTATTTATTTATGATGGCTGTACTGGGTCTTCGTTGCTGTGTGGGCTTTCTCTAGTTGTGGCGAGCAGGGGCTACTCTCTAGTTGCAGTGTGCAGGCTTCTCATGTGGTGGCTTCCCTTGTGAAGCACGGGCTCTAGGCCTGCAGGCCTCAGTAGTCGTGGTACGTGGCTCCTAGCCTCAGTAGTTGTGACGCATGGGCTTTGTTGCTTCACGGCATGTGAGATCTTCCCAGATCAAGGATCAAACCCATGTCTTCTGCATTGGAAGGCAGATTTTTTACCACTGAGCCACCAGGGAAGCCCACACTACAGATTCTTAAGTGAACTGGACAAAAAGAATGTTTTATAAAAGAAAAAGCTTTCAAGGTTGTTCTCAAAAAGAATAATTTCAGGATTCATGGCCTCTAAAAATAAGTCATTGCAGTGAAAGAGCCGTTAAAAAATGTTTTAATGAAAAGAAGAGGTATTGATGTTTTCCAGAAAGCTGTGTTTCCCAAGGTGTTGATTTCTCTGTATGACTCATGCAGTAAGCTCCCTGGCAGCAGAGCAACGTGTAGCCTTGACATCTGTGTAAATCTTTATGCTATCTTTGGGATGAGATGATTGCAGCACTGACCCACCGTCAGTGGGGCATGAGTTGTTGATCTGTCGTTTGACGAGTTCAACTACACTTTTTATTTTTATCACCATGGACCTCAGTGGCTCAGACTCTGGAGATAGCTGTTCAGGTAGGAGTTTGAGTCCTTGGTCAAGAATGTCCTGAGATTTAAGGAAATCTAAAATTAAAGTCAACCTTTTTCATTCTGTACATCTGTCACTTATCTAAACATTTATTGCCTGCCAGTCACTTTGTTGAACACTGCGAGATAACTGGTATTTGTCAACTCCAATTGGCTTATACAAAGATGAAGAGAGACCTTGGCTACTGCTTTTTCAAGGGATGTCACAAACACATTAGTTTGGGAATGTAGATTAATTAGTTACTTATGCTGTAAGATCAAACTGAGTTGATAGTACCTGTTATGTGTTCGTTATTTAATAATGAAAAAATTTTAGAACGGTTCAATGACTTTGATGGAAGGGTCAAGCCACTATCTAGATGGAAGATATGGAGTGCCAGAGAGGGACAGAGAGAGGTTTTAGGAGAGTTTATGCTGGGTTAGGAATGTATTTTACCCATGTGACACTTTTTTTCAAGAGAGACTATACGTTTCAGTTGCTTGAACTGCATTTAATTATTTTGCTTGCATTTTTAAAATGTGCTTTGTGTAAGGACTATAAGGTTTCTATATGCCTTAGTGGTTTCACCTTCCTCCACAATAACAGTAGGTAATCTTATCTTTGTCATGTTCTTTATTGTTTTGTCATTCTTTCTTGTGGGTTTCACAGCAGCCTGCTAGGATCTGGGTCTGCTAGGTTACATTTCACAGATGAGGAAATGAAACATAGAAAGATGTGCTTTTGTGATTTTTGTAAGATCATACACTGCTTTCCATCAGGACTCAGACGGAGCTGTCTGACTCCCACCTCTAATGCTTTAGAAAGACTGATACATAGACCACTTTGGATAATGGGACCCTCTCAGGCATCCCTTTATAAGTAAGTGCATAGAATTGCATGGTGACACCCTCGTTGTTCACTTAATTTATATAGACACAACATTTACAAGATGTTTAAAATACCAAAATATTCTGAGAAATGTTTGAAAATCACCTCCTGAAATTAACAAGTAGAAAAGATTGAAAGATATAGCAGTGTCTTAACAGAACACAAAATTTGGTGTGACTGTATCATGTGAAAAATGATACACTTTCTACAGACAATACATGCCAAATCAAGTGTTTTCATTTGGAAGTTAACCAACATTGGGCTGTAAAGATAGAATCTTGAGGTTTTTTTTTTTTTCCCCCTGGGAGCAAACTCTCTATAGCTCATATTTGCCAATGTACGCAATTGTACAGATTCTGAAATCCTTTCCTGATGCTTTATATTTAATGACATGCCTATTTGTTTAGAAATTTAAAGTGATTATATTTACTTACATAAATTATGTCTATAATTAAATGTCTCCTTCCTCAGAATTGTAATTTAATTGTTTTATCATGGTAGTTCATGGCTTTGAGACTCTGAGAGAGTTGTTAGTTGTATTTACTTTTGAGTTAGGTCACAATCAATGTAAGCATATTTCATATATACCATGAGATCTAGAGTCCTAATATGTTTTTTTGTTACTTAAAGGAGAGTAGAAAATATAAACAATGCAGTCCTGAGTCCATGAATCTTTGGGGGAAGGTGTACATTGGTACCTTTTCCAGCAATTGCAGTTTCCTTTAGCCACTCATCTGCATCCATCCTTTGGTAGTGGGTACCACCTCAACCTCCATCAACTTTATGCAAGGGTTGTGGGGTCCCCCTCAAATGGTGCTGGTCAGGATTCAACCGCTAGGGTCCTGTTTTCCATTGCCGTTCATTTAGATAAAGCAGTTTTACAGTTAAGGGTCGAGGGCACTGTGACAATAAGCAGATGGCAAGTTAGAAGGGACACATTGGCTGTGATGACTCAGTGGTTACTGGGCTTCAACAAGGAGTAGTGAATATCAGAGATTTGGCTGCTATTATGATGTGTGTACAAAGCTACTTCTCCTTAACCTGGCTGGGTGCCCAAACCTCCTGCTAAAAGAGTCACTTTTAAGTGTTAAATTTATCCCTCAATTTCCATTTTTATAGCCTAATAGTCTCTTTAGGTTTTCACAGGGTAGAGTGGTAGGAAATTTGTATTTCCTCTATGAAACGTTCTTCCACTGAAAGCTTGTTGGGAAATGAAAACCATGTTTTGCAAATAAACCCCAGCAGTATAATGGGCTATGTACACATATATTCAACTGTGAAATACTGTCCATGGAAAATACCTTGCAGTTCCTGCCGCCAAAGACAATAATAAATATCAAAGGTCTTTAGAACAATCCACACACACACACACACACACACACGTACACAAACTATTTGTTTTCAATCTTTAGGCAAGCACAGTTACTGGCAAATGAATTATCTAGCTGGACTAGTAAATTGCCAAACTAAATCAAAGTACAACTGACTATGTTTTTTGAAAAGAGATTATTTTCTTTCCATAAAATCCAACCAGAATATAATGAAAAGAGAAGTTCTCGTGCTACCTGGAGGGGAGACGGCAGAATGCATGGTAAACTGGTGGCCCATAGGCCACAAGTGCACATATATTTTGTTTGGTTTGCACAGTGTTGTAAATAATTAGTTTATTTGTCAATATTTAAAAGTTGAGGTATTTAAAATACATTTTTTGGTTTCTAAAATCCTGGGAAGATATGGCAACATCGGGCCATCTTTCTTCCATGGCATTATTTTCCTTGGAGAAGAACTGTTGCTGCCTCTCCCAGTCTCCAGGCCATGATGCTCACTCCCATCACACCCTTGTCTCCACGTGAAGGGGTGCACTGCCTGTGTTGTCTTGCCTAGACCTGATTTACTCATTTACATTGCCTGCCTGCCCTGTCAGCTCTTATTTGTGACCTCTTACTCAGGAAAACTATAATAACTTCATGCAGATGTTGTTAGGAGCTGACAGAGGAAGAACCTTACTCTGTATTGCAGAGAACTGTCATCAGCACAGGGTGAAGAGGGGTTAGGGATAGGGACGTGGGGTGGCGGGCAGCATTCTAGGGCTTTAGCTCAGTGTCAGAATGAATTCTAGATACTTGACTTCTCAGCCTAGAGACTGTTACCGAAAGTGTTTGGACACAGGTGACCACCTATCTGGGAAACTGAGGAAAGGATTCCTGTGTTCCCTTAGGAATTGGACTGTATCTCCTTTAAGGAATTCTTCAATGCTCAGAATAAATATTTTTTTAATTGAATAATATAGTCACATAATTTTTAAAAAAGTGTTATAAGATGCACAATGGGAAGTCAGTCTACCTCCACTTCTGTCTCTCACGCCTCAGCTTTTTAGGAGGCAAACCCTGTGCTCCTTTTATGTTTTTCCAGAAATGTTCCGTGTATGTGCACACTTAGATATTTTTCCTTGCATGAATGATAACTCACTGTATTTGCTGTGCTGCCCTTGCACTATTTTCCTTTGGGTTTTTGAAGCTAAGATTACCTTAGCATATTGCATGTCTTAGATCATTGTGTAATGGTACAAGAACAATCTTATTCTTTTTAATGCTTTCATTATGTTCTCTTGTATAGTTGTGTCCAAACTTACTTAACCATTACTGTACTGAGTATGTACACTGTATGTGTAATTTAGATGTTTTCAGTCTTCCACTAATAAAATTCTAAGGGTGCATAATCTACCTGTGTTCGCAACTTATCCCTTTTCCTCATGACTTGGATTTTACAAGATCAGGTGATCAACATGAAACTTCCATTCCAGGCTAAAAATGCAGGCTACCTGAAAATTTTTTTTCTCACTCTTCCTTTGTCGCAAAAGAAGTCACCTATATAAAAAAGGGATAATTGATGGGATGTGCTAACAGTAGCAATTTTAGGGCTAGTTATGTTATCCCACAGTTCCAGGTTGGTGTTTCTCAAACTTTAATTTGCATAAAACTTATCTGGGGATCTTGTTACAGTGCAGGTTCTGATTTAGCATTGCTAGCTGTCCCCCAGGTTGCAGGGGCAGAGCACACTTTGAGAAACAAAACTTGTAGAACTCTGTTGCCATTCTGTATAAATAAAGTGTGTAGTGTTGTTTGAGTTCATAGATACAGTATTGTTTGTGTTTCACAAATATCCACAACCACCCTGTTCTTCAGGCAAGGGTGGTGAATTTGGTGGCCAACAGTGTTATCTTTGGCCTGTATGAAAAGTAGGATAAATAACATATGCTTTGTTTTTATTTCAGTATATTTTATCAAACCCTTGGTTAGACACAAAATGTACTTAAGTTGGCATGTTTGTTGTTGTTCTTTAGTCACTAAGTCATGTCTGACTGTTTGTGACCCCACAGATTGTAGCATGCCAGGCTTCTCTGTCCTCCACTATCTCCTGGAGTTTACCCAAATTCATGTCCAATGAGTCAGTGAAGCTATCTATCAGTTAGCATACTATCAAATTATTATTTTAGTCTTTAAGATTACAGAGCTTGAAACAGCTTTTAACTTACTTTACATTTTTCTTTGAAGAAGTTATTTACCTGTGGATCCTTCTGGGAATAAAATTTAATTTCAAATTAAAGCTAGGTAATGTGGCCAAGTTAGGTGATTTATTTATCTCTTTTGTTAGACTGTAAATTCCTTGAGTACAAAAATTGTTTAATTATTCTCTTATAAAATTGCCTGGGATGAAAACTCTCTGCTTGACTAGACTTTAGTGAGGCTCCTCTCAGCTGCCTTCTTGGTCATGGCCCCCATCCTGTCTTTGACCTACCTAGCCCAGTTTTAGCAAGAATCCTGCTAAGTGATATCTGATGATGATTTTCATCTCCCACCCTTGATATCTAGGTCTTTGGCATATCTTAATCATGAATCCTGTTAAGCCAGATTAGCAAGAATCTCCCTACTCTTGATGTTTCCTATTGCTGGTTTTCTACATGCTGACCTCCTCACTTTGCCCCTTGGCCATAAATCTCCAGCTGTTGTTGCTGTATTTGGAGTGGAGCCTGGTTTCTCTCCTGTATTGCAGTAGTCCTGAATAAAGTCTCCCTTATTGTTGTAAGAAATGTCAAAATAATTTTTGTTTAACACCTATTTCTTGCCCTTCTGTGTAATTTTCATTTTGTATCAGTTCAAAAGCTGATATTTTTTATTGTTTAGTCACCAAGTTGTATCCAACTCTTTTGCAATCCCATGGACTGTAGCATACCAGGCTTCTCTGTCCATGGGATTTCCCAGGCAAGACTACTGGAGTGGATTGACATTTCCTTCTCCGGGGGCTCTTCCTGCCCAGGGATTGAACCCACGTCTTATGCATTGACAGGCAGATTCTTTACCACTGAACCTGGGAAGCCCATAAAAAGCTAAGTCATGTCTGACTGTTTTGCCACCCCATGGACCGTATAGCCTGCCAGGCTCCTCTGTCCATGGGATTTCCGAGGCAAGATTACTGGAGTGGGTTGCCATATCCTTCTCCATCAAAAGCATTAGAAAGGGACAAAAAAGACATTCCTCATCACATATCACTTTTCGGTGTGGTTTTCACTAATGTAATATTACAACTAAATTCACCTTTAAGGTGATTATCACTCAAAATTTGAAGTTTTTAAAAGTAGCATTTGAAATGAATCTGAGTTCTTACCAACCTTTTAGGTTGTTAAAAAATAATTTTCAGAAAAAGATAAACATATTCTCATGTAGGTATAAAAATGAGGATGTGCTAAAGATTTTATTTTGCTTATATAGTATGAGGAAACTGGGCAGATGTTGTAACTGGATTAAAGGAAAAGTTATAATAGGGCCAATGTATATAGGGTAAACCAATATTGAGGTGAGTCGCAGATCAAGATAAAACTGGTTTTCCACAGTGAGATGGAAGTAAATTAAAACACTTAACTGTCAGAACAAAATTTATATATCTATCAGTCACTTATAACTTACAAAGTGGTGCACTGTAGTTCAGAGATCATGAACAGGGCTAGAATCAGACAGCTGGGAAGGGTATGCTATAGATGATGCATAGTTTTCTACTGAAGTGCAACATTTTTTTTTTTATTTTACAAGGTGAAGGTCATCTTCAACTTAAGGTGTATGCCCTAAGTATTACCTTGTGACTTAAACCTTTGAAAAGTCTAAAATGACCCAATATTTGAGGATGACAGTACACAAGTAAGTGACAAAGAAGCATGGAGATCAGTATTAGGTATTGTCACAAGACATTTGGAAAAACTGGAGATGTTTTATATAGCTTGTGGCCTCTAGCCTTCAACCTTGTAGCCTGAAGACTGGAAAGGAAAAGTAATATTTTCCCCTGTACTGTAAAAATTGAACTTGATGGTGTGAATTGATTATCTACCCAGATTGGGCTATTTACAAGAATTAATTTTCATAATTGAACATGTGCACTTGAACCAGAAAATATTTAGAGAAGACAGTATAGTTGGAAATGAACAAAAATGGTTTGAAACCATGGCTGAAACTAAACTCCTATTGTTTAAGAACCAAGTTGTGCAAATGAATATGGAGTGGACATGTTGTGTTGCTTCCTTTCTGTGAATATGAGTTGGAAGGCAGCTGCTCAAGTTGAGATGTGATACATCCCTGTGATGAGATTGACTTACCACTGCCTTACTGTGGGGCTGGAAAAATGAACCTCCCAGTGAAGCTGGGAGTGTATGGTATCTCAGACAACTACCATTAGGTTAAATTCCTTTAGAGATGTTTTACAGTCATTATTTGCATATGTTTCTATAGTCATACTTGAATTAACATTTCCAAGTGTGTTTGTTACTTTTATTTCTGTGGATTCTTTTCTATTTCAGGGGTTTGCAAACTGTTTCAATAAAGGGCCAGACAGTTAATATTTTAGGTATATGTAGGGGCCCTACATATTTCAATTGCACAACTCTACTTGTAGAGTGAAAGCAATTAAGACAAGAGGTAGTGTGACTGTGTTCCAGTGAAATTTAATTTATGGGCACTTAATTTGAATTTTATGCAACTTTCACATGTCATGATATATTATTTTTGTTAAGGTTTTTTTTTTTTTTTTTTTTTAATCTGGGCCATTTTTCAAGTCTTTTTAAAATTTGTTATAACATTCCTTCTGTTTTGCTATTTTGACGGTGAAGCATCTTGTATCTTAGCTCTCTGACTAGCAATCGAACCTACACCCATAGGTCACTAGAGAAGTACCTATATTATTCTTCTTTCAAATTTTCTTTTCAGTCATTTAAAAATGTAAATACAAATCTCAGTTTTTTCAGCCCAAATTTGGTCCTTGGGCCCTAGTTGGCTGACCCTGGCTTTGCAGAATGGACACGATACAGTTGCTGGATATTTGTCAGATTTTTATGTTTACCTTATATTTTATCAGTTTTTCTGTTCAGTCATTTGTTTGTTGAGAGAGCTTGGGCAAATAAGCTTATCTCACTAAAGTCAGATTTCTTCCTTTTAAAATGTGATGGTACCTAAACTCAGAATTTTTTATGGACTAAATAAATTATATCAAAACATGAAGTTTCACACAAAAAGCACTGAATAACTGTTTATTTCTCCCCTCTGTTCCTGTCTACCTCATGGTACCTTATTTCTTTTAGTGTGTATACAAGCAGGTTTGGGGGCAATAGCTGTTTCATTATATTATGAATTGAATTTTCATAAACATCCAACTTTTATATTTATATTAAATAAGTATAAAGTATATCTGATAAAGTTAGGGATATAAATTATACTCATACTAGGAGAGTCTGTTCTAGAAAGCCTCTGGATTGAATCCTCATGTTAACCAGACAAACCACTCCTGACTCATCTGTCCTCTCAGGTCATATTCCATGGATTTCCACCATAGGCTTTCTGTGTCAAGATATACTTTAATGTGCTTTTTTAAAAAATGTATTTTTATTTATTTATTTGGTTGCATTGGGCCTTAGTTGCGGCATTCAGGATCTTTAGTTGTGGCATGTGGGATCTAATTCCCTGACCTGGGGTGGAACCTGGGCCCCCTGCATTGGGAATGCAGAGTCTTAGCCACTGGACCACCAGGGAAGACCTAGATTTTTTTTTTTGTTTTCTTATGAGGGTTTTTTCTGACCACGATATCTGGAGTTGCTTTCTTGGCTTTCTCCAGACATGTAGGTGACCACTTCTTTATCACTTGGCTGTTGCTGCTTCACATTGGGCACCTACCACAATCTGAAGCTCTTATACTTTGCTTGTTGGCTTATTGTCTGATTCCGCTACTCTCTCAGGATGGTAAGTAGCACATCTGCCTTGAAAATTCATTGCTGTGTTTCCAGTGTCTCCTCACACGGTGCCAGGCAAGGTGGAGATGCTTTATGAATAATCATTGTCAGAATGAATAGATCACATTTTTAAAAATGACCATATTTTAGGAGCAGAGAAGATGCTCCAGAGCTTTGTATAATACAGTGCATCTTTGGCAATTTCAGCTTTTAAAAGGCTGGTGTCAAACCGATTTGAGTTCAGCATGAAGTAAGTGTCTGTATTAAAAATGAAACATATAGCAGAGGGGACCAATTATTGCTACTAAGGAGTTTAAAAATATGGACTGCTCCTTTCAGTGTGAAGCTTGTAAGTGAAGACAATCAGAAGAACCATATGCCAGGATCCAGGAAGCTCTCTAAAGAATGTCAGTCTCAGTTTTTCTACAGTGTGTCTGCTGAGTGTGTTCCTTGGGAAAGTGATAGGAGCACAGACAGAAGGGTAGGCTGTGAGGAGTAGAGGAAAAAAGCACTGCATTTGAAGTCAGAATATCTGGTTTGAAGTTCTAGGTATGCAGATGACTTGGAAGTACTACAGCGTGACCTTGGGCAAGTCCACTAACTTGTCTGAATGAAATAACACCTTTCAAATTTTCTGTGAAGATGAAATAGTGTGTGTGCCAAGTGGCTGTGTAACCTCATAAGCGCTGTACCCATTTAAGTTGTATATTTTGTCGTGAATCACTGACCCAAAAAATGGTGGTATCAACTAGAAGGCAGATATAGTACCCAGTTTTGAATCCTTTCTGGCCCATTTCTAAGATCTCAGTGCAAGTTCTGTTGATCGTACCAGGTCAAAGGACTACACAGCTTTTTCCTTCTCTTGAGTTTCTAGGCCTTAAGAATCATAATAATGATGACATTAATGAGAATATACAATAGCAACTATCATTTAATTAGTATCCAAATTTTGTCTGTCACTTTGCTATGCAGTTTATAAATATTACTTAAATATTGTCATGACAGTCCTATGAGATTTGTTTTGCTATTATTATCCTGCTGAGTGGGCTTCCCTGGTGGCTCAAACGGTAAAGAATTTGCCTGCAGTACAGGACACCCAGGTTTGATCCCTGGATCAGTAAGATCCCCTGGAGAAGAGCGTGGCAACCCACTCCAGTATTCTTGCCTGGAGAATTCCATGGACAGAGGAGCCTGGCAGGCTATGATCCATGGGGTTGCAAAGAGTCAGATTCGACTGAGCAACTAACACTTCCTGCTGAGTAAACTCAGGCTTAAAGACTAAGTCACTTGCCCAGGTCTCACAGCTATAATGAGAGGAGACTGGGTGACTCTGGGGCTTATCTTTATTCTGTGCCAGTGGTTCTCTTAACTTTGATAGTGGTTCTCTAACTTTTACCTGTAGGGCTTAGCTACAGGTGATAGTTACCTCCTCCTCCAAGATTGCAGATTTTAGTAGGCCTGAGGTGAGGCCTGAGAATTTCCAAGTGATATTGGTAGTGTAGGGACCATGCTTTAAGAACCATTCTTCTGTACCCTGCTGCTGCTTTCTGTTCCATAACAAACTCAAGCTGGTCCCTTTTTATTCTTTGCCTTTATTGTGTTTCAAAATACCCAGTAATTCCCAGGTTTTCTTGGATTTAAGAACTCTTTGGAGGACAGGAGAGGAACATCAGAGAGGTTCTAGTTTCATGTGGGTCCTTTCTAAACTCCAAAGGAGTACCACTGGGCTATCCTAATAAGTTGTCTCCATGGTTGTCCAAATCACTGGCACTAACATCACAGTATAGTATCTCATTTTTACTTCTGCTTGGTTGGCTTTGGTCCAGATCTGTTATTCTGAATTGTAACAGGAATCTTCATAGCCCATTCCATTCACTAATCCCTGGATATATTGCCTTATTGATGCATACAGAAATTTTCTGCATACATTTCATGCCTATATTTGAGCCCCATATGTGCCAGGCACCTGAGTGACCCTGGGGGGCACAATGGTGTGTAAAACCAGATCCAGTCTCTGCCATCTGTGTATGTGTGTATGCTTAGTTGCTCAGTTGATTCTACTCTTTGTGACTTCATGAACTATAGCCCACCAGGCTCCTCTATCCATGGGATTCTCCAGGCAAGAATACTGGAGTAGATTGCTATTTCATCCTCCAGGGGATCTTCCTGACCAGAGATCGAGCTTGTGTCTCTAGTATCTCCTATATTGACAAATGGGTTCTTTACACTAGTGCTACCTCTCTGCCATCAGGGAATATTGATTCTAGTGAGGAAAACAAATATTAGAAAACTCAGATAAATAAAGGTCAGTGCTACCAAGAAGAGGTACATGGTACAAGAAGAGCATGTAATGGGGCGGGGGTGGGGTGGGTGGAGGTTTAACCTGTTTGAAGAGGAGGGATGGTCAGGGAAGGCTTGTTTATGGGAGTAATGAGTGAGCCAAAATCTGATGGAAAATGAGGAATTAAGTAGATACAGAGGCTAGACTGGGGATGAGGAAAGAACAATCTAGGCACAGGAATGGCATGTGCAAAGGCTACCAGAAGGGACATAGCATAGTCATGAAACTTAATATTCTAAATTGGATATCTCTATTCCAAGATCAACACATGGATTAAAGGGCAATTCTAGAAAAAATGTGAGATCATGATTCTCATACTGATATAAAATGAATGTTTATTAAACATTATATTTGATTGAGAGTGAGAAAGCTACTCAATGTTATAACCAGTCCCAAAAGAAGCCAAAAGGACACTTTTGCAGATCAGAAATACTGAAGTGAATTTACAAATGGAGGCAAAGTGGTTTCTAGCAATGGGAGTGGAGTAACCTGAACATCCAATGGACAGGGCAGAATTTACAGTACAAGGATCAGAGACAAGAATTACCTTGCATTGCTATCAATTATCTACAATTTACAGAGTTGTAAAATAATTCTCAGTGAATAAGAATCTGATAGCTGGGAGGAGGTCTCCTTTGTAATCTAGATAATGCATAGTTTTCCACTGAAACATATTTGTTTTTCCCTGCAAGTGCTTTGGTCATAAATATATTTTTATTATTTAGGGCTAGCTGGATTTGATCTCAAAAGGCTTCTGGCTTGTATTTTGGACACCCGGAAAGTATGGGGTAGAATTTACTGCCAGACCATTTATACTCCACTTTGACTATGATATGATGCATGTCCAGCCTGTCACCCCTTGCTAAATCCCTTTAAACACAAGTCTAATGAATGTCCTATGACTTGTTCTTTTCTGGTGGAAAGCAAGGAAAAAAAAACTTTGAGAGAAGGCACTCAGAAAGTGAGAGTAGAAATTGGCTTTCATTCAGGAGCCCCTCTGAGAACAAAGAGAGACACCTTTCCAGTGAACCTGAAAAACCAAAGTAGTTTTGCCAAGTTGAGGTCTGGCACAGCCTCCAGATGGTTCACAACAAAGAAGAATTTCTTCAAGTGTGTCAGGTGGACTCTTGACCAGGAGATGGATAATCATTTAGTCAATTAACAGGAAGACTGGTGCCGGTGAGTTTAAATTGATGATTTGCTTTGTTGAAATGTTAAACCAGCACTGACAGCTACTGTAACCCTGTAACTGACAAATCCGTTCAGGAACCATGTGTTAAAAACTTCCTTATGGAGAATGGAAGCATCACCCTCCTTTTTCCATTGTAAGCCGGGTGTGTTCAGTGTAGGCTCCCTGTTTTCTATATTAGTGCTGCATTGTACCAGGAGACAGAATTAGAACAGCACCTTTTAATTTAATTTGTAGCAGGTCAGAGTTCAAAACTGCAATTTCACAAATGTTTGATAAAAAATGTCACTGGTTTTGATTGAGTTGTGTTATTAACCTCTAGCTTGAGAGTCTTGGTTTTTTTTTTTTTTTTCTTTTTCTTTTTTTGGATTAGCATTAATGTGTCTGACTTCTCAGTAATACATGCTATTTCTAGTTTTGTTTCTGCTAGAGAACTTCTACCAGTGGAATAATGTATTTCATTGGCTGGTTCAACATAAAGACATAAATACAGAAATGGCAAAGTAAGTAAGTTACCTGCAGGAGATAGTGCTGCTGACATATGTATTTTTTTCTTCTCCAGATGTAGTAGAAGATATTAAAAATATGTCTTGAAAATAGTAATTTGTTTCTTTCTGTCTGTAATCATGGGTGAAAGTGCTGTGAAATTTGTATCATTTTTTTTTTTTTTTAAACTATGGGTGATTTAGTTAAAAGAAAAAAGTTAAAAAAAAAAATCCCCAACCCAGAAAAAGGCATCTTACTGTTTGGTAAATCAGGCCTCTAATAGTAAATAGCTCAAAAAGCCTTCCACAATGTTTATGAACAATTTCTCAATTTTATATCCAGATATTTCTGTTATACTCTGCAAAAGAGATAATCCTGGCTGAACAAAAGAGAAGAGCCTTTTTTAGACTGAATAGACTGGACAATTCAGTAGCAAAGTGCATGATTACCAATCTTTCAGGCAAAGCTTTTATGTAAGGCAAACTTTATAACTTCATCCATTCTAAGGAGAAAAAGCATTTAAGACCGTAGGGAAAATAAAAGGCAAAAGAGAAATGTGGGGAATTGTCCTATCCTTTACATCTCTATAGTCACTTGTTTCATGGCTACAATCATTGAGTTAACCCAATTTAAAGCCACAGTGTTTCTTTGAAAAAGGCATTTCACTGTTCCCTATGGTAGTGAATCTACACAAATAATGAGTGGACATGGCTACTATTACTTTTCTTTTCATTTTTTGTTTTTGAATATTCTTTTCTCCTCCACTGTGCATTCCTATGTTTTATTGCATAGGAGAAGGTAATAAGAGTCACAATAATAGCCATATAATAGCCATCTTAACATGCTACAGGGACTGTCATGTAACAGTGGTTACTGAAGAAAATGGGCTTCCTAATTTCCTTGTGCCTCATAAGTCCTGTCTTTACAAAGAAATAGATATTGCTCATTTTTTTTTACCTTGAGTAGATGAATCCATGTGTGCGATTCCTTCGGTGGGTCACGACTCATTTCTCAAAGCTTGGTTCTCCAACCAGATGGAATCACATGAGGCATTTGAAAAAAGATGAAGATTTGGGAACTCTATCCAGGACTGATGAAATCTGAATTTCTTTCTTTCCCCCTTGAGGGGTAATAGTTCGTGTTGGGCAGTCACACTTGGGTCTAAAAGATTAGCAGCAATGTTGAATTGGTGTCCAGTATCAAGAGACATTTCCTAGTTTACTTTTTTTTTTAGCCATTCAACCATCACAGTTGTTAGGTCATCTAGTAGGTTGCTCGAGTTTAATTTTATGTTGTTTCATGGTATCTGACAGTGAGATTCCCTCGTCCTCCAACCCCACCACTGACACAGTTTATAGAGCTTTTTAAAAATAGAGATCATTTGACTCTGTGTTCATACTTGCTAAAAAGCACTCATTCTTTTGATTCTTATGTGTATTATTGCTATATTGAACTTCGGCCTGTTGTTGCTATTTTGTAAAATGCCCTCAATATAAAATATCATTGAAGATAAAGACATTTCTAAAGTGATTAATTATATGGAAAAGGTAAAAGGAGTGAGCATATGAGGACTGTGTGAAGTATCCTGGCCTTTATGTCAGAGGTGAGGCCATGTTTGTAAAATGGAGAAGGTAGCAAGGATTGCCTTCATCAATCCTTGAGATGAAATGCCCATGTGAGTGTATCACTATGCACCTAACTAGACATCACTCTTTAATTTTCAGTTACCTGAAAAGTCTTGTGTCCTTCTGGATGCCTGTGGTTTTATTTGGTTACCAATTATGAAAATAAGTTGTGTCTCAGGAAGCTTTCTGAAAGATGTGGATAGATAATAAATCCTGTGCTTTGCTTGGCACATTGATGGTTCCGTTGATGAGAGGTTGCACAGAGTCAGTAGTTGCTTCTGCTTTGAGGTGACATTTGCATTGAATAAAAGTCATGTTTATCGTAGCTGCTGTACAAACACATGGAGCCTACTGTGTCAAGGCTGCAAATGCCAAGTGGGGAATATGTGCCTGAGAAGGAAAGGGGGTGAGAATGACTACCTTGTGATCTTTTTGGCTTTAAAAGCAATTTGGGTCTCTGGTCACAGAGATAGATTAATTATAGTCCTAGGTTCATTTTGCACTGTCATCCTTGATTCATGAATTAACCTTATTCTGATGGATTGATTGGTTTCATACTTAACGCATAGTCATAAACCTAAGAACAAATATACCAATAGTCGATATCCAAATGCGTGCCTTTTTTTAATCCTATCTCTTCCTCCTTCTATGACATAACCTAACCTTCTATCATTCCTTGCTTTTTCCTTTTAATTAAAGTTTTTGTCTATGTTGCTGTTTAGTCACTAAGTCATGTCTGACTCTTGTGACCCCATGCACTGTAGCTTGCCAGGCTCCTCTGTCCATGGGATTTCTCCAGGCAATAATACTGGAGTGGGTTGCCATTTCCTTCTCCAGGAGATCTTCCCAGCCCAGGAATCAAACCTGCATCTCCTACATTGGCAGGCAGATTCTTTACCCCATTTGATCTGCTTGTTTTTCTTTTCCTTTCTTCTTTTCTGGTATGAATGGTACCACTCTGAAAGTTCTTACACACATTTCCTGGTACATATGTAGGAAAGTAAACATGGCCTGCCAAATGTCCCTGCCTTCTGACTTTCACTGCCTTTCTCTGCGTGATCGTGATCACTACGTCCAGGCCAACTACAGTCTACCTTGATCTCTCAGCTCCTAGAAGGTCCCAGTAACTTCCCATTATGGAGATGCTCCCAAGATTCCTCTGGGGTGCCTTCTCCTTTGCTGTAGTAAGTTGAAACACTTAACTTTGACTACCATTGTATTGCTAGTGGCCTTTCACTGATGGACTTTGACATATGTGCTAAAGTTTCTCATGGGTATTAATATATATCTAGAAGTGAATTTGCCAGTTGAGATAGAGTATGTGAATGCTCAAACTTAAAATTAAAAAAAAAAAAAGCTTGCCAGTTGCTATCTAAGTGTATCCCGTCACATTTTATTTTCATCTACCATGAAAAAAAAAGTCTGCTTGACCCATTTCTGCACACACATTAAATGCACAAGACAGTCTGTGTATATATAGATGTCTCCCTTACACCATACAAGCAGCTCACTTCTTTTCTTTAAAGGAATATATATTTATTCTATCTATTGTCATGTGGTGTTTCAATAGTGGAATGTGCTTAGCATAATTTCCTTCACATTTTAGCCTGTGGTACATACATCTTTTACAAGATTCAGCAGAAGAGTTATGTCTGTGTGTTTTCTTACTTATAGTTGTCCTACTTTTGAGAGTAACCCAGGTCAGTGGTTCTCAAACTTAAGTGAACACATAAGAATCATCACAAGAGCCTCTATTTGAATTAAAACCACCAGAGGATTCTCGGGTGAAAAAGAGGGTCCTATATACTGTTGCAAATAACTGTATTAGTCACCAATTTCAAGAGGGGAGCCCCTATGTAGATATGTGCCTACATTTCTAGAAGATGAAGCATTGGGATTATCTTGCTAATTATAAAATGATGGTAATGAAGTAGATATTAACCTGGATTAGACATAATAAGGATTACATAGTAAGTGTGTGGTATTTGGTAAATCAATGAGTAAAATGCAGGGGACATCATAGAAAATATACCTCTTAAAAAAAAAGCTTATTTATTTATTGGCTATGCCGAGTCTTAGTTGTGGCATGCAAACTCTTATTTGAGGCTTGTGGGATCTAGTTCCCTGACCAGGGATCAAACCTTGGCCTCCTGCATTGGGAGCAAGGAGTCTTCTTAGCCACTGGACCACCAAGGAGGTCCCAGAAAATAAACCTCTTAAACCGAAACTGTGGCTATTAAACTTTACTGGAAGGGAGGGCTTGGTGTTTTCCTGGATCTTTTCAAATTTCCTACCATCAATACTCATTACTAAGGATACCACAGTGAACCAAACAGAGTTGTTGCTTTTAGGGAGCTTAGATACCTGGGTGGGGAGATAAACCATACATAAATAAATTCTACAATATTTGGGACAGTTTTGATAAATGCTGTGATGGAGAGACTCAGGCTGCAATGATAGTGGGCAACAGGAGTCTCCCCTAGTTTGGTATCTCTCCATGGTCGGTGAAGTTTCTGTGAAGAAGTGAACTTTAAGTTGAACGGTAAGCAAATGGGTTGGGGTCCCAAGACCTCCCCCAGAGTCAGTGATTTGCTAGGAATACTCACAGGACTCGGTATGTCGTCTACTTGTGGCTGATTTATTACAGCAGAATGAAGGAAAGCAAAATC
The DNA here is from genome assembly GCF_019320065.1 of Cervus canadensis. Taxonomy (NCBI): domain Eukaryota; kingdom Metazoa; phylum Chordata; class Mammalia; order Artiodactyla; family Cervidae; genus Cervus; species Cervus canadensis. The sequence goes on along the minus strand of NC_057407.1, from coordinate 20,142,709 downwards.
AGCAAAAGGAAAAGCCATATGAAGTGAAGTCTGGAGGAAGCAGGCTCTAGGTTCAGTGTGTGTCTCCCAAAGGAGTCACTCAGGGACGGCGCTAATTGTGACAACAGGTGAAATGTCTGACAGGATGCTTCAGTGACCTAAATTTTTTCTGGGGGCTGGTCATATAGGCACACTTTGCCTAATATGTGCCAAAACACCAGGCTCCCAAAAGGAAAGGAAGTATATCCTCAAAGTATATTGGGGACTTCCCTGGTGGTCCAGTGGGGAATCTGTCTTGCAATGCCAGAGGTGTGGGTTGGATCCCTGGTCAGGGAGCTATTGTAATAATAGGATCCCACAGGCCAAGGAGCAACTGAGCCCTCGAGCCACAACTGCTGAGGCTGCTCGCCACAACTAGAGAGCCCATGCACCTCAACAAAAGATCCCATGTGATGCAACAAAGATCCTGTGTGCAGCAACTAAGACCCAGCGAAGCCAAATAAATAAATAAATAAACAAATATTAAAAAAAATATATATATATAAAAAAAAAAAAATATATATATATATATATATATTGTTTCCAGAAACAGTTTAGGTCAAATGAGCCACTCTGATCAGTCCTGGGAATGGTGGTGACCTTTCTGAAATCCAGGTTCTTAGACGCCAGCCAAGAGTCAACTTTGAGAGCAGGCCTTTCCTAAGGATAGCAGCCTCAGGCCTGCGGTGTTGACTTCTTCCTGCACAGCATACTGCCTGAAGAAATCTGGGATGAAATGCCGTGATGTTCTGGCCTTGTTTGAAAACATTTGAACAAAGAAATAAAAGGAGAGGATAAATGAAACAAATGGAGGAAAATATTGATCCTTATTGGCCATGGGTAGATGGGTGCTTGGAGATTCACTCATTTTCTCTCATTCTGTTTGATAATTTCCATAATAAAAAGTAAAAAAACAAAACCCAACCATGGAGATTTAAAAAAAAAGAAAAATGATTGTTAGGTATAAAGAGGGCTATATTTTGCTTAGTTCAGTTTAATTAAAAAAAATTGAGTACCTACTTCATTTTAATCCAGTGAATTCAAGAAATCTTTTATTTAGTATCTGTTATTTGTCAGGGCCTTAGCTATATCCTGTGAAGGGTATGAATATCAACAAGACGCTTAATCTTCGGATCTGTGGGCTCATCTATGAAATGGGTGCAATTGAGTTCCCTCCAGTTCTTTGGGGGTTGCAAAGAATTGTGGGCAAGTGAGAGAAACCAGCTGTTCCAAGTTTCACTAGCAGCTGTGAATGCTGCAGTAGATGCAGACTGCTACTTTGGGGAGGCATGCAGTTCTCTCATTGACTTAGAAGAATATTCAATGAGGCAGAACCTTCCTGAGGGGAGCGGAAATGATGACAGGGAGATTGCCCTGGAGAATTGCCTTTGGCAGTGTCTTGGCAGGGGAAGAGAGCCTGTCGGGCCTTCCCTTTGAGGAGATCTGAACGTGGAAGAGAGATGATGGGCGCTAGCTTTTATTTAAAAGGGAATAGATAAGCTATTGAATTGGAGCACATCAGAGGTGGCTTTATTTGAAAATGCTCTCAAAAGCTGTTTTGACAAGACCGGGGAGGAGGCAGTGGTATCATTAAATAAGCTGGCAACTTTCGTAACCAGCTTTTTGGTTTTTCCACCTCAAGGGAGAGTCAATAAACTTTGATTCCCAGCATTAATGTAATTATTTTGATTTTTTTCCTGGCTCATTCTAAGGGAAGGCTACAGAGCTCCAATATCATATGGCCGAAAGCAATTCAGAAATCCCGTGTCCCCAAGGACACCCGCTGCTGTTCAGAAGTAGCAAGAGAGGGGGTGGAATAAATCATTTCCTCTGATCTTGTTAGTGTTGAGAATATTACGGGCAAGTAAATGCATTGCAGCCCTAATACCAGAAGGCTACTGCAGGCAGAGGAAAAAATAACAAAATTTCTCAGCTTTTCAAAGCTTTACTTTACATATGATTTCCTCTTTATATACTTTTAAAACTGTTGAAAGAGGGGCTTTACCCCTCCCTTCTTCCCTGGTGGCTCAGGCAGTAAAGAATCTGCCTGCAGTGCAGGAGATCTGGGTTTGATCCCTTGGTGGGAAAGATCCCCTGGAGAAGGGAATGGCAAGCCACTCAGTATTCATGCCTGGAAAATTCCATGGACAGAGGAGCCAGGTGGGCTACAACCCATGGTGTCACATAGAGTAGGACACGAATGAGTGACTTTCACTCACTCTTACTCTGATTCTGAAGTTTCCTCCTTCTACATTATCATGTCATCTGTCATTCAGAGATTTTCTGTAATATTGTCCCAGGAGGCTCTAATATACTTCTTAATGTCAATTGCTACTCCAGTAATATCTAGTGTAAATGGTCCTATTGTTCCGGGAGGTTTCTTTGGACCTGGTGAGAAATGGCTTTCGTGAATAACCAGGTATTCCTGGCTAGATGGATCTGCCTCATATGGCCTGATGATCCACCCCACTGCCCCCATGGAAATGCACTGTATTTAATTTTTAAAATCAAACCAGTTTGGGATTTTTAAGATGATGGGCAGTTACAAAACAAATAGAGTAATTGAAATTTTCTTATGATTGGAGCAGAGTCAAAGAATATGTTTGAATATCTTGAGAAACTAAGCTTTGCACAGAGGAGATGTGTACAGTTGCACAATGTGTTTTTTCCCCTTGGGCCCTAAGCAATAAACCTGAAAGGTAATATGTATGTATTTACATAATCTTTTTTTTCACTTGAAGAGTTGCTCACAATAATTTAAGGCTGCACTCTTCTTCCTGTAAATTGTAAACAAACCTCGAGGCCTAGCTCATGGGCATTGGCTATAAATCATCATCTTAATAATAGCAACACCCAGGCCTTGACTTTCAGAGTGCTGTGAACATTGCTTCCTGGAAGCAAACTTCAACTTACGAGTTTTAGGCCTTTGATATTAGAAGGCCAGCAGGTCAGCATTCCTTTCTCAAGTGTATCTTTACTCGAGAAGAGATTTCTTGTTCTTATTTTCTCCAGTGACCTTCTCAATTTTAGACTCCATCTACATCACCAAAGCCATCTGTCATGTCAATTAAAGACAAAAAACAAATGAAGCCAAGTTGCTTGATGTTTGACATTCTAAGGTCAGGGAAGCCTGACAATTTCAGCTTTTTCCAACAGGTTGTTCACTATCATCAGTCATTTGATTGGTCTCCACACCCCATTTTCTAGCATCTAAAAATTGCATATCCTCCATATTTTACTATTTCTGAAATAATGATATCTTCCCACTGATGTGCTCGTTTAGTGTCGCGTCTCCATGCTTGAAAATCTCTCATTAAGCCAATGGTCTTCCAATTCATAGCATTTTAGATCCCAGGATTTATGTTATCTCTCAAATTTCTTTTCATCTCTGTTGTTATCACCTGGTTTGGGCCACCACTGTCTCTTGTTTAGACAATTGCAGCAACTGTCTCAGTGGACTACCCACAGCCATCTAGTCTACTTCCGGTCTGTTTCCCACACTGATGCTATACCGATCTCATAAAAGCACAGATTCGATCTTGTCATTCCTCTGTTTAAAGTCCTTTAAGGGCCTTCCATTGCTTCTAAGATAAAGACCTGAAACACTACTGTGGTCTGTAGGACTTGGCTTCCTTTGTCTATCTTGTCTCAAATCCTCTCCCTTCCCTTGACCTGTATGCCATACTCAGAGCATCCCCAAATTCAGTCATTCAGAAGCTATATATTTATTGTATTCTTGTCCTACCAATACTAAAATTTACTAAAAGAGAAAGAAAACTTTTTTTAAACTTAAATTGTATTTTAAAAGGTGTGTTTTATCCCCCTAACTGGAAACAAGTATTCTTCTAATATGTATTTCAAAACACTTGAACTTATTAAAATTAAACAGCCTTTTTACACTTGAACCTATTAAAATGTAAAATTTAGTGGTTTTGTTTTTTATCAGCAAAAACCATCTCTGTGCCTTCAGTGCTTTACTCATCACCTTTTAGCAACCATTTTTCCAACTCAATTTCTCTGCTCTCTGTTTTATCATTTTTTTCCCCAAAAGAGATTCTCTTTAGATGGTTTGGCCTCTCTTCCTGTCTTCCCTAGTCTCTCCTTCTTCAGTTAGTTCTTACCCATCCTCTAAATTTCAGCTGAAACAACCACTACTCCAGATTCGATTCAACTGTTTAATCCCATCAGGTACACTACCTTTTTTTTTTTTTTCTTTTACAAGAAATATTTTATGTCGTCTTTATTATCATAAAATGAAATTCAATGGTAATATTACCTATCTGCCACATACTTAAAAAAAAATGATTTAATGACTTACCTTGTAATGTAAGGGAAGGGAAGAGAAGGGAAGTAACTTACAATAAAATAAGTATTTCAGTGTTAATACCAGACACAACTGCCAGTGCTGATATCTACTTCATCTTAATAATTGGATTTAAGATCAGAAACCATTCTGTGGAAGGAGTACAGAATTAAGAGATATGGGGGACATTAGAATAAAAAACTAGTGTTAGGACAAATAATAACTTATGATGAGAAAAAAAGAAATAAGCTTAGTTGAAATAGGGCTAACATTTTAAGATTAATTACAGTTTGGAGGTAGAAAACATAAGCAAGTATGCCATTCCTAGAAATGAGTTAGACTTATTTGTATGGATAGGTGCAAAATAGTTCCCTATGTTATGATAAGGGACTGTATGGTATTGAAGAATCCCATGGAAAATACCTGTAATCTTGAAATCCTCCCTCAGGTTTAGGCATATATTTGGTTTCTTGTTCTTAGAAAGGCCTTCAGTAGGCAACAGGGAATAGGGAATGGATGGGAAAAAAAAAGAGTAATATAAATCATAAAGAAATAGTGTGGGAGACCTCTAGGGACAGTTTCAGTGTAAGACTGAGAAAAAATACTGAAAATACTGAAAAATATTTTCCAAAAATATTTGGGAAAATTCAAAATAAGTAAATAATTTTCCTCAGTAGTTGCTACAGTATACACTTTTTATCATGCTGCAGAAATTTTAAAAGGCATATATTACAGCCAGAAGATGAAATATTTAAAGACACTCTCCATGAATGCAGTTTGGTGATATCCCTAAGTGGCATGTGTCACAGCTGATTTAGTAGTATTTGGTGCTAAACTTATTTCTCTCTCACATATTTTCATGTGACAGATAGGAAGGCAGACTAATGCAGTTTTTTTTTTGTTTGTTTTTTTTATGGTATTTTTTCTCCTTTTTAAAAAATATTTATTTTAATTGGAGGCTAATTACTTTATAATATTGTAGTTGTTTTTGCCATACATTGACATGAATCAGCCATGGGTGTACATGTGTTCCCTGTCCTGAACCCCCCCTCCCATCTCCCTCCCCATCCCATCCCTCTGGGTCATCCCAGTGCACCAGCCCTGAGCACACTGTCTCATGCATTGAACCTGAACTGGAGATCTGTTTCACATATAATAATATACATGTTTCAATGCTATTCTCTCAAATCATCCCACCCTTGCCTTCTCCCACAGAGTCCAAAAGACTGTTCTATACATCTGTGTCTCTTTTGCTATCTCGCATATGAGGTTATCGTTACCATCTTTCTAAATTCCATATATATGTGTCAGTATACTCTGTTGGTGTTTTTCTTTCTGACTTACTTCACTCTGTATAATAGGTTCCAGTTTCATCCACCTCGTTAGAACTGATTCAAATGTATTCTTTTTAATGGCTGAGTAATATTCCATTGTGTATATGTACCATGGCTTTCTTATCCATTCATCTGCTGATGGACATCTAGGTTGCTTCCATGTCCTGGCTATTATAAACAGTGCTGTGATGAACATTGGGGTACACGTTGTCTCTTTCAATTCTGGTTTCCTTGGTGTGTATGCCCAGTAGTGGGATTGCTGGGTTATATAGCAGTTCTATTTCCAGGTTTTTAAGGAATCTCCACACTGTTCTCCATAGTGGCTGTACTATTTTGCATTCCCACCAACAGTGTAAGAGGTTCCCTTTTCTCCACACCCTCTCCAGCATGTATTGTTTGTAGACTTTTGGATAGCAGCCATTCTGACTGGTGTGTAATGGTGCCTCATTGTGGTTTTGATTTGCATTTCTCTGATAATGAGTGATGTTGAACATCTTTTTATGTGTTTGTTGGCCATCTGTATGTCTTCTTTGGAGAAATGTCTGTTTAGTTCTTTAGCCCATTTTTTGATTGGGTCATTTATTTTTCTGGAATTGAGCTGCAGGAGTTGCTTGTATATTTTTGAGATTAATTCTTTGTCCATTGCTTTGTTTGCTATTATTTTCTCCCATTCTGAAGTCTGTCTTTTCACCTTGCTTATAGTTTCCTTCACTGTGCAAAAGCTTTTAAGTTTAATTAGGTCCCATTTGTTTATTTTTGCTTTGATTTCCATTACTCTGAGAGGTGGGTCATAGAGGATCCTGCTGTGGTTTATGTAGGAGAGTGTTTTGCCTATGTTTTCCTTTAGGAGTTTTATAGTTTCTGGTCTTACGTTTAGATCTTTAATCCATTTTGAGTTTATTTTTGAGTATGGTGTTAGAAAGTGTTCTAGTTTCATTCTTTTACAAGTGGTTGACCAGTTTTCCCAGCACCACTTGTTAAAGAGATTGTCTTTTCTCCGTTGTATATTCTTGCCTCCCTTGTCAAAGATAAGGTGTCCATAGGTGCATGGATTTATCTCTGTGCTTTCTATTTTGTTCCATTGATCTATATTTCTGTCTTTGTGCCAGTACCATACTGTCTTGATGACTGTAGCTTTGTAGTAGAGCCTGAAGTCAGGCAGGTTGATTCCTCCACTTCCATTCTTCTTTCTCAAGATTGCTTTGACTATTCGAGGTTTTTTGTATTTCCATACAAATTGTGAAATTATTTGTTCTAGTTCTGTGAAAAATACCATTGGTAGCTTGATAGGGATTGCATTGAAACTATAGATTCCTTTGGGTAGTATACTCATTCACTATATTGATTCTTCCAATCCATGAACACAGTATATTTCTCCATCTGTTTGTGTCCTCTTTGATTTCTTTCATCAGTGTTTTATAGTTTTCTATATATAGCTCTTTTGTTTCTTTAGGTAGATATATTAGTAGACTGAGTATCATAAACCCCTTTGCCGTCAGTGATGGGGTTTTTTGAAATAGTTTGTTGAATAAAACAAAGTACAACCTTTCTTTGGTTTAACGTGCTAATTTCATTCTTGAAAAATTCAATGAAAATTAAATTTTCAGAATATACATTGGGCTGATATATAAAAGAGATAAGCATAACCTTTTTTCTTTTTTCTTTTCATTTATGTGAATGTATAGTGGGATGTTTGAAAGTCATGAGGGACACAGGACTATCTTGTGCTGTGTGGGCCTCTCCTGCATGTTGAAGAACATGTAGCATCTCTGGAACCCTTGAGAAAATACTAGTTATATTCCACATTGATGAGACAGTCCCTCATGATTCCAAGAAGTCATCTCATGGGACAATGTCAACCCCTTGAAAACTAGCATGTAAAAGCCTTTCAGAGGGCTCTGCATTTTCCATCACACTTAGCACACTTGTAGCATCTTGTTCCTTGGCTAGCGTCTCTGACAGATTAAAGGTACCATGGGTTTGGGGATAGTGAAATTCATTTACCATTGTATCTGCCATGTCTGGGCAATGCCCAACATATCGAAGTCTTTCAGAAATTATTGAATGAGCAAAAGGACTGAGGCAGCACCTAGTTAAGTCCATTGGAGAGGGAGGTGACACTACTAGAATACCCAGTGTGCTACGACTAGGATCTGAGTTTTCTTAGGATAGTGCCAGTTTATATCAGTTGCCTGCTATCTTGTCCACATTAGCATTTGTCATGGATGTATAGATAAAAGGGGTTTGGAATATGTCACTTGTTACCCCAAGACATGCCACTTTGCCATGTTGGTTGTTTAAAAGGAAAGGTACTTAGGGAACAGCCAGTGCAAGAAGAAGGACATTCTGACCCTTCTTTGTCCTCCTGAAAGCAGGAGATAAATCTCCCAGGTGAAAGATAGCCTCCCTGTACTAGGATAGAAGACATCCTTATCATTAGCTATAGGGAATTTAAGGCCTTGAAGGCTGTATAAACAAACCTTGTTAATCTAGCCTATATCTTCCTAGTTACCTCTTCACCGTTAACTCCCCATAGCCCAAACCCCTTTGTCTTGTCAATTCTTCACAAATTTACTTTTTTCTTTGTCAAATGTATAAAAGTTTTTTGCCCTGTCCATTTCTTCGGGTCTTCATTCTCTTGTGGAGACTCCCACATACATGTAAAAATTCACTAAAGTTTCTATCTTATTGAAATTTTATTTTATTCTATTGATACATCTTATGTCAGTTTAATCCTTAGGCTCATCCAGATACCCAAAGAGCTTAGAGAATTATTTTTCTTTTCCAATGCACACACATGTACACATACATGCACAAACACATCTATTTTAATAATATAAATTTAATATTTCAATAAAAGTATTATTTTGGAAACCATTTTCAAATAGGGCTATTTTTTAAAAAGTCTGACAGTATATTAAAACCAAATTGTAAGTCAACAAGTGACTTACAATAATAAATAATAAATATTTATTTTTAGCACCCCCTTTCAGACTCAAAACTGTTTTGGTTGGATGATAAATTACTCACAGTCACCCCACACACTATCCTTAGCAACATGATCACAAGGTTGTACTTGTCATTGTCCCTGAAGAAAACCTTTCTTCTTTTCCCTGCCATGGGGTAGATGCTGTGGAAGTTACAACTGTGATTCTGCCATCCACTGGCCTCATTTCAGTGGTTTCTCAATTCCCTGAATTTTTTTCTGACTGATGATGACCTTTCAGCCCTGAAACATTACCTCTTAATTATTTGATTGGTTTACTTTTAACTTTGTGAATTATTTTTCTTTTCCTACTATGCTTTCCTCTAAAGGAAAGTTTTAGTCATTAAACCTAATGGATTGAGTAAAGTTCCTATGGCAAACTTAACACCTTTGGAAATCTTTCTATTGAAGGTGGTGAAGGTCTAGGAGAAAGAGCAGAAGCAGTTTTCTGGGGTCCCACAAAGTTTTTGATTCCTTTAGCTTGATTTGAATTCTGTATGTGGAAGCCTATAATTTTACAAATTTATGCTTTGAATTTTGTGTATTGCCTTTCACTTGGGTAGAAACCATTAAGCTTAGATTTTTAGATACTTTATTTTAGCTTTAAATACAATGGCCATAAAAGAAAATACTAGACTTTACTTTAAAATTAAAAATTACATGTCATATATTCCCCTCATAAGATTTAATCCAAGAGAAATTAGTGCATTTGCCCACCCATAAAATGCACAGGTGTTCATAGCAGCTTTAATCATAATAGCTAAAAACCTGGGACAATCCAAATGACCATCAATGGGTAAATGAGTCAGCAAATTGTGTTATAGTTGTACAGTGGCATATTACTTAGCTGGGAAAAAAAAAAAGGAGCATTGATATACTGTATACAACAACATGGATGCTTCTCAAAAACATGTGTTGACAAAAGTTGTAGTTATTGCTTAGTTGCTAAGTCGTGTCTGACTCATTTTGCAACCCCATGGACTGTAGCCTACGAGGCTCCTCTGTCTATTGGATTTTTACCATTGAGCCACCAGGGAAGCCCGCTGACGAAAGAAACCACATACAAAAGAATATACATTGTATTATTTCATTTATATAAATTCAGGAACCAGTGTATTAACAAGCAGAGGCATCACTTTGGTGACAAAGAGCTGTATGGTTAAACTGTGGTTTTTCCAGTAATCATGTACAAATGCAAGAGCTAGACCATAAAGAAGGCTAAGCACCAGTCAATCCTAAAGGAAATCAACCCTACTTCATTCCATGGGTTCACAAAGAGTCAAACATGGCTTAGCGACTGAAAAACAACAACGAAGAATGAGTACTACGAATCAATGGTAACAAAAGTCAGAAAAATGGAGGGTTTGGGGAGGTTATATTACCTGGAAAGGGTCACAAGAGAATTTTCTGGAAATATGCCATGGAGCTGTACACTTAAGATTTATGTGTTATACTGTATGTAAATTATTCATCTAAATAAAGCATAGAGGAGAAAAAATACATACAAAGTTTCTTTTTCATTAAAAAGTGATTGTTTAGAAAACAAATAAAAATAGAAAGAAACTAAATCATCATAGTCTCACCACAAAAATGATTTGGTTAATTTCCTTCCAGTCTTTTGTTTGGGCATGGATTTTTTTTTCCCCTCCCCTTTGTCCCTCTTTACCTGCCCTTCTCTGTCTCCTTTTGATACATTTAATATTCATATTTAACTGGACTTCTGAATCTAGGAATAATTCTTTCTGAGGGAAAAGGATTTCCAAAGTTTCTTTGTTCGTTTGTGAAGTTTCATCCATGATAGGTAACCTTCAGATTAAAAAAAATTCATGACAATAATAGCCAATTTATACAAGTAACTGTAGCTAGAAGAATTTGGAATTTGTTTATATCTATAATAAAGGGGGGGAAGAACTGACTTTTCTGTAAGTGAATGATAAGTTCCATGAGTCTCCCTATGTTGTATTTTTAAAATATATTTAAAAGTTTACAAATCTTGACCAGGTTTTTTCTCTTATCTTCAGGAAATAGCCATGAAAATTTTAGTATTGGAAAATTTGGGGTATTTTACAACCTGACAATTCATAATCATGCACTGTTCTTAAAATTCATATTGCAGCATATTAAAATTGGATCCCAAGATCCTTTGCGGAAGAGCCTTGGAACTGTGACTCACCTTATGTTGAGCCAACATGACAGATAAATACATCATTTTTTCCTACTGTGAATGGAAACAAGTGTGAAAATAATGGGAAAGGTGTGTAGTCTAAAAGCAACATCATTTGCAGCATGAGTTGCTTAATATATTATATAGTTAATATCTTACTTAAGGTCCCCAGGTAATATAATTGCTGATATTAAAAAATTTGTTTTGTCACCTCCACAGAACATTTTGCCTTGAGACTTAATTAATGCATTTCTCTCTTAAGCATGTGTTTTAGACACTTGTGTACCCTTAAATAACCTTCAGGAACACTGCACATTTCCACCCTGTTTCAAGATCAGAAAACAACAATACAAAGAACTTGGCACTCTACGTTCTCACTGTAACCGGAAGAGAAGAATTTGGCTGGAATCATCATTAGAGGCAGCTGTCAGTATGGGTTTCTTCCCCAGGATGAAAACAAAAGGTGCTGCAGAGGAAGGTACATAAAGATAGCACCCATGAGGCATTAGGATAAATAAAAGTAGGCAATATTAATGATGCTCATTAGCAGATGTCACTGTTGGGGATGAAGTGAATTCCATGCCAAAATGTTTCATACATTACACTTTTCAAAACTGTCAACTTTTTGACTTTGATGTATGTCCACGTGAATAGTTTTAATAAGTTCCTGCAGCCCTTTCTTTGCATCTGCCCCCTAAGAATACTGTGGAATTGCTAGCAGCAATATCACAAAGACATTTTTGCCTAATGATTGGTGCTTCATTGGAAATGGGAAGGCTCAGATCATTATGCTCCCACTTATTTGTAGTGCAAATATTTGTCTAAGAATTAGTTAAAAAATATTGTATGACCAAGCAGATTTTATGGTTTAAAGCAATCTTCCACAGGCTGTTGCCTGTATAACTAATAGAATTACGTATGCATAAAACCGCTTTTACTGTGGAAGCCAAAATGCAGAATAATAGCTTGTCAAAGTGTCATTTGCAAGTGAGATCATAGATTTTATAGTCCAAATTAGGTTGTGTTCTTTTCCTTTTTGTCAGGTCATATTCTAATAACCATATTGTGCACTAAACCCTGTGATTATCCCAACACTTGACAGATGGTAGGCTGTTAATTTGTATGTAGGAGACAGTGATTGCCAGCACCCTAACAATATTCAACAAAATGTGAAATGTCAAAATCCACTTTTGGTTACGTTTTGCTTGACTTCATTTTAGCAAGGTAATGCTAGGTAGAAGAGCTTCAGTAGCTTAGCATATGTTTAATTTTACTAGTCTGATTTTTTTTTTTTTTTACTAACTGCTAGAAACAGAATTAAGGAAGAAGTGATTTTTTTCTTGTTTGTGTCTTCTTTCAACTTTCCTGTGGTGAGTGGGCATCAGCCTGAGGGGTTAATTGAAAAGGTTGCATGAGAGCTGGAAGCAGACAAGATTTAATTACTAAATATTGAGGATATTGTTGTATAGTAGTAGCATACACTGATGGTTTAGAAGTATGGTATGGGTCAAAATCATTTAAAAGTTTTAAGTTAAATGTGCATTGGCAAATCCACTAAAAACTATTAGAACTAATAAACAAGCTTAGCAGTGTGACAAGATACAAGATCAGTATACAAAAATGAGTTTTATTTCTGTATTCAAGCAATGAACAATATGAAAGTGAGATTAAGAAAACAATCACATTTAAATATAGCAGCAAAAAAAAAAAAAGAAATAATAAGCTTAATGAAAGAAGCATAAGATTTGTACACTGAAAACTAGAAAACATTGTTGAAAAATATTAAAGAATAAATAAGTTAAAAAAGACATCCCTTGTTTATAGAAACAAGAAACTGAAAACTTTACTCTGGTAGGACTCTAATACAGCCCCAAATGGTCAACATGTTAAATGCAAAATTCCAGCTGTTTTTTTTTTTTTTCTCCTGGAAATGAACAAGCTGATCCTAAAATTTATGTGGAACTACAAGGGATCTAGAATAGCTAAAACAATATTGAAAAAGAACAGTTGGAGGATTCACACTTACTGATTTCAAAATTCACTACAAAGCGATAGTTATCAAGACTGTATGATACTAACATAAAGAGAGATCAACAGTAGATTTGAGAATCCAGAAATAAACCCTCACATTTATGGTCAAGTGCTTTTTGATATGAATACTGAGAAAATTCAGTGGGGGAAGGATTAGTACTTTCAATTAATGTTGCTGGGACAGCTGAATATCAACATGCGTAAGAACAAACTTAGGCCTGTACCTCACACCATACACAAGACTTAGCTCAAAATAGACCTTAGATCTAAATGTAAGTGCTAACACTATAAAAATCCTAGGATAAAAGAGTTAATCTTTGTGATCTTGGGTTACGTTCCTGAGTTATACTACCAAAAGCACAGGTGATAAAATACAAAATAGATTATTTGACTTCATCAGATAAAAAACTGTGTGTGTCAAGTGACACCATTAAGAAAGTAAAAAGATGACTCACAGATGGAGAAAATTATATATCTAACAGGGGCTCTCTGTGAGTATATAAAGAACTCTTACAAATTAACAATGAAGAGATATATAAATAAAGTGAAAAATGGACCATGACATTGTAGGCATTTTTCTAAAGCAGATGTACAAATAGTTACTAAGCAATAGAAAAAATCCTCAACATCATTCATTGTTAGTGAAATCAAATCAAACCAAAAGAAAACCACAAGAGACCACTCTATGTGCACTAGTTGGCTAAAATTAAAATGACAGTGACACGTGTTAGTGAAGATATGGAGAAATTGGACTTCATATGTTTCCTGTAGGGCTGTAAAATGATTCAGCCACTTTAGAAAACTGCTTGCTAATCCCCCCAAATGTTGAACACTGAGTTATCATAAAACCCATAATTCACTCCTAGGTATATACCCAAGAGAATTGAAAGCATGTAAAATGGCAGCCCACTCCAGTACTCTTGCCTGGAGAATCCCATGGACAGAAGAGCCTTCTGGGCAACAGTCCAAGGGGTCGCAAAAGAGTTGGACAAGACTGAAGTGAATTCTCCAAGCCAGGCTTCAGCAATATGTGAACTGTGAACTTCCATATGTTCAAGCTGGTTTTAGAAAAGGCAGAGGAACCACAGATCAAATTGCCAACATCCGATGGATCATGGAAAAAGCAAGAGAGTTCCAGAAATACATCTATTTCTGCTTTATTGACTATACCAAAGCCTTTGTCTGTGTGGATCACAACGAACTGTGGAAAATTCTGAAAGAGATAGGCATACCAGACCACCTGACCTGCCTCTTGAGAAATCTGTAAGCAGGTCAGGAAGCAACAGTTAGAACTGGACATGGAACAACAGACTGGTTCCAAATAGGAAAAGGAGTATGTCAAGGCTGTATATTGTCACCCTGCTTACTTATATGCAGAGTACATCATGAGAAACGCTGGGCTGGAAGAAGCACAAGCTGGAATCAAGATTGCTGGAAGAAATATCAATAACCTCAGATATGCAGACGACACCGCCCTTATGGCAGAAAGGGTTTTATGATAACTGTACCTAATTTGACTCATGACTGATTTCTCCTGCTTCATAATTCTTCCCAAGGAATATGTCACTTAGCACATTTTTATCTTATTTTTCCTTGTTAATTGGTTGGATTATTTTTATCTGTGAAGTATTTATTATATATAAAATGAATTGTTGAAATCATTTTTCAATGATTTTCAATGTTTTTCAATTATCATCATTGAAAAACCCGTTGGGATCTTTCCCCTCAAACCTGTGTCTTCATGATTGGTTAGGCTATCATTAATTTTGTCATTTTGTGGAAGTGAAGGGCATAGCCTGTGCAGTTGAGAAACAGATATGAAATTTACCAAAGTAAAAAAGTTTCCTGGATTTGGCTAAGAGAAATTCTAAAATACACTATAAGGTATATATTATTGATCTTCAGTAAGGTAGTGCAACAAAAAAAGAAAAGTTTAAAAAAGTTTAAAATAAATGTTAAAAATAAATGAAATATGGCAAAAATATGGCCTTTAAAGGCTAACTACCTAATTTTATTATTTAAAATATGTATCATTCTTTAACAGCCTAATTTTAAATGTTAACCATTACTCTGTTGTATTTGGATCACCCCTTTTGGTATAGCATGTTTTTAAAAAGTCCTAATGAAGAAAAAGTTAATTTATAGAAAATTTGTCAAATGATTTTTCCCCTTAAGAAATGTAAATATTTTATCATAAAATCATTTTTCTTTTTAAAATGTCATTTTTCTAATGATCATGTTTAATGGTTGTGTGACTTTTCATATTGTTGCACCATGAGGTATTGGTGCATAATACAAGAACTTCACAGGTAAGCTGCAGTGTCTCCAGCCCCCTCATTTCAAAGAGGAGGAAAGGTGATCACAGTGGGGTTGGAACCTGGGTTTCTTTTTCCCATGTCAGTGATTAGAGTCACGTGGGAACACACCATTGCCTTGACTCATTTCACATGCAGTTCTCAGGTGCACACCCATAGCATGAAATGATGCATAATCACATTGGTCTTAGATATTTCGGGGGATGGGAATAAAAGATGTAAGTTTAATATTAAAGCTCCTTTTGATTCAGCAGACTAAACTTTTAGTATCAAGGAGAAAAGGGAGTAAATGGAGAGAGCAATCTGGTATTTTCTGTACTTTAGAGTGAAACCAAAAATGGGGAAAAAAGATATAATCAGAACTCACCACCATCCTATTTCAGCACAGCATGTAATTCTCAGTTCAAAAAAAAAGAAAGTTGTTTTTTTTTTTTTGAGAGAAAGCACTTTAAGATAATATCTCTATGAGCCATTTCCGTGAAAAGCAAGTGAAGCTTTGACTCCCTCTGAGAAATGGCTTTGCAATTCTGAAGCAGCTAGAGAGCCTGGCTCAGGAGGCAGATTGGTCATTGACAGTGTGTGAATGAGCTGATCTGCATGAAACCTGAATAGTAAATGAGAGCCCATGGGTTGAACTAGAGTACTTTTGGTGATGCAGATTTGCCATGAATGAAGCCCTGGGTAGCCAAGCTAGCTGTATGTCTGGGAGCTGGTTAAAAGCTTGGTAACCTGCTTGACTGCTTTTGAGAACTGACGTTGCCATTACAATCATCTGGCTCCTGCTCTGTGTCGGTCAACTGATGAAGCTACAAATGACCTCCATTTCTGACCGAATATGGGGAACACAAAGCAAAGAACAGCATTTCCTGATTTTTTCTTTCTTTCTTCTTCTGTTCACTCCCCGCCCCCCCCCCGCCCCCCCGCCCCCAGAAACAGCAAAAAAGAAACTTGAAGCCATGTCCAACTGATGGCTTCTGTGTTCTGTTTTTGAGATACATTCTCACTGCTTTGGTGGAGTGGCTGGGAGAGAGTGCTTGGTATTGACATTCAGATGAACATATCAAATACCTCTCTGGGCTGCTGAATTTCTTTATCTGATATTGGCACAACAAGCAACTCAGAGGTATTTGTCTGTGTCACTCTGGTCCTTTTATATTCTGACTGTTGAATGAAAGGAGACGGACAACTAAGACTTCTTTTTGAAAAGAAGTCCATTATCCAGGTCTTTGAAGCTCAGAAGAATGAGTACATTCGACTTGGATAAAGCCCCACAAAAGGTGGAAGGAAGCAAAGACAGCCTTATAAATTTCCCTGTGAACAAGCAGATCTATTGTTGTCTTTATTAAAATATGCCTCCGAGTCGGTGGTTCTGTTCTGAGTGATACCTCGGAGTTGACTTGAAAGCAATCACTGGGAACTTCACGTGTCTCTACAATAGCTTAGTCTGTCTTGAGAAAAATAAAAGGAGATCAAATTGTTATGCTGAGAGTGCTCAGTGTGTTGAACAAATTTATTCTCAAATTTTTAAAGTTAAAACTTTGGCAATTATATTAATAAAGATAAGTAAGCTAGTTGACATCAACACATGCATTCTGTTTGTTCTTTGTACATCCGTGTACCTCCCAGAGAGGGCTGTGACCCAGATTTCATATGCATTCAAGACTTTCATTAGTTAAGAATGACATATACTTATCATTAGAGCTTACTAATTAAAGCAGAATGTGACATTTCAAAGTAATGATGCTCCCCAGTGTCTCAATGTAAAATACTCCCTAGCCTATTTTTAATGACCTGGCATGCTATGTATGTTAAAAATATTATTTTGTTATGATCTTATGTTTTCATTATTGTCAGTGATAGTGATGACCAGGAAGACAGGACATTCTTCTCGATGAATAGGAAGGAGACTGGTGAAAGGAACCAAGGCTTTGAGTTTTTTCAGTCACATCCTGGGTGCATTCCTGCATTCTTGCATTTGTTCAGTACTTTGATAGATTGCATGATTTCTACCTGCCACCCTCTCTGCTAGATGCTGGGGATACATCAGTTACTAGGACACAGATGGTTCCTGCCCTCAAGGAGCTTGCTCCCCTCCCTTTGATTGTGATCAGAGCTGTTCTTTGTATTTCCTCTTTTTCATCCTCATTAGCAGCAGAAAGGATGACATATTCAGTGGAGGTTATTGATAGTTTATGGTGAATGGTGTCGGATTTGTGATCTGTGAAGATTTAGCTTTAGGACCAGGGACCAGGCTTGATCACTCAAGAGCTTTTGTGCAGCAGAGTTTTATTAAAGTGAAAAGGGATAGAGGAAGCTTCTGACACAGACATCAGAAGGGGGACGGAGAGCGCTCCCTCACTAGTCTAAGCAAGGGAGTTACATACTTTTAAAATTAGTTACTACAATAAATCAAAAGGATGTCTCAAGGTTGTAAAGATCTTACTAGACCCACTCCCATAATTTACATTTTAAGATAACAGAATTAGCCAGAAGGTTTTCAGGAAGGAGAAATTGTCCTCAAGAAGGATACATTGTTGTTATATAATCCTTAGTACAGAGTTTAAACTGATGTGTAATCATCAGTTCCAGCCTTAAAGGAATAAAACGTTTTATGTGACTAAGACTAAGGAGTGTAGAGAAAAAAAAAAGACCTTTGTCCTTTCCTCCTTCTTGAGAGTCCCAGACCCCTATCTCCTCTTACCCTGTGGCTCAGAGAAGTAAAGAATCTGCCTGCAATGCAGGAGACCTGGGTTTGATTCCTGGGTTGGGACGATGCCCTGGAGAAAGAAATGGCAACCCACTCCGGTATTCTTGCCTGGAAAATCCCATGGACAGAGGAGCCTGGCGGGCTACAGTACATGGGGACGCAAAGAGTTGGACATGACTGAGCGACTAACACACTATCTCCTCTTCGAGAGCCCGAGACCCCTCTCTCCTCCTCGGGGACCCTGGACTTCTTATCAACCTGCCTAGGAACTGACTCTCTCATTATACATCTATATCCTCACTTGCTGTTGCAAACTTTTAGAGATTCTCAGTTGATAAGAATAGGGGAAAGAAGAATCTCCTTACTTATTCTGTACTTTTCCTCATATTTGTGTCTGGTGTGTCAGCTAAGTTTGTATCATATAGATTCAGTGACCCAGAACTATGGCGACTGTTCCCGTTCTCTATCTGGTATGCTGTTTTGTTTTTTAAACTTTTAATTTTGTATCGGGGTATACCCAGTTAACAAACAATGTTGTAGTAGTTTCAGGTGAACAGCTAAGGGACTCAGCCATATGTATACATGTATCCATTCTCCCCGTTCCCCCCTCCCCCTGCCGAAACTCCCGTCCCATCCAGCTGACCACATAACAGTGAGCAGAGTTCCATGTGCTGTACAGTCAGATCCTTGTTGGGTATCCATTTTAAATATAGCAGTGTGTACATGTCCATCCTAAACTCTTTAACTATCCCTTCTCCCATCCCTCCCCCCGGCAACCATAAGTTTGTCTTCTAAGACTGTGAGTCTGTTTCTGTTTTGTAAGTAAGTCTATTTGCATCATTTGTTTTTAGGTTTCACATATAAGTGATATTGTACATCTGTCTTTCGGTGTCTGGCTTACTTCACTCAGTATGGCGCTCTCTAGGTCCATCCGTGTTGCTACGAACTCTGCTGGCATTTTGTTGGTGCTCGTTTTCTCCCTTCACTCTCCCTCATACCCCTCTAAGTGATAATAGCACTGAACTAGATGGTGCCAGCATTTACACTGTGAATCAGTAATACTCTCAAATGTCAGTGGGGTTTGTATTTGGGGCAGTGATTGTGAAAATTTGCTAACTAAACCAGCTGTCATGGGCTATAATAATATATAGGGAGGAGAGTCACCTTACATTAAGATTATTTATTTATTATGGCTTTTACCCTAGTGGCGGGCTTCCCTGGTAGCTCAGCTGGTGAAGAATCTGCCTGCAATGCAGGAGACCTGGGTTGGATCCCTGGGTTGGGAAGATCCCCTGGAGAAGGAAAAGGCTACCCACTCCAGTATTCTCACCTGGAGAATTCCATGAACCATATAGTTCATGAGGTTGCAACTTTCACTTTCACTTTCATGACTGAGCAACTTTCACTTACCCTAGTGGCAGCCAAGAAGTGGCAGATTCCTCAGCCCTCATTCCAAACCCTGGGAAGAGAAGAAGCGTGTCCTTTCTCTGTTAACAGAAGCATTGTAGGGTCTCAAGAGAAAGGTTTGAAAATGGAAAAACAGTGTGAAGAGTTTCCAAACAAAAGCAGGAAAGAGAAAGAGGAGGAGTTTGTTTTGTGCTAAATTTGCCCATTTCTCATCTTGTTTTCCCAGTAGTAAAAGCATCATCATCTTCATTGGTGGTGGTCTTGCTGTCATCACTACCACCATCATCATCATCACAGCTATTATTTATTAAGCATAGAACTTCCATCTCATAGGTGCCACTAATATTCAAATTTTATGGATGACCAAACCTTTTATAGGGCTTCCCACGTGGCACTAGTGGTAAAGAACCTGCTGCCATTACAGGAGACATAAGAGACTTAGCTTTGATCCCTGGGTCAGGAAGATCCCCTGGAGGAGGGCATGGCAACCCACTCTAGTATTCTTGCCTGGAGAATCCCATGGACAGACGAGCCTGGCAGGCTACAGTTCATGGAGTTGCAAAGAGTCAGACATGACTGAAGTGATTTAGCACACAAGCACAAACCATTTAGAGCAGTGATCCTCAACCTTTTTGGCACCCAGGACTGGTTTTGTAAAATACAGTTTCTCCATGGACTGGCGGAGGTGTGGGGTGGTTTCAGTATGATTCAAGTGCATTACACTTATTGTGCACTTATTTCTATTATTATTCCATCAGTTCCACCTCAGATCATCAAGCATTAGCTCTTGGAGGCTGGGAATCCCTTATTTAGAGTGTTCAGGCAACTTGCCCAAAGCCCCAGAACTGGTAAATGACATAGTCAGGACCCCCTTCCCCCAGGGCTGTCTGATCTCAGACTACTCTTGACCACTGCCTTCTACCACCTTTCATTGTCTTGTAATCTTTTTTATACCCTTTCTTGTACAAACAGCTGGTAGGGGTCTTTAACGTCAAAGATGATGATGAGTCAAACATTCAGGTTGTCTTTCATTTCTGAATGAACACTGTCATTTTCTCAATCTTTTTTTCTGAATTTCCTAAAAGCAAATTGCAGGCCTTCCAGTGACTGTGCTCAGTGATGGTTACTGATCTGGGGCTGGTCTTGTTATTCAAATCCCCTCACTCCCTCTCCCCATTAGTAACCACAAGTTTGTGTTCTAATGTCGGTGAGTCTGTGTCTATTTTGTTTATGTGTGAAAGTGTTAGTTACTCAGTCGTTCCCAACTCTGAGACCCTGTGAACTGTAGCTCGCCAGGCTCCTCTGTCCATGGCATTTCCCAGGCAAGAATACAAGAGTGGGTTGCCGTTTCCTATTCCAGGGGATCTTCCAGACCCAGAGGTTGAACCTGGGTCTCCTGCATTGCAGGCAGATTCTTTACTGTTTGAGCCACCAAGGAAGCCTCATGTACTGGGACTCAATTTCCTGAGTTGTAAAATGGGGGTGAGTAACAAAAGTACCTCATCCCTGTGAGGGTTACCTGAGAGAATGCTGGTAAAGCACTTAGCATAGTGCCTGGTATGCAGGAAGTATTAAATATATGTGATGATGATAGAGATCATGGTGGTGAAAGAAGTAAGGTACACGACTTCATTTCTTCAAGTGAAATCTTACACAGAAGTTCAATATATGAATATATGAACCTGATTATCTGTTCTGTTTGAGTGGGCACAGAGCTTATCTTACTCGGCACTCCCACAGAACACATGTGCTCAAGTGTGTCCATATAGATAGCTCAGAAATGATGATTCTTGGTTTGAAATTTGGGAAAAGAATCAATAGCAGGCTGTGGAAGGGTAGAGAAAGCACCATGGGCAAGGTGCTAGCCAATTTGGATTTAATTAGGGCTCTGCTGCTTTCAGCTCACAAGACCTTAGACAACTGTTTTTCTCTTTTTGAGCCTTAGTTTCCTCTTCTGTGGATTGATGATAGCAATACCCACTCACCGGGGCTATTTTCAGAACTACTGAGATAATGTATTGTGGATGAACTTTGAAGATGCTACAAGCTTTGGTTTTTGTTGTGCAGATTATACTAGGATAAAAATAAGTTTGATATAGAGTTGCAAATGGGACTGTATTTATGGGCTACGTTAGAGCCCAAAGCTTTCTTTTGGTGTTAAAGGTGCAACTCACCAGCTGACCTCATTTACTTGGAAATTCTAGAATGGCAGCATAACCCTTTGAAGCCCAATGGTTAATTTTCTTTAGAGATCTTTCCTCTTTTGGTTATTGGATGCTGTGTTTATGTTCTTTAAATCCTGGCAGTGAGGAAGAATCCCTTGTGTGACAATGGATTTAGTGGGGTATAAATCTACCTAACTAGCAGCTGGATGGGAGCTGATGAGGGCTGGCCCCAGAGCCCAGCTACATTAGCCGAGTTAGAAGGATGTGCTGACTTCAACTTCCAGCCATGAGGCCCAGCAGCAAACTGCAGGGAAGCAATAGCAGCCCATGGTGGGGCCCACTGTGCTACCGTCATTCTCATCAGTGTCACCATCATTGCCATTAAGCCATTATTAAGTGCCGGCGTGTGGGGCTCCCTTAGGTGCCATCGTAGGCAGATAGGCAGCTGTGTGTTTTAACTTAGAGCCTGACCATGAGGTCAAGGGGCCCAGCTGTAATCCAAGGCAGGCACACAAGCGTGGCTGTAGTAGGCATTTGTTTGTGGTGTCAGCTTAATCCATATGTCCCCTTTCTTTGAGAACGGCTCCCAATTCTCACCTTCAAGGGCGGCCCTGGTGGTCATGTCTGTACTTGGTCATGTGTGTAGCTTGGCTCCTATGGCCATGCCTGAGTGATGCACAGCTGACTGAAGCCAGGCCAGTCAGATTGTCGGTCCCAGAAGTTGGACATGGGACTAAGACATACTTGTAGGTAGATGGGGTAGATAGGTACACTTGAAACCTGTGGTTAATTCAGTAATCCTCATAACAGTCCTTTGAGGTAGATCCTTTCTCATTCCCATTTTATAGAAGAGGAAACTGAGTCATAGGTTAAGTAATTTACCCAAGTTCATATACTTAGGTAGTGGCAGAGCCAGGTTTGAACCCAGGTAACATGAACCCATGCCTTTAGCCACTATGAGACTGTCTTTCTGAAGATGAATGGATAAAGAAGATGTGGTATATACACAATGGAATATCACTCAGCCATAAAAAATAATGCAATAATGTTATTTGCAGCAACATGGATAGACCTAGAGATTATCATAGTAACTGAAGTAAATTAGACAGAGAAAGACAAATATGATATCACTTATATGTGGAATCTTAAAAAATGTTATAAATGAGATTATTTACAAAACAGACATGAGAAACAAACCTGTGATTACCAATTGGGGGATAGCAGGGGCAAGGAGGGAGAGAAATTAGGAGTTTGGGATTAACATATACACTACTATACAGACCTTAATGACCATGATTCCTTTTTTAAAAAACTTTTTATTTTGTATTAGAATATAGCTGATTAACATGTGATGTTGTGGTCATTTCAGATGGACACCGAAGAGACTCAGCCATAGATATACATGTATCCATTCTCCTGCAAGCTCCCCTCCCATCCAGGCTGCCATATAACATTGAGCTGAGTTTCCTGTGCTATACATAGGTCCTTGTTGGTTATCCATTTTAAATACAGTGGTAGGTATGTGTGGATCCCAAACCCCCTAACTATCCCTTCCCCCCATCCTTCTTCCTAGCAACCATAAATTCATTCTCTAAGTTTGTGAGTCTGTTTCTGTTAAGTAAGTTCATTTGTATCATTTCACTTTAGATTCCACATATAAGGGATGTCATATGATAAATGGCAGCGATTTCTACCATCGAACTTTGAAAAGTATCTGTGTCTATATAAGTAAATTCCCCTTTTTGTGCACAAAGTAGTTCCAGTGGATGTCTATTCTTTGACACCAAAAGAGCATTGACTAAATGACCACACTATCACAGTTTGTTAAATAATACCGTAGATCATTCATTGGTCTCTGTGGCCCCAGGCGTCTTTATATTATCTCCAGATAGGGTCCAGACTAGTAGAGGAGAGAGGCAAGTAAACTAGTAATTGGAGCATAAGGTGACAAGCTCTCTGAAAAATGTAAACCTAAACTGCTTTAGAAACTTAGAAGTGTGGCAAGATTAGGCTGTGAGGACTCAGGCTTTGAGAATCAGGCTTCTCAAAGAGGTTGAGCTGTTTTTGAAGAGTAGGATTTAGATATATGAAGAAGATTGGGAGGAAGGGTGTTCCAGGTAGTAAATGGTATATGAAAAAGAAAAGTGAAACCTATGATACATTTTGGAAAGGACAATCAGTTAAGTGTGATGAAGGAAGGAAGAGGAGTTGGACGTGCAACCAGAGTTCTTGGCTAGACCAGATCCTGCAAGGTCTCTAGTGCTTGAATTTCGAACCTTATCCTATAAGCTAACAGTTCATTCACTACTGGATTTCTTCCCTCCCTCCAACATGAAAACATAAATTTTGCAGTGAATAAGATAACATTCTGACAACATTAAAGACAGTTTTAGGGGGTAACACACACACACACAAACCATGTACAGTCCCAAACCCCTAACACTGCGGTTTTCATTTTTGCACATCATCTGGTTGTCCTTAAGCATGCCTATTTTTGTACATGGTTACAGTCCGTCTACATATCATTTTCACTTCCTAGTAGATGAAAAAGTTCTTCTATATTTCTGTGTCTTCCTCTTCTAATTATTATAACAGCATGGTAAGTTTTTCCAAATACCCACATAGCTCCAGACAGTGCATTAGGTTCTTGTGGCAAAGATGTATGAGCTGAGGATTTTTGCTTTTGTGGCAATGCAGGATGTGATATAATAATTCTGCTGAAGTATTGGGCCATATGCATTTCCAAACATGTGCGTGTACTACTATTATTTTATGAAAAGCGTATTTATCTCTTTGAGAATTGATTTCTAAATCCCTTTCCTCTGAACCATTCCCATGCTCCTGCCCTCATCATAAATGCTCCATGGCTAACAAATGGTGTCAGCGTCACCTGCTTTTACTGTTCATGCGCTACTTACCTAGTATCTCTTTCAGATCTTATGCTCTAAGTCCTCTGAAAGCCATTTGATGGTTAACCATAAATAGGCTCCAAATCAAGCTCTTGAGCTGAGTTAATTTGATTATGAAACATTATCTTGATTGTGGCAAGTGTCCAGTTGTCATCTTTTTAATGATACGGGCGCCCACAGCCTGAACTAATTACAACCCAGCTTCATTTCAGGGAGGGTGGCATTGCCTAGCCAGTCTCCCCAAACCAGACCCAAGCGTTGATGGTGTGATCACATGTGCTTTCCCTTCCTCTGGCCTTGTACAGATAAGGTCAGTTTCATCCTCTTTCCCTTGCTGCTCCTGTGTTAGAGAGAAAGCAGGGGTGATTGGCCAAAATTGCTCCTTAAATTAAATTTTGCCTCCTACCTCCAGCATAATCATGAGCCTGCAAATTAAAGATGCAGATAATTTTGCAATCAGATTTGCATTTGGGTCTGTAATAAGTTTAAAGTATTTTTTTTACATGCTTTAGTATTCCCTTTTATGATGCTTTTATTGGCTTAATTTAGCTCTGTGGTTTGGTTCATATTTTGTTGTTGGTTTTTCCTCTAGTCTCCATATCCAAAAGTCTTCATTTTCTTCATTCCTAGGCTTGTATATATTGCAGAAAAGACAGTGTTCAATTGGTATAAATTAAAATAAACAAAGATATTCATTCAGTAAAGAGGCTAAAATTGCTTCAGTATCTGTTTAGTGACAAAATGGAAAGAGAGCCTAAGTAAACTGTATTCTCTGCAAACTCTCACATCTGATTTTACTCTGTATGTGTGTGTATGTTCAGACACAAGTATTCAAGTGTGGGTTATTGACATACATACTTAAAATGAAGTAGGTTATTACTTTATAGACCTTAAATGCTTGAAGAACTCTCTTAGCCTCAGCTTCCTCCTTTGTCAAATGGAACAATAATAGTTCTTACTGTATGTGGTTGCAGGGATAATTCATTTGATGCTGCTGCAATGTGTTAGCCCATAAGTATGCCAGTAAATATCAGTGATTAATATCATGGCCCTTGTCCTAGGAGAGTACAAAGCCTTTTTCATGATCTTAATTTTGAGAAACAAAATAATTCCCTAAGTTCATCTTTTTTGGGAAGGCCAAAAGAATAAGAAGAAAGCTTAGAAAAGTTTCTCAAGCCATATTCTCCTAGCATCCTTTCCCTTTTCAGTCAACCTAGACTGAATGTTAGCCTTTTCTATCTGGTTCTCACTGATACTATCTTTATAGTAGATTCTCCTGGTGGCCATTATCTAATCAAGCCGTGGTGGTTGGTGACCAGTTTTGTATGAGTCAGCTTGCTACCTCTAGCAATCACACTGCTTCTTTTCTGCCATCTCTCAAGCTTGGAGCCTGCTTGACCTGGGCCAAAGAAAAGCCTGAAAGTGCAAGAAATAAATGCCTTCGGGACTAACCCTCAACCATTGGGCATTTCAGTAAATATTCCAGTCTTGCATTTTTTTCAGGTGCATAATTCTGGATGCATACTGCACACTTCTGAGGAGGTCCTGGCCAAATCAGGTCCTTTGTCTGTGGTAGACTTCATAATGTACCCTTAGATTGGCTTTTACCCCTTTGCCTGTCTTACTCTGTATTCCCGCATCCCTGCTTTCTGGAATCACCTCCCAAATATTTAATAACCCCCTGCACCTAAACCCTTGTCTCAGTCTCTGCCTTCAGGGGAACCTAACCCCCGAGAGCCCTGAAATCCCCCACCTCCTTGATATTTCTAGGCCCTGCCCATGTAGTCTTTAGCCCTGGACCATTTCTCTTTACTTTTTAGTTCAGAGGAAAAAGACATCTCATGAGTTTCCAAGGCTAGTCTTTTCTTTGATCTTGATTCTGTCACTTCTTAAATTCTCTGGCCCCACAGACCATCATGTCTTGTTTACTGCTGCACCTCCAGTGTAGAATACTTAGCTCATAGTAGGAGCTCAATAACTACTTATTGAATGAGTAAAAGAATGAATTTTTCCCTTTTTCTTGCTTGTATTTTATTTTCTTTCTCTCCACACATACTACTCCCATCATTGGTTCTTTTAGCCTTTCTTTGGAAGTCCAGAAATCTTTTGCTCTGGAAGTAAGCATCACTACCTTAATCACAGAGCCCTTCTCTTTATTAGGCCTCGTAGCTAACTCCCAGGCTGGAATCAGGATTGCCAGGAGAAATATCAACAACCTCAGATAAGCGATGATACCACTAATGGCAGAAACTGAAGAGGAACTAAAGAGCCTCTTGATGAGGGTGAAAGAGGAGAAAACTAGCTTGACACTCAAGGTTTAAAAAACTAAGATTGTCACATCCAGTCCCATCACTTCATAGAAAATAGATGGGGAAAAAGTAGAAGCAGTGACAGATTTTGTTTTCTTGTTTCAAAATCACTGTGGATGGTGAATGCAGCCATGAAATTAAAAGATGCTTCCTCCTTGGAAGGAAAGCTATGACAAACTTAGACAGCATATTCAAAAGCAGAGACATCATTTTGCTGACAAAGGTCCATATAGTCAAAGATATGGGTTTTTTTTCCAGTAGTCATGTATGGATGTGAGAGTTGGACCATAAAGAAAAGCACCAGAGAATTGATGCTTTTGAATTGTGGTGCTGGAAAAGACTCTTGAGAGACTGTTGGACAGCAAGGAGATCCAGCCAGTCAATCCTAAAAGAAATCAACCCTGATTCATTGGAAGGACTGATGCTGAAGCTGAAACTCCAATGCTTTGGCCACATGATGTGAAGAGTTGACTCACTGGGAAAGACCCTGATGCTGAGAAAGAGTGAGAGCAGAAAGAGCAGGGGGCGACAGAGGACAAGATGACTGGATGGCATCACTGACTCAGTGGACCTGAGTTTGAGTAAACTCTGGGAGATAGTGAAGGACCGGGAAGCTTGGCATGCTGCAGTCCTTGGGGTCACAAAGAGTCAGACACAACTTAGTGATTGAACAACAGCCAACTCCTAGCTCCTTGGCAATTCTGATCTTCCTTCCTTAACATCTTCTCTTTCTTCAACTCTGCCTCACTTTATCTCTTAGACTCTCCCTGGGTTCTTTGCCTGCTTAGCTGACTTTTCTTTCCCAGTGTTTTTGCTGGCATGCTTAGCTGATTCTAAATGTTGCTTTCTCCAGGGTTCTATCTTTTATTCTCTTCTTTTCTGGAATTATATATCCAACCTGGGTAAAGCTGTGACCACCATCTCTTTAGCCATGTAGGTATCTAAATCTCTAATCTCTAAATTGACTCTCCTGAGTTCAAAGCTATTGTAAACCTCCATCTGCAATTCTTACCATGTTTAAGCTGAAATTCATTTTCTTTTCCCCATTTTCACCTCTTTCATCTTTTCCAGTACTGCCTTAACTAATGGCTTTACTATCTGCATTGTTATGCGATATAGAAGCCTTTATGTGATCCTTAACTGCCTTTCCTCAACCATTGCTCTCAAGAAATAACTTTTGAGTTCTTACTGTAAGGCAGACACTGTGCTAGGTGCTAGGGACGCATGGATAAGATACACCATCAAAGGCTTCCCTGGTGACTCAGTAGTTAAGAATCTGCCTTGCAGTGCAAAGGACACTGGTTCAATCCCTGGTCTGGGAGGATTACACATGCCACAGAGCAACTAAGTCTGTGTGGCACAACTAATGAGCATTCATGATACAACTACTGAAGCTTGTGCGCCTGGATCCTGTGCTCCACGCTAAGAGAAGCCACCACAACGAGAAGCCTGCACACTGCAATGAGGAGTAACCCCTGCTCGCCACAATTAGAGAAAGTCCTTGCGCTGCATCGGTGACCAAGCACAGCCAATAAATAAATAAATAATTTTTTTGTTTGTTTTAAAAGATAGACCATCAAGAGACTCCTAGACTGATATGGACATTAATCTGACTTATTGCACAAATATAACATTACAAACTGAAGTAATGTGGCTGTGGAAGAAAAGTCGTGTACTTTTAGAGTGTATCACGGACCAAATTTATTGCTTAGACTTGCACAGCTTCCTTTGGGAAGTGTGTCATTTGATCTCAGATATAAAGGCTGAGTAGGAATAAGAGAGAGAAGCTCTTCCCTGTTTATCACTAGGTATGGTAGCCATCAAGTTCCATTGATGTTACCTACGAAATGTCCCCGTTTTTCTATTTTCTGTTCTCATTCTGAACCCTTGCAATTCCCACCTTCACCTCTTACTCCCCATCCATTGATTTTTACATTGGCTGAGTGTTTTTAACCAAACACAGACCTGACCGTGTGTCTTCTTCTTCCAGCTTAAAACCCTTGGTAGCTCACTAGTACTTTCAGAGTAAAATCCCATCCCTCTGGCATGGCAGCCAGTCTTTCCAATTTTTGTCTCTGACCTGTGTTTCTAGCCTCATTTCCTGTCACTCCACAGTACATTGCCTGTAATATGACCACTGGGAACTTTGCCATTTTCTGAGAGTACCAGTTCCTCATAGCCATTCATGCCTGTGTTCACTCACTTTTCAGCTTTGAGTTCTACTTTTCTTTTGTACCTAGTCACCCCCTGCTGGTCCTGTGGTGTGCACTTAGTGGCTCGGTTGTGTCTGACACTTTGAACCATTTGTACTGTAGCCCTACAGGCTCTTCGTCCATGGGATTTGTCAGGCAAGAATACTGGAGTGGGTTGCCATTTCCTCCTCCAGGGGATCTTCCCGACCAAGGGATGGAACCTGTCTCCTGCCTGACAGGTGGATTCTTTACCACTGAGCTGTCAGATGTAGACCTGACATAAATGTCACACCCCCCGTGAGGCTTTTCCTGGCCCCCAATCTTCATCCCCTTATTTGTATTTACACATTTCTCTCCTTAGAGTTCCCATCCTTCTGCCTTGTATTAGCTTAGTTATCTAGAACATTTATTCCTCTGGGGCCAAAATTGTGCTGTGCTCATCTCTCCCTTTCCAGAGCTTGAAATATAGCAGGTGTTTAGTAAATACTAGTAATTGAATTGTCCGTGTGTGAATAGTGTAAGGGAAGCAAAGACACTGGGGATGGCAGGAGAGCTGGAAAAAAAAAAAAAAGCCTGCCTTTTTGTAATGAAATGAACTGGTGATCCAAAGCAGGGCTTGACCAAGACACATGTCAGTGGTCCAGGCAGACTAATCATTTGGTATCCTTTAAGCAATCAAGTGATGTAACGGATTTGAGCAGTACTGCTTGTGGAGGATGGTGACAGATTGTAGCACCTGGCCTCCACACCTAGCTCAGCACAATGAAAGCTCTCTAAGTGTCGACTCCTTCTTACATAAAGGAATTTTATTGACTTCTGTTCCCAAGTTTGCACCCCTACTCCCCACCTCATTGTCTCATAGAAAGTTTTGTGTGTGTGTGTGTGTGTTTTCCTTTGTATCTAATTCCCTTCTTAAAGAAATTTCTGTGTTTTTTTCCACTGTGTTACTTTTCTGGGGAGTACTTTAGTACCTGTTCTAGGTTGTACCCTGTGCAGTCCTCCTGTTCATGCTGCTCTGATACCAAGCAAGGAAGACTGAGTTGTGCAAAGCTCTTTATCAATATCACACCAATAACCTATAAAGAATCCTTTCTTTATAGCATTATCCTCAATGGAGAAAAACTGAAAGCATTTCCCCTAAAGTCAGGAACAAGACAAGGGTACCCACTCCCACCATTACTATTCAGCATAGTTTTGGAACTCTTGGCCACAGCCATCAGAGCAGAAAAAGAAATAAAAGAAATCCAGGTTGGGAAAGAAGAAGTAAAACTCTCACTGTTTGCAGATGACATGATCCTCTACATAGAAAACCCTAAAGACTCCACCAGAAAATTACTATAGCTGATCAATGAATATAGTAAAGTTGCAGGATATAAAATTAACACACAGAAATCCCTTGCATTCCTATACACTAACAATGAGAAAACAGAAAGAGAAATTAAGGAAACAATTCCATTCACCATTGCAATGAAAAGAATAAAATACTTAGGAATATATCTACCTAAAGAAACAAAAGACCTATATATAGAAAACTGTAAAACACTGGTGAAAGAAATCAAAGAAGATACAAATAGATGGAGAAATATACCGTGTTCATGGATCAGAAGAATGAATATAGTGAAAATGAGTATACTACCCAAAGGAATCTATAGATTCAGTGTAATCCCTATCAAGCTACCAATGGTATTTTTCACAGAACCAGAACAAATAAGTTCACAATTTGTATGGAAATACAAAAAACCTCGAATAGTCAAAGCAATCTTGAGAAAGAAGAATTGAGGAATCAACCTGCCTGACTTCAGTCTCTACTACAAAGCCACAGTCATCAAGACAGTATGGTACTGGCACAAAGACAAAAATATAGATCAATGGAACAAAATAGAAAGCACAGAGATAAATCCATGCACCTATGGACACCTTATCTTTGACAAGGGAGGCAAGAATATACAACGGAGAAAACACAATCTCTTTAACAAGTGGTGCTGGGAAAACTGGTCAACCACTTGTAAAAGAATGAAACTAGAACACTTTCTAACACCATACTCAAAAATAAACTCAAAATGGATTAAAGATCTAAATGTAAGATCAGAAACTATTAAACTCCTAGAGTAAAACATAGGCAAAACACTCTCCAACATAAATCACAGCAGGATCCTCTATGACCCACCTCCCAGAATATTGGAAATAAAAAAAAAAAAATTGGAAATTAA
This sequence comes from Cervus canadensis, assembly GCF_019320065.1. Lineage (NCBI taxonomy): Eukaryota > Metazoa > Chordata > Mammalia > Artiodactyla > Cervidae > Cervus > Cervus canadensis. Next base: position 20,111,659 of record NC_057407.1, on the reverse strand, counting down.
AAAAAAAATAAACAAATGGAACCTAATTAAAACTAAAAGCTTCTGCACAACAAAGGAAACTATAAGCAAGGTGAAAAGACAGCCTTCAGAATGGGAGAAAATAATAGCAAACAAAGCAATGGACAAAGAATTAATCTCAAAAATATACTAGAAACTCCTGCAGCTCAATTCCAGAAAAATTAAAGACCCACTCAAAAAGTGGGCCAAAGAACTAAACAGACATTTTTCCAAAGAAGACATACAGATGGCTAACAAACACATGAAAAGATGCTCAACATCACTCATTATCAGAGAAATGCAAATCAAAACCTCAATGAGGTACCATTACACGCCAGTCAGAATGGCTGCTATCCAAAAGTCTACAAACAATACATGCTGGAGAGGGTGTGGAGAAAAGTGAACCCTCTTACACTGTTGGTGGGAATGCAAACTAGTACAGCCGCTATGGAGAACAGTGTGGCGATTCCAGCAATCCCACTGCTGGGCATACCCACTGAGGAAACCAGAATTGAAAGAGACATGTGTACCCCAATGTTCATTGCAGCACTGTTTATAATAGCCAGGACATGGAAGCAACCTAGATGTCCATCAGCAGATGAATGGATAAGAAAGCTGTGGTACATATACACAATGGAATATTACTCAGCCATTAAAAAGAATACATTTGAATCAGTTCTAATGAGGTGGATGAAACTGGAGCCCATTATACAGAGTGAAGTAAGCTAGAAAGAAAAACACCAATACAGTATCAGTGCAATTCAGTTCAGTTGCTCAGTCATGTCCGACTCTTTGCGACCCCATGAATCGCAGCACACCAGGCCTCCCTGTCCATCACCAACTCCCAGAGTTTACTCAGACTCATGTCCATCAAGTCAGTGATGCCATCCAGCCATCGCATCCTCTGTTGTCCCCTTCTCCTCCTGCCCCCAATCCCTCCCAGCATCAGGGTTTTTTCCATTGAGTCACCTCTTCACATGAGGTGGCCAAAGTATTGCAGTTTCAGCTTCAGCATCAGTTCTTCCAATGAACACCCAGGACTGATCTCCTTTAGGATGGACTGGTTGGATCTCCTTGCAGTCCAAGCTACTCTCAAGAGTCTTCTCCAACACCACAGTTCAAAAGCACCAATTCTTCGGCGTTCAGCTTTCTTCACAGTCCAACTCTCACATCCATACATGACCACTGGAAAAACCATAGACTTGACTAGGTGGACCTTTGTTGGCAAAGTAATGTCTCTGCTTTTTAATATGCTATCTAGGTTGGTCATAACTTTCCTTCCAAGGAGTAAGCATCTCTTAATTTCATGGCTGCAATCACCATCTGCAGTGATTTTGGAGCCAAAAAAAGTAAAGTCTGACACTGTTTCTACTGTTTACCCATCTATTTCCCTTGAAGTGATGGGACCAGATGCCATGATCTTAGATTTCTGAATGTTAAGCTTTAAGCCAACTTTTTCACTCTCCTCTTTCACTTTCATCAAGAGGCTTTTTAGTTCCTCTCATTTTCTGCCATAAGGGTGGTGTCATCTGCATATCTGAGGTTATTGATATTTCTCCCGGCAATCTTGATTCCAGCTTGTGCTTTCTCCAGGCTAGCGTTTCTCATGATGTACTCTGCATATAAGTTAAATAAGCAGGGTGACCATATAAGCCTTGACGTACTCCTTTTCCTATTTGGAACCAGTCTGTTGTTCCATGTCCAGTTCTAACTGTTGCTTCCTGACCTGCCTATAGGTTTCTCAAGAGGCAGGTCAGGTGGTCTGGTATTCCATCTCTTGAAGAATTTTCCACAGTTCATTGTGATCCACACAGTCGAAGGCCTTGGCATAGTCAATAAAGCAGAAAGAGATGTTTTCCTGGAACTTTCTTGCTTTTTTGATGATCCATCGGATGTTGGCAATTTGATCTGTGGTTCCTCTGCCTTTTCTAAAACCAGCTTGAACATCTGGAAGTTGATGGTTCATGTATTGCTGAAGCTTGGCTTGGAGAATTTGAGCATTACTTTACTAGTGTGTGAGATGAGTGCAGTTGTGCGGTAGTTTGAGCATTCTTTGGCATTGCCTTTGTTTGGGATTGGAATGAAAACTGCCCTTTTCCGGTCCTGTGGCCACTGCTGAGTTTTCCAAATTTGCTGGCATATTGAGTACAGCACTTTCACAGCATCATCTTTCAGGATTTGAAATAGCTCAACTGGAATTTCATCACCTCCACTAGCTTTGTTCGTAGTGATGCTTTCTAAGGCCCACTTGACTTCATATTCCATGATGTCTGGCTCTAGGTGAGTGATCACACCATCATGATTATCTGGGTTGTGAAGATCTTTTTTGTACAGTTGTTCTGTGTATTCTTGCCACCTTTTCTTAATATCTTCTGCTTCTGTTAGGTCCATACCATTTCTATCCTTTATCAAACCCATCTTTGCTTGAAATGTTCCCTTGGTATCTCTAAATCCCTGAAGAGATCTCTAGTCTTTCCCGTTCTGTTGTTTTCCTCTATTTCTTTGCATTGATCGCTGAGGAAGGCTTTTTTATCTCTCCTGGCTATTCTTTGGAACTCTGCATTCAAATGAGAATATCTTTCCTTTTCTCCTTTGCTTTTTGCTTCTCTTCTTTTCACAGCTGTTTGTGAGCCCTCCTCAGACAGCCATTTTGCTTTTTTGCATTTCTTTTCCATGGGGATGGTCTTAGTCCCTGTCTCCTGTACAATGTCACAAACCTCCATCCATAGTTCATCAGGTACTCTGTCTATCAGATCTGGTCCCTTAAATCTATTTCTCACTTCTACTCTATAATCACAAAGGATTTGATTTAGGTCATACCTGAATGGTCTAGTGGTTTTCCCTACTTTCTTTGTTTGTTTCCAAGGCAAGCCATTCAATATCAACAGTAATCCAAGCCTATGCCCCAACCAGTAATGCTGAAGAAGCTGAATTTGAATGGTTCTATGAAGACCTACAAGACTTTTTAGAGCTAATACCCAAAAAGGATGTCCTTTTCATTATAGGGGACTGGAATGCAAAAATAGCAAGTCAAGAAACACCTGGAGTAACAGGCAAATTTGGCCTTGGAGTATGGAAAGAAGAAGGGAAAAGGCTAATAGAGTTTTGCCAAGTGAATGCACTGGTCATAGCAAACACCCTTTTCCAACAACACAAGAGAAGACTCTACACATGGACATCACCAGATGGTCAACACTGAAATCAGATTGATTATATTCTTTACAGCCAAAGATGGAGAAGCTCTATACAGTCAGCAAAAACAAGACTGGGAGCTGACTGTGGCTCAGATCGTGAACTCCTTATTGCCAAATTCAGACTGAAATTGAAGAAAGTAGGGAAAACCACTAGACCAATACAGTATACTAACACATATATATGGAATTTAGAAAGATGGTAACGAAAACCCTGTATGCAAGACAGCAAAAGAGACACAGATGTATTGAACAGTCTTTTGGACTCTGTGGGAGAGGGTGAGGGCAGGATGATATGGGAGAATGGTGTTGAAACATGTAAATTATCATATTTGAAACTTATCGCCAGTCCAGGTTCAATGCATGATACGGGGTGCTCGGGGCTGGTGCACTGGGATGACCCAGAGGGATGGGATGGGGAGGGAGGTGGGAGGGAGGGCCCAAGATGGGGAACACATGTACACCCATGGAGGATTCAAGTCAATGTATGGCAAAAACCAATACAATATTGTAAAGTTAAAAAAAAAATACCAATAGGGAGAAGGAAAAGGGGAGGGGCAAGTTAGGGGTATTGGCTTAAGAGGTACAAACTACTGTGTATAAAATAGATAAACAACAAGGATATATTGCATAGCACAGGGAAATATAGCCATTATTTTGTAATAATTTTAAATGAAGTATAGGAGTATAATATTTCCATAAAAATGTTGTATACCTGAATCTAATATAATACTGTAAATCAACTGTACTTCAATTAAAAAGTACTCAATTAAAAATCAACTGTACTTCAATTAAAAAAACATAAACATTAAAAAGTAAATAAAAATAAATTGGGGACATTATGAAAAAAAAAAAAGAAATCTGTGTATTTATTTCAAAGCTGTCAGGATGTTGCTGTGGGGCTCCTGGCAGAGGGGACTTCTGTTTCATTCCGTGTTTCACCAGACGACAGGAAAAAGGCCAAGACTGGACTGCTCCTCTCCAAGCTCGTGGAGATGCCTGGTGCCTGGGCAGCCTCAGAGGTCCAGCACCCAGCCACACTATCCTGAGCAAGGCTGGGAGTGTTCAGTGACGTCACTGTTAGGAAGTCTTTTAGTACTGACAGTTTGCTTATGACCTTCACTTGAAGGGAAATGTGGAAATGACGACCCAAGATGGATGTGACCAGCATACCTTTCTGCCCATGTGACTTTGTCCCTGAGATTGTGCAACTTACCAATGCTGATGTCCACTAAAAGTGAAGCAATTAGTAGCTGCTGAAGGACAGAAGTCCTGAGTACTCACTCTGCACCAGACACTGTGTAGATGCTGGGGGAAGGCAGGGGATATGATGTGTCCTTGTCCTTGAGGAGGTCTTGTTTTTATTTATTGAGTTATTTAAGTCCTTCCCACTTCTAAGGGAAGTGGCAATGAGAGACTGGTCATTTGGAAAATCCAGATTTATGTCCTGAGTCTTCCAGTCTTTCATTGAAACTGAGGCTAAGTACCTGAACCTTGTTTTGTGTGTTTTATGAAATACTTCATACAGTCTTTTTATAAAATAACTTCAAACATATGATTCATTTGGGCCTTATAGAAGGCTAGCATCATTACTTTTGTTTTAATGATGAGAATTATGATAGCTTAAATGTCTCATTCTAGATCCCTCAGCTCATCAGACTAAGTTTCTATGACCTTTGGCCTCCCGATTCTTTTATTTGACTATTACTGCCTATATTGAGGCAGTAATAAAAATTTGTATTTTTATACAGCCACAGCTTTTATGTATTTCACACTCACTTTTATCCTATGCACTCCTGTCTAGCTTTCGTGTACTAAGTGGTAAGTGTGTGTGCAGTACTCTTGTGCTGGTGTGCCTCTTTTTAGCGTAGATTTTCTTTATTTTGCTCCCCCCTCCCCGCTTTTTTTAAGGGGCAAGAGGAGCTTAACATTTATCCTTTTCCAATCATCTGTTTTTATATTTTCTCCAATTCCTGTGAGCAATGGTAATGGAAAGTGACTAATGATCAAGTGATTTTCTTTCATGTTTGCCTTGCTTGGAGGTATACAGTGAATTCAGAATTGCTGAATCTGTAGGGGAATAGTAGGAAAGCGGGTCTGACAATATTATACTAAAGCTCTTAGATCTTAGTTTAGGAAGTCTAGCATAGAGCAGCAGGACTCAAAAGGAACATGACACTTGGAGTTATAAGAAGTGGCAGAAACAGGATCTTTTTTTGCAAAGGAAGAATCTTTCCCTGGACATACTTAGCTAGAAGAAATTTCTTCCTTGTCTGACTTCCTATAGCATTTCTTTGTTCCTTTCTTATGGCTTGCATTGTTTCTTATACTGTATTTTTATTTTTCTAGTTACCATCTTTTACTAAATTGTGTGTTTTCTTTTTTTTAGGACTGGAGTGTTGCTTAATGTGCTTTGGCAATCTTATGACACCTTTCGTAGAGCTGGAAAATAGTGATTAACAAATATACATGTTTCTGGCATTTCTAGAGACTTATACTTTCTCCTTCATGCAATACTGTTTCACTTGAATATTTTACAGTAAGAAGGTATTACCATGCAATCAGAAAGAATAAAAGTAAAGATATAAACTTTTTCTGAATGATTAAATGGATAAGTGAATGATTAAGAATTCAAAGCTGCTAAGAAAATTCGGAAGCAAGGTATCATTTACCGAACATTTAAAGCACTGGTTTTCCAAGAAGTATAACATTTTTCATACTTATTACCCTGATTACTTTTGCAGCATTTTGATGAGATGGAAAGGCACATAGTAGCTAAGATATCCAAGGTTCCATTCTTTCCCCTCCTGATTCTATGCAGGTTCTCTAAGTTTCAAAGATTTTGCTCTTGCCCTTTTTTTTTTTTTTTGGTACATGTGTTCACAAATGATTTTAAGGCAGCAGAAAGATTATTAATCAAACTGACCCCTATATTGTGAAAAAGTGAATTTAGCATTTTTTGTGGGCTCCATCTTCAGAGTGGAGCCAGTTCTTTGGGGGAATCTGGCTCATTGATTCCCAAACTCAAACGCACTCTGAATTTCTCATTCATTTGAAGTCTTTCGTCTCCATGCATTTAATCCTATCACCAAGCAGTTGCACACTCTTATTATTTCAGGTTGTGTGAAACCAGAACACAAACCAGGCTGGAAAAGACTATGCCTGTCTTTAGATGCTGCAAGTCACCTGATTTCCTCATTGTCGACAAACAAAATTATTTCATTATTGTCAGCCTCTTATTCAAGGATCACTTGGTTCGAATGTTTGTCTCTATGCCTGCATCTTAGATCGGGACTGCTGTGTTATATAGATGAAGACACAGAACACTTCTAGAAAATACAAAGGCAGCAGGTGCTATCCAAGATCAATACTTTGATTGTACGATGTCATCATCTTTTTAGATTCAAGGATGTTGTTTATTCACAGTTATTGAAGACAGTGAGGCTCTAAGAGAATTGCAGATCAGCTTGTGTGAGGTGACATATACAGTCCAGCAGGGCCTCACTTGACCTCCTTACATTTGCACCATTGAATTTATGTAGGTCACAGTTATTGGAGCTCGGCATTTTTCCTATGTGAGAATAGATTTCAGGTAGGAAGCTTGTACAGAGCCCATACTTACGTGTGCCAGTAAACCTTTTGAATGACTTTCAAGTTAAGCATTGGAGAGGCGGAAAAACAGGTAGTAGATAACCTTGAATCTCCCAGAATAAACATTGACAATTGAAAAAAAAAATATATATATATATATAACTTTTTTTTCATAAGGTAAGTTTCCCTTTCTGAGAGCCTGCAGAGTTTATTATTGTTTTCAATCTTAAAATGTCAGTTAAAATCCCAGTAGTGCAGGGCTTGAAATCAACAAACTAAAGGAGTCGCCAATGATGACTGCTGCTGTTTTGGGATAATCAGTTCTTTGGCTCATAAAGAGAACACCCAGCTAGGACAGGCCCACTTACTGCACTGTGAATGGGACAGCCTCTTGAGGCACACATAGCTTACAGAATAATGGGAAGCATATTTCAGCTCTACAAAAGCCATCATCTATAAGTAATTGCAGGTTAGAGTAAGAAAAAATTAGGGAAGTATGCTTACCTTTATTGAGTCCCAACTCTCTGCTTTGAATTGTGTTAAATTATATAAGTTAACCCTCCTGGTGAATTTAAGAGATATTTACTTTTATCTTTCATTGTGATTGAGGAAATAGAGGATTAAAGATGTTGTGATGTGCCTAGCAAGTAACTGACAGAACCAGAGTTAGAACCATGACCGTTTCACTTTAAAATTGCAGATTTTTCATTTATTCTCTGGCCTCACACTGTCCTCTGTGAATCTTAAGTTTAACAAATAGGTCTTAGACAGTTTCTATTTTTCAGTGGGGTTTATTCCATTTTCTAATTATTGTCTTTTTTTGTCCATTATTTCTTTGCATTAAAATTTTTTGTTTACTGATTTTTCTTACCAGATTTTCTTAAAGATTAATGACGTGAGTCTTTGTGAATCCTTAATTTCTCATATAGCATCTTGTCCATAGGAAGTATTCACTAAATACTTGAATAAGTGAATTAAAAATACAGGGGACTTCCCCAGCAATTCAGTGGTTGGCACTCTAAGCTTCCACTGCAGGGGTATGGGTTCAATCCCTGGTCAGGGAACTAGGATCTCCTATGCTATGTAGTGTGGGCAACAAAAATAAATACAATAAAAAAAATATAGTATATGGTCATACAACTTGGATGTGTCATTTCTTATACATATTTTTAATATTTCTTATTACCAAAGCATTTTTTAAAACCAACCAACCATAGGCATTTAGAATATCTTCCATGTGTAGAGCTAAGTGGAAACTGTAAAGAGATTAAAAAAAATTTTTTTATTTTATTGACATATAGTTGATTTACAGTGTCATGTTAGTTTCAAGTGTATAGCACAATGATTCAGTTATATATTTTTTCTAGTATATAATTTTTGAAAATATTTCTAATTGGTGGATAATTGCTTTACAATGTTGTATTGGTTTCTGCCATACAACAATGTGAATCAGTCATAAGTATACATATGTCCCCTCCCTTTTGAACCTCATTCCCACCCTCCACCCCATCGTACCCCTCTAGGTTGTTACAGAGCACCAGGTTAGGCTTCCTGTGTTACATAACAACTTCCTACTAGCTATCAGTTTTACATAAGGTAATGCCTAATTTTCAGTGCTACTTTCTCAATTCATCCCAGCCTCTTCTTCTCCCTCTGTGTTCAAAAGTCTTTCTTTGTGTCTGTGTCTGAAGAGGTGTTCTTGCTGCTGCTGCTGCTAAGTCGCTTCAGTCGTGTCTGACTCCATGCGACCCCATAGACGGCAGCCCACCAGGCCCCCCCGTCCCTGGGATTTTCCAGGCAAGAACATTGGAGTGGGTTGCCATTTCCTTCTCCAATGCATGAAAGTGAAAAGTGAAAGTGAAGTCACTCAGTCCTGTCCGACTCATAGCCACCCCATGGACTGCAGCCTACCAGGCTCCTCTGTCCGTGGGACTTTCCAGCCAAGAGTACTGGAGTGGGGTGCCATTGCCTTCTCTGCGGTGTTCTTGAGTAAACTTAATATTTCATTGTGGGAGACATAACTGTCCAGGGGCTCCATTTTCTACTCAGATTGTTAGGTTAAATAGTCCTTTGCCTATTGTGATTATTGCAAATATACCTTCCTTGTATTTTCTTTGCTATTTAAAAGCTTGAGATGCCTATCTCACTTATACAGATCTTTTATATAACATATTTCTTCTGGGAGTTTAACTGTGTCCTGACACACAATTAGGTGGGACACACAGTTAGTTTTGCATACACACAAAATATGCATGGCCTTGGCAGCGTCTAGTCTTCTGCCCAGCATGCAACTACTCCTTACCACTGTACTGCTGCTTTGGGGTCAAGCTCCCAGCACCTCTCACTTGGTTTATAGAGATAGACTCCTGTCTGGTCTTTCTGCTTCTTGCTTTCCTTTTTTCCGCTGAGTCGCAACCCAGAAGTCAGGTGATTCAGTTCCAACATAAGTCAGATAAAGTCTTCTCTTCTAGAGAAGAGACTATAGTCATAACAGTTGCCTGCAACTGTTGTCCCCCATCGCCTAGCCCTACCCTGGGAGTTCTCTTGCCTCATCTCCTCCTACTTTCCTCCTGATCACTCATCCAGGCTCTTTGCTGTTCTTCCAACCTTTCAAGGATGCTTTGCCTGTGTGCCTTCAGCCCTATGCCATATTCCCAGGTACTTGTAGTATAGAACTTGCTTCTTTACCTTCTTGAGATTTTTAAAAATATATTTTTATTGAAGTAGCTATGCAATATTATATACATTACAGATTTATAATAGTATGATTCTCAATTTTTTCTGGTTATTTTCCATTTATAATTATTATAAAATATTGATTATATTCCCTGTGCTGTACAATATGTCCCATGGTTTATTTTATACCTCATAGTTTGTACCTCTTATTCCCTACTCCTGTATTGCCCGTCCCCTCTCCCCAGTGGTAACTACTAGAATATTCTCTATATATGTGTCTGCTTCTTTTTTGTTATATTCACTAGTTTGTTGTATTTTTAGATTCCACATATAAATGATGTCATACAATATTTGCCTTTCTCTGTCTGATTTATCTCACTCAGCACAATGCTGTCCAAGTCCATTCATGTTGCTGCAAATGGCTAAATTTCATTCTTTTTTGTGGCTGAGTAGTATTCTGTTTTTCAAGTGTGCACACACACACACATCACGTTACATATTCTTCATCCATTTATCTGTTGATGAACATGTAGGTGATCTTATGTGACTCCTTCAACACTTACTCTGACCACTTTGTTCAAGTTTCAGCCTCCCTCACTTCCTACCTCAGGACTGCCCCATCCCCCTTCTCAATTCTGTCTTCTTCTACATTACTCATCACCACCTAAAATGCAGTATTTTTTCATAGTTTATTTTGTTTTACTCCCTGTCTCCCCCAACTAGAAAAAAGACCCAGAAGGCATAAAGACAAGTTCTTTGTTTTAGTTACTGATTTCTGTCTTATTCACGGTTGGCCTTCGTATCTAGGATTGTGTCTAACCTAAGTAGATACTTGATAAATATTTGACTGAAGAATACATGAAAATGTAACTGTGAGACTCTTATGTGTCATAGATGCTGCATTCCGCTCTCTGACCATTACAAACTTTAATAATTTATTTGTTTATAAAGTACTTATTGAGCACTTACTGTATGCCAAGCCACAAAGTTATGCTGTGAAGATACAGTGGTTCTCTTGGAGCTTAATGTTTAGTTGGAGAGACTGATACTAAACATAAACAAGCGTTTAATTATGCGGTGCTACACTATGAAAGGGGAGCTCAGAGGACATTCTGCGGTTGGGAGCTTGGTAAGTTTCCTGAGGAACATCTGTCTAGCCCTGATTTGTGAGCTTAGCTGTGAGTAGACGATGGAGGTAGGGCAGCCAAGCTGCGATTTTCATGGGCCCACAGAGACTTCTATACATATTTCTTAAGTCACCGGTTTTCAAGCTTGAGTGGCATCAGAATCATCTGGTAGGCTTGTTAAAACACAGATATGGACCTCCTCTCTAGAATTTCTGGTTCAGTAGGTCTGGGTAGGGCCTGAACATTTGTTGTTCTGACAAGTTCTCCAGTGATGCTGCTGCTTATGTTCTAGGGGTCATCTTTTGAGAACAACTGGGTTATAGGATGAGTCTGGCATGTCTCTATCCAAAATGGGAAGGCTTATTCTGAGGCAAGGTCCAGGAAGATTTCTGATCCTGGAGAAGGGGCATCTGCAAGGAACTTTGCAGACAATTAGTAGTTGCTGAAAATCACAGGGTAGGCATAGAAGGAACTGGAGATAATGACTTATTATTTTTTTCTGGACACATTCACAGACTTGAAAGCTTGATCTAATCACTACTCTTGTTTTCCTCTTGAGAGGCAAAATACATTTGGCCTGAAATGTTAAAAATTTTTGCTCCTTTTGAGTCAAACATAATTGAGTTTGAATTTTAGCTCTGCCACTTACTCATTGTGGAACTGCAGCAAATGGATAGATGGGGGGTGAACAGGAAGTGGTGGGGCAGTAGTCTGGCCTCTGAGCCTATCCTGCAGAAATAGCATCTTTTTAATAAGTTTTAAAGGTGGTGAGATTTTGGTTGCTAACACCATGTCTGGAAATTAGAAGTTGCAGCATGAAAGCAAATGACTGATACCTTCCACCAACATGGACTCCACCCCTGCCTTTTCCCACTGAGGATAAGACTTGGCTAAGCTCTAGACCTTGGTTGTTTACTTAAAATTGTGAGTGGTAACTCTCTCTAGTTACTTAATCTGTAAAATGAGATTAGTAATGCCTACCTTATAGTAGTGTGGATACTGGAGAAGATTATGCATGTTGAGGCTTATTGTGTTGCTTGCATGTGTGCTAAGTCGCTTCAGTTGTGTCTGACTCTTTGTGATGCTATGGACTGTAGCTGCCAGACTGTCCATGGCAGGAATACCGGAGTGGGTTGCCATTTCCTTTTCCAGGGGATCTTTCCGACCCGACCCAGGGATTGAACCCTCAGTTCTTATGACTCGTGCAATGAGAGCCAAGTTCTTTATCAGTGTTCTTTAACACTGCCCCCTGGGAAATGTTGCTTGATATTCCATAAATATTAAATATTGCTGCTATTGTCTTTAAAATGCCCTTCAAAGATAACACCTCCTCCTGTTCCTCCCCACTCTTCCCCACCCCACCACCTAAGTGCAAGCTCCTCTACCATTCTCACTCTTTATATGCAACTCTGGTCTAAAGCTAGATAGCTTTGAACAGTTAAACCTGATTTTTTCTCTGTTCACCTCTTAAATAAAAGGTAAGTGTTTGCCAGAAGGAATTTTTATAAAACTTTGGAAAATAGTACCTGTTTGAAGTCACCATTAGAGTGAAGTGATTTGGTTTTTATTATTTTTGAGGCATTTGCTTCTGGTTTCCTCCTACATACTTGGAAATTTACAGGTAACCTATTAGGTTATTCAGGAACTTTTTATGGATGATGACTGTGTATTTATAAAAGAAGTTAAATTAAAAACAATTTTTTTCTTGATCCTTCCTTTTACTTCATTCTTGACTAAAATCCTAAGTCTTCAAGCATTTGTATGCTTAACATGAGGTAGTTTCAGCTTCCTTTTTTTATATTTCTTATCAAAAATATTTTGATTGAATAGGTTAAAATATCAACTTATTCATATACTCAATTAATTTTTTTCTTTTTGTTCGGTAAAAATATGCCAATTGAAATAATACTTCTTAAATGCATGTGATTTCTTATTCTAGTGTATAAACCAGTCTTCTATGAATCATGTTTTCTTTTTTTTCTCCCATTTTTGATGCTTCTAAGGGAAAAAACCTTTCTTTGGGACTACATTAACCTCACACTATATTTATATTAAACAATACTCTTTGGAGAAAAAGAGGTTTGGTATACTTCGTGAATTATGTACCCTCCTAGAGGCACTGCAGACTGTTAATGCTCAGTGGAACCCAGCAGTTGTAACTGATGAAACATCAGCATGTAGGCTATAAAATAAAAAAGAAGTAATTGGGGACATGTTGGGAGCTGGCAAATGGAAAACACTGGCAGATGTAGAGCTGAAAAGAGAAAAGAAAGTTCTAAAAAATCACATTTACTAGAAGAGGAAGTGCACAGATGGATGATAGAAGTTAACATTTTATTCAGATAGAAAATGGATTAGAAATTATCTTTCCATTTCCAGTACTTAAATAATACTTGAACTCTGATAATTTGCCATATAAAAGCTGCTTTGACATCAACCACATATACCTGAAAAGGATATTTGCCAGTGAGGTTTTCATCCCCTAAAGCACAGTTGAGGCATTGTTGAAATCCATTTGTACCTATTTGTCAGAGCTGACTGTATGCATCTCTTTTCACCTTCCTGCAGTGATATCAGACATGGTGAATGTGTTTACACCGCGGAAATTGGCAAACACTGCAGTGTGAGCATCTCCCTGTCCCTGAACAGTTGGTAAATATTTACCACAGTGTTATCATATATGTGCATTAACTGCCCTCTGTTAAATGAAGGATGGTGGGGTTTGAAGAGAGATGGAATATTCAAAGAAAGGCTTTCTGCCCTGGCTGTGTGTGCATGCTAAGTCATTTCAGTCATCTGTGACCACTCTGTGACCACATGGACTATAGCCCACCAGGCTCCTCTGTCCATGGGATTCTTTAGACAAGAAGACTGGAGTGGGTTGCCATGCCCTCCTCCAGGCTCTGCCCTGGTTAGCTTGATGGACAGTCCTAGACACAGGGAATTTTGACCTTTTACTGCTGAACTCAGACACATAGGCCAGTGTTATGCCAGTGGGTTTTCAAATATACAGTTCTGATCTCAAAACACATTTTGTTCCAGCAGTCACCCAAACCCAGACTTGATATGTCTGTGTACTATGTTGTCTCGTGTGTAGAAGAGAGTATAATTTATCTCTCTTCAGTGGTACGATTCTAATTTTTCACCCCCTGCCTTCCTAACTTTTCTGTTCTGTCCATGTAGTTATCCATGCTGTGGATTGTGAACCTGTTGGGAATGGGCTGGGAGCTCAAGGAACTAGATCCTAGTGGTACTACATTATTCACATATTTTTTTTTTCCTTTTACTTGGCTGAAGAGTATCCATCTTCTACCATTAAGGGAGCAAGCATAATGTGAGGGATGGGGCAGGAAAAACAAGCAGGTGCTTCCTGTTTTTTCCAAAGTATTTTGGTCATCCTCTTAACAAGTTTCATGTTAACATCTTACTAGTTTAAAAAATGTTGAAAAAATGCCACTTTTGAAGAATGAATCTTGAAAACCAATTAGCAGTTGGTATTTCCAGAAACATCTCTGGAAACGAGAAAGGTCTCCTGACATTTTAGGTAGAATTGGCTTGCTAAAAAAGCCAAGGGAGTATGTATTCCCTTTCCTGTGATTCCTGATTTGTTGTGAATGAACAGTTCTCTGTAACCTTTTACGATCAAGACTCCAAGTTCAAATATGCTAACTTTACTCCTTTGGAGGACTTAATCTATATGTTGCCTGTCTATAGTGACCATCTAATATAAACAGTCTTCTGGAAGCCACATACCCAAGATGTCCAAATATAATGTCTAAATATAATAATGTTTATTGACTGACTCCTATATAAGTGATACCATTACTAAGGGTTTTACAGAATAACCCGCAATAATCCGTGTAACAGCCCATTGAACTTGATATTATTATCAGCCCTATTTCTACATGGTGAACTGATGTGACATGCTCTGTGTGATAAAGCCATCTTTCTCACCCTGGTAATAGAGCAGAGAATCGGACCCAGGTCATTTGAGGTCAGAGATTATGCTCTTAGCTACTATACTTAACTAGCTCTTGTAGCTAAGGGGCCATGTAAGAAATCAACCTTGCTTTGCTACTTCTCACTGGGAAGTTTTGTGTAATTTTCACAGGCATCTGTGTTTGTGGCAGATCTCTGAGGATGTTTGTACCAGAGAACTATTTGTGTTCTCACAGCCCAGTGCAGTGAGAAGCTGGAGAAGGAGGTGCTGAAGTTTGAAGAGGGAAAGAGTGGAGGCTGAGGCACATTCAATAGCCTGGAGATTTTGAAAAACAAATGGAGAGACTTGTTAAGTGGAAGATTATTTTATTGTTTCCATTGATTTTCATTTGTCTAACACATAGAACCCATGTGTGTCTTTCTTTAGCTATATACAGAAGTAGAATAACCAGTCAAAAATTAAGTTGAGTAGAAATTCAAGTCCAAGGCTCTTTGAATTCAAAGTCTATATTTGTAATCATTGTGCTTCAAGTTAAGAAAAAAAAAGAGCAAAGTATTGACTCATCAGAAAATCTTTGTGGCATTGTAGGCACAAATAGAGTATTTTGGGAAATGGGGTGCCGTTCTTGGTAAGAACAACAGCAATTATAATGAACAGTATTTATTGACATTTCACTCTGTACCCAGTCATTGCCCTTCCTAGAAGTTCACTGGACTGTGGATAGTATTTTTAAGAAGCTGGACTCTCATGAATGACCTGGCTGGTCATCCATGGACACTGCTGAGGTGAGGAAAGCCCACTGAGAGACAAGTTTGTAGGTTGAATCATTGTAGTGGGGATAGGTGAATTACAGCCAACAACTGACTAAATATAAAAGCAGGTATAGTTTAGGGCTGGTGGCTTCAGTGACCTCTAAGAGTTATCCCACTTTCCCCTGTCAAACTGAAATGAAAATGCCCAAAATAGGATTGTTTTTTTTTTTTTTTTTTTTCAGTATTCACCATCTATTGGGCTGGTTCTCAAATAGTGGAATTTGAATGCCTTGGTACCATTGATGAGTCCAGTGGGACTAGGATCATATTTATCATAAAGCTTGGCTGGTGGATCAGTGGTAGAGAATTTGCCTGCTAATGCAGGAGATGCAAGAGATGTGGGTTCAATCCCTGGGTTGGGAAGATCCCCTGGAGAAGTAAATGGCAACTGACTCCAGTATTCTTGCCTAGGAAATCCTGTGGGCATAGGAGTCTGGTGGGCTACAGTCCTTGGGATTGCAAAGAGTCAGACACGATTTAGCAACCAAACAAGAACAACAAAGCTGGAGCTAGAGCCCACATCCATGATCCTATACATGTGGAAGAGGCTATGTGTACTGTAAAAAGTGATATATTTAAAAAGTAGACAGAAGCCACTTGGTATGCCAGGAACTTGTCTCTCTTGGCCTTGATTCTGGAAGGAGGGTGACTTATAGATGATCTGTGTTTAAATTCTGGACCCTAGAGTCAGAGTCATCTTTCCTTCCTTAGATGCACCTTCAGAAAGATTCTCTGGTAAACATGACCCTTCTTACTGTGCTTACGTGTGAAACTGTAGGGAGTGTCCACTAAGGCCAACTTCCCTGGGAATCTTCAGGAAATAGAAATAACCAGGGGAAAATGAACAGTAATTACCTGGCATTAAGTTGAGACCTTTTGTGTGAAAGGCATGTGAAGATAGGCCCTTTAGCGACTTAATGAGCCTTATCACAGGCCTTCAGCTTTTCTGAATAAATCTGGAGGTAATAAAATGTTGGACCTTGCTTTCGAACCAATTTATACTACAACATCATTTTAAAAGACCTTTGGAGCAAGTGACTGAAAGTTTTTCACCCCCCCTCCCCGCACCGAAGATAGAATCAGTTTCTCCCTATTAATGAGAACCCAGAGTAATTTCAGAAGATAACCAGTAAATAAAAATATTTAATGAAATGAAATAGAATCTGGTTTGTAAGAAAGAACTCAAAGGAATGTTGTTTCGTGCTTGCCACTCATGGCTTATTTTGTTCATTCAGGAAATATTTTTTTTAGAATTTTTTGCTGGGTGCCAGGCACTGAGCTAGGCACTGCTGATATGACAAGGCACCTGGCAGACAAAGGGGTCATAGATAATTAGCAAGTGGGAAAACTAAAGAGGAAACAATTAGAGCTTTTGAAAAGTTCTAGGAAGGAAATAACAGGAAACTCTACTGGGGGAGTAGTGACTTACCTAGCTGTGCCAGGGACACAAGCTCCAGGGCAATGACATTTCAGTGAGGCACTTGAGAACCACTCATCAGATAAAATTAACCATCAGTCAATGTATATGTTTGTAGAAGAATAAATGTCTCTTTCAGTGATGATGCATTCAGTCTTTTTGTGTGGTTTTGTCCCTATTTGCATTCCTATGCCCTTTTACATCTTCTGTGGTATCCAGGGCTGTCCAGGGACTTTTTATTACGAAATATACAGACACGCTTTTTCAGAATATGTACTCACTCTTCCAAACCAATTTCTGGCATTGTATCTCATGGCTCATTTGCTGCAAAAGTAAGGCGGTTTTATTTAATATAGGAAGAATTTCAGGACAGGAATATGCCCCGCTTTCCGTTCTGTGGTACATTTGGTTGAGTAAACTGAATTTAGACAGAAGGAACCTACCCCTCAAGCAAGGTGACCTCTCTTGGGTGAATTAAATCCTGTCTCATGTTGCTTAAAAGATGCCACTCTAGAGGAATGTTGAGAGAAATAGAAAGCATCACAGAGTTTGCTCTCCCATTTTCTATTTGCAGTCATAGTATAAAATAGTCCCAGAGAGTCCATTATTATATAGGTTTTAAGAATAAAATTATTGGAAGCTTTCCTTAAAGTTCTCTCATTTTTTTTTTTTTGTACTGTGAACTATCTGGTAAATCTAATTTAAATGCAATTTTATTTAATGACTAGTGTTGATATTATGATTTATCACTCATTTACTTAATTAGTAGCACTTGACTTTATGTACCCAAAATGTCCAATTTGCACACGTATTTTTTTCAGTTAAATAAAATTATGTTTGGGGAAGATAAAGCTTTTTTTTCCCCCAGTTTTAAAGCATGCCTTTTAGTTTTTGCTTTTGACCATCACCAAGTATAAAACACTAGTGAAAGTAGGAAGTGCATGCATGTGTGCTCACTCACTCAGCCATGTCTGACTCTTTCCAACCGCATGAACTGTAGCCTGCCAGACTCCTCTGTCCATGGAATTCTCTAGGCAAGAATACTGGAGTGGGTTGCCATTTCCTATTCCAGGGGATCTTCTTGACCCAGGGATCGAACCTGCATCTCCTGCATCTCCTGCATTGCTAGGCGGATTCTATACCACTGAGCCACCTGGGAAGCCCGAGAGTAGCAAGAAGAGTATACTAAAAATAAATAGCAGGGAAATCAATAGTAGTTATATATAGACTAGGATTGTCTGGGTACTAATCATGATGCCAGCACTCTTGGGCTGTTTCTCTTTAGGAAAGTGAAGTCACCTCTCTGTGTCTCAGTTTCCACATCTTTAAAGTGGTACCTTCCCTGTAGTACATGTACCCTACCATGTACCATAGTGACTACCTTCTTGTGACTGAATTTAAAAACCACTGAGTGTGATTTTAATATTAATATTATTGTTAATATATATTATAGGATTAGGGGAAATGAAGAGTGACTTCCAGAGGTCATGACTCTAGTCCCTGCTCCAAGGAAAAACCTCTTTAGTCCATCTCAGATTAATTTCATGGTTCTCAACTTAGATAATGAGTTCTACACTGCATGCAAAGCTCTGGACAAGGGCATCCCCAATGTCATAGGCTAATTGAGGCACATTCGTAGCACATTATTTTTACTTCAATATTTGGGAAAATTAAACATATATATATTAAAAGTATTACATGGATATATGTATTATATATGTATATAAATACATATATATTATGCAGTGGTATGCATAACTTGAATGAATTTTTAAAGTACCACACTAGGGTTTAAAAATTGTTTTCATTTGGAGAGGGAAGCGTAAGATTGTACCCTGCCAGAACTCTAGGATCATTCTCTTTTGCTATTCTGGGGATTTCACTTAGAAATGTTCGAGAAACAGTAGGAAAACTGATGGGCCATTTACCTGTTGTAAATGTTGTTTTTGTAAAGAAATCCCAGAATTTCCCTCAATCATTCATTTTATCTTTGCCAACATTTTTTGGTTGGAAGGAGGGAGTTAACGATATTTTACAACTGATTTTGTGATAAGATTCTAACGTGACTATACAATGGTATAATG
Organism: Cervus canadensis; assembly: GCF_019320065.1. Lineage (NCBI taxonomy): Eukaryota > Metazoa > Chordata > Mammalia > Artiodactyla > Cervidae > Cervus > Cervus canadensis. Next base: position 20,092,824 of record NC_057407.1, on the reverse strand, counting down.
TATAGGGTCATTTGGCTGTTTGGGAGATGAGCTTGGTCCTGGAGAAAAATCCCTGGCTGTGAACTTGTGGAATTCTGCTATTGTTTTATTCATGCATTTCTCATATTAAGATGCATTGTCTTTCTCTTTATTCAGTGCTCTCAAACCCTCTTCTTCACAGACTCTATTCTTTCTTGCAAGCCACAATGACCAGCCCAGCCTTTTCCTCTGAGTTGTATGCACTTTTATGTGGTTGTCCCCACATCATCTCCTTTCAACTGTTTCAAGGTATCTTGAGGAATAAATTCCTAGATTAATAAACAGCACCTGTGTTCATCTGTTTACACATGTCACAAACCTAGGAGTCTTTCTGGGTGCCTGCCTCACCCGCACCATGCCCTGTCCCTCCCCCAACTCCATTCTATTGGCAGGTTATCTCTGTTTTATTTTCTGGATATTTCTAGAATAGGGTTTCTTTCCTTTTCTACCGTCACCCTTCCTTGTCCAGCTACTGTCATCTTTCTCATCTTTTTTCCGCCAAGTAGCTGGTCTCGCCTGTTTCTCTGCCTCTTCATTCACTGCTCTCTTGCTGTCTATTCACCGTCCTTGTTGATAAACTTTCAGTGCCACTGCTTTGCCAAGTTCTCTCTAAACACAGTGCTTCCTTCTTACCTGGTAAACTCCTATTTATCCACCAGGCTTCAGCTTTGTGTCTTCCAATCTAAGGTTGGTTACCTTGTTTTCTACTGTTTTCCAATTGTGATTGTGTATTTTTTATTTATTTACTTTAATTATATTGTTCCTTCTAGGATGTGGGCTACATGAAATCACCATTCTTTCTCATGCATCTCTAGCACCTAGAACAAGCACTCAATAATTAATTGTGAATGAATGAGTAGATGGTTTGCCACAGAATAGCCAACAGAAATTCACATGTGAAGGGAGAGGATATATTAGCATTATGCCCCATGAGTCTACTGAATTGAAATGTAGTTCTTAAGGGAAAGAGCACCTTTTGCCCTGGTGGCAAGCACAAAGTTGTTTGGACTAAATAATGTTGGGCCTTAGATGGCATGGTAAGAAGTGTAAAAACTGTATTAGATGCATTGGCGAGCTCCTGTGAGGAGCCCCTGGTCTAATGGTCTCCAGCCTGAATATCCCTGACAGGGTTGTGGCGAATGTATGTTTCCTGCTTTGCTGAGACTAGGAGGGCCACTGAGAGAAGGAAGGAACCACTGGTGGGTGGGGGTGGGGAAACACCTGAAATGAAACCTGTAACCTATAACTTTGCATACATAAGATAAGCATCAAAAGTCACATTTCCAGGTTCCAAGGCAAGCCTCTTTTCTTCCTCATATTTATTTATAAAACTTTATTGGGATGTTAAAAAAAAATCAGAATTGAATTTTAAGGAGAAAAAAAGGGGAAAAACCAGCTGTAAGGTGACTGTTTTCTGGCAGGATAAATGCAGTGGGCTGAGTCCAGCATGGAAGTTGTCTTTCTGGAAGTTTTGGTCACATGACTAAGATGAGACTCTTCCTGCTCACACCTGGCTAACTACTGATAATGAGGAAGATGATGAAAATAGGTACCATTGGTGGTACCGATCTTTGCCAGATTCTATGCCAAGCACTTGCAAAAATAGATAGCGTTATCATCTTTATTTTATGGGTGAGGAAATTTTGAGGTTACATAACTTGGCCAGTGCCTCACAGTAACATGAGTTTCTGTGTCCACATCTGACTAACTCCAAAGCTCAGGCTCCTAGCTGCCAATAGTCACAAGAGAACAAATATTCATAAGAATAAATGGTATCAACAATAATAGCATCCTTATCATGTGCCAGACACCAGCTCAGGGATGCACTTTTATTTTCTCCTATGAGCCAAGTAAGAAAATTATTGTCAGTTAGGTTTGCTTGTTGGAGAACTAAGAATTTGGCATTTTCCACTGGTCAACATCCTTTGGGTCCTATGTGTTCAGTTATAATAATATTAATAATAATAATAAACTTGAATCAACATAAATAGGAAGTGAAGAGAGACCCTAAGGAAAGATTGGTCATGATTTTACTGTACTCCTAAAACTTTTCTAATTTACTCTTATGCTCACTAATGTTATTCTATTCGTTCATGCTTCGGACTCAGTCACATCCAACTCTGTGACCCTATGGACTGTAGCACACCAGCCCGCTCTGTTCATGAGTTTATCCCAGCAAGAAAACTGGAGTGGTTGCCATTTCGTTCTCCAGGGAATTTTCCCAACCCAAGGATTGAACTTATGTCTCCTGTGTTAGCAGGCTGATTCTTTAACAACTATGCCACCTGGGAAGCCTGTTCATTCTATAGTGAGTCTGTAATATACCTCAATAGCCATAGAGAAACCTTTTGCCTTCTTATGTTTGTATAGACTGTGGTGATAGTAATAGTTGCTCTTATTTGTTCCTTGTTTGATGTGTTTTGATGCAAAAGCCTGCCCAGCCCAGAGAGAGACCATGTGCTAGTCTCTGGAGGCTGAATTCAAATCCCGACTCTGCTACCTACCGGCTCTATCAACCTGGGAGGTGTCATAGCCTTTATGTGCTTCCATCACTTGTTTGTCAGATATTTACTGAACACCAGCTGTGTGCTCGGTGCTGTGTTTGAAGCTGGGGTTGTAACAGGAAACAAAAATAAACACAGTGTTGGTGAACTTATAGTTCAGTTCAAGAGAGAGATGTAAAATAATCACACAAAGGAGTTTATGATACGCTTGCTTCCCTGGTGGCTCAGACAGTCAAGAATCTGCCTGCAATGTGGAAGACCTGGGTTAGATCCCTGGATCAGGAAAATCCCTTGGGGAAGGGAATGGCAACCCACTCCAGTATTCTTGCTTGGCCTGGAGAATTTCATAGACAGAGGAGCCTGGTGGGCTACAGTCTGTGGGGTCGCAAAAAGTCAGACACGACTGAGCAACTAACATTTTCACTTTCACTAGTGACAGAGAGGCACGTGGTGCTGTGAGAACACACAGCAAGGAAGTGACCAGGCACAGAAGGCTTTCTTGAGCCACCTGAGGCTCTGTAACTCAGTTGACATATGCAAAGCTCCCAGCGTGGTGCCTAATACATAGTTAGGGTTGACTAGTTGGTAGTTCCTGACAATATACACTTAAGATTTCCCAGAGAAAGAATCACAGAAACAAATACATTTAGTGCAAAGGAGTTAATACAGTTGCCTTTTGTTAGTATCTGGATTTTTTTTTTTTAATATAACCCTTGTGTTTAATATAACCTTGTATCTCTCAGTCATGTCCAACTCTTTGTGACCCCATGGGCTGCAGCCTGCCAGGCTTCTCTGCTCATGGGATCCTCCAAACAAGAATACTGGAGTATAACTTGGAACCTCTTTATTTATTTTTCTGAGAAAGAAATGAGGTTGGGATGGTTGGTTGAAAGAACTGTTTAAGGATAGGCCACTAATGAAGACATCTAAATGCAGTCATCTTGTTTCACAGTTAGTTCCAAGACACAGTCAAACAGAAATAACTAGAAGCCAAGGCCTATGGGGGCATTGTTTGTTTGGTAAATTTTGATTCATAGACTCATTAATGCCTCATCAGCCTCTTGACCATTAGTCTAGGCAGGTAGCTCTGTGTGGGGACCTTTATTCTCTGGCAGCCAAGACAGGGATGTCTTAATGATGATTGGTTTCAGTGTCTCATAACCGCTGGTCCCCAAATATAAAGCACTGCGGATATCTAAACAGATTCTCATTGCTTTTGGCCTGTGTGAAATTTAGCAGCAAGAGATTTCATATCTCACAGTGTTCAATAGTCCTATTTAATTAGGAACTGCTTGTGAATCAGGCCAGCTAATGGTTATAATTATTGAAGTAGACATATTTGCCCTGAAAAGAGAGAAACTGAAAAGAGATTTTAATAGTTCTTGGGTTACTGACCAGTGAGTTGTCAGAATGTTCTCATTGGCCTTCCTGATGGCAGAACTGCCTTCCAGGTTATGGCAACATAGTTCGGCCACTCACTGGAGGAATGCAGGAAAGGCCAGTGTGAGGAATTAGAATTTGAAATGAGGACTTCCATGGTGGTCCATGGTTAAGAATCTGCCTGCCAATGCAAGGGACACGGGTCCAGTCTCTGGTCCGGGAAGATTCCACATGCCACAGGGCAGCTAACCCCATGCACCACAACTATTGAGCTGGTGCTCTAGAGCCCACTGGCCGCAACTATGAAGCTTTGCACATGAAAGCCTGTGTTCCACAGCAAGAGAAGCCACAGCAGTAAGAAGCCAGTGCACCACAACTAGAGAAAACCTGTGCACAGCAACAGAGATTCAGCACAGCCAAAAATAAAATAAGTAATTAAAAAATAAACAAGGTGTAGAAGAATATTAAAAAGAAAACAACAACAAGCAACTTGAAATGAGGCCTGCTTACCTTTGCCTGACTGCGTTCTTGTCTCATTGTTAGACTTCCCTTTATTCCCAGGCATAGATTTTCTTTTTTGGGGAAAAAATTAAGGCTGATAGAGTGCTAAAGCAGCCCTTCCTTGAGCAAAAAGAGAAGCACCAAAATTACTGAGCACATATTCAGTGATAAATTTACATGAATGTACCGCATAGTATTCAGTACATACGGGTGAAGAGCATGGACTTGGAGTCAGATAATCAGATCTTGACTCTGGCACCTGATAACTGGGGACTTGGAGCAAGTTGCTTAACTGCTGATACTCTGTTCTCTTCTGCATATAGGTGCCTGTCATGTGGCAGGTGCTCTGCTCATCCTGGCGAACCAAATGCATGGGGTCCCCAACCCACAGTCCTATCTTGGGTGACCCTCCAAAAGCATACCTTAAGGTAGTGAAAGGTACAGTGGGCAAGGTAAGTATTTCCAGTGATCAGTGCTTTATGGATGAAAAGATTAAGATTCAGTCAGACTGGTGAGTGACAGAGTCAGATTTCAAACTCCAAATTCCAAGTTGTTTCCATTGGCTCCTACTGCCTGCCTTGAGCTAGCCTGGTGTAACCAATTTCTTTTACAGGTTAAACTGGGTAAATGAAATGCTCAAAACCATCACTGGCTTAGGAGTAGCTATCACTTTCAATGAGGAAACCTTTTGACAGCATGCTTAATCTTTGCATGTATACAATTTATTCTGCAGTAACATAATAGCTACCTTTTAATAAACCTTGTGTTATCAAAAATTGAGTGTAAAATGTTTTGTTTCAGGAGTGCAATTTCAGACTGGCAGATCAAAGGTTTTCTGTTTTATTTATTTTTTCTTAGAAAAGAGTTTAAGAAATAAGAATATTGCTTTATAGCCATAACACCTAAATGCCATTGAGCAAATCTACCATATGATCAAATCTGGCTTTCTTTCAAGAGTAAAAGTCTTTCACTTCCTGTCACCCCAGCACTATCATTATGTGCTTAGACCTCTATCACCCATTGTTATGGGAGCTCGAGCTCAAGCCACTCAAGCAAGGCAGTTGCATTTTGTAGATGCAGCAGTTTCTTCCTTCTGCATCGTGGGGCCGCTTCTCTGCCATGATTGAGTTTTAATCAAAACAATTGGAGCGCCCGCTCTGGGCTTGACCCTATTCTAGGCGCAGAAATGAACAAGAGTAGAGCATGTCCTCATTCTGATCTAGCTTCTATTCTGTTGGGGGACAGATAGTGATTACAGGAAGGAAAGAGGGAGGGAGGGAGGGAAGGAGGGAGAGAGGTAAGGTGATGAGATGATTTCGGGTAGGGAGAGTGCCATGAAGAATTATCCAGCAGGGTAGAGTGACAGGGTGGAGGTGGGGGCTGGTCTGTGTGCTTTGTTAGGTAGTGCAGTGCATCTGTGAGTGCATCTCAGGGCCAGATGTGACTGTCTTAAGGGAGCAGCCACATGGCTCCCCAGAAGAAAGGTATCCTCGGCAGAGGAAGCAGCAAGTGGAAAACTCTTGAGGTAGAAACATGCCACACCTATTGGAGGAAAACTCGGAGGCATGTCAGGCTGGAAGGAAGAGCGCAAGGTCGGGGTGGGGGGGCGGGTGGGAGCACTGGAGAAGAGCCAGGAGAGATGGCTGGGGACCGCAACAGCAAGGGCCTCATAGGGTTTTACTCTGGGTGAGATGAGCAGGTACAGGCTGTTTTTGACCAGAGTTGCAGTCTGACTTAGGTTTTGGGAGGCTTTTGAGTGAAAAGAGACAGTGCATGAGCACACGCAGAAGCTGAGACTGTTAGAGAATTATTGCAGGCATCCAGCCAAGACATGGTGGTGGCTTGATTTGGGAGGTAGAGGTGGAGTTGGCGAGAAATGATTGGATTTTGTTAATCTCCTGAAGGTCAGGCAGAAAGGATGTGCTGATGAGCTCCAGGGTGTTTGGCCTGTATACCTGGAAGAACAGAGCTGCCATTTGGGAGCACTATAATTTGTGGGCTCAACTAGGTGTCTGTGTGAAAGACAGAGGTACGCTAATGGAGGTGGTTCCTTCAAATCACAGGCTGTGTGAAAATGCCTGTGACACCCGTTCAGAAAAGAATGTGGGTGGGATTGTAAAAGATGTCCTCTCCTCCTCGGTGTGCATCCTTCGAAACCCTTATACACTTACAGCATTTCTTCTTAACTATTTCCCACCCCTGATGAGATGTGCTGTTGGGAGAGGACTAGTCATTTGCTACTTCATGTGATTTTTATATCAGTATGCTACCTTTCTGAAAATGTATTTGCGTTTAAACCTTACTTCAAACTCATGATGACACACAGATTTCATCTCTTATGCTAGCTTGAATCACTGATGGTGGTTGCCTTGAGAACTGTGCTGAGAAAATTTGTGAAGCTGGTTCTAGGCTCAGCAGGGAAGAGGAAACTTGATAATATTTTCCACTCCAGAGACTAGGAGTGGCATCCCATACGTGCTCAGTATTTGATAGTCCAGCTACAGAAAACACTGTTTTTTTCCCCACCTGTCTCCTTGTTTTTATTTTTATTTTATTTAAAAAGTATTTATTTATTTGGCTGACTCAGGTCTTAGTTGCCGCACAGTCTTCATGCATCCATGCGGGATCCTTTTGTTTTGGTGTGCAGACTCTCCAGCTGTGACTCGTGTGCTCAGTTGCTCTGCAGCATAAGGGATCTTCGTCCCCCGACCAGGGATGGAACCCACATCCCCTACACTGCAGGACAGATTCTTAACCACTGGACCACCAGGGAAGTCCCTTTCCCCTTGCTTTTAGATGTCAACAAGTATGCAGAGGAAATACTTTTCCTTCTTACTGTTTGAGCGCTTGCCTCTGAAATCACGCCAAGAGGACTATTAGCCCAAATATCAGATTTTACTATCTAAGGGTCTTGAGTTACCTGATGTAAAATCCAAGTACTCCAGAAGAGACAGGGCCTTTGTTTTAATGGGCAAGGCCTTTGCCAGATCAAAATCCATTTTCTTTCTTCTCTAGCATTCCTCACTGCTAGATCTACTGCAATTAGTATTCCCTTATTAGCTGCATTTGTATTAGCTGCATTTGAATGCAGAGTTCCAAAGAATAGCCAGGAGAGATAAGAAAGCCTTCCTCAGTGATTAATGCAAAGAAATAGAGGAAAACACAGAATGGGAAAGACTAGAGATCTCTTCAAGAAAATTAGAGATACCAAGGGAACATTTCATGCAAGGATGGGCTCAATAAAGGACAGAAATGGTATGGACCTAACAGAAGCAGAAGATATTAAGAAGAGGTGGCAAGAACACACAGAACAACTGTACAAAAAAGATCTTCATGACCCAGATAATCACAATGTTGTGATCACTCACCTAGAGCCAGACGTCTTGGAATGTGAAGTCAAGTGGGCCTTAGAAAGCATCACTATGAACAAAGCTAGTGGATGTGATGGAATTCCAGTTGAGCTATTTCAAATCCTGAAAGATGATGCTGTGAAAGTGCTGTACTCAATATGCCAGCAAATTTGGAAAACTCAGCAGTGGCCACAGGACTGGAAAAGGTCTGTTTTCATTCCAATCCCTAAGAAAGGCAATCCCAAAGAATGCTCAAACTACCGCACAATTGCACTCATACACACACTAGTAAAGTAATGCTCAAAATTCTCCAAGCCAGGCTTCGGCCATACGTGAGCCGTGAACTTCCAGATGTTCAAGCTGGTTTTAGAAAAGGCAGAGGAACCAGAGATCAAATTTCCAATATCTGCTGGATCATCGAAAAAGGAAGAGAGTTCTAGAAAAACATCTCTTTCTGCTTTATTGACTACGCCAAAGCCTTTGACTGTGTGGATCACAATAAACTGTGGAAAATTCTGAAGGAGACGGGCATACCAGACCACCTGACTTGCCTCTTGAGAAACTTGTATGCAGGTCAGGAAGCAGCAGTTAGAACTGGACATGGAACAACAGACTGGTTCCAAATAGAAAAAGAGTACATCAAGGCTGCATATTGTCACCCTGCTTATTTAACTTATATGCAGAGTACATCATGAGAAATGCTGGCCTGGAAGAAGCACAAGCTGGAATCAAGATTGCTGGGAGAAATATCAATAACCTCAGATATGCAGATGACATCACCCTTATGGCAGAAAGTGAGAGGAACTAAAAAGCCTCTTGATGAAAGTGAAAGAGGAGAGTGAAAAAGTTGGCTTACAGCTTAACATTCAGAAAAATAAGATCATGGCCTCTAGTCCCATTACTTCATGGGAAATAGATGGGGACAGTGGAAACAGTGTCAGACTTTATTTTTTTGGGCTCCAAAATCACTGCAGATGGTGACTGCAGCCATGAAATTAAAAGACGCTTACTCCTTGGAAGGAAAATTATGACCAACCTAGGTAGCATATTAAAAAGCAGAGACATTACTTTGCCAACAAAGGTCTGTCTGGTCAAGGCTCTGGTTTTTCCAGTGGTCATGTATGGGTGTGAGAGTTGGACTGTGAAGAAACCTGAGCACCAAAAAATTGATGCTTTTGAACTGTGGTGTTGGAGAAGACTCTTGAGAGTCCCTTGGACTGCAAGGAGATCCAACCAGTCCATCCTAAAGGAGATCAGTCCTGGGTGTTCATTGGAAGGACTGATGCTGAAGCTGAAAGTCCAATACTTGGGCCACCTCATGCGAAGAGTTGACTCATTGGAAAAGACCCTGATGCTGGGAGGAATTGGGGGCAGGAGGAGAAGGGGATGACAGAGGATGAAATGGCTGGATGGCATCACCGACTCGATGGGCATGAGTTTGGGTAAACTCCGGGAGTTGGTGATGGACAGGGAGGCCTGGTGTGCTGCAATTCATGGAGTTGCAGAGTCAGACACGACTGAGCGACTGAACTGAACTATTAGCTGTATTGTTTCTCTCCCCTCCAGAATGGCAGCCACAGGGCAAGGACTTTAGTGTTCATTGTTCAGTGCTGTTTCCCCAGTGTCTAGAACTGTGGCTTATATATAAGGAAGTATGTGTTGAATGAAAAATGCTAAATGAATTGCCTGAAAAAGCTAAAGTTTTACTGTGGCCCAGAATTAACGGTAAATGATTACTAAGGTACTTGCACTTTTTTGAAAGTGGAAAGCTCCTGTTAGAATAATCATCACTATAGCTATGTGGTTTAATGAACATTGTTGATAATTATAGTAGTAATAATAACTCTCCTTGAGCACATCTGTGTGCCTGACCCTGGGTTAAGTGCCCAATACTCATTCTTTCCTTTGGGAAGTAGGCCCTCATTTGTTAGGTGAGGAAATTCAGACTTAAGGTCAGACTTAGCCTAAGTCTGAATCACCCATAAATAGGGTGGTTCCAAAGCTAAAAAGAAAACATGAAACTTTCTCCATATAGGAAATCTTGCTTTCCATACGGTAAATAATGGTATCTGTATAATAATAAATGGCTGCTTTTTTGCCCTTAAAACCCCCAAATTGTGTGAGTCTGGAAGGGCCTTTGGATTGTTTCATTATCATTTTTTTTTTTTCCTGCTAATTTCTGGTATGAAAAAACCTAACCTTCTCAGCTCAGATTATCTTTCCTAAATATGTTGAAGAGCTGCTTATGAGGATCCCAAGTGAGTGTCAAGGTAGAGGAAAGGAGAGTTTCATTACCTTCACACCTAAACTCATGCTTTTGAGGAAAAAATGGGTGGTTGGTAGAGTAGGAGGAGCTGGAGTTAAGGGAAAGCAATCCCCACACTCTTTTGCTTTGCATCCAGACTGTAGACTACGGTGATGGTTATTATTAAAATGTTTTTTCTTTAAATTTACTCACTTCTGTTTACTTAAATTAATATATTCAAAACAGATTTTGTGAACCCCCCACTATGGATAGAAAACCAGCATCATTTGCCATAGAGTAATAGTATACTGATGCTGCATATGGTAACAAGATATAAGTATATTTGTTGTTCAGTTGCTAAGTCTTGTCTGACTCTTTGCAACCCCATGAACTGCAGCACACCAGGCTTCCCTGTCCTTCACTATCTCCCAGAGCTTGCTCAGACTCATGTCCATTTAGTCAGTGATCCTGTCCAACCATCTCATCCTCCACTGCCCCCTTCTCCTCAATAATAAAATATAAAATAATATATATAATGAAAATAAGGCAATGCTGTTTCATGTTTTAAAATTAAAGAATAAGAATAATGAAATATAAATCTAATGTACATATTAGAAATTAGTTTTCCCTGTGAGTAGAGTGGAACTGTTTATGATCAGTCACCAATAGAGGGATATTTAACTCCTTGTCACTTAAAGAAAAAGGTGAAAAGATGTTTTCCCCCCAGCTTTAATATTAGGACAAAGGATCCTAACATAAATGCATATAAAAGTACATATGAACTATGTGTGTGCTCAGTTACCGCTCAATCGTGTCTGACTCTTTGCGACCCCATGAACTGTAGCCTGCCAGACTCCTCTGTTCATGAATCTGGATTTTCCAGGTAAGAATACTGGGTTGCCATTTCCTTCTCCAGTACATATGGACACTATGTGTATATAAATATATTGCATTTATGTAAGATATATTGTCCATATAAAAAATATGTAGTAACTTTTTAAAAATCAGGTTGTAATTTAACTGTGTAATAACCAGTGGTCCTTTGATTGTGGTGACCTGGGCAAGAGGCAGTAAGCTAAGTCATTAATTTCCATTTGCTGTGGGCCAGCAATGCTTGGCTGGGTCGTTCCTGTGGAAAGGAAGTTTAAGAAAATTGTGAAATCAAAGCTTCTTTTTCCAGCTTGCTCTTCTCAAGCCCTTCAGTTCAGGCCTGAGCTCTGCCATTGTAGAAAAGCATGACTTTCCTGAAATACAGCCTCCTAGCTCAATACTGTAGAGAGTAGAGCAGCCCAGGCTTCCTCCACAGGAAACCCAGACAAATGTGTATCCACAGGGCTTTAAGGCATGTCTATGCCACTAGTGGGGAACACTGTCCCAAACTCATTCCCTACCCCTCAGTTCTCTATGGGGCCCCAGCTTGACATTGCTTCGAGCAACCATAATAAAGCGAATTGGCTCCATCTTGCCCAACTGTGTCCCAGGGCTCCTGTCATTCTGCCACCGGAAAGTTCATATGCTCAAAATTGGTTCTTAGGAGCACTGACCTAAGTGCTCGTCCTCTGCAAAGGTATAATTTAGGAATAATCTTTGTTAGATTATGGCAGGATCTTTGTGCTTCTGTCTCACAATCAATTAGAAATTTCTGCAAAGCGGAGGCATTATTATTATCACAGGCAGATGGTGAAATGTTACTCCATCCTTCTGTGCCTGCTTTAACTTCCTTGTGCAACATCATTTAGGGGGTTTCTTTACAAATTGCAGTTTATTTGGAAAAGATTTAAAGCCCTGAGGGTTTGGCAAGAAACTCTTGCTTATGAGCGCATCTACTTTGTCTGTCAGTAGCAAAAAGGGCACCCCTGATTAATACTGACTTTGCCCTGCAAGTCAGGTAGACAGTAGCAGATGAGGCCTTTGATTCTTAATACTGTTCTGGGGGTAAGAAGAGCTTAGGGGGTCATCTACTTGCAGCTCCAGGAAGAAGGTTAAATGGCATTTAGCCAAGGATGGAAAGCTGTCTTGTGGTGGGTTTCCTTGTGAAATGAGATGGAGGGCTTATTACCCAGAATTCCAGGGAATTGCTTCAAAAGAGAAAAGGGCATTCAGACCAATCTCTGCCTTGCAGTAGTTATACCCTGAAGAGAGGGGATGGGTGTCATAAAGACAGTAAACATGTGGCTGGATGGAAGCAGTTTGGCACTGAGGAGAGCTGGGGGTGGGGTGGGGTAGAACAAGGGACCGAGTTTTTTTGTTTTTTAAAGCAACTGCTTGAAGGAAGGGGAAATAGATGGATAAGGAAGGAATTTAGGCTGTTTTTCTGTGTAATGTACTGGCAAATTCCTAGAATCATTCTTCCTGGATATTGTTGGGCAGAGGCAGGCTTCAAGGCAGCCCCGGTTTATTCAGGTTCAGTTCAGTTCAGTCGCTCAGTCATGTCCGACTCTTTGCAACCTCATGGACTGCAGCATGCCAGGCCTCCCTGTCCATCACCAATTCCGGGAGTTCACTCAAACTCATGTGCATTGAGTCAGTGATGCCATCCCACCATCTCATCCTCTGTCATCCCCTTCTCCTCCTACCTTCAGTCTTTCCCAGCATCAGGGTCTTTTCCAAGGAGTCAGTTCTTCGCATCAGGTAGCCAAAGTATTGGAGTTTCAGCTTCAACATCAGTCCTTCCAATGAACATTCCGGACTGATTTCCTTTAGGATGGACTGGTTGGATCTCCTTGCAGTCCAAGGGACTCTCAAGAATCTTCTCCAGCACCACAGTTCAAAAGCATCAATTCTTTGGTGCTCAGCTTTCTTTATAGTCCAACTCTCACATCCATACATGACGACTGGAAAAACTATAGCCTTCACTAGATGGATCTTTGTTGGCAAAGTAATGTCTCTGCTTTTTAATATGCTGTCTGTGTTGGTCTTAACTTTTCTACCAAGGAGCAAGCGTCTTTTAATTTCATGGCTGCAATCACTATCTGCAGTGATTTTGGAGCCAAAAAAAATAAAGTCAGCCACTGTTTCCACTGTTTCCCCATCTATCTGCCATGAAGTGATGGGACCAGATGCCATGATCTTCGTTTTCTGAATGTTGAGCTTTAAGCCAACTTTTTCACTCCTCTTTCACTTTCGTCAAGAGGCTCTTTAGTTCTTCTTCACTTTCTGCCATAAGGGTGGTGTCATCTGCATATCTGAGGTTATTGATATTTCTCCCAGCAATCTTGATTCCAGCTTGTGCTTCATCCAGACCAGCATTTCTCATGATGTTCTCTGCATATAATTTAAATAAGCAGGGTGACAATATACAGCCTTGACATACTCCTTTCCCTATTTGGAACCAGCCTGTTTCATGTTAAGTTCTAACTGTTGCTTCCTGACCTGCATACAGATTTCTCAAGAGGCAGGTCAGGTGGTCTGGTATTACCATCTCTTTAAGAATTTTCCAGAGTTTGTTGTGGTCCACACAGTCAAAGGGTTTGGCATTATTCAGGTTAGCTGGGCAAAAAGTCTTGTATGCTACGTCCCAGGAGGAATGAAGGATATAGATAAAAGTTCCTGTGGAGTCTGTATTCTATATGTATGTGAGTCAGGCTTAGAATTGTCCCAGAATAATGAAAAACCAAGTAGGTCGTTGTGTTTATGGAAATCCCAGGGGAGTTTGTGAACACTTATCAGAGGGAGGACATTTGAATGAAGCTTTCAGTTGTAAAAAGAACTTTTGTGGTCTTTTGTAGTCAGATTCATAGCTATTTCTCCTCTTCACTTTCTGATGTTGTAGAGATATTGCTATAGAGAGGGTGCATCCGAATCAGTGACTCCTCTGGCTGAGTTGGAAGTAGATGGATGATATAATTAGAGAATTGCTGCAATTTTCCTGATACCGTACGTTATATTGAGTCAGAGCAGGCTTAAGCCATCTACTATCATCTGGGCATGGAACAGTTTATGTAAAAACCGTTATCATGAAGCTAATTCTTAGTGAGTATGTACTATGTGCTGGGTGCTCTGCCAAATTTGTGGGATTGTCTCATTTTGTTCTTTACAAGATCAATTTTAGGCAGACACTACTGGGAAGATCCCCTGGAAGAGGGAATGGCAACCCAAACCAGTATGCTTACCATTGACAGAGGAGCCTGGTGGACTACAGCCTATAGGGTTGCGAAAGAGTCAGACGTGACTGAAGTGACTTAGTACAGAGGCAGGAGCATCCTAATTTCATAGGTGAGATACGTTATAGTTTAGTCAGTCTCTAAGATTGTACAGCCAGTAACTGACAGAGGCAGAATTCAAACTCCCACATCTGAGTTCTTAAACTCCAAGATACTCTTTCCCAGTATAATGATGTCTTCAGAAGTTCTAGTTATTACTTTCTTTCAAAAAATGTACACCCTCTAACCCAGTTTTAGATCCTCTTCAGATAAAAGCACACACACATATAATGCTTTTCAACATTTCAGTTTTTGAGGATCCCAGTCAAGTCTGATTATTGATATCTTTATAATATGAAACTGAGTCTTGCTGAGGTTAACAAAGCCTTCCAAGTATTTCCAAGGTAGCTAAGCCAGACTTCCAACCTAGCTGTTGCCTACCATGTAACAAGTATAGTAGTAACCATTTCTTGTTAAGTACCTAACAATTGTGGGCTTCCCTGGTGGCTTAGTGGTAGAGAATCCTCCTGCTAATGAGGGAGTCCCGGTTTGATCCCTGCATTGGGAAGATCCCCTGCAGAAAGGGAATGGCAACCCACTCCAGTATTATTGCCTGGAGAATTCCATGGACAGAGGAGCCTGTCAGGGAGTCCAACACAACTTAGTGACTAAAAACAGCAACAAATCTAACAATTAGGATTGCTAGTTAGTGCATACATACATTGGTGTAATCCTATTGGTTAAATAGTGAACATCCATAATGGGTTGGTCAAGGGTGAATATCATAACTGCTCACGACCTTTTGAAGTAGGTGGTTTAATTCCTATTTTACGCATGAGAATCCTGAGATTCTGAGCAGTTACTCAAAAGTTTACGTGGGGCAGAAGCTCAGTTCATCTAGTTTTAAATCTGCTACTCTGATCCACTCTCCTGCCTTTGCACTGAATGTACCTCCCCTTGCAAATCCGTTCCAGAGTCTTCATTAGATCACGTTGCTTCTCACTTTCCTTCTCTCTCTGGTTTCTTAACCTTGGCATTACTGACATTTTGTTTTGGATAGTTCTATTGTGGGAGGTCTGTCCTGTGCATTCTAGAATTCTTAGCTTTATCTTTGGACTCTACATATTGGATGCCAGAAGAACCCCCTAACGCCTAACTCCCAGGTTGTGACAGCCATAGATGCATCCAGCATTGCCAACTGTACTCTGGGGAATAAAATCACTATCTCTTGGGTACTGTTTATCTTTCTCTTCTCCCCGTGCCCTATACATATAAATATTAACATTTATCCCGGCTAGCTTGTAATGTCCCAGGTAAAGTGTCAGGCACCTTCCATGCATTATCTCATTAAGTCCTCAAAACATCCCGTCAGTCTTTAAATTTTTTCTTATAGGTGAGCGAGGCTGAGATGCTTGGGTAGATTAGTAAATCACCTGGAGTCACATAGGTGCTGAGGGTGAAGCTGGGATTTTTCTCAGTTCCGTGTGTCTCCAGAGCCCTGAACTTCATAAGAAATGTTTTCACTAAACTACTTAGTTGTTTGGAGCTCCAAATTAATCAGACTCTGAATATTTTTGTTGTTTTGGATTTGTTCAGCTAGTAAGCTGGAAGAAAATTTAAATGGGACTGTAGGTCATGTATTTCTTTACTGTTTATTATTATTTTTACTACATCACTGCTTTTTATTGTTAATCCTTTCTCACTAAAATACCATCATTGACAAAAATGTTATCAAAACAAAATCTTGCTTCTGAGTCTAATTTCTTAGCATAAATCTCACCTTTGTTATTGTTTAGTTGCTAACTCATGTCCAACTGTTTCAGACCCCAAGAACTGTAGCCCACCAGGCTCCTCTGTCCATGGGGTTTCCCAGGCAAAGATACTAGAGTGGGTTGCCATTTCCTTCTCCAGGGGATCGAACATCCATCTCCTGCATTGGCAGGTGGATTCTTTACCACGGATCCACCAGGGAGACCCAAATGTCACCTTACTAAGCATAAAGAATAAAATAATTTCTTTGTAGGTGAACTACTACTTTTCTGAGTCATCTTCAGAGGATGTTTTTCAGTGGGTGCTTTTGTGCCTTTTAACAGGACAAGTCATTGATTGCTAAATGCTTAAGAGGTTAGTTAAGATTCTTTGGTGACAAGCAACACAAATTGTCCTGCCTAACTGTATCAAAATAGAAAAGAAATTTACTCCATGTGTGCATAATTGCTCACATGGAGTAATACAAATTGACCATATTACAAGCAGTGAATTTCCTGGAAATTTGAATAGGAAAGTTTTCAATAAAATAATTTTTTTCTGACAAGCAGGGACATGTGTACTTTAGCGCTCTGGCACATTGTTATTTTCCTTAAAATGAGTTTCAGCAACTGACATATATTAAAGCAGGCTGGTAAAGGCAGAAGGCTGTGCAACCTTAAGTGAGCTTAATGAGGTAAGTTCTTGGGATGAGGTAGGCATCTGGTGTGTGTAGCTGCTGAGAATCCATACCCTCCTTTGAACTATGACATGTGGATTTTCCCTTGGGGATAGCCTCCCCCCAAGGTATGCAATGTTAATGGGACTGTCAGGCAAACACCTTATCCTCCTCTGGCCAAGAGGTGGTCATGTAACCAAGGCAGATCTCTGTTTTGAGTACATCGATCCCAGGATATAAAATGTTTGCTGCAACTGATTCTTCCTGATAGTATTAGCCTGAAGAACTAACTAACTATTAGTTCGTGGGATCCTTGTTCCTGTTGTTTCTAACTTTCATTTAGTTTTCCTTTGAATTTTAGGAGCAATTATGCACACAAGGAGTAAATTTCTTTTCTATTTTGCTAAAGTTATACAGGGTAATTTGTGTTACTTGTCACCAAAGAATCTTAACTAATCTGTTGATTTGATGATGGTGGTGATGGTGAGGACTCTGAGTCAAACGAGAAGAAGGAGGGAGTAACAGCAGCTAACATTTACTGGCCATCTAATTTAATCTTATGAGGTAGATATTGACACATGCTTCCATTTTACAGAGGAGGAAAATGAGATTTAGAAAGGTTACATTGTCTTGCCAAAGGTCACATAAGTGGCAAAGCCAGGATTTGGACCCAAGTATGATTTGAGAATCCAAACTCCTAACCACTACACTAATTGAAATGAAAAAGAGAAAACACTGAAAGCATACATTCCTTTTAGGTCCATTTTTGACTTAATAAGTTATTTTTTAATCCTAAGAGGAGACCATTTCTCTTCTGTGTGTTCCATGATGCAAAACAGGCTGCAAAACATAAATGCTTTTTCCCCCCTTGCCTTCATGTGGTAAATTAGAATAATTATTGTTAGTTAAGGGATGTGAATGAAATGTCTTTATCAGCCAGCGAGTTAAATGGAATTTCTGTTTTAAACCACAGAAGATAATGCTGCCTTGACAGATTGTGAGTGACAGAAAGAGAAGTGTTTTCAGCAGGATGCGAATGGAGATGTTGCAAGAGAAAGCATAAATAGCAGAAACAAAAAGCTCTGGGGTTTTGGTATGGAGTGATGTCATCCATGTATTTTAACTCATTTGGTTCCTGACAATAAAATAACATGGTACCTTCACATTTTTTCCCCTGTTGATTTAAAAATGAGTGACCAAATGAAAGCAGGGAGGAAGAAAGAAATACCCAGAGACGAATCATTGTTGCTGATGGTAGATACCAATAGTAGTGGAGTTCAAATTTTATTTACTTTTTTTTAATCATTAAATGGTTCTTACATGTAATTATAAATATTTGTTATCCTGTTTCCTCTTATGATTGTTGTTGCCCATATCCATTCTGTCATATTCCTTCTCCCTGTCCCCCACTTTATCTCTGTACAACAGACACTCATAGCCACATGTATATATATGTTTTCTCCTGAGCACACCTGCACAGTCAAGTGTACTTATCCATTGAGAGGCCTGTGGCATTCTCTGTGGTGAATTTGGATAGGCATTTCCAAGCACTTTGTCAGCTCCTAGTTTTGCTCAGTAAAAGAATATAAGTGAAAAAAAAAAATCATTCACTGTTCTTTTAGAAGAAAATGGTTATTTTCTTTTGCCTATTAATTAATTGATTAATTATTTATTTTTTTTAGTCTTGCTGCACAGCTTGTGGGATCTTAGTTTCCCTATCAGGGATCAGGAATCCACAACCCCTGCAGTGTGAAAGCAGAGTCCTAACCACTGGACCATCAGGGAAGTCCCTGAGACTATTTATTTTATTTAATTTTATTTATTTATTTATTTATTTTTAATTTTAATACTTAAAAGTCAAAGGCATAATCTGAGAATTAAAATGATCAAATATATTTAGCTTTCCAAAAAGTCATAATTTTGCCTTTGGTGTTGTCATTTTGCCACCAGTGTATGAATACTTCATTGTGGATTGTCATCAAAGTTTTAATTGCCTTTTAGGAGTGACTGTGTTAGTCCAACCTTCACCTGATGCTGGCTTCTCCAAAGATTTTTGCCAAGGGACTATTCCATTTTTACTTCAGTATTTCCAGTGAAGTGGAACTCCTTACTTATTAAAGCAACCCATTTTATCCTTGGACAGTGCTGTTGCGAGTTCTTTTTTTTTGTCAGACTGAAATCTCTTTATTTGTAGCTTCTTTTGCCCATTGGTTACATGGGCATGACTTGGGACTGATAGAACAAGAGTGGGCCTCTTAATGCATGATGCCTCTTTGAACTGACTATTGCTGTTATAATCTCCCTTCTCATTTCTCCTTGCCCCAGAGTTAAAATAGTCTGAGTAGAAATGTTCCTTCTGTGTTTTTCTGATTCAGTTCAGTCGCTCAGTCATGTCCAACTTTTTGCAACCCCATGGACCATAGCACGCCAGGTCTCCCTGTTCATCACCACTCCTGGAGTTTACTCAAACTCATGTCCATTGAGTCGGTAATGCCAACCAATCATCTCATCCTCTGTCATCCCCTTCTCCTCCCGCCTTCAATCTTTCCCAGCATCAGGGTCTTTTCAAATGAGTCAGTTCTTCACATCAGGTGGTCAAAGTATTGGAGTTTCAGCTCCAACATCAGTCCTTCCAATGAACATTCAGGACTGATTTCCTTTAGGATGGACTGGTTAGATCTCCTTGCAGTCCAAGGGACTCTCAAGAATCTTCTCCAGCATCACAGTTCAAAAGCATCAATTCTTTGGTGCTCAGCTTTCTTTATAGTCCAACTCTCACATCCATACATGACTACTGGAAGAACCATAGCCTTGACTAAACGGACCTTTGTTGGCAAAGTAATGTCTCTGCTTTTTAATATGCTGTCTGTGTTGGTCTTAACTTTTCTACCAAGGAGCAAGCGTCTTTTAATTTCATGACTGCAATCACCATCTGCAATGATTTTGGAGCCCCAAAACTAAAGACTGCCACTGTTTCCACTGTTTATCCATCTATTTGCCATGCAGTGATGGGACCGGATGCCGAGATCTTTGTTTTCTGAATGTTGAGCTGTAAGCCACCTTTTTCACTCTCCTCTTTCACTTTCATCAAGAGGCTCTTTAGTTCTTCTTCACTTTCTGCCATAAGGGTGGTGTCATCTGCATATCTGAGGTTATTGATATTTCTCCCAGCAATCTTGTTTCCAACTTGTGCTTCATCCAGTCCAGTGTTTCTCATGATGTACTCTGCATAGAAGTTAAATAAGCATAGTGACAATACAGCCTTGATGTACTCCTTTTCCTATTTTTCTGATTATTTGGCTTTAAAAATTAAAAAAAATTTAAAAATGTTTACTGTGCTAAAAAAATATACATATATGAACATAAACTTTACCATTTTAGCCAGTTTTAAGTATATAGTTCTATGATATTAAGTACATTGACATTGTTGTGTAGCTATCACCACCATCTCTCTCCAGAATTTTATCTTCCTCATCTGAAACTCTGTATCCATTAAGCAATAATTTCCTGTCACCCTCTCCCTGCAGCCCTGCAACTACCATTGAACTTTCCTCTGCTATAAATTTGACTATTCCTAGGAACCTCATGTAAGTGGAAACATACAACATTGATCCTTTTGTGACTAGCTTATTTCACCTAGCATGATGTCTCCATGATTCATTCATGTTGTGACATGTGTCAGAATTTTTTTCCTTTTTAAGAATGAATAATATTCCACTGTATGTATACCACATTTTGATTATATTTTCATCCGTTGATCAGTTAGTGAACAGATGTTGAGTTTCCTGAGTGTGCTTTTGAATATGCACACTCCTGCCTGTCAGAACCCACTTCCGTCTACAAGTCTGTGTCTGTTGCATATTAATGTTCATAACGCCATTAGGTACTATGAGCTCTGGATCTACTCCTTGATTTAATCCTTATGTGTTGTGGATGGATAAAATACCCACATTTTAAAACTGCAAAGTAGGCAATGGTCAGTGCCATCGGAGAACCAGAAACAGACTGGATACTGGAATTAAGGGGCAGCACTGAAAGCTTCCAGCTGAGAGGATGAGGTAGCTCTCCGGGAAGTTCTGGGGCTCAGAAAAAGAGAAGCATGGTAAACAGGTAGAAAGTGGGCAGAGAGTTCCCTGGTGGCTAGTGATTAGGATTATGGGCTTTCACTGGCAGGGCCTGGTTGGGGAACTCATATACCGCAAGCTGCTCAGTGCCGTGAGGCAAAAGACAAACAAAAAACCTTCAAACCGAAAAAACAATGATAATAAAAAAAGAAAAGAAAGTAGGGAAGGTACTCCTGAGGAGTAGCTTGAGTCAGAGCAGAGGGACATGAGCATGTCCCTCACTGTTGACTTGTTTATTGACTTTAGGCTGGCACGTAGGGTATTTATATGGCAGTGCTCCAGGGCCAATTCACGGGACCTCTGGTATCTTCTCTGTCTGTAGCAATGAATTGTCTTTTATTCTGCGGTTATGTGCTTCATCTCATTTGGTGAGTGTGTGTGTGTGTGTGTGTGTGTGTGTGTGATTCAAATGGCCTTTCTTTCCTTTATTTATTTATTTTTTTCTTTCTTTCCTTTAAAATGATGCAGATAATGATAGTTTTGTTCTGTTTTCATGCCCCGATTGGCCAAATAAAAATTAAATGACTCAGACTATCTGTGTTTTTAATGAAGCTTTTCAGGAGTGTTAAAGACAAAGTCTAAAGAAATGAGTCTGGCAAATATCTATTAAAAGATGAAAGAAAGGGAATAGCAATAAATATTCATAAAGCGTTTACCATGTGGCAGAACCATGATAAGCCTTTTACGGTTGTTGACTCACAACAGTCTGAAGAAGTTGTAGATCAAACTACAATCCTCACTTTACATGAAGGAACTGAGGCTCCAAAGTTAAAGTAACCTTCAAAGCTTTATACACCTCATAAATCAGTGAGCTAGGGAATGCACCCAGTAGTCAGACCCAAGAGCCTTTCTCACCACACTGTCTACCTTTCTGTAGCAGGTTCTTTTTTTAAGCACTATTCATTTTGTTTATTTATTTATGGCTGTGCTGGGTCTTCATTGCTTCTCTCAGGCTTTCTCTAGTTGCAGTGAGCGGGGCCTACTCTCTAGTTTTTGGTACTCGGGCTGCTCATTGCAGTGGCTTCCTTGTGGCTTAGTTGTTCTGTGGCATGTGAAATCTTCCCAGACCGTGGCTCAAACCTGTGTCACTTCATTGGTAAGCAGATTCCCAACCACTGGATCTCCACAGAAATGTCCCTTAGCAAGTTCTGTGTCAGCCAGCCCTGAATAAAATTTTAATGAGGTGGGTGAATGTAGAGCCTATTATAGAGAGTGAAGTAAGTCAGAAAGATAAAGATAGACACCGTGTATATATATATAGAATATATATATATAGAATCTCCACTCACACACACACACCCCCATACCCCCCCCCATATATATTTACTGATGATCCTACTTTTAGGGCAGCAAAGGAGACCCTGACATTTTGGACACAGTGGCTGGAGGAGAGGGTGGTATGATTTGGAAGAATAGCACTGAAACTTATACATTATCATGTGTAAAAAAGCCAGTGCTCTGTGACAACCTAGAGGGGTGGGATGGGAACGGAGGTGGGAGGTGGGAGGTGTCTCTTGAAACAGGAAGTGAAGTGAAGTGAAAGTTGCTCAGTAATGTCCAACTCTTTGTAACCCCATGGACTGTAATCCATAGAATTCTCCAAGCCAGAATTTTGGAGTGAGTAGCCTTTCCCTTCTGCAGGGGATCTTCCCAACCCAGGGATCGAACCCAGGTCTCCTGCATTGCTGGTGGATTCTTTACCAGCTGAGCCACAAGGGAAGCTCCCAGTAGAGAGGGGACATGTGTGTACCTAATGCTGATTCATGTTGATGTATGGCAGAAACCATCATAATATTGTAAAGTAATTATCCACTGCGCCACCCCCCCCCAAAAAAAAAGTTGTCTGTGAGCTATTGGTTCAATAAACATTCCTCCAAGAAAATAATAATGTAATAGTGATTGGGGGGCAAATACTTTGATGCCAATTATATTACACATGGGAACCATCACCCTATCTCCATCCCAGCCTAGTTTTCCTTCCACTGTTGCTGATATTCCCCAATTTCATGACTCGTAACCAGTGCTGGCATTTATAATACATTTCAGCTCTTTCTGTCCTAGCCAAACCTGCAGTTTCCTTGATGTTTTCCTGGCAGGTAAAGCAGGATAAGGCTGCCTTTTGGTGTAGAATGCATACATTATATATTGCAGTTCTTTCTCAGCCTTTTGGGTGGCTAACTTTTTGTGTTAGAAGAATAGAGAGGAATTTTGAAATTAGGGATTTTTTTTTAAAATGATTTTGGATGACTGCAAAATATGAAGCTCTTCATGGCATCGAGTGAATATCTTCTCTTCTCTTGCAAACTTTCTTTGATGGCTCCTACGGAATAGAATTTCCAATATATTTTCTCAGAAATTTTGTTGACTGGCACCATGACATTTCTTTAAAGTGTACCTTTACACTTTTTAAATTCCACAAAGGCTTGTCATCATAGGAAGCAAGGGACTCAGCTTTGATCTGCAAAATTAACTCTACAAGGTAGCATGTTGTTATTCTATTTAGAAGACTTGAAAGCAGATCCAACAATTCAATTATATTTAATTTGTAATTAACTCCCTCCTAAGCAGCTAATGGTGCATAACTTGGACACTAGTGTTCTGGATGGGCAAGGAGAAGAATAAAATGGCTTATTTTAGAGAAAGCTTATCTTAGATAGGGTCCCTACAGTTGTAGTAGTACTTCTTGGGATGACTTTCTGGCTCCAAAACAAAACTCTTCTTTGAAGGGTGTCTGGTGACATACAGAGTAGGCTTTCAGCAGCTGAGACTGTGATGTTTGACCCCGATACGTGGGAAAGAGATGATTGGTCTCAGAGTAGGCATCTGACCTGGTTATGCCAATCAGATTCTCTCTTCTGAGAATTTGGAATTTTGAACTGAGAGCAAAAGATAGGTTTTGATGCTATTTCAGTCACTTAAATGGCAGTGCTCTAGAGGGAGGTCTTTAAGTTTCTGCCTCCCGTTTCTCTTGAGCTACCTTGATTCCTGTTCTTCAAAAAACTTGGTTATTTGATTCTTCCTTCAATTTTGTGAGCTACTGCAGCATTTTTCCAGGAAGTTCCTCTTGTTATTGAATAGACTTTAGGGTTCGTCTAGTTTTCTTGCCATCAAAGTTAATGACAATACAGAAATCAAAGAAATTAATTCTTTACCAAATTTGTTAATGCAAGTGATGTCTACTTGGTGGCAATTAGTATAGTTTTTAATTATGTGTGTGTTTGATGGGAAATTAGTATTTTACCATATGCTATAGTGCCTTATTGTTTTCATCATCATTATCATCACGAGCATCATGACAACCCTTGTTTATACAGAAATTTCTACCCAACCAAAAATTAAGCATTTTTCACACAAAAATAGCATTTGCTATGTGATTACAATAATACTGTTAAGTGGACACTATCTTTATCCTTGTTTCATACTTTGGGAAGCTGAGGCAAATAGCATTGCTTGAAGTCATGCTTCTGGAAAGTGATGGAGAAATGATTTCAGTCTAGGTTTGTCATGCTTCAAAGAAAGATGATACTCTTAAGTTTTGCACTGTAGTGTAGAAATGTAATTCTGCCCAAAGATGTTGTATTCCCTGGTTTATTGGTTTCTTTATGTTGAATATGGAAATGGGATAATTCTGTAGTTTTGGAAATTTAATACTCTATTTTAGTTGGCTTAATTATACTATCCCTTCTTTTTTGTAGGTTATCTTGTTTGATGAGGCCAGAGATTAGGCAGTCAGGGTACCAGATTAGATAAATTGTCCTGAGAAGACCTCTTTGAGGAGGTGACATTGGAACTGAGACAGAATGATAAAAATGAGGCAGCTATGAAAAGATCAGACACAGAATGTTCCAGGAAATGGGAAGAACAAATGCACAGGTATTGATTTGGGAATGAACATGGTGAGGTTAGAGGAAAAGAACCTCTGGAGAGGAGAGGAGTGAACAAGGGAATCAGTGATAAGAGATGGATGGAGAGGAAGGCTAGAACTGAATCATTTAGGATCTTATAGGCCATAGTAAGGAATATGGATTTTATCATAAACACAATGGGCTAGCCTTTAGGAAATTCACAGGAGAGGAACAATATGGTATGGTGGATTTCTCCTGGGAATGATAGAGGAGCCAGCAACCCTCCTGTAGAACATACAGAAGGCTAGGCGAAATGAAGAGAAAATATTTATTTAAAGGCATTGAAGAGCTGCTAAGGTATCCAGGACTTGAGGGGCCAAAATACTGCAGAAAGGAAGTATACTGCAGTGACCTCAGGAGTCTCACTCTTTTTCTTTTTGAAGCATTTGTGGATTTGTAAATGGTCAAGTTACGAGAGTCTAAAAGGCCTAATAGAAAATCCCTGCTAAGAAGTAGGGAAGTTGAGCAGAGGTTTTGGCAGTCCTAAGGATACACAAATCCAAAACAATGTAATAGAAGACTCAACAGTATATAAAAAAGGTATTATGGTATGACAAAGCTGTATTTATTACAGGAATGAGAGGTTGGGTAACATTAAAATACCAAATAATGCTAACAAGGAAAAACCATATGATCATCTTAATAGAAATTCAACATCTAATCTTGACAAAAACTTTTCGCAAATTCAGAATATAAGTAAACATCCTTAAGGGAAGAATATTTAGAAAACACAGAGTGAGCATCATCAGGCTTAAGTGAAATACTGAGATCCTTATTCTGTAGTTAGGTATGAATTAAGGGTGATAACACCACTTCTGTTCAGTCTGATATAGGAGGTCCAAGTGAATGCTGTGAGGCTAGGAAAAGAAATAAAATATATAAGGATGAGAGACAAAGCAATAAAATTATATAATTTTCAGAAGATATAATTATATAGTATAAATTTAACAAATGAATTTAGCAACTTTGCTGGATACAAAGTCATATGAAAAAACTATTGTATATATGTATATCTGCAAAAAGGAATTATAGAATGGAATTTTTAAAAGATACTATTTTAAATCAATCCAGCAACATATAAAGAGGACTATAAACTATGATGAAATTATATTTCCCAATATATGAAGTTGAACAATCATATGCACGCGTGCATGCATGTTAAGTTGCTTCAGTTGTGTCTGACTCTTTGTGACTCTGTGGACTGTAGCCCACCCAGCTCCTCTGTCCATGGGATTCTCCCTCAAGAATACTGGAATGGGTTTCCATGGCCTCCTCCAGGAGATCTTCCTGATCCAGGAATCAAACCCACAGTTCTTATGTCTCCTGCATTGGCAGGCAGGTTCTGTATCACTAGTGCCACCCAGGAATCCCAGAACAATCATGTATCTATATCCAGAATTATGGCTTCCCTGGTGACTCAGATGGTAAGGAATCTGTCTGCAATGCCGGAGACCTGGGTTCGATCCCTGGGTAGAGAGGATCCTGGAGAAGGGAATGGCAACCCACTCCAGTATTCTTGTCTGGAGAATTCCATGGACAGAGGAGCCTGGTGAGCTCCTCCATGGGATCACAACGAGCTGGACACGACTGAGTGACTAACATTTATCCAAAGTTACCCTGTACTGTATACAAAATTAACTTGAAATACATTGCAGATAAAAACATAAACACTAAAACTGTAAAAAAAAAATCTAGAAGAAAACATGGAAGAAAGTTTTTATGAAATTAGGTTAGTCAAAGATTTCATAAATATAACAGTAAAACTAAGATCTCTAAAAGAAAAGAAAAGATAAATTGGGCATCATGAAGTTTGAAAGCTGAATGCTTTAAAATATGCTACTAAGAAAATGAAAAGATAAGCAACAAAATGGGATGAAATATTTGCAAATAATATCTGATAAAGTACTTATCCACATGCATAAAAAACTCTTACAGGTTAGTAATAAGACAAACCAAATTATGTTTGTTAATGACAAGTAAGCGCATGGGAAAATGCTCAGATTATACTACTCTAATGGCAGAAAATGAAGAGGGACTAAAGAGCCTCTTGATGAGGGTGAAAGAGAAGAGTGAAAAAACTGGCTTTAAAACTCATCATTCAAAAAGCTAAAATCGTGGCAGCTGGTCCCATAATTTCATGGCAAATAGATGGGGAAACAGTGGAAACAGTGACAGATTTTATTTTCTTGGGCTTCAAAATCACTGCAAATAGTGATTGCAGCCATGAAATTAAAAGTTGCTTGCTTCTTGGAAGAAAAGCTATGACAAACCTAGACAGTATATTAAAAAACAGAGACATCACTTTGCCAACAAAGGTCCATCTAGTCAAAGCTATGGTTTTTCCAGTAGTTATGTGCAGGTGTGAGAGCTGGACCATAAAGAAGGCTAAGTCCTGAAGAATCAATGCTTTCGAATTGTGGTGCTGAAGAAAACTCTTGAGAGTCCCTTGGACAGCAAGGAGATCAAACCAGTCAATCCTAAAGGAAATCAGTCCTGAATATTCATTGGAGGAACTGATGCTGAAGCTGAAACTCCAATACTTTGGCCTCCTGATTTGAAGAGCCAGCTCATTAGAAAAGACCCTGATGATGGGAAGGTTACAAGGCAAAAAGAGAAGAGGGTGGCAGAGGATGTTATGTTTAGATAGTGTCACTGACTCAATGGACATGAATCTGAGCAAACTCCAGAGATAGTGAAGGACACAGGAACTTGATGTGCTGTACTCCATAAGGTTGCAGAGTCAGGCACAACTTAGCAACTGAACAACTGTAACAATATAACAGATGAATAAATTGGGAGAGGATATGAAGTGTGTTTCTAGGGTGCTGGTAACATTCTATTTCTTGATTTGGGAGTGGTTACATGTGTACTCTGTGAAAACTCATTATAATTCATTTACATTTTTGTGTGTAAGATACATTTCATTAAATAAGTATTTTGGAGAATGGACTGGAGCAGTGCAAAACAAGGTTGGGATTTAGGAAGTTCCAGTGAGATGATGATCTGGGATTCAGGGTAGTGGTAGAGAGAGAAAGAAGCAGACAGATTTGAGAGACAGTGTGGAGGTAGTCTGGCTACCTCCACATGACTTAGTGGTAAGAGTATATGGGTTGAATGGTGTCCCCCTAAAAGATATTTGAAATCCTAACCCCATTGCCTCAGAATGTGACCTTCATGGAGACAAGATCAATGCAGATGTAAGTAGTTAAGAATACCCTAGTGGAACAGGATGGGCCCTTATTAGAGTGTAACTGGTATTCTCATAAGAAGAGGAAAAGAGACACAGATACACAGACACCTTAGAGGAGACTGTGATGACAGAGGCCGAGGTTAAAGTGATGGAATTACAAACTAAGAAATGCCAAGGATTGATGGCCCGTACTAGAAGCTAAGAAGAGGCAGAAAGGATTCTACCCAGAGTCTTAGAGGCAGCATGACCCTATCGACTAATCATCTCTAGAACTGTAAGATAGTACATTTCTTTCGTTTAAGTCATTCAGTTTGAGGTATTTTGTTATAGCAGCCCTAGGAAGCTAATATAGGGAGGATGGAAAGGACATGCATAAGAATGACTACCTGTTTTCAGCACCTGAATGGATGAACTGATCAAATTGAACTTTATATGGATCATCAAGGCAGATTTTGAACATTTAATTATGGATATGATGATGCTTTTCAGCAGACAGTAGAATATAATGCATCAAGGATTCTGCATCTTAAGAAAGCGTTTTGTTTCTCATTCTGCATTCAGCCGGGAATTCACCTAAATCTCCTTGTCCGGTCAGGAGTATATCTTCTTCTTAAAGCCTTTTGGAGAAGGGATCACAGCCTCCCTTAGAATTATTTGGAAGGACAGCAGCAGGAGAAGCAGGTTGGTGTGAGTAGTTAACTTGTCCTTTCTTGTTTTTTCCAACTTGTGGAGCACAGCTGGGAGTGAAACCCTGGAGACAACAGCTTCTCTGTTTTATTATGCTTCAGGAAACCTGAACAAGGAAGCAGGGTACTGAAAATTAGTTGTGTTTCCTTTTCTGCTTCTCAGTCCTGGTACAGGAGATTTGCTAGGGCCCGGACTCTTTTAATCTTTTCAGGGGCAGTGAGAGATGGTTCTCTGTCAGAGGCTTCTCTCCAGGCTGCCATGAAATGAAGAGGAAGCAAAGTCCAACTGAGTTTAGGTCTCTGCTCTTTCTCTTTTTTGTAGTAGCCTTTTGACAAGACTGGCCTTCTTCCTGCTTTTTGCAGATTTTATCCAGTGGCCTGCATGTGAATTCAAACAAACTTTCTCATTGTTTTTCTTCCTGCTGTGACAGCCAGGAATGTTTGCCCATTGGTGGGAAATGCCCCACTAATCCATCACTTTGAAAGCTGTCAGGTTCTCTGTTGGCTCCAGAAGAGAAATAATTGAGACTAATCAAGCACCTTAAATATTCAATATGATTAGAGGAAAAATGAATGGATTCTGTAAACTCACATTGATACTAAATTCTGCTTGCAGTTAGTCTTGGACATAAATTTCAGAAAATTATATGTAAATGTACTCATTAGTGTACTGTAATATCGAACATCTATTTTGTCTCTGAGCAATTTTTCTTTTCTTAGTACAAAAGCTATTACTACTGTTATTAAAAACAGTAATTGATTTTCCATTTCTAAAAAACTTGGTTTTTTTTTCCCTCTAGTTCCATTTCCTCTCCGCATCTTTGCCATGCATTCCAATAATATTTTCCTAAGGCTTGTAAAAGAGTTACATTATGCTCTAATAATTCTGAGGACAAAGGGGAGAAAGGGCAGTGTGGTGTTACTGGAGAAGCTATTTTAAACTGGAGTGGGCCCAGAAAACTAACCTCGGAATGACACATTGAATGGCTTTATGCCAGGGATTTGATTATATTGTGTATTGTTTCATTTGAACATTGTAGACCTCATTTTATAATTAAATGTTTTATAAAGCCCTAACTAAATAGTGTTGAGTCAAAATACAGTTTTATTAAAAGGCTCTAAAAATTACAAATCAGCCATATAGGTTAGTTGTAACATGAATGCTCCACATAGTCTCACAAATGTACGTCTGAGTTTAATTCTGGTGTAAATTTATTTCAGAAAAAAAGAGAAATACTTAAAGGTTTTGGTGATAATTTTAATTTAAAATTTTATTTATTTCACGTGATTACTTACTGGTATACAGAACATGTTCCATCCTCAAATGTAAGCTTTTGGGGGGGGGTAGAATTAAAAATACTTTGAATATTTAAATTTGATTTTGCAAGGTGACTATGCAGTTTTGTTAATGTAAATATACTATTACATATTCTGAAGGGGAAGTGAATGAATCTCTATTTGCAATTATGTGATTCCATTCTTAAAAATATTTTCAGGGCTCAGCTGAAGACAAATTGAGTACAAAATAATTCTGATAGTCTGGGGTTTGTGAGTGTGTGTATGTGTCTTTAATAATACATCTTTCATACCATCAGATAAACCAGACAGGCACAGGAGGTTTAGAACCATACACTGTAACAGAGTGAGGAGGTCTTAGATGCTTTTGCATGTTCCTGTTTTCATTGTTTATTGTGAAACTCAAATTGGCAGCCTTTGTGATTCATGATGTATCAGGCAAAGTTCTTTGCTGAATGTCTTTCTTTTGCTAGTCCATATGCCATCCTGTGGCAGGTAAACAGGCTGGTGTCTAAATTTACTTAAAGTTGTTTACAAAAAGCCAGAAACACAGTGGTGTTCTCAATGTGAGGTTGATTGTGTAGTTTGGATTTATGGCTTTGGCAAACACACCCGGCTGTTTATACTATTATTTATTTAGTAAGCTCTCTCTTCAGTCCCTGAGGCAGTATGTTGGTTAAGATCAAGGTGGGAAAGCCTCAGCTATCAGCCTCAATTTAAATCTCAGCTCACCAGTTTTTGTGACTGCAAGCAGCTTTTTAAACCTGTGTGCCTTAGTTTCCTCATAGGTCACAAGGGGAGAATTATGATGCCATATAGAATTTGGGGGAGGATTTAATGCATTTGATATTGAGAACAGTGCCTGATGCATAGTGAGAACTCAATTATTAAGCAATTTAAAAAATTGAAGGTGACCAGCTTTTTAAAAAAAAAATCTCACCTGGTTTGTTGTGCCTATGTTAGCTTTCATATTTGGCGAAAGGAGATGGAAGAAAATGTTTAAAAACTATATGCATATATTAGTATTACCTTACAAAATGCATTTTAAAGAAATCAGCAGATTATAAAACTCTTTCTGACTCCTGTTGTACCAGAGTATCTGGGTGTGAGTGAATTATGAATGCTGTTGGGATTATATAAAAAGCTGTTGACAGCATGTTCAGCTTTTGAAAGAAAAGTGAAAGTTCAGCTGTGTCTGACTCTGTGAGCCCACGGACTGTAGCCCTCCAGGCTCCTCTGTCTGTGCAATGCTCTAGGCAAGAATACTGGAGTGGATATTGCCATGCCCTTCTCCAGCCGATCTTCCCAATTCAGGGATCAAACCTGGGTCTCCTGCATTGCAGGCAGATTCTTTACCATCTGAGCCACAAGAGAAGACTTTCAGCTTTTAGGAACATTGTTATTGGTTTGAAGTCAGCTCTTCATGGAGTTTGCAACTTGGCTTCAACAGTTAAATAATAAAAATATTATTGGAGAAAGTGAGATGTGTGTTATCACCTAAGCAATGATAGATCTTCAGACTGAGTAGAATTATGTCATTCTAATTTGTGTGTGTGTGGGAGGGGATGGGAGTGGAGGGTGAGGAGTAGGAATGGAGGTGGGGTTGATAACTTAATAGAAATAATGACTATCAGTTCGTGTGCCAGGTTCTCCACTCATTCCTCTGAGGGAGAAGAGTGTAGCAAAGTAAAAGGAAACTCAGTGTTGGATGGAAAATGCACCACAAAATGCGAACAACTAATACCTTGTCTATTGTTTATCCCACTGAGATTTTCTGCCTCTCGAGTTATAGCGATGGGTGAATAAAAATTAATTAGAAGCTGGAATCTGATTTTTAAGATGGTATGTCAGACACATATATCAAGTTGTTAGGTTAGCTGTAAAGCATAACCTGGGATTTATATATTTAGAAGTCATAATAAATCTGTCTGTCATGAAAATCAGATTACCCAGCGTTGCATGCTAATGGCTCGTCATCCTGTGGAATTGTGGTCTCCCCAGCAACTGCCTGCAGGTCCTGCTTTTCTCTGATTTGCTGTCTCCCTTGACCAACCAGTGACTCCACTCTCCCCACTTAGCAAAGTGCCTGCTTTAATAAATGCTTCGTCTCTATAAGGAGGAGTTTTCCCCTGGATTACAGCAGCAACTCCTAGGGCTCTCTTGGACTCAATATTCCCAACAGTAATCAATCAGTCCATCAATTACTCAATTCACCAGCCTAACAGTTACTTCCAAGATATTTATTGAGTACCTGTCATGTGCTGAGCTGTTTGCAAGGTGCTTGGAATCTAACAAAGATTGTTCCTGCCCTCATAGTGGGATAGTGATAGAGGGGAGAGGTAAGAACACTCACAATACATTGTGAGATGGACAAAGTGTAGCATATAAGGTGTCCAGATGTAGGGGCATTGAGGAAGGACTCCCAGAGGCCAGTATCTTCTGAGTTGAGATTTCTGAGTTAAGTAGTGGGACTCAGCCAACTGGAGAGGCGGAGGACTGATGGGCAGTCTTCCAGGTTGAAGGACCAACCCATGCAAAGGCCAGGAGGAGAACGATTAAGGTTCACTCTAGAGTTGTAGCAATGACAGTTCCTCAAAGTGATGAGACTAGAGAGATTTACAAGGTCTTGCAAAGTGGGTTAAGCAGTTAGGATTAGTCTAAGGACAGTGGGGCACCATTGAATGATTTAAACAGGGGCGATATCTTCCTTCTAGTATCCAAAGTTGACATATTACTTCTTTCCACCTCAGGTAGCCGCCTGTGTTTCTTTTCTTTTTTTAAAAATATTTTTATCATGTTTCTTTTTATGTATTTATTTTGGGCTGTGCTGGGTTTTTGTTGCTGTGCTTAGAGTTTCTCTAGTTGCAGCGAGCTGGGGCAGCTCTCCAGTTGCTATGGGCAGGCTTCTCTTGCTGCAGAGCCATGGGCTCTAGGCATGTGGGCTAAGGAGTTGCAGCACGCAGGTATAGTTGCCTTGTGGCAGGAGGGGCCTTCCTGGACCAGGGGACCAGGGATTGAACCCGTGTACCTGCATTGGCAGGCAGATTCTTAACCATTGGACCACCAGAGAGATCCTGCCTGTGTTTCTTAGCGTGGGCTTAAAGGCTCTGTGCAGAGTGGTGCCTTATGACCCTTCCTGACCTTAGTTCTTACTCTTGCTCCTCATCTGTGCTATGCTCTAGGCATGTCTGAACTTCATTACCCAGAGGTTCCACAACATCCATGCTCCTGAACCTGTGTTCACCCTGAGACATCCGCCTTCAGCTCCTGTCATCCCATTTCTCATCTGTCCATACCTCATCATTCTTCTGGGCTCAATTCAGTGTCATCTCTCTGGGAGGCTTTCTCTTCTTTACTCTAGGCAGAGTTAATCCTCCCTTAAGTTTGTACTGTCTTCATTTATTCTTCTATTCAACAGATGTTTGTTAGTTTTAGACTGCATGTGCGACAGTGAACAACAAAGCAAAGTGCCTGCATTCATAGCATTTATTTAAATAATAAACACATTTAGCCTTCTCTGTCCTGCCTATAAGTGTCTATAAATATCTACAAATATGTCTCCTTGATTTACTTATCAAATAGTGTTCCTATGTTCCTTGTATGTGCAGAATGAATTGATTTTAAATGAATAAAGAATAAAAAAAGTCATGGTGAATATTTGCAGAGACTTGGCCTGATACTTTACACTTTGTATAAGGGAGAAAGTATTGATTTTGGAGTTACATTGTTGCAAATTCAAGACATATCTCTACTATTTATGACCTTTGAGTAAATCGCTTGACTTCTCTGAGCCCTGTGTTCTTTTCTTTAGGCTTCTTTCACATGGTACTGTGGGGATTAGAGACAATATACACAAGGTCCTATTGGTCCATCCCAAGTTCCTTTACCAGCCATTTGCATCTCTGACATTCACACCTTGAACTAAGTCATTTTTAAAGCCAATTTTATTTTCTGCCTCTTGAGGCTGATAAATTCTGGAAACTTGCTTTCTAGATAGGAACATGCTTTGCCAATTAAGAAGCATGTAAGAGCCTTCCATTGTGCTTCTGTTGTCCTTGGCATATCTGCTGTTGCTGGTGTTGGGCTGATGTAACAGATACAACATCAATGATGTTGATATGTTGTAGAAAACAGGCAGTGTTTAAATCTCTTATTTTCCGCTTGTTAGCTGTATAACCTTAGGTAAGTTACTTAGTTTCTCCATGGCTCACTTTTCTTCTCTATAAAATAAAGATGATATTAGTGTCTCGATTATAGGACATGATATTACATGAAAAGTAATGCACATTATTAGTACAATTCCTATCATATAGTGAGTACATACTGAAAGACAGCCATTATTAACTCCTTGTGTCGTTCCTATCATATTTATAACGAGTATTTTCATCTGAGTCTATCTCCCTGTTAGATTCAAACTTAACAACAGGAAAACCATGTCTTTAATTTTATAGATCCCTAAAGATGATTGACACATAGAAGGCAGTGAACAAATACTTATTTAATGAACGTATGAACAACAAAAAAAATATTATTTATTATCAAAACATGTTAAAATGTTTATATAGTGCTTGGTACATAGTAGGAAATTAATATACTGTTGTTCCTTACTCTGCTCTTTAACTTTCTCAGTTATGTTAACAGGTTTCCTTGGGTTTTTCTCTATAGAGTTTGGTGAAAAAGACTGTGTTTGTTCTACTCACTTCTTCTGACACTCGGAAGAGTTTATCATTTTTAGTTTGTTTCTATGCAGTGGTCTTCCTAACCTTACATCATTTCAGATTTGTGGGGTCCTAACACTTTAAGTTCTTTTGGTTACCAGAAAATTTTTCTCTATGAAAACCTGTATGGGTGTGGGATGCCATCAAATATTATTTTCTGAGTATGTGTGTGCATGTGTGTTTATTTATTTATTTTATTAAAAGCGAAAATCCTTTACAGCCCTACCCCTCTGTTTGCAGGAGGAAAGAGAGATTATAAAACCACTCGGGCGAGGATTATAGCTCTAGACCAGAAACGGACTTTTAGAGGATTTCGGAGTGAAGGCAGCTTCCTGCTGTGCCTTGCTTACTGTGAAAGGACCTTGGTCAGAGGCTAAGACAGTTTTGGTAGAACATTGGGCCCTCCTTTATCCTTCCTAGTCCTCTGTACCATGCTTGCTATTTGCTCAGTTTTTCTTAAAAGTGGAGCACTTGCTTTTCCCTTCTCGGATTGACAGCTTTTGTCTGAGAGGGAACTTAGCCTGGCTTCTCTATGTGTCTGGCATTCCTTCTGCAGGACTTTAAGCTTGACACTTTTCATAAGGGGGTCACCCATTCAAATGCTCTTTAGAGGCCAGCAGGGGAGATTCTGTTACTGAACAAAGGAGGTTAGGGAAGAAGTTTTGTACTTCTCTAAAGAACTGTAATCTCTTCATTTTTCTTGAAACAGTCCTCTTAGCTCATCTTTTGCTTTCGCACCTGTGATCAAGATACACTGGCATGAAATATTTTCTTCGATGTTTACTGTAAGAAAAATAGCACTACGAATAAGAAGAAGGGAGGCAATTGACATTTGGCCTAAGTGACAGGGAGGCTGTAGTGGATGATGCCAGTAAGACAGACTGCAGAGTGCATTCCCCACTCTGCCGGAGCAGCCCCAACACAGCCCCAGAGGTTTGTTGTCATGGGGAGTTTGGCTCCTGTGGGGTCAGAGCTTCCATCCTTTTTTTGAGTGAAATCTCTAGATTTTACAAATGTTGAATTTTTAAAACTTTACTACACTGTCAGCCATTACTGTATGATTTAAATGAAGCAGAACAATGGAATGTATTTGGCCTGTGCATCACCAATATTCACCTCTGCTGTAATATGGGAGATGCACAGTTAGTGATGTCAGACTCTTTATCATGCAGTTTCAGTTCTGAACAAAAACACGATTACAGTTAGAGCTGTCTCGTTTTCAAAAATCACTGGAATACCCTTTCAAAAAGAGAAGACTCTGTGGCATGCTCTCCTATGTTTATAGCAAATGTCTAAAGGAGTCTTTGGGATAAACAGGCTAGTTATTTTTCACTTAGTTTTGAAGGCTTAAGGGATTTTGCTTGTTCTTCCTCCTGTTTTCCATTTGGCATGCACTACTTATGCTTAAAAAAAAATTAAACTGACAAGCAGTGAGAAAAAGTTACTGGAGCCTGAAAGTTGGTTAATATCAATTACATTCTCGTGTCTAATAACCCATGCCTGGGAAACGCAACTTGTTTGTTATAAATACCCAATGCCAAATCAAGAATAAACAGCTGCTTTGTTTTAGTCAGTATTTACAGCATCGCTTTAACTACTTTGACCCTATTCAAGGAGGTAATGAAGAGCTGGGTGCCAGTGATGTTGACAAACTGTGGCAATCTCTGCATTGTGTCCTCAGAGCTGCCTCTGCTTCAGCCTCCATTATTTAAATTGCTAGTCATTACAGTCATGCCATTAACTGGAAATGCAGCAAGATGACACATGAGAACAAGGCCAGCAGGACACTGTTAGTCCCTCTTATTGAATGCCAGATTCTGGGCTGGGGAGCAATACTCCTAAAAAGGAAACACACACACTGACCTCCAAAGGCTTGAATACTCATGAATGCTTTGCATTGCTGGTTTGGTGCTGCTGAGTTTGGAGTTGTATGTACTTTTTCGATATTAGACCCAAATTACAGGTAATGTTCCAGACTTAGAAAGATTAATATTTTCTTTTTTCACTAAAAGAGAAAATACCTAAACATATCTCAGGCTGGTTTATTCTTCCTCATGAGGATCAGATGCAAAAGAATATGGCAAAAGAAGGTTGTTCAGTTTGGGATGTAGAACTAAATAATGTCCAGTCACTTTACTATTAACTGTGTCATTTTTAGAGAAGTGTATGTTTTATTATCATAGAGTCCCATAGACCAAGGAGCCTGTCAGTCTTCATTACTTGATTAAGACTCACAGTTAAGGTAGATCATGCATATTCAAGGAGCAAGTGCTTTTTTTTTTTTTTTTTTTTAATCTAGTAGCACTTACTCCATCCATCCCCATCTATCTAGGGAAGCTTTTACAAAATCATGGCCTCTGGACAGTTGTTCAAGACCTACGGAAGGCAGGGATTAGAGGAGTTCTTCTTGAGAAGACCTAGAATTCCTTTTTAGTAGGGTAAAATCTGTTACAGAACAAATCTTTCCTTGGAAAATTTTATCATTTATTAGGACCTTTATATTACAATTAGAGGAATTGAGTCCTGTGTGCATGTTTTGAGAGGCGGTGGTTGTTTAGTCACTATGTCGTGCGTGTCTGACTCTCTGTGACCTCATGGACTGCAGCATGCCTGAATTTCTTTTCCTTCACTATCTCCTGGAGTTTGCTCAAATTCATGTCCATTGAGTCGGTAATGCTCTCTAACCATCTCATCCTCTATCGCCCCCTTTTCCTCCTGCCATCAATCTTTCCTAGCATCAGGGTCTTTTCCAGTGAGTCGGCTTTTTGCATCAGATGGCCAAATTATTGAGAGACAGGGAAAGGTCTATTTACCCTTTTCTTTCTTGTCACCTTCCCTATCAACTGCATGTAAAAATTATGAATAAGTATTTGTTGTGCATCTTGTATGTCTACTTGAAGAATAGGAGAAAGGGAAGACTTATATGTGTTCTACACAGCTCTCTGTCTTGGGCTTGGCAGTTTTGCTTTCAGTATCACTTAGGATTCTTTCAGATGGAAGTAACAGAAATCACAGTTTAACTGACTTAAGAAAAATGTTACAATACAGATGGAAAATCTAGAAAAGTCTTTTTCTAGAATTCAGCAGTAAAATTATTGAGAACAAGAGAACTTTCTTTTATTTCTGCACTCTCAGGTATTTTTCTTTACAGTCTTAACCCTGTTGGGGAAGAAGATGTTTTCCTCTTCCCTCTAGGTTCTTCTGACTAACCTAAGAATTAAATGGGTATGAGACAGATTAATAGGAGGAGACCAAA
Organism: Cervus canadensis; assembly: GCF_019320065.1. NCBI lineage: Eukaryota > Metazoa > Chordata > Mammalia > Artiodactyla > Cervidae > Cervus > Cervus canadensis. The sequence goes on along the minus strand of NC_057407.1, from coordinate 20,055,084 downwards.
CAAAAGTTTAATAACATCTGTACATGGGGGAGACCCAGAAAAACTGAGTAGCTTGCCCAAATGGCCAAACCCTTCACCTTAAATAGCATCTTCAGCTAAAGACAAAAGAGGGTGTTGGGAGTAGTGGTTTGTAAATTCACAAGGGGAGGAAAGCAATTGACAGAGAGAGAAAAAGTAATGTTTGGCAAACAAATGTTTGCTGGGCCAGGCAGAGACAATGGAACTCAAAGCGGACTCTGCTGTCTAGTCCCTGCCCTTGCCACACCTGGCCCATGTTCTTTGCATAGCTCTAGTGATAGCCCTAGTCTGAACTAGCACTCAATCTAAATTATTTAGGAAGAAGGTCATAGTTTCTTCTTGAGTCTTTTGGGCCTTGATTGCTTTCAGATAATCCACATGCCAAAGAGATATTTTCCAATGCCAAATGTTGCTCTCTTGGGTCCCTTTTTGGCCCCAGTTAGCTAGGGTGTTTCCAGACATATTCAAAGAGTCTGTCTGAAGGCCAGCAATGGAGAGGAAGACTCTTCTGTTCATGTGTCCTTTATTTTCTTAAGAGTGAGGAGAACTTTCAGAGAAGCTCCTTAACAGTTCTCCTTCCTAGTTGATTGGCCAGCTTTTAAAAACTGTACTATAAAACAATCTCAAGAAGAATGAAGTTACCATTCATGGAGAGTGATTGTCCTGGTTTATTGAAGCTTCAAACCTAGGGCTGGATAGGGCCCAGTCTTATGTCCTTCGGTACGGGGTATGGGCTGTCAAGAACTGACCAAAACCAGAGTCAGGTTCTGTAAGAAAGGAAGGAGAGGGATAAGTCACTGTTGAATAGGCACTCAAGACTTCTCTTTTACTTCTCCCAACAACTATATACCAGAAGTAAATGGCAACCCACGCCAGTATTCTTGCCTGGAAAATTCCAGGGACAGAGGAGTTTGGTGGGCTACAGTCCATGGGATCGCCAAGAGTTGGACGCAACTGAGCAACTGAGCACACACACATAGTAATTATATAATATTTTTGGTATATAGAAATAATATGTGCATTAAGGCAATTTGGAAAATATAGGAGTATGATACAAGGAAGAAAATAAGCATCGCCCAGAATTCTACTATTTAGCCAATACTGCTATTAACGTTTTGGAGTATTTCATTTTTGTATTTCTATACACCACACCATGTGTACATTCAAAGATATTTACTGATTGCTTTCTATGTAGAATAATGTATAAAAACATAAAAATATGTGCAAGTATATATGATTGACATATTGGATATAGACTGCATAGGCTGTCTTACATTTTACTGTTCCACATAAGTTTATAGCATGCATGTTTTTGTGCATTTCCCTATAAAGTACAATTCTTTGGGGACATCTTTTTTAATAAAGGTATAGCTATCCATTTTATAGATAAAATGTGTTAAACAAGCCCCTTATTTGTGGACCTGTATGTTTCTCTGTTTCTTTACATGGGAAATAACACTGTAAATGAGCATCCATACATGTTATATCATTGGGCACAGCTTTTATTATTTCTTTGGGATACAGTGTTTGAAATAATGGATCAAAGAAATGAGCATTTTATAGAGCTGTGAACATTTGATGCATACTGTCAGGTTGCAGTCCAGAAATGTTGCACATTCTATATTCCCAGCAACAGTCTGTGAGACTGTTTGCCTCTTTCTTGATGGCTCTTGTCTCTAAGGAGTATTTTTCTTTTCTTTCCCTTTTCTTTTGGAGTAGTTTTGGACTTCCTGATCAAAGCCTTGCATTCCACAGATAAATTATTGCTGATACCCATTTGCCATTTTCTCCAGGATTGCTGAGAGTCCATTATGCTTTTGTGTTAATTATACAAGGCCAAAATGGAACCCCATATATTATTAGGTATTGAGAGAAACCAGAACAACTTGTACTGAAGTGATATTTGACACTGTATCTCTAACAAAATTGAAATAAAAACCTCTGTAAGTGCTAGTGCATTGTTAAAATGTTCAGATAAATTATTTGGTTCATAAATAAATAATTTTAACTTTTATGATAATGGAGAGGAGCAAAAGTGGTAGGAGACTCTCTGAATATACAAATAATTCATTCTCTTGCAGCCAAGATAAACAGCACTATGAATTAATTAAATGACAGAGCACTGGATGACAGGGTAGATCATCTGAGGACTGCGTACTTGTTAGGGATGCATGTATCTGTGAGACTTATACCATGATCAGAAAGTTGGTGTTATCTACCCTGGGCGGTCCAAGGGAGATGCTCTCAAAGGTGCCCTGGAAAAAGGCAATCAGCAGTTGCCATGCAGCACCTTGTTGGCCGCAAAGAGAAGGAGCAGGAGATACAGGAGGCTCATGTGCTCAATTTCTTCTCTCATCATTCTGGATAGAGCTGGAGAGATTGCACTGGCTTATAATAGGTTAGGAAGGTGGAGTTGAATTAGAGACAGCTGAGATTTGCAGATTTCCAAAGAAGTTTTTCATTTCAGCAAGGATCTTTTGAGTGATTTTCACTGGCATGCCAAATGTTTTCAGTGACCTATACAAATCTGCAGGAGGAGAAACAGTGTGTTAAATATATACTTCTTCTCTGGACTTAACTTCCTGCTCTGGGCTGCATCCTCTAACCTTTACCCAATTACCAATTCTTCAACATCCTTAAGCCTAACATTTTATGCCAAATTTCATTCATTCATTCATCTATTCATTCATTGACACATCAAATATTTATTGGTTATGGTCTGTGTGCAGGTACCATGTCAATAAAAATGTTGGTATCTTGTCTTACTTGTCTGATCTGATAATCTGTCTATAGTAGTGTATGTGCACTTGGGTTTGACTGAAGTTTTGTTCTTCCAGCATCTGCATTTTGAAGAGGACTTTGTTCATCCATATTCAACATTGATTGTTGTTGTTGTCTAGTCACTAAAAATAAATTTTGTTCGATTCTTTTGCAACCCCATGGACTGTAGCTCACCAGGCCCCTCTTTCCATGGTATTTCCCAGGCAAGAATACTGGAGTGGGCTGCCATTTCCTTCTCCGGGGGATCTTCCTGATGCAGGGATCAAACCTAGAATCCCCTGCATTAGCAGGCGGATTCTTTACCACTGAGTCACCAGGGAAGTTACTCTTCAGCATTTACTATATCATTTACTGAACATCTGCCATGCGTAGGACATTTTGCTGAATTCTGGGGATACAGTGAGATTAAAGTCATCTGGACTGCTAGAAAAGAATGATAGTATGATTGTGGAGTCGTTTTATACTCTATTCTACTTTGGCCTTTTCCATTAATCCTCAAAATCACTCCCTTAATTTGGTTAGGTGGTGATTAAAATACACAGAACCTAGCACAATTCCATGATATGTGCCATGAAGAGAATGGTCCATGCCAGATAGTTTTTTAAAATTAATTTATTTTAATTGGAAGATTACTTTACAGTATTTTGGTGGCCTCTGCCATACATCAACATGAATTGGCCATAGGCTTGCATGCATCCCTTCCTTCCTGAACCCTCTTCCCACCTCCCTCCCCACCCCATCCCTCTAGGTTGTCACAGAGCACTGGCTTTGGTTCCCTGTGTCATACATTAAACTCCCCCTGGCTATCTATTTTATATATATGGCAATATATATGTGTTACAATGCTATTCTCTCAAATCATCCCACCCTCTTCTTCTCCGACTATGTCCAAAATTCTGTTCTTTATGTCTGTGCTGCATGTAGGATCATTGCTACTAACTTTCTAGATTCCATGTATATGGGTTAACATACAATATTTGTCTTTCTGTTTCTGACTTACTTTGCTCTGTATAATAGGCTCTAAATTCATCCACCTCATTAGAACTGACTCAAATGTGTTCCTTTTATAGCTGAATAATATTCCATTCTTTATATGTACCACTGCTTCCTTATCCATTCATCTGCCAATGGACATCTAGGTTTTGAGAAACTCTGTGTTCCTTCCTGGACAATTACAGAATACACTGGCACTTCAAGGATCATTTGTAAAGAAGCCTGTTAAAATTTAGTGGAATGCACTACTGTTTTTGATCTAGGATCAGCTTGTTTATACTCTTTCTCTTTTTCTCATAATTAAGAATTTTACTGGGTTTTGAGAGATGGCTAGATTATGTAAGAGCTGATTATCTAGACTGTGAGTGTTTTTGGTTCCTTGTTTCTTTGTTCCCATTTGTGCCCTCTTGCTCATTACTTTTTGAATAGGCTCGAGGCTCAGAGAAGAGATAAAACTGCAGTCAGTCCATTTGTCACAAGCTTTTATCCATGCCTTCAAACCAAGTAAAATAAGCCATGCTGTGGAAGAGATTGGTAGTTCTCCCCTTTCCTTTAGTGGTAGTTCTCAAAGTGTGGTCCCAGAGTTAGCAGTAGCTGAATGGACTGGTATAAAAGGCAGAGTTATCACCTCCCCAGTGATGTCTACACCCTACTTTTCAGATTCCTTGAATATGTTATCTAACGTAGCAAAAGAAACTTTGCATACATAATTAAGATAATGGACTGTGAGATGGGGGATCATCCTGGATTATCTGGGTGTGCCCAGTCTAATCACATGAACTCTTAAAGCCAGAGGACCTTTCCAGGTTTTAGTCAGAGAGATTTGACAATAACGAAAAGGCACGAGAGACTCAAAGCATGAAAAGAAACCAAATCCTCATTACTGACTTGATAATGGAGGGAAAGGTCCACATGCCAAGAAATGTGGGTGGCCTCTGATATTGAGGATGTCCATCAGCTCACAACCAATAAGGAGACAGGAATGTTAGAACTGAATTCTGTTAACAACCAGAGTGAACAAGGAAACACTGGAGGATCCAGAAAGGAACGAAGCCTGCCCACAACTTGATTTTAACCTGGTGAGATCTGTGTCAGACTTCTGACCTACAGAACAGTAAGATAGTGAACTTGTGTTGTTTTAAGCCCTAAGGTTGTGATAATTTGTTCTGTCAGAAAGTGAAAGCAAATACATCTGAGAACTTATTAAAATGCAAATTCTCAATGCTCATCCCAGACCTACTGAACTTACTGAATCAGAAACTGGGAATGGGGGAGGTAGGGGGTGTAGTTTTAATCCATTTTAACAAGTTCTCCATGTGGTTCTGACATGCTAAAGTTTGACAACTAATGTTACATGGTAATAGAATTCCCAGGTGTTAGTGGACATGTGACTGCCTCTGACAAAGATTGTACACCCTACTTTCATTGTAGGTAGGTATTATCGTTGGACTGAGTTCTCAGTGAACAGGTTGAATAGTAAAGGGTTAACTCATTTAGCTTGGGGTGTTAAAGCTCTGCACATTCCAAATTAAAAACTAACTTTAATGGATTCTGGGAGATAACCTCTGAGCCCTTGAAATATCCTGCTGGATTAGAGTATCTTTGTATACCTTGGGTCACATTTGTATATCTTAGTATACCTTTGTAATCTTGGGTCACACCAAATTGTTTATACAACCAATGTGATTTATGGTGAATGCCTGTTTTTTTCACCTGAGGCCTTGGGTAATACTGTGTCAGTCTGATCTCTGGAAGGCCTGGAGAAGTTGATAGATATCTACCCCAGGCAGTGCCATTTAGATGGACAGTTGTGAGATGAGTTCTACACAGTTTCTCATGTGGTCCCCAGAAGCCCACAGATGTAACTTCAGTTATTGTTGTTTAGTTGCTAAGTTATGTCTGACTCTTGTGACCCCTTGGACTATAGCCCACCAGGCTCCTCTGTCCATGGGATTTCCCAGGCAAGAATACTGAAGTGGATGGATTGCCATTTCCTTCTCCAGGGGATCTTCCTGACCCAGGGATTGAACCCACCTTTCCTGCATTGGTAGGTGTATTCTTTACCACTGAGCCATTGGGGAAGCCACTGTAACTTCAGTTTCCCATAGGTAAAACCAACTTGATAACACAAGCTTTATTACTATTTCCCTTCTGTTCCAGTTTACTTGTCCCCTTCTCTCTTTTCAGTTTCCTAGAATCACCTTTCAAATAAGTTACCTGAACCTAAGCCCTTGGTCGGTCCATGTCTTAGGCTCTGTATTCAGGGGAACCCAAACCAGGAGATTCTGCAAAGAAAGAGTATCAAAGCTTCTTCTTTGCTGCTGACTGGGCTGTAGAAGTAATTGCCCATCTGCTGCTTTTGACCATGTTAAAGAAAGCTATTCTCTAGGAATGAAGAAGTGGTAAGTTAGAAGACATCTGGGTCTGTAATGAATCTGGAGAACTTCCTTACCAGCATGGGACTGCTGACCTTGAGACCAATTAGATGAGAGATTGAAAGCTTCTGAGTTTATGCCCCTGTTAATGTAGGGACAGGAGGTGGATAAAGGGGTGGCTCACATGCAGCTTAACCTTATTCTGGCCAACATAGCAACCAATGGATAGACGGAGATTTTGGTTTGTCATCAGGTTGGAATTGAACTGTCCCTGCCCTTCATCACCATGATGACTAAGGGTTGATTGCATGAGGGACAAGCACCTTATTTTTGGGAAAGAGCATTAGACCAGGTGGAGTCAGGCAGCTTGGGTTCTGTGTTGACCCCTAAGATGTCCATCTTACATTCTCTTAGATTGGACTGCTTGATCTCAAATTTTCTCTTAATTTTTGCATACCATGATCCTATGAATGTAAAGTATGCAGAAATTCACATGCAAAAACAAAACACTTGGATCATTATCTGTAACACAGGACATCATCTGTATTTGCATTTTGAAATTTCCTTTTTTTTTTTTCCTGCAACCTAGATTTCTTTTTTTTTTTAAATTTATTTATTTTAGTTGGAGGCTAAGTACTTTACGATATTGTAGTGGTTTTTGCCATACATTGATATGAATCAGCCATGGGTTTACATGTGTTCCCCATCCTGAACCCCCTTTCCACCTTTCTCCCCATCCCATCCCTCTGGGTCATCCCAGTGCACCAGCCGTGAGCACCCTGTCTCATGCATCGAACCTGGACTGGCGATCTGTTTCATATATGATAATATACATGTTTCAATGCTATTCTCCCAGATCATCCCACCCTCGCCTTCTCCCAGAGTCTAAAAGACTGTTCTATACATCTGTGTCTCTTTTGCTGTCTTGCATATAGGGTTATTGTTACCATCTTTCTAAATTCCATATATATGTGTTAGTATACTGTATTGGTGTTTTTCTTTATGGCTTACTTCACTCTGTATAATAGGCTCCAGTTTCATCCACCTCATTAGAATTGATTCAAATATATTCTTTTTTTTTTTATTAATTTAAAAAAATTTTTGCATAACATGATCCTATGAATGTAAAGTATGCAAAAATTCACTTGCAAAAACAAAACACTTGGATCATTATCTGTAACACAGGACATCATCTGTATTTGCATTTTGAAATTTCCTTACTAATAGAATGATAAGCACATCTTAGCCTGAGTGTGCATGAATTTTTTTTTTAAAATGACTCCTACATTAGAAGGCCCTTGAGGCATTATTAAAGTTCATCACATCACTCACTGTGAAAACTTTCCTTAAATGTTGGAAGATGTTTACCAAACTCTGTTTGCCTGACAGTGATTCTTCAGGCTGATAAGAACCTTCACATGTTCTTTTCCTTTACCTGGATGGTACCTAATCAGTCTATATAATGAGACAGGCCAAAGGACAGAGAATTATGCTCCAGGACAGTCTTCACTCTGTCGTTTGGCTTTGCATGCAGAAACTACAATTTATGATGTGATCAAGAATGATATAAGTTGGCAGTATAATGAGCTTGCGATTGTTAGATAGCCCAGATGTACACCATGACCTTTGTTGGATGTAAAGTGTCAGACTTGGGCACATGCATATTAGTTGTGGAAAAAGGCCCTCCTTTGGAGAGTCAAGGGTCATGAATTTTGTTTCTAGGCAGCATATATACAGTTGCCTGGCAACCATGAGAGCAGTTAAGTTCTTGCTGTTTGATGTGGTAAAGGATTTCATCCATCTTGAAAAGCTAACAGCATAATTTAAATTTTGAAGCAGAGTGTGGGTGTTCTCAAGTGGCAGAGCCTTATCTCACATCTAGTTGCAGACTCTAACTGCATAAACTTGATGTTGCTGAAATTTTTCTGCATTATGGATGTTGTAAACAAAAGGCTAAAACTCTGAATTGAGATTTAGACATCCTTCATTAGAATGTATTCAGTACCAACTAACAGAAAAGTCAACTAATGGTATGCTAAAATAAAGGATGTTTAATAATTTCTGATCAGGAAGCCTTGTTTTAGATGCTCAACAAGGACCCAGCCCCTTCCATGCTTCCATTGCACCATCTTTTGTGTGCTCTCTTTTATCTTCAGGATTGTTGCCTCATGCTCACAAGAAGGCTGCCAGAGATTTCAACACTACAGTGTCCCCCATTAGCATCCAAAACAGGATAGGAAAGGAAGGGACAAGAAGGGCCTTCTTAAAAAAAAAAGAAGGGCCTTCTTGTGGTGGGCCTCTCTTATTTTTTCACAGTAGGAAATTGTTCCTTAAAGGCTTTTAGCAGATACCTTTTCAGTTCTTTTTTTTTTTTTTTTTTTGATTTTTTTTTTTAAAGTATTTTTTTTATTGGAGTATAATTGCTTTACAATGTTAAGTTCGGCTGTACAACATATATCAGACATGTCTACATATATCCCAAGCCTCTGAAGCTTCCCCCTCCCCCATCCCATCCCTCTAGGTGGACTATAGTTTTTTTTTTGACTTGTTTTTTTTTTTTTTTTCCAGTGGGTTTTGTCATACATTGATAGGAATCAGCCATGGATTACATGTATTCCCAATCCCGATCCCCCCTCCCACCTCCCTCTCCACCCGATTCCTCTGGGTCTTCCCAGTGCACCAGGCCGGAGCACTTGTCTCATGCATCCCACCTGGGCTGGTGATCTGTTTCACCATAGATAGTATACATGCTGTTCTTTTGAAATATCCCACCCTCACATTCTCCCACAAAGTTCAAAAGTCTGTTCTGTATTTCTGTGTCTCTTTTTCTGTTTTGCATATAGGGTTATCGTTACCATCTTTCTAAATTCCATATATATGTGTTAGTATGCTGTAATGTTCTTTATCTTTCTGGCTTACTTCACTCTGTATAAGGGGCTCCAGTTTCATCCATCTCATTAGGACTGATTCAAATGAATTCTTTTTAATGGCTGAGTAATATTCCATGGTGTATATGTACCACAGCTTCCTTATCCATTCGTCTGCTGATGGGCATCTAGGTTGCTTCCATGTCCTGGCTATTATAAACAGTGCTGCGATGAACATTGGGGTGCACGTGTCTCTTTCAGATCTGGTTTCCTCAGTGTGTATGCCCAGAAGTGGGATTGCTGGGTCATATGGCAGTTCTATTTCCAGTTTTTTAAGGAATCTCCACACTGTTTTCCATAGCGGCTGTACTAGTGAAAAGACAGCCCTCAGATTGGGAGAAAATAATAGCAAATGAAGAAACAGACAAAGGATTAATCTCAAAAATATACAAGCAACTCCTGCAGCTCAATTCCAGAAAAATAAATGACCCAATCAAAAAATGGGCCAAAGAACTAAACAGACATTTCTCCAAAGAAGACATACAGATGGCTAACAAACACATGAAAAGATGCTCAACATCACTCATTATCAGAGAAATGCAAATCAAAACCACAATGAGGTACCATTACACGCCAGTCAGGATGGCTGCTATCCAAAAGTCTACAAGCAATAAATGCTGGAGAGGGTGTGGAGAAAAGTGAACCCTCTTACACTGTTGGTGGGAATGCAAACTAGTTCAGTTCTTTTTATATAGAAATGGGTCACATGTGTATCTTCTCCTAGCCTAGTCATTGGCAAAGGAGAATTCATTTACCTTCAGTGGCTTAGACTAATCATGATTCAGCTTCTTGGACGAGAGGCAGGGCCTGTCTTTTCTTAGCACATTACCACTTTACACCAGATTCCTGAGAAGGATCAGAGTGTGTCTCTTAGCAATGATGAAGGCTAGATTGTTGCTAGGAAAGTGTTGTATGGTGCTGCTGCAACTCCTTGCACATTATTGCTTATGTGCGGGCGTCAGAGGTTGCAAACTCACCCTTAAAATCTTTTTAAGACGTTAAGATTAGATTTAGAAATGGAAGTGTTTTGCATTAAAAATTGGATTCTTCACTTCTTTTGAAATAATTCAGTGATCTGGCAGCACTGCTGTCTTCAGATGGGGTGTGTGCACAACTCTCTTCACCACTGCTATTGTCATGCAGTTGGCCCTCTTTACTCATGCAATGTCACTTTCCTGGCCTCTTATGGGCATTTGTGCCCATGAACTTTAATCTACATGTAGACATTTTGAAACAAGAGGCTTACAGTCATACTGGTTCATTATGCTAAAGAAACTAACTGCCACTATTCTCTTTCGACAGAGGATGAGATGTTTGGATGACATCACTGACTCAATGGACATGAGTTTGAGTAAACTCTGGGAGTTGGCGATGGACAGGGAAGCCTGGCGTGCTGCAGTCCATGGGGTCGCAAAGAGTCGGACACGACTGAGTGACTGAACTGAACTGATTCTCTTTCAGTTTTTCTATATTTGGGACTCTTTTGCTCTTTGGCTATATGTTTCTTTATTTTATAACTGTGAAACGTTAGAGATTGGCTTTTGACATAGTATAAGCGGTAGTTTGAGTCCTGGCAATAGCACTTATTAACTTGTGATTTTGTATTCACATCTGTAAAATTGAATAATAATGGTATCTACCTCGTGGGGTTGATTAGAGAATTAGCACAGTGCCCGGTTCACAGGATGCTAATTTTGATGAAGATGATGATAAAGAAAATGATGATGTCTCTATAAGCCTGTGTGTTATATCGGTTTGTCCTTTGAGGTGCCATTTGGGGATGCAAAACACGGTATCTTCAGTGAGTAGAGCTGATGAATGGCAACTGTCTATCTTGTGCAGCTAGAAGATGATCCTTTGAGTGACCATGCTTGAGGGGTACTAAACACCTGGCAAGTAATTTTTTTTCTTCTTCTTTCAAGAGAGAATCAGATCCACCTAATTCATGCCTCCAGGTAACCTTCACAGCTCCCAGAAATTTAGTTCTGCACTTAAGATTGGCTCATTTCTATTCAGACTGGGGCACATTCTACATTTATACTGTCAAAAAGCAGTGGATATTTTAGCTTATGCCTGGGGACATGGAAGGCAATTCTGGATGCCTCTAATGACCTTGGAGAGTCACTTCCCTTACCAAAATATCTTCTTATTTTATTGTTAGATTTTGGTCTAGGTTCTATGAGATTCATCCTTCTGCAACTCAATCTGGAAAAAGTTGGAGGTCGCTATGTAAATGAGGTCAGATTAGAATTGTTATTTGGGGAATCAGGTAGGTTATTTTGAGATTGAGTAAATTGCTTTATTTCATTCTTAAGGCTTGATGAGTAAGTACTAGGAAATTAAGAAGGGAACGTTAGAAAACTTATTATAACCCAATTTTTATAATTAAATTAAAAAGGTTGGAATGATAACCATGGTGAACAAAAATGTGGGGGATACAGACTCATTGATACTGTTGTAAATAAAAATCAATATAGTAATCTTTGGGATGGATAGTTTGCTACTATCAACTATAGCTTGAAATGTTTTGACCTAGAAATTATTTGACATTTTAAGCAACATATTCTAAAGATATTCTTGATCAAGTATACAAAGAAATTCACTGCAGCATTGTTGGTAGTAGTGAGAAATTGAAAGTGGATAAAGTATGTATTAAGGGGGACTTGCTAAGTAAGATGTTACGTGTCTATACACAATTATTACTTTGCAGCCATTACAAAGCATGGAGTAGAGAGCCCTGTGAACTGACATGAAGAGATGCCAAGTGTGAGGCAGAACACTATGTATTATATTGTGTGCGTGCTTAGTCGCTCAGTTGGGTCTGACTCCTTGCGACCCCATTGACTATAGCCCTCCAAGGTCCTCTGTGCGTGGATGTTTCCAGGCAAGAATACTGGAATGGGTTGCCATTTCCTCCTCCAGGGGGTCTTTCTGAACCAGGAATTGAACCCGTGTGTCTCTTGCATTGGCAGGCGTATTCTTTATCATTTCTGTGTTCAAAATCAGAAGTACATGTCAGGTTTGTAATGCTGACTCTCTCAGGGAATGAATTCATAACGATGTGATAGTAGAAGGATGGGAGGAAGGAGAGAAGGCAAAGTTTATTCTTAATTTATGTACTTTCACACATGTTTTGCAAAGTCATGTACTCTATTTATAATTAGTATTTTACATTTGAGTTTGGAGTGGAAACCCAGGGAGTTATAATTCTCCTTCTTTTAATTCATTTATTTATTTTTGACTCCTCTGGGTCTTGGTTGCTGCGTGAGGGCTTTCTCTAGTGAGTAGAGGTTACTCTTTGTTGTGGCACACGGGCTTGTAATTGTGGTGGTTTCTCTTGTTGAGCACAGGTTCTAGGCCCGCAGGCTGCAATACTTGGTGGTATGCAGGCTTAGTAGTTGTGGCCTGAGGGCTCTAGAGCATGGGCTCAGTAGTTGTGGCACATGGGCTTTAGTTGCCCTGTGCATGTGGAATCTTCCCAAACCAGGGATCAAACTGATGTCCCCTGCACTGGCAGGAGAATTCTTAACCACTGGACCACCGGGGAAACCCTGTAATGCTCATTCTGAAGAACAGTGTCACATAGAGGTTTAAGCACATGAGTTCTAGAGCTAGGCTGCCTGGACTGGAATCTTGGCTGTATCCCTGGCCAACTAAATGTCTTCATTAGTAGGTTCATGGATTTCTCTAGGTCTTGGTTCATCCATGAAAGACAATAATGATACCTTCCCTCAAAGGTTGTTGTAACGATTACATGAGTTATTATATGTACAATATTTAGAAAAATGTGAGCTGTGATTGTTATTCTGATTGCAAGTTTATACCAAAAATGCAGAAGTAGCTGAAATGAAAGAAAAAGTCACCATAGGCATCTGGAGGAATGCCTATGAATTTGTGAAATGCAATGAAATTCCTTTGATGTGAAATCACATACATGTATTGTTAAAAATTAAGTCTAGAAGGAGACAAATGACTGAATGGATTAGGCCTGAAAATGCAGAGGCCCTTCCCTGTAACCAAAGAGCAAAGTCAACAGCCTTGAACTAAACATCTATCACAATAGGAACATAAAACAAACCAGCTGAAACTGGCAGGTCCAGAGAATCAGGGGAAGGGGCAAGGGGAAAGGGAAGGTGTTTAGTAGCCTCCTAAACGTTTCATAAACTTCAGTCATGTTTCTCTTCTTCCCAATCTTTTACTAATTCTTCGCCTTATCTTTTCTCCCTTGACAACAAGTCCTGTATTTGATCCAGATTTTATCTCTTTCTGGGACAGCTGATAAGACAGTTAATGTATTAACATTGAAGAGCTGGGACTTTCTGAAGAATAGTGAAACGGTCACTCGGAAAGACACACTCAAGGGTGAATGCTACCTAAAGAAGTTACTCTGAACGAGTAGGTAGTGGCCGGTAGAAAGCAAGTATTTGGTGGAGAATGCTTAGAAAACTGGGGACACTTGACTTCAATCCTCAGACTTAATTGAGCATACGAACTGAGTGTTGAAATGATTCTCTGTTGTTGCTGAGTTGAAAAGCCAGTTGGACTGTAAGAACAGTGACCGATTGACACTGACAGTCTTCCATCTGGAGCTTAATCTGTCTCCAAACGTCTGTGACACTGGTGTGTCTTTCACAACAGGTTCACGTAATTCCAAAGGCCAGGCATCAAGCAGGAAGCCAGAGTTCTAGTCATTAGTTACACATTTGGGCCACAGGGCAATTCCTTTGCTTGCAGCTGGAGAAGATACAATGTTTCCTAATGTGGCTGGTAATGAGAGATGCACACAGAAGATGGGGTTAGATGGCAGCAAAGAGGCACTGCTAGCAAACAGCTCCAGCTTAAGAGAGCTTCCCTTCCCGCAGCTGGCCCTCTCCTGAGCCATAGATTTGGCTCCTGATTGACTGTCTCGGCTGGAGCTCATTACGGGGTTGGGCTGAGGCTTGTCCAGCCCCGGGAAAGGACAGAGCTGCATGGTTTCTGCCTTCAGTGCCCTCATGGCCGTTGTCTCCATGCTTCAAAGGCACAGTCGTCGGCTGTTCTGAAGCAGGTCTGTGGGACCCGAAGTTTCCTTGAAACTTTTAAAGCCTGTTTCCTTTTGCTTTGAAGAGACTGTGTTTATAAATGAAAATATTACTCACTAGGGCATTTTGAGAGGAAAAGGTGCATTATGATACAGGCTCTTTATTTATTTACTTTTTTTTTTGATACAGGCTCTTTAAAAAAGCAAAAACAAAAACAAAAACAGGCATAGGTGTAATGAGGTACCCCACACTAACTGATTTTCTTTAGTTGATGGGTATTCACTTTGTTTGGTGCTTTCTGGCCAAAAAAGAAAAAACCGCATTGAATTAAATGGTTTTCATTATCTGACAAAAACAAAGCAATCCCTTCGCCTTTTAAAAAAATATTTTTTGAACTAAATTTAAGGGTGAGTGAATTAAGTTAGCTGTGGTCATTGGGTTGTTATGTAAGATGATGAACCATAGTTTTAAATTTTTTCATTCATGAAAATTATTTTAACACAGTTTCAAGTAGATTATTTTTGTATTGACTGCATTAGCTAACAACATCACAATAAATTGTAATTTAGTGAAATGCATGGCTAGGGAATGATACACCCTCGTTTTCTGTGTTTAGAAGTTAGAGAATCTAGAGAAATAAACAATTATGTGTGTGTGACCAACAGCTTCCAGTGTTTCTCTTTTCTGGACACAGAGGAACGACATATACCTAGAGGAACAATGTCTGGTGGTGATTCAGACGTAGATTCTGGACTCAGACTTGGATTCAGGTCCTGGCTGCGTCATTTATGCCCTTGAGCAAGGTCATCCTCTTTTTCTGGACCTTGTTTATCTGTAAAACAGGAAGTAGACATCCTATAAACTTGTTGGGTTATGTGAATGAGAATGATGTTATTTTACAGATAATGTTAAATGTACTTTATTTGTGTGTGCATGATTAGTCATCTGGAATCATCAGGAGTGGAATCATCAGGAGTATATCCAATATGGAGACATCATTCTGGGGTTTTAAGAGTTGAACTGAAGCATTCTTTTGAGTCATCTGTAGATGACTTATATTGTGCTTATATTATATTGTGCTTATATTATAATGATAAAGCTGCTAACATCATAAAAGTCACGGCTCGTATTTATGGAGCACTTACTACATTATACAGGCATTGTTCTAAATGGTCTATGTGGATTAGCTCATTGAACCCTTTCAACCACCTAATATTATTTTATCTTTATTTTTTCTGTGATATTAAAGAACTTGCTCAGATCTCAGAGCTGATCAATGTTGGAGGTGATTCTTGAGCTCTGGTCAGTTTGATTCGAGATGCCACCTACTGCATAGGTTTTAAGGTCCTGTGACCCAGGGAGATTTCTCCACCAACTGCCTGAACTTCCCAGACAATTGTCTTGGCTCTTGTCCACTTTTCTTGACATAGAAAGCCTTGTGTTGTGAGAAAAACTTTTTCTTGCAGGTGAAATATGTTTAGTGGGATTTGCTTTGCATTTTTTGTGATGCTTGACTCTTCATCTGGCTCTGTGATTAATCTGCCAGGGGAGTGCAGTAAACCTTTAATTATAGCTTCTTCATCCTCTCCCCACCCAGCCCTGTGGGCTTTTCCACTGTTTAAGGTTCCAATGGGCTGGACATTCTGAAGGAGGCTTAACCTGTATTTTACATAAATCAAGGCCTTTGTGTGCAGAGAGGAAAGGTTACAGTTTCCGATTTGTGATCTTTTTCCTACTGAAGGTACTTACCTTTTTTTTTTCTTTCTTCCTTTCTTCCCTCTTTTTAAAAATTGGGTGTAGTTGCTTTATGATGTTGTGTTAACTTCTGCTATACGAGGAAGTGAATTAGCTATCAGTATACATATAATGCTCAAAATTCTCCAAGCCAGGCTTCGGCAATACGTGAACCGTGAACTTCCAGATGTTCAAGCTGGTTTTAGAAAAGGCAGAAGAACCACAGATCAAATTGCCAATATCAGCTGGATCATCAAAAAAGCAAGAAAGTCCCAGAAAAACATCTATCTCTGCTTTATTGACTACGCCAAAGCCTTCAACTGTGTGGATCACAATAAACTGTGGAAAATTCTGAAGGAGATGGGCATACCAGACCACCTGACCTGCCTCTTGAGAAACCTGTATGCAGGTCAGGAAGCAACAGTTAGAATTGGACATGGAACAACAGACTGGTTCCAAATAGGAAAAGGAGTACGTCAAGGCTGTATATTGTCACCCTGCTTACTTAACTTATATGCAGAGTACATCATGAGAAGCCCTGGGCTGGAAGAAGCACAAGCTGGAATCAAGATTGCTGGGAGAAATATCAATAACCACAGATATGTAGATGACACCACCCTTATGGCAGAAAGTGAGAGGAACTAAAAAGCCTCTTGATCAAAGTGAAAGAGGAGAGTGAAAAAGTTGGCTTAAAGCTTAACATTCAGAAAACTAAGATCATGGCATCTAGCCCCATCACCTCATGGGAAATAGATGGGGAGACAGTGGAAACAGTGTCAGACTTTATTTTTCTGGGTTCCAAAATCACTGCAGATGGTGACTGCAGCCATGAAATTAAAAGATGCTTACTCCTTGGAAGGAAAGTTATGACCAACCTAGATAACATATTAAAAAGCAGAGACATTACTTTGCCAACAAAGGTCTGTCTGGTCAAGGCTATGGTTTTTCCAGTGGTCATGTATGGATGTGAGAGTTGGACTATGAAGAAAGCTGAGTGCCGAAGAATTGGTGCTTTTGAACTGTGGTATTGGAGAAGACTCTTGAGAGTCCCTTGGACTGCAAGGAGATCCAACCAGTCCATCCTAAAGGAGATCAGTCTTGGGTGTTCATTGGAAGAACTGATGCTGAAGCTGAAATTGCAATACTTTGGCCACCTGATGTGATGAGTTGACTCATTAGAAAAGACCCTGATGCTGGGAGGGATTAGGGGCAGGAGGAGAAGGGGACAACAGAGGATGAGATGGCTGGATGGCATCACCGACTCGATGGGCATGAGTTTGAGTAAGCTCCAGGAGTTTGTGATGGACAGGGAGGCCTGGTGTGCTGCGATTCATGGGATCGCAAAGGGTCGGACATGACTGAGCGACTGAACTGAACTGACATATATCTGATGTTGAAGCTGAAACTCTAATACTTTGGCCACCTGATGCGAAGAGCTGACTCATTTGAAAAGACCCTGATGCTGGGAAAGATTGAGGACAGGAGGGGAAGGGGACAACAGAGGATGAGATGGTTGGATGGCATCACCGACTCAATGGACATGAGTTTGAGTAAACTCCGGGAGTTGGTGATGGACAGGGAAGCCTTGCGTGCTGTGTTCATGGGGTCGCAAAGAGTCGGACACGACTGAGCGACTGAACTGAACTGAACTGAATACATATATCCGATCTTCCTTGGTAGCTCAGAGAGTAAAGAATCTGCCTGCAATGCAGGAGACCCAGGTTTGATCCCTGGGCTGAGAAGATCCCCTGAGAAGGGAATGGCTACTCACTCCAGTATTATTGCCTGGAGAATTCCATGGACAGAGGAGCCTGGTTTGCTACAGTCCATGCGGTCACAAAGAGTCGAACACAACTGATCGACTAACACTTTCACTTTTTCATACATATATCCCCTCCCTCTTGGTCTTCCCTTCCCCCTGCCCCCCATCCCACCCGTCTAGGTCACCACGAAGCACTGAACTGAGCTCCCTGTGTTATTCTGCAGGTTCCTACTAGCTAGCTGTCCTACACATGGTACTGTATATGTGTCAATTCTCAACTCACAGTTCATCCCATCCTCTCCTTCCCCTCCTGTGTCCACATGACCTTTCTCTATGTTTATGTCTCTATTCTTGCCCTGCAAATAGGTTCATCTGTACCATTTTCCCAGATTTCATATATATGCATTAATATACAATATTTATTTTTCTCTTTCTGACTTCCTTCTCTCTGTATGACAGACTCTAGGTCCAGCCATGTCTCTACAAATGACCCAGTTTCACTCCTTTTTATGGCTGAGTCATATTCCATTGTATATATACATCTTAT
Source organism: Cervus canadensis (assembly GCF_019320065.1). NCBI lineage: Eukaryota > Metazoa > Chordata > Mammalia > Artiodactyla > Cervidae > Cervus > Cervus canadensis. The sequence continues at coordinate 20,036,926 of NC_057407.1, read as the reverse complement.
CTCCTTTATCCATTCATCTGTTGATGGGCGTTTAGGTTGCTTCCATGTGCTGGCTGTTGTAAATAGAGCTGCAGTGAACATTGGGGTGCCAGTGTCTTTTTGAATTATGGTTTTCTCAGGGCATATGTTCAGCAGTGGGATTGCTGGGTCATATGGTAGTTCTGTTTTTAGTGTTTGATACAGCCACTATAGAGAACAACAGTATGGAGATTCCCCTTTTTTCTTTTCTGTACTTACTGTGCGGTTCACTGCAAACCAGCAGGTGGTGGTTCTGGGAAACAAAGACTCTTATATCCCTAGCTTTCACTGTGACCAAACTTGAGTAACATATGGATGTCATTTAAAGGGAAAAATTTTTACAAATCCTCAAATTTGACTTAATTTTTTAATTATTTTGTTAGTAAGCATATAAAAATATAAAACAAGCTATAAGCCTCTGTGTGTGTAGCTCTTAAATATGAAACCAAAACACATTTACAGATTAAATGAAATCAGAATGACAAAAGCAAATTCAAATTAGCAACATTAATTTAACATGATGGATGATGTTGTTTTGTTTAAATAGAATCATCTCTGGAAATATCAGTATGGGATGTCTGTTATGTCAATGTTTCTGAACAGCTTGTCACACCAGTATTAGTCTGGGCTGTGTGATAACTCAGTTTACCCCAGCTCTTTGAGCTGCATCCACTGGAACGATTCATTTGTACTTTACCCCTATTCTGAGGTCTTGGGGCACAAACACATTAAGTAGTAATTCTGCCTATTTTGTCCTTGACTTGTGACAATTAACAGAGCACTACCTGACATCACTGTAATTGTAAAGGCAAATCCAGGCACCAACATTTTGTACTGGTGTTTGTATTTTAGGTGCCATGTAGTTAATCTAGAATACATCTATAACACTTTAAATGAGTGTTAGCTAATTGAAAATAAAAGGTAAAGAATCTCATCAGGACCTTCCAGACTCCCAGAACACGCCTAAAGACCCAAGTTTGAAAAAAGAAGTTGTCAGCACTTTTTTCATCAGTGGACAAGATTGCTGTTTTCTTTGCTGGGAAGGCTCTTCCCATGGAGTGTTGCTTGGCTCACTCCATCACTTCACTTCACTTTCAGGCCATTGTTCAGTGTGATTGCCGTGGGAAAGCATCCCCTGACTACCTGGTCTAGGGTAGCACTCACATCAGCTTGGCCCCTTACTCTATCCTATTTTACTTCAGAGTGCTCAGTCCTACCTGACTCTGTTGCTTATTTGGTTTTATCTGTCTCCTCTATTAACATGCAAGCTCCATTGAGAATAAAGCTAGGTTTACTTACCGCTGCATTCTCCATGCCTCACCTAGTAGGTGATAAAGATCTGTTGAACCAAGAAATGAACAGCTTTGCTCTTCACTTTTTGCTGCATCCCCAGTCCCACTCGCCACCTGGGTAAGACTCATTTTAAAAACCATACCCACTTGAGCCTATATCCCCTTTGTCCCTTGTTGGAACACCTAGAGTCTTTACTGAAATCCCTTTTATGTTACTCCTGAGTTTTACTTCCTGATATTTTTCCTTCATTTTTATCTCTCCTACTAGACTCTGAGCTTCTCAAGGACAGCGTCTATATTTGATTAACCTCTGAAACTCCCCCAGAATTTATCTGACATAAATGCAGAAATGTCATATGTGGGAATTACCTTTAAACTGTCGAGCACTAAATATCATTTACTTCTGTTCCACAATATCCTCTGGAGTGATTGGCAATGATAGGAGCTTGTTGAGGGACAGTGGTTAAGTTGGTATTAATGTAAAACATGGTAAGCTGTAGGGATTAGGTTCTCTATGGCCAACTTGATACTAATACTACAACAGAAGAAATTCAATTTGATTCAAATAGATTTTGTTTTTGTTTTTTATCTCTGTTATGTGCAAAGCCCTAGTTAGATGTTATGGAATCTACAATGAGGCATGTGTTGCTTCTGAGTTCACAATCGGATGGAGAAAATTGACAGAAGGAGAGAGAGGAAGAAAGAGAGATACTGTTTGTTCATTTTGATCCATTCACTTTTTCAGTCTTTCATCAGATATGGGGTATTGTGTGTTTGGTACTAAGTTTAAGAAAAACTCAACTAACCTGGGGATAACCTAATTCTGTTAGAAGAGAGAGACGAAATGATACTAATGAAAACTCTGGTTAGTGCAAGAAAGGAAAGGAATGTGTGGTATGACAATGACAATGTGCATGTAATATGCCCTAATCTGAGGCAAGAAAGGTTCTCCTTCAGGCAAGAAGTTGAACTGAAACACCAAGGATGGATGGACCTTCACCAGGGTAAGCAGTAGGGGAATAGAATGTGCAGGTGGTGGTGGTTTAGTCACTAGGTCGTGTCCAATTCTTGCATCCACATGTTCTGCAGCCCTCCACACTCCTCTGTCCATGGGATTCTCCAGGCAAGAATATTGGAGTGGCTTTCCATTTGCTTCTCCTGATCCAGGGATCTTCCTGATCCAGGGATTGAACTTGGGTCTCCTGCATTGCAGGTGGTCTCCTGCATTGTAGGCAGATTCTTTACCAACTGAGCTATTATGTGCAAGGGGATCTGAATTGTAACATGATGCTAGGAGTATGAGGCAGAAGAGAAAGTAATTCTGACTATAGGTCTGCAGAGGTTCATCAAGAAGGAGACTTGGTGAGACTTGACTGGGACTTGAGAGACAAAGGTCATTAATAGGTACATGGAAGATGGTCCAGACAAGACTAGCCTTATCTATCATAAGCTTAGAAGTGGCTCTTTGTAGATCTGGCTTAAGAACTGTGCAGAGAAAGGGATGGCTAAATTGCATGATTTGTAAAGAACCTCTCTAGTAGAATAATCAGGGTGATGAAATACAGATCTATGGATGGACCATGAGTCACAAATTCAAAACATTTGCTGGTTGAAAATTAAAGCTTGTTATGCTTAAAAGGTTAATAGTGTATAAAGAGTCAGTGAAGATCGTTCTTAGCCAGTGCTACTGTTAACATTTCCATCAATTAAAGATTTTTATCATTAGCACCGTATGTAAGCTTTTAAAAGCAACTTATCACATGAAATCACAGATGCCTCTTTTCAGAAAAAAATGAGATAATTTGTTAGAAAAACATTACAAATCATATCGTGTTGACATCACTCAATTACAGCTGCATTACTGAATTACACCTGTTCAGCCCAGTGCTGGGGGATTTATTAGAATAGGCTCCATTAGAGCTAATGGGAAATACAGTTCCAAAGCTCTTTGAATGTATTGCATATTCTGTAAGAAGTGCTTTTCCTTTTGGGACTGCGCTCCAGGCTTGACAAGGTGAACCATGAGGTCTTTATTTCTTACAGGAGTTGGGAAAATCAGACAAGTACTGTTTGTTCACGTGGGCTGTGACATCAGGGATCTGCTGGGCTGTGAAAGCCTGTTCTGATGTGTCTTTTCCAGCCTCCAGATAGATGACCCCCTCCTTAACCAGAGAGACACTGAAGAGGCATTCTGTTCTCAGAGCTGAGTTACCTGCATTTGAGTTTTCATTACCCAGCCATTACGCTCACTGCCCGCGGCCACCTCCGCTTATTGATTTGGGACCTGTGCCACGTTCTAATTGTTTCCTTCAGATTGGATTTGCTCCAGGTTGCTGACTCCGGTTGAGTAATTTTTCTCCTCCATATTGTCCCCTTCTGTGCCCTCCCTCACTAATTTTTTAAGTAGCCTCGGAAGCCATGTATTTGACCCATCAACTCATACCAGGGCCGCAAGAACAATGGCGACATTCAGAAAAAAAATTACCTTGGAACTTTAGAGCACATTAAAAAAAAAAAAAAATCCAAGAGGCTCTGACTTCTTTCTCCCCTCTTCCAGACATCTTTCTGGGTGCGAAGGTATTGTGGACATGATTCCTGTTAAAACTGAGAACTCTTCAAGGGGCCTGGCAGGTTGATGGATTCCATATGTCACTTTGTATTTGAGATCTCTTAAGTACTTGTTTTTTCAGTTTCTCAGGAGCCACTCACTTCTCAGGATGGATTTGAAATAACTTTTCCCTGTGGAGGGTGGGAAGGGGGCCTGATGTCTTGATCCTCTTTTCTCACTCTGCCTTCACTCTTGTTCAGTGTTCCCTTGACAAGGGAATGCATCTCATGTTTTCCTATTTTCCTGTTAACATTTATCAAAATACTATAGCAGTTGTATCATAAAGCAGCACAAAAAAGCTCTTTTTTTTGCTTATTCTGTAACTGGTATCAAGTATGTGGACAAATATTTTTACGATGGAAGAAAAAGCCAACGATCATCTTAATTTAAAAAATAATAGATTAACTTGCATCAATAAATGAAAGAGCTTTGGTACGTTATTATAAACAGTGTGCATTCTAAGCATTCACAGAATAATATACAGGCATATCTTAGAGGTATTGCAGGCTTAGTTCTGGACCACCACGTAAAGCAGGTATCACAATTAAGTAAGTCACATAGTTTTTTTTTGTTTCCCACTGCACACAAAAGTTATGTTTACAGAGACGTGAAGTGAGCAAATGCTGTTGGAAAAATGGTGCTGATAGACTAGTTCTATGCAGGGCTGCCACAAACCTTCCATTTATTAAAGAAAAAAACCTAACAAAAAATCACAGTATCTGCGGAACACAGTAAAACGAGGTCTGTCTGCAGTCTAGTGCAGTACCCACAGAGTGGTCCTTGCACTGGTGACTGTGTGACAAAGTAATCACAGAACTTGAGTAAGGATTTAGAAACTTGTGTGCAACTGCACATACATTTGCTGAATCTAATAGCAGCAAATGTGGGGTTTTAATTTGGATGTTTTTGTTCAGCTTTTTAATAATTAATTTCTTTGTGTTTTGTAAAAATATTTACCTGTGGTGAACTGGGACACCCTTCCACCACCTCTATCTTTCATTACAGTTTATTTGAAAAACACTAACATGTTTAGGTTAAAAATACAAGCCCAAGTATTGATCTTTTGTCACCCTTGGGTATGAGTCCGAGATATGCTATTTATTGATTGTTTGCCTGGGTTGGTTACCAAGTATCTTTAAGCCTCATGCTCTTTATCCTGAAAATGTGGAAAAGAAAGGTACTCTACTTACCTTGCAGGGTTTTTGCTAGGATTAATTATGATGTTGTAGGTAAACGTACAGGGCACCATGCAGCCAAATTTGGAAAGAACTTCAGTGAGATGCTAGGTACATAATAAAATTCAATGTATATTTATTATGTTTGTTATTAAGTAAAATTTATAAATGCCTTGTATCCTATCTGAGCAATATTAGGAAATGAAATATAATAAGATCCTCTTTTAGATTACACATGGATAAAGTTGTCTCAGGACATGGACTTGAAGGAAAACGTTATATTTAACTTCTGCATTCCTTCTGTTCCTCATTGGAACACCAAGTCTTTATTGAGACCACTTGTGTGTTGCTCCTGGGTTTTACCTCTGATATTTTTTTCTTCACTTTTATCTCCTCTACTAGACTCTTCTCAGAGATTATACCCCGGCTGATTTTCTCAATATTATGTCTTTGATGGCGTGTGGAAATTACCAGTACTTGTATACTTGTGTATAGAGAGTATCTTCCTGGAGCATATATGTGTTTTCAGTCATCTTTATAGGTAACTTTCGCTCTGCTTCATAAGTTTTGACTATACTTAGGTGAAATGGTCACACACAACTCCCTGACAGGTGTTCTCAAATTAACTTCCAGAACTTTGTATAGAAGGGTGCTAGGCTCCCCCCAAATTTTGTATCTGTGTATTTCTTTTCTGGCTTAAAATGTGCGTATTTGTTATTCATGCAACAAATATCTATCCAAAACCTTTTGAGGGCTTGTCATTTGCCAGCTCAGTGGCAAAAATGATAGTATGTATAAGCTGAAAATGAACCAGGAGTGATAATGATAGGATATAGAGTAAAGATACTTGTGGAGCTAAAGTAGGGAATGCCTTGTAGGGATTTAGACAAACTCATTGTCTTCGACATTTTTATCGTAACCTCTCTCTGACTCTTTCTTCATAGACATAGAAGAAATGAATATGTTTTTCACATTTTTAAACTCTGAAGTTGGGATGCATCTCATAGTTGATGGTCACTTATATTCACTTTAGGTAGGTAGCAGTTGGCACAGTTGTTTTGGCCTGCACACGTGTGAACATTGAAAGGGCCAGCATCAACGCCCACAGAATGGGCACCAGTGGCTTGGAAGAAAATCTCAGAAACAATATTGGAGCACTCTTAGAAGAAATGCCTGTTCACTTGATGACGCAGATGGCAGTGATGTGCAGGCTGTGAAGATGTCCTGTTTCTTACAGATGGAAGTGGAAGAGCCAGTCAGCCACAGCCTGATTAAAACCGTGTGCCTTCAAAAAGGTTCATTATGGAAAATTTCAGATATACGCAAAAGTAGAACTAATAGCATAAACAATCATGTATGTACCACCAGCTTTAATTCCTAATTGATCAGTCCCCACCACTATTTTCCCCTTTGGTAATCATAAGTTTATTTCGCATGTCTGTGAGTCTGTTTCTGTTTTGTAAATAAGTCCATTTGTATCTTATTTTAGATTCTACATATAAGTGATATTGTATTGTATATTAGTGTTTCTCTGTTTGTCTGACTTCAGTCAGTATGATAATCTCTAGGTCCACCTGTGTTGCTGCAAGTTGCATTATCCCATTCCTTTTTATGGCTGAGTAATATTCCATTGTTGAAGTAGGAAATGGCAACCCACTCCCATATTATTGCCTGGAGAATTCCATGGAAATAGGAACCTGGTGGGCTACAGACCTTGGGGTCACAAAGAGTCAGATATGAAGCGACTTAACACACACGCAATATTCTGTTGTGTATATATACACTGCATCTTTATCCATTCATCACTTGATGGACATTTAGGTTACTTCCACATCTTGGCTATTGTAAGTAGTGCTGTTATGATGCATGTACCTTTTTGAAATAGAATCTTCTCTCTTTCTATATGCCCAGGAGTGGGATTGCTATCATATGGTAACTTTATATTTTAGTTTTCTAAGGAACCTCCATATTGTTTTTCATAGTGGCTGCACCTATTTACATTCCCACTAACAATATAAGGGAGTTCCCTTTTCTCTGGACTCTCTCCAGCATTTTTTATTTGTAGACTTTTTAATGATGGCAATTCTGATTGGTGTGAGGTGATACCTTATTGTAGTTTTGATTTGCCTTTCTTTAATAATTAATGATGTTGAGCATCTTTTCATGTGCCTATTGACCACCTGTATGTCTTCTTTGAAAAAATGTCTACTTAGGCCTTCTGCCCATTTTTTGATAAAGGTATTTTGTGTGTGTGTGTTTGATTAATTTGTATGATCGCTTGAGTATTTTATTTTTTATTTGTTTTTTGTTTTCATTTATTTTTATTAGTTGGAGGCTAATTACTTTACAATATTGTAGTGGTTTTTGCCATACATTGACATGAATCAGCCATGGATTTACATGTGTTCCATCCTGATCCCCCCTCCCACCTCCCTCCCCATCCCTTCCCTCTGGGTGTTCCCAGTGCACCAGCCCTGAGCACTTGTCTCATGCATCCAACCTGGGCTGGCGATCTGTTTCACACTTGATAATATACATGTTTCAATGCTATTTTCTCAGATCATCCCACCCTCATCTTCTCCCACAGAGTCCAAAAGTCTGTTCTATACATCTGTGTCTCTTTTGCTGTCTCGCATATAGGGTTATCATTACCATCTTTTTAAATTCCATATATATGCGTTAGTATACTGTATTGGTCTTTATCTTTCTGGCTTACTTCACTCTGTATAATGCGCTCCAGTTTCATCCATCTCATTAGAACTGATTCAAATGTATTCTTTTTAATGGCTGAGTAATATTATATTATATTGTGTATATGTACCATAGCTTTCTTATCCATTTGTCTGCTGATGGGCATCTAGGTTGCTTCCATGTCCTGGCTATTATAAACGGTGCTGTGATGAACATTGGGGTGCACGTGTCTCTTTCAGATCTGGTTTCCTCGGTGTGTATGCCCAGGAGTGGGCTTGCTGGCTCATGTGGCAGTTCTAATTCCAGTTTTTTAAGGAATCTCCACACTGTTCTCCATAGTGGCTGTACTAGTTTGCATTCCCACCAACAGTGTAAGAGGGTTCCCTTTTTTCCACACCCTATCCAGCATTTATTGTTTGTAGACTTTTTGGATAGCAGCCATTCTGACTGGCTTGAGATGGTACCTCATTGTGGTTTTGATTTGCATTTCTCTGATAATTAGTAATGTTGAGCATCTTTTCATGTGTTTGTTAGCCATCTGTATGTCTTCTTTGGAGAAATGTCTGTTTAGTTCTTTGGCCCATTTTTTGACTGGGTCATTTATTTTTCTGGAATTGAGCTGCAGGAGTTGCTTGTATATTTTTGAGATTAATCCTTTGTCTGTTTCTTCATTTGCTATTATTTTCTCCCAATCTGAGGGCTGTCTTTTCACCTTGCTTATAGTTTCCTTTGTAGTGCAAAAGCTTTTAAGTTTCATTAGGTCCCATTTGTTTATTTTTGCTTTTATTTCCAACATTCTGGGAGGTATGCTTGAGTATTTTAAAGCATATCCTGGATATCACATCATTTCACCTGAAAATTCTTCAGCATGTATCTCTAATTGGTAAGGACATTCTTCCTCTACGTAAATCCCATGCCATCATCACACTTCATGAAATTAACGGTAATTTCTTCACATGTCCTTTTGTGGTTAGCTTTTTTCAAGGAGACTTGTTACTGAGTTGCTCTTTTCTTTGCCTCCTTTACTCCATTGCAGTTCTTTTACACTCTCGTCTCCATGTCCTTGATTTGTGGGAAGAATTGGATTGTTCGCTCTGTAGAATGAACTTGGCTGGGTGTGTCCTTGAGGTAGTGTTTAACTTATCCGTCAAGACCTTGGCATTTAGTCTAGAGCTGTGATTAGATTTTGTAAATTTTTTTAGGCAAGCATACTTCCTGGTGGTGCTCTGTATGTCCTGTTGCATCACAGCATGAAGCACATAATGATGGATTACCCTTCTCGTACTGAAGCCAAGATTAATCAGTAGGTTCAGGTTGTCATCCTGGTCTTCTGTTACTAAAATGGCTTTAATGTTCACTGATGATTGTTGACTGTATCTGGATTTAGGCCTTATTTCATTAGGGGTTGCAAAAATGACAGTTTTATTTCATTCTTCCTGCATTTATTACATGAAGTTTTTCTGTGAAGAATGTTTTCTGATCAATCATGTGACTACCCTGAAATATAGTTCATATAGTTAGGAGAATATTTCAATTTTCAGATTAGTAAATGAATACCTAATAACCTCTGATTAGTAACCAATTACAATTCTTAAAATATCTTATGGACTCTAAACAAATATTTTGTATGTATCAATTCATCTCAGGTATTAATCTTTTGATGCTCAAATTTACCCATCTTAGGTCAGTAAGGACTCCTTCAAGTGTCCTTTCTGTTGATTTTAAGTGTCCTTAAAATTAATTTATTTTTAAATGTTTAAATTTTTATTGTATGAAATATTGGATGTGTATATAACTAGACAGAATAGTGGAATTCATCCCCATGTACCCATATCATGTTTCAAAAGTATTAATCGTGGCCAGTTTTATTTTTTTTATGCTCCAGCTGATCTCTCTCTCCCATATTTTTATGGTTTCATCCTTAAGTATTTCTGTTTAATCCCATTAGCTTTTAACTTCCATCTTTCTAGCACAACAAGACATCCCAGGTAGAAACATGCTTTTAATGACTTACCGTATTGATTAATTAGGGTGACACCAGCTGCTTGAGCACATAAACTTGTAAATGTAATGTGGCTTAAACAGAACAGAAGTTTTTCACTCACATCATAGTATGGTGTTGGTGCTTCTTGTGAAGGAGATTTTCTGTTGGGATGACTCAGGAAACTAGGCTTCTGCCAGTTTGTATTTCTGCCTCCCCTTAGGTCCACGATGCTATCTGCATCCAACCAGATATGCAAAACACGGTTGTCACTGATCTTGTTGATCCTCCAGAGTACTTCCAGTCCAACACTTAAATAATGAAAAAGACTAAGAAAATCTCTGTGTCCATGAAGCTTGTTTAGGTAGTGGATTACTGTAGATGCCAGTAAAATCATTTATGCTTCTGAGTTTTGTGAGGGGATGAATGTTTTTATTGTAATTCGCCAATCATTTTAGGTCATACACAGTAATCTAATTTTTACATTTTATTTCCTTTGAGGTAATTTAAACCTAAAGTAGGAAACCACCTTTTCCATAATACCATACTTAATAGACCTCTTGCCCTGATTCTTTATACTATAAACTTGGATGAAATACTGTCATCAAAAAGGGCTTAATTTGGACATCTCAAGGGGGAAATGAGGTTCCAGGATACTCCTTTGAAGTTTGCAAATGATTTTCTTATCTCAAAAAACCTAAAGTATTTTTCACAAGAATTTATTTCACTCTGATGCTCCGTCCTCTTTACCGTAAGTGATACTACTTGTCTTACGAAGAAGAGCCTGACTTTCCAAAGACCCCTCAATTTGGTAACAGTATTCTCTTCTAAGGGCTGCAGTAGGCTGCAGTCACAACTCCCTGACAACGTATTTGAGAGAGGCTGTGGTACAAGGAAACAAAATATAAGAAGAACAACTGTAAGATAAGCTTAAGACTTGGTTGGCTTCCGTGTTTAGGTAGGTCTCCCAGGAAGGACTTCAGTGTATAAAGTCATCTTTGTCTAGAATGGTGGAGATTGTGGTGTTTCTTACCAGCTACAAGTATAGACTTTGTAAAATAGTAGTGCTCGCAGAAGCAAAGCTGAGCATGTGGTTTATGTTAGATTCCACTCTGACTGCATGTCATGAGGACCTCAGTGTTTTAGAATTGCAGTCCTGTGTCTACAACCTTTATGACTTTTTTTGTCATTTTATTCTCTCTTTACTATTACTTATTTAATTTTTTTATTTAACTAAACTCACAGTTATTATGAACAATTTGTAAGTACACAGAGGTAGAGAGAATAGTGCAATGAATTTCCATACACACAGCCCATGGACCAACCTGTGGAGTCCTCCAGGGCCCATGGTTTATTAGGGCCCCATGTATGGTTTAAAACTCTGCTGTCACTGTTTTGAAATTCTTAATAATTTATGAGCAAGTGGCCCTGCATTTTTATGTTACATTGAGCTTTGCTAATTATGCAGTCTGTCCTGTACCTAAAGTCAATAATTACCAAGATTTCTGCTCCATTTTCTTCATCTATTCCCCTACCACTTTTCCTCCCTCACTCCTTTCTTTGTTCTCTTTTTTTTTCTGAGGTATTTTAAAGTAAATACCAAATATCACTTGACTTTACTTTGATGTACTTCAGAGTGCATCTAAAAAATATGGACATTTTTGTCCCTAACCACAGTGCCATTATCACATATAGCAAAATAAACAATATTTACATTATGTAATCCTGCTTCATAAATGCCCTCAACTGACCTGAAAACGTTATTTTCTGCTTTTCTATTTTTTTTAAATGAAATCTAAAGTCTGTATATTGTATGACATATATCCCTTATGTCTCTTCTAGTCTAGAGAAATTCTGCCTCCATTCCTGCCAGAGTCTTGTTACAGAAACAGGGTCCCTTGTTCTTCAGAAGATGTCACATTTTGGTTTCTTGTGGTGTTTTCTACCTTGTTCCTCTTTCACCCTTATTTCTTACACTGACGTTATCTCTAGACTTGATTTAATGTAAGTGTTCTTAGTAAGAACACTTCATCGATGATAATCGCTCTTCCTATGGCTTCATTAGTAGGCATCCACAGTTTGGAACCACTTTTTGTGATGCTAAGATTCCTAAACGGGTTTGGCAGGTGACAGCCTTACCATTCCATAGTAAAGTTCTCTATTAATTTTTCACATAGTGTTCATTTCTATTGATGGATGTTATCTGAAGCAATTATTTCTTTACATGATTACAGAAATCATGATTTTCTAACTCTGTTATTACTTTATATTTATTAGAGTTTTTCAGTGAAGTACTTACTTTCCCTCATAAACTAGAACTATTTAGAGTCAAATTTTTCTTTTCCTTAACTTGGTTTTTTCCTAAGCAATTATGTTATTTAGCTTGATGTGCTAGTTATGTTTTTTAATATGCTTAGAGTCAAACACATAATTATTAAAATAGAAATAAAGTCATTCATGTACTGCCTAATATTGTCTGTGATACCCCAAGTGGCACATGTGTTAGATTTGGCAAAACACTGTTATTTCCCCTGCTTGGAAACCAAGGCATTGTGAGGCCAAGCAACATTCCGTGCATGGATCTTGGATTAGAACCCCATGCTCTGACACCAGAGCCAAGCTGTAGCCACACCAGTCTCATTAACACTATTCTTGGTGGCTAAAGTATTGTATATAAAGTGAAATGGAGCCAAGAAAATGATTTTATAATGGCAAACCAGTGAGAAAGCCCAAGATTCTCAGATAATTGATCTGTGTTCTCACTTTTGGCTGGTGCTGCCTCCAAGACCAATGTGACTTATTGTGCCTCCAGGTTTAAATCAATAATCTGAGTATATTAGAACCTAGATTGACCTAACTTCTCAGACTTCCTCAGAATAATGCTTTTATAACTTTTGGATGAAATGCGTAACTTTTTTTTTGGCTTTCTTGTTATTATTTTTAATAATTTAAAACAGATCTCTATAAGACAACAAATGGAAACCATGATTCTTGTTTTCTTAGAAAGGAAAGGCTGTTGTACAAACCAGTCCAGTCAAGGCAGAAAGCTAAGTTTTCTTCAGGCAAACTATTGCCCAGATCTTTGAATTGTAGGAGGAACTTTTTAAGTGCCCTTGAGGAGTCCCTCTACCACAAAGCAAATATTTAGTCATGCAGCCTAGATGCAAACATTCTGAGTCTCGTCTCTGACCATTTCTTTTGATGTGCCTTTTCATTGTGGTGAGATTAAAAGAGTCACACGGAAGACCTTGGAGGGATTTGGTCTGTTGGAACATATATGCTGAACATTATCAAAGAGCCAAGGAGTGAGGTGAAGGAACAGCTGCAGCAGATACAGAACCTATCTCGCAAATCTAATTTTTCCTGGGAAAATATCAAACCACCACTGCCTGACAGGGATCTCTTTTTTTACTAATATTGAGAAATAAGATATAAACATGTTGGTTATGTATAGCATTCATGGTATTTTAAGCTCTTAAGAATAATTTAGTCTAATCTTTTCAGTTTGCATGTGAGAAAGCTGAAGTCCAGCTACTTCAAATAATTTCTCCTGAGATTAACAGATAACTAGCTGCAGACCCAAAGTTAGAGGCTTCTTCAGCTTTCCTGACTGATGCACTAAGGTACTATTTCAACTAAAGTATTTGATTGTAAACCACAGAAACTGATTCAGACTATGTTAACAAAAGTATAATTTATACAGGGTAGATTTTGGGTAGCCTACAAAGTCTAACGTGTTTTACTATAAATTTTTTCTTTTGGGGTGAAGAGTAATAATGGTTAAGTGAGGAAAAGTATATTTTAAATTTTAAAATCAGAGTTGTCATGGATAGAATACAAAAAAATACATTGTTTTAAAAATTATGTTGAGGCGCCCATTTGCCCCTTTGTTCTTTTCAGGGTCTTAATGTGTCCAGTCTCTGGAAATGGTTTTCCTCTGTTCCTTCTGGTTCTGCTGTACTAAAAAGGGGATGAGGGGAGGAAAGGTGCTTCAGATCTTAGGGGTGACGCCTGTGGTTGGATGAAGGAAGCAAAAGAGGCTCTCAGGTGCTCTGGCCTCCGGGTGGAGTATATGAGAGTTATGATGCACATCTGCCTGTGAAGAGCCACCTTCTACTGGTATGTCTCCTGTTTCTTTTTTCTCTAAAATGATCTCTGAATCCTTCTCATCTCAGAAGACCTCTTCAGGTTCCCTCTTCAGGTTGACAGGTTTCCCTCTTGGAGCCATAAGGAGGTCAGAATTGAAACTGTAACCTTCATACGGATAAGGTACTGTAGCATGTCAGCTGCTGTATTTTCAACAATTAGAATCCTTGCCCGCAGGAGGTCCTCAGCATAGGCTTATTTAATGAATAAAGTAAAACAGCTCCACTTCTGGACTCCCATAACTCAAACTGGTAATAATGTGGTTGCTAAAATCCCCTCTTATGTTCTGTAGCTCAAAAATGTTATGCCCAGATGCATAAAAATGATGCTCCTTGATCCACTCACTTGTCATGAGCATCTCAACAGTTAATTCCCAATGATCTAGCATGCCTTGATTTATTGTTAATTTGATTTAATTTACTGAAGGTGAGCTTACTCTATTTTTCTGCCAGAATTCAGGCTGGATTACGGTTTTGTCACCAAAACTGATTTTATCCCCAGGGAATAAATCGCAAGGGATGACTCTTAGTCCTGTTAGGCCTGACTCTTCAGTATAACTTTCATGCAGTGAACCTAGGCCTTGACGCTGATGATGGCATTCTGCAGACAGGTTACACTGACCTCTAGTTCTTAGAACTATGGTTGGATTTACTTGCAAGACAATAACACTCTCAATTGTAGGTAGAGTGTGTCATTGATTCTGGGAACTCTGGGGAAAAAGAAAAACTTAAAGCAAACCTCATATCTTGACTTCCAAAGCTTAGGCATTTGACTGAGGTGGGGTCAGGGTGAAAAAAATAGTTTGGAATCACTGAATGGATTTCTGTATCTTCAAGAAACCCATGTAAGTTAGTAATAAAGTAATCAACAAATTTTGAGAATGAGACACAGGCAGAGTTCCACCTTTTAGGCTTTAGGCTTTAGGTTGAGTGAGTCTTAGTTGGATTCCTCAGGATTTGCTGAAACTCTCTAATAAGTGTGGCTCCAGATTCTGGGTGGTAGCCTGCAAGACCTTATGACTGCATATTAATTGAGCCTCTGAAAAAGTATCTGAATTTCACAGTGATAAATTTTAATGACTTCTGTTTGTATATCATTAACAAGCTTCTGGTGGTTACCAAAACTTGTAAACAAAGTCATTTTGCCAGTGCAGATAGCATCTTTCTACCCCTGAGTATGACCTTGAATTAAAACAAATAAGTAACTTTTGCTTATAGTGCTTTTCCGCTGAACTAGAAATAACTTAGAGATGGTGTTGAAATGTGTCACTCCCTGGCTCAAAATCTTCAAGAGCTCCTCATTTCACTCCAAGTATACATCAAGTCCTTTCCAGTGGACAAAGAGGCACTTCTCCCTACAGGGGATCCTTACCTTCTACCTCTCCTACCCTTTTATTCACCCTTCCTTCTCACTCTCCTCCAACCCACATGGGCTCTTTTGCTGTTCCCCAAACACCTACCATAGGGGCCTCTGGACAGATTTTCCCTTTGGAATACTCCTCTGCTGGCTAGTAACTCGACTCGCCTTTAATATGATGTCTTCACTGAAACCCTCTAGACCTGCTATGGGCTTTCCTGGTGGCTCAGCGGTAAAGAACCTGCCTGCCAATGCAAGAGACATGGGCTCCATCCCTGGGTTGGGAAAATTCCCCTGGAGTCAGAAATGGCAACCCACTCCAGTATCCTTGCCTGGGAAATCCCATGGACAGAGGAGCCTGGTGGACTACAGTCCATGGGGTCTCAAAGAATTGGACACGACTGAGCAACTAACACTTCACACACAGACACACACAGACACACAGACACACACACACACACACACACATTTTTTCTGCATTGCATACTTGTGGGGTCTCAGCTGGCCAACCAGGTATTGATCCAAGACCATGGCAGTGAAAGCCCAGAATCCCAAACACTAGGCCACCAGGGAACTCCTAAGGCTGTTCTATTTTTAATTTTTGTCCGTAGCATTTAACCATCCAACATAGCTTTAGTCACTTTATGTTGCTGATTGTTCATTATCTGCCTCCCTGCTGCTCGAATCTAAGCTTCATCAGCAAAGAGATCTTCCTCTTCTTTCTTGAGTGGTTTGTCCCAATTGTCTAAATCAGCTTATTCCATAGCAGTCTCTGTGATGATGGAAACATATCTGGTAGATACAAGCCACCCATGCTAATTGAACATTTAAGTTGTGGTTAGTGCCAATGAATCCCTGAAATTGAATTAAATTTTAATTCTATTTAATTTTTTATTAATTGAAACTGAAATAGCCACATGTGACTAGTGGCTTCCTATCGTATTAAACAGTACAGATCTTGAAAGTTTATTTATTGAATGAATGAATGTCGGTGTCTCTAGATCAATGTTTCTTAAACTTCAGAGTGCAAAGAAATCACCTGGATTCCTAGGGATGTTGTTAAAAGTGCCGATTCTAATTCATGAGGTCTAGGGTGGGGCCCAAGATTTTGTGTTTCTAACAAGGTCCCAGCTGATGGCTTCTTATACTTAAAGTAGCAAGAATCTGGAAGACTAATGCTGCCTTGCTTTTTGTTTGTGTGCTTACAGGCTATGTGATTCCTCATTTCTTGGACTGGAGAAATTACTAAAAATTACCTGTTAGACCCAAATAACAGCCTACAGGCTCAAAAGCCTAGATAAAGAGAGTGATTTATTCCCTTTTCTGGGATAAGATTATTCTTCTTGTCCCTTTTCTCTCTAATTTGGTTGAATTCAGTTGTGGTTAATTTAGAAAAAAAAAATTTTTTTTTTTTTGCTTCAATTCTGGTTACTTCTGTGACAGTTTGCTGCTGCCTAATGTGCCCACTTGACTTGCAATCTATTTTTCCAGGTCACCGAGGATGTGTGCTATTTACCCTTCACAAAGAATTTTCGAGTGGTGCTGGACGACTCAGTCCTACATCCTTCTATTATCTGAGATAGTTGGCTAAATCAAACTCCCTCAGGAAAAAAAATATATCATCAATCTTTTCCATTGCTACAATCACATTGTTCATCTACAGAATAAACATCACCTAGTTATTCCCTCAGGGAAGAGTTTAAATCTTATTCATACTCCTTACATTACCGGAAATCTGTGGTCGTTCTTCTTAATTATCAGGTATTCTTTTTCAGGTGGATTTCCATCAGAGTGGTAAATCTTGGTGCAGATAAATTTTAGGTGTTTTAGTATTTAACAACAATTAAGGTACTCATGAGTATATGTAATATCACCTGATTTATCATTCTCCCACAGGCTCTTCACAAACATATCAGAGGCACAATTTCAGGAAAAAAAGGATAAAATCATCTTAAAAACTCAACTTTGTTTTTCTTGGAAGAGGATGAGGAATGGCTATGTATCTGAACTCTTCTGGCCGAATGCTGGTCTAGTTTTCCAGCCTATCTTCTGGGCCTGCATGAATGTTTTCCTGTGTGCTCAGTCACTTCAGTAGTGTCTAACTCTTTGCAACCCCATGGACTGTGGCCTGCCAGGCTGCTCTGTCCATGGGGATTCTCCAGGCAAGAACGCTGGAGTGGTTGCCATGCCTTCCTCCAGGGAATCTTCCTAACCTAGGGATCGAACCCACATCTCTTATGTCTCCTGCATTAACAGGTGGGTTCTTTACCACTAGTACCCAAATGTTCTCATACTTCAGGGCTACTAACTGGAAATCAACATGTCTTCTGTGGTTTTCACTCGTGGTTTTCTCTTTCCTCTGCTTACAATGCTCTATCCAATCCCTGCAGCTTCCTCCCCAACACCTAAAGACAATGTTCTCAACATAGTAGTCATATTTATTGGCCACTTGTGTATAAAAGGCACTGTTCTAAGCACTTTACATATATCATCTCATTTGATTCTCACTGCAGTGATCTGAGCCAGGAGTTACAGTCCTCCTTCTGCCAATCAAGAAAAAGAGGTTTAGAGAAGCCATATAACTTGCCCAGTAAGTAGGGAAGCCTGGGTTTGATCCTGGGTTTGTCTTGTTTTAGTATCCTTGCTCCTAACTCTTATGCTATACTGCTCAGATTTTCCTTCTCCCTGGGACTGTCCTCCTTTCTCTTATTTACTTTGAGGTAGATGACATAGTTGTCATTAAACTGGACTTGGGGTCCAAGCTCATGGTTCTCTACTCAGTCTTCTCCTAGCACTTTGGATATGCCCTTGCCATTTCTCATATGTTTTAGAGTATATGTTTTTCTCCCTGCCCAACTTTCTTGGAGCCAGGGGGAGCATATTTTACTTACCTTCGTATCCCCAGTGTTTTCATAAGTTGTAGAAAGCTGTTGTGACTTTTCCAGATTTGGATTTCTAGATAGTAATTTGTCCATAATAATGGCGAAACTTGAAGCTATATGCTTTATTATAAAGCAGGAGGGGAATACTAAGTGTACCATATTTAAATATAATGATCCAGTTGGGTAGACTCAACTGAAGCTAAAACCTTTTAAAGCCCACCTTTAGTGCTTTGAAGATGAGCCTGGGGCTCTGCTGAGAGCTTATATAGCTTATAAGCTTATAGGTTTCTTGTAGGTTGAAACAATGGTAACTTCAGTGATGTGCTGGTAAGTGTTTAACCACTGGCTCTCCAGGAAAAAAAATGTGTGTGTATGCACATGTGTGCATTTATTGTAAATCTTACTGATATAAAGGGTATGTAGCCTATAATTTGAGCTTCCCTGGTGGCTCAGCAGTAAAGAACCTGCCTGCAATTCAGGACACCTGGGTTGGAAAGATCCCCTGAAGGAGGGCATGGCAACCCACTCCAGTATTCTTGCCTGGAGAATCCCATGGTCAGAGGAGCCTGGCAGGCTACATTCCACAGGGTTGCACAGAGCTGGACATGACTGAAATGACTAAGCACAGTAGCCTATAATTTATAACTAATAATAAAATAATCACTACTCTATTGTAAGTTCCAGAAGCCAGTAGATTCTCGTGTAACACTATTGTTGATTTTTGTCAAACCCTTATATATCCATCGGAGAAGGCAATGGCAACCCACTCCAGTAGTCTTGCCTGGAAAATCCCATGGGCGGAGGAGCCTGGTAGGCTGCAGTCCATGGGGTCACTAAGAGTCAGACACAACTGAGCGACTTCACTTTCTCTTTTCACTTTCACGCATTGGAGAAGGAAATGGCAACCCACTCCAGTGTTCTTGCCTGGAGAATCCCAGGGACGGCGGAGCCTGGTGGGCTGCCGTCTGTGGGGTCGCACAGAGTCGGACACGACTGACGTGACTTAGTCGTAGTAGTAGTAGTATATATCTGTAGCCAGTCTATGTTTGCAATTGATGAACAAGTATAGTTCTGTCAAAAATATTCTGTAAGTTTTAAATGCTGAAAGAATATTTCAATAATTTTTTTTTGTTCCACTTAGAGTATAACAACTACAGATGTAGGACATTTTAAGTTTAATCTGCATGTTCTCTGTCTCTCTCAAATGAGCAAAACAATATCAAGCCTTGATTTGTAGCATTTGCTTATTTGGCCATTTTTAAACTACCAATGTAACTTTACTGAAAGTGGACTTGGGCAAAGATGCACAGTAGCACCCCATTATACAGCTGTTCCATCATACAGCTATAGCAGATGCAAGGCACTTTAGGAGGAAAGGTGATATAGAATTGGAAAGTGACGAGTTTTGTGTATTTACTTTAAAAATATTTTTTATTTAATTGTAAATTATAGTTTATAAAATTATGTAACTTAATTTTTAATAATGGTTGTGTTTAAAAACTGTCTCACAAAATCCTTAAAATTTAACAATGGGCTCTTGTAAGTCTAGAAATGGCTTCAGCTAGACCACTGGGTCGGTCCATCTCAAAAGTGAAGTTTGATTATCAGACTCAGTTATGGAGAGGATGAGGCTTGAATTCCAGCTCTGAATTTTACTTTTAGCCCATAGATTAAATTACTTACTATTTATTTAAGCATATTCTATGTCATAAAGTAAGTCTCAAGTAAGTTTTTGTGAACCTAAAAGGTTTCCCAGATCGATCAGGCAAGACTGGTGAAGAAATGTGCATTTAATATTATTGAGTCCTCTTTTTGAGCCACGCCTGTGCTAAGAGCTTTTGTTGGATTATCTTGTCTGGACTTCTCAGGAGATAAGGACTATTACTACCTTTTTTCTATAGATGGAAAAACGAAGGCTTGGAAAAAAAATCAGAGGGACATTGACTCACCCCAGATAAACTCATGTCTTCTACAGAGCAAAGCAGAGAAGAGAGGAAGAGGAAAAATGGTAGATGAAGAATATAAAACAGACTCCTTTTATTATATTTCTGTTTCTTTCTCTTCCTCACCTCATTTTTCTTCTTCTTGATGTGGGGGTGGTGTTGGGAGAATGTCCCTTTCTTCCCCTAAGTATGAAAACATTCCATCCTTGTTGTAAAACAACAGAAAATACATAAAAGTACAGAGGTAAACATAGAAATGACTTCTTATTTTTATTACCCAGAGGTAACTAAGATTTTAACTTTTAGGAGTATTTATCAATAAAATTTTATCTGCATAACATATAAACTGTAAATAATATATGGCAAAATGTATGTTTATTTTTATTTATTTAACAATTGTTTCTTTCCATTGTTATTTCCTGCATTTGGAAAGGGTTATCCTTTTGATAAATAGAGCCCTTAGCTTTTTGGAAAATAAAACTTGGCAACTGGAACTGCAGAAACAGAAGCTACATATAATCACTACATCTTTTTCTATTTGTTGCAGTCTTTTCTCACAGGAGATAGTCAACAGATATATTAAGAAGCACCACATGAGTAATTTGAGCTTCTGTGATTTCTGTTTCTTACTTTTCTCCATGCTTTGGTAGGTGGCAAGTAGGAGAGCCAGCATTTGAATCTTCCAGAAATTCAGTATCTGCTTCCTGGATAATTTCATGTATGATCTAACACTGAGAACATTTGCCCTATTTCTTGTCCTGTAAATCTGAATTCTTCTGAATTCTGTTTGTTAATGCTTTTGTTGATAAGAAAGAAAGGTAAGATTTTAAGGTAGTAAAGTATCTATCCATTTGAAAGGGAAAAGCAAACCAAAATTCATATCTGGGTTCAGGCTAGATTTTCACATAGCTAGCTCTTTGGAGACATTGCCCATGAAGAACAAAACTGTATGGACTGACATTTGGTCACCGACCTCACTGAGAGTACTTCTGGGGCCTTTAATCTACGGTAGCAACAATCATGTTTGACCACAGTTAGTGAAGCGTTTCCTCTTTTACATTCAGTTATGTGACCAGTGAAATCATTTAATAAGCTTTGTCCTGCAGCCCATGATATATAAGTCCCGTGTGAGCTGGCCTAATAAATCCTTATCCCTGTCTTGATCTTCAGATGTCTAATGGGTCATATTATTCTGAAAGAAATGTTGTCGGATTGTGCGTACAAGATTACGGTGGTTATTTTCCTGTTTAGGAGACTAACCTATATAGAGATGGAAAAATAATGTCTAACTGGAAATTAGAGGCTGGAGAGACGAATATATTCTGTATTGACAATTGCTAAACATAGGCAAGGTAATGTTTAAAACTTCATTGTCTTTACAGCTTTTAAAAACACTGTCCTGAAAACAAAGGCATATGTTTAGGGTTCCAAGAAGAAAAGCCGTCTCTTGTACATTAATCAGACTTGCTCTGTAAAGACTGTTTCCTGAGAAACCATAGTGGTTATTAACAGAAGCAATGTATAATATATCTATTTTATAGCATATTGTTAATGGCAGTGATCGTATTTCATTTTAAAAATCATAAAATTTGTTCTCTTTTGAAATATTTTGATAGCTTGGTTTAAATTACAGTTTTGTTACAGTATATTTTCTGTTGGCATTGTTAGACTATTACAGCTTTACATACTTAGTGATAACTAGCTTCTTGATGATCCATTTTTCTTTTTTCATCCATACTTTGTTCCTTGCATGTAACCATAAGCCTAAAATTATACAGATTTTTTTTTTCCTTAAAAAGAAAAACCAAACAGAAGCTCTTCTTTCCAGAAATAAAACCCAGTTTTACCAGGGAATTTAAAGCTTAGTATCAATAGAAGTCTTAGTTGGGCCTCTTTCAAAATCTAGTGTATTCGTTTTCAAGTGCTAAGTCGAATAAAGTTAGTATCTAGAGTTTTCTTCTCTATTGTTTGATTAGGTTTTCTTTTAGGGAAAACAAGGTTGAGTTTCACATGAAATGATGTGTTACACATTTTTGTAAAAGTGAGTTCTTGAGAATTTAGCCTTCTCCCTCCTTTTTCTTCCTTAGAAAGAGATTTATGGCTTACTCTGTGTAGGTCATGTGCAAAGACACTTGTCGATGACAAGAATATAACCCTCGCGTGCAGCAGTATCTCTTCTATTCTGTTTGGATCATAAATTTCATTTTATAATATATGTTGTATTATCCCATTTTTCCAATTTACCATTGGCTTTTATAATACTGTCCAAGATGAAAATCATATGAATAAATGAAGATGTTATCTTAGACATCCCTTTTACTCTGGTGCCTGGAGACCAGATAGTCTGACTTGAATAGAACAAGAAATGACAGCTTTTCTCTGAGAGTTGTGAGTAGGAATGTGAAAGAGGTCCATGGGAGCCAGCTCCTGGATAATGTTTAAAGCTATAGAGCAAAGAATTTCCTTTTGCATTAAAACACCAAGGCATGAAGAGAGTTAAATGTGCTACATAGCATCACACTATACAGAGTATCAGGGTGAAAGAACCTGCAAGTCACTAAACTTTTGGAATCTCATTAGATGCTGCTACAACAGCAGTTTCTGTTCCCATATATGGTAATCTATTAGACCTCCTAGTCAATATTTTGAAGCGATTCAAAATATACTTATCGACTGGTCTTATTTTCAAAATGTGCATCCATGCTTAGTTGCTAAGTCGCGTCTGGCTCTTTGTGATGCCATTGACTACAGCCCGCCAGGCTCCTCTGTCCACGGGATTTCCCAAGCAAGAAAACTGGAGTGGGTTACCATGTCCTCCTCTAGGGGATCTTCCCAACCCAGAACCTGAATTTCCTGCATTGGCAGGTGGATTCTTTAACCATGGAGGCACCTGGGAAGCCCACTTTTGAAATGTACTATTGATCTATTCATTCTTTGCTCCCTCCCACCTCCTGCATGCCCCTATGAGACATTGAATGGTACCTTATAACATTTGAAGGAATAAAAACGAAAATATTTAATAAGAAAACTGAACTATTTTATATTAGGGACTTGCCAAAATAGTTTTTTAATAAGGAAAAATTCTTTATAATCAATCTCAACTGTTTGAACTGATCTCAAATATAATCTTTTGTTACATATACAGGCAATACATACATAAAATTAATTATGAGGTAGTAATGGGTGCATTGCAGCTGATATATCAGATATTTTATATGTTAAAAATAAGCACACAGATCCTTTCTAAGGAAGGTTCCTCCTATGAAAGGCCACTACGGCCTAATTTTTCTACTATGTAAAAACAGGAAAACCAGACTTCAAAGGAGAAATTGTCATTTAATTTAATTGTTCATGCCTTATTTATTTCATTACTCTGAGGATGACTGCTGGTCTGTCTAATTTAGAATCTCAGTGCTATTCTGTCCAGTTTATTATCTTTAAGGTTTATCAGCTGTGCAATCAAGCTGAACTATTTGCCTTTTACTGAAGATAGATACATTTAAAGAGAATGAGGACCTTGGGGACAATGGAAATAGTTACAATAGAGGTTTAAATGAGAACACATATTTGTTTCATGCATGAGAGAAGGGGGTGACCCCCCAAAAAGAGAAGTAAATGGGTGATTAGATTAGATACACTGTGATTTATAATTTATTTTTAGTTTTTGACAGTTTTGTTTTGTTAGCAAAGGGGAGAATATTGGAAAGATTCCACTTTAATCTCAGTAGCCTTAAAAATCTTTGCTTTCTACTTACATTGCTGGAATGATATATCAGGTTGATGGACTGTCTCTTATGGGTATCAGACTGATCAACAATCTCATGGGCCTTAGAAAGGTTTGTTTCACAGTCAAATCCCCTTTGTGGTTTAACTTAGGAGACCCACAGTTAAATAACTCTTTAGAGAAACTGAAAATTGGACATTTACTTCTCCTTCAATCTCAGGTAAGTGATAAACATACATGACATTTGAATTATTCAAAAGCTGGTTGGTTTACCATTTGCTGACAAGTAAAGGTTCTAGAACTGTTTCACATTCCTTCTAAACTGAAAGAAGCAAAACAAAACCCAAGCCTTTTTTTCCATGATTAGTCACTTGTATCATAGTGCTGTATTGATGGGTGCCTCTTTTGAAGACAGACAAAATATTTATTTAAATCTGGCTGGGGAGACTTTGGAAAAATTCCTTACCTTTTCTTAGCCTTGGTTTCAGCCTGTAAAATGAAAGTGATAAAAGTACTAACTTTATTATTATTATAAATTTATGAAAATTAATTTATGCCTATGTACTATCTGACATATAGTGGTTAATAACTAATTGCTGTTATTTTTATTACTGTTACTGCTTTGTCTTAGCAATCTATTCCTCTCCTTGAATTACAGTAGAGCTGTTGCTATTGACCCCTCCCGTGTCTTCTTTTACCCTTTTTGATAGACTGCCCAACTTTGAAATATGCTTTGTTACCATTCTTCTCAGTGTTTTGCAGCAGGTCTTTTTTTTTTTCTTTAAGTCACTTCTGCCTGAGGCAGGTGTTCCTTTTCAGTGTCAGCTGATTAGTCTTGTGATTCTGAGAAATATGATAGAATAAATCAATACCTTTGTAGAAGATGATGCCCCTTCTTTACAAAATTCTTCACCGTAGTATTTCAGCAAATCATCATTTGTTCATTTCCTCATTCAGTTGATCATTTCGTAGAAATATGTGGAGCATATTAGTTACCAAAGTGGTACAATTGAATGATTTTTGGGCCCTGTCTTCAAGAAATCTCATGTGGACCCAGATGTGTCCTTAATCATGGGTGATGGATGTACAAGTTGTACAAGTGATGCACCTGATTCAGAGAAAGAGAAAAAAACAAAACTGTCATGGGAAATAAGGCCTAATTTTTCCAAAACATGTGTTCCCTGCCTTCATGGTTCTTGCATGTGTCCAGAAGTGCCCTAAAGAATCTCCATAATTGTTTTTTATCATTCAGCTTATCTTCCAATTAAACTTACTTTCCTTCAATTAACATTCAAAATAAGTAAATCTCATGCACACTCTTATTTTAAAATTGCTTGTCTTGCCATCGGGCTGTTTTTATGGTATTTTACCCACACGTGTACAGGGCAGCTTTTGTGGGAAAACCTGCGCATCTATACCCCTTCATGATATGTTTCTGTATTCCTATCAATGTGCAGCTCATGTTTGTAAATTGCCTCTGTGCTTCGTATGAGTTTTTCCTCAGGTTGGGCACACGTATAGGTAACTCACACACAGAGTGCTCCTCTCGGAGCCCAGTATACAACTCTGTAGTTGCTCTGAAAAGCCAAGTGCTCATATAATTTGTGATGGAGCCATACAACTGAGGGTTCTTGTGCACTCTGATGCTGTGAATCAGATTTCACAGAGAAAGAAATGTCGAACAGACACAAAGTCTGGCTTTCATGTACACCGGGGGACCTGCAGGCTCTTATCCATAAATGGCCCATTATAAGTAAGTAACTTTTAGGAAATCAGGCAACATAAGTTTATTTTTCTTTAAGGAAATGACTCCTAAGTGGTAAGTTCCCAAACCCACTGTGAATTTTCAACACTGCTTATACTGAACTGAGCATTTCTTTGCCCTATTCTCTTTCTTTGTTCTACTGTCTTGTTTTACTGTTTTGGCAATTTGGTGCACATTTTTGCTGTTTCCTGTGTCCCACCCTAGGGATGAATGCTTTATTACTTTTTAAAATCTTTGTTCCATTAATCAGCAGATTTTCATTAATCATTCATCACCTTCCCTTTTCCCTCTACTTCTTGTCCCTCTGTCTTTTTTCTACCCACCTGCTCCTGTCTTAAATTATGGTTAATGTGATAAGAGGCCCTGCCTAGGAAATCAGGTGGCTGATGAGCTTTCAGAGAGTTTCTTAAATGTGTTTACAACTTTCTTGAGAGCACATCCTCTTTGGACCTTTTCCCTTTTGTTTGGAAGAGGCCTGTACAGATGGCACAGATGTTCACAGAGGCCTGTGAAAGTAGACAAGTGAAAGAGCAGTCTCAAAATAGTTATGTCTTCGGACAGTTTAACAAATAGTCTTCAACAGTTATTACACTGACAATGTTTTTTAAAAAGAAAGAAAAAGAAAAAAAGAGTCCTTTTGAAGATCCCTATTGTTTCTCTGTCCTCTGACCAGTGTAAAGAGTTGGACACGACTTGGTGACTGAACAATGAAGACAAGTCCTTGGAAATTTCTATCTTCTTGTTCTGCTTTTCATCCCAGTTGATCCTTAGGTTAAAAAGCATTGTGCTTCCCTGGTGGCTCAGAGGTAAAGAATCTGCCTGCAATGTAGGAGGTCCTGGTTCCATCCCTGGGTTGGGAAGATCCCTTCAAGAAGGGAATGGCAACCCGCTCCAGTATTCTTACCTGGAGAATCCCATCAGCTATAGTCCATGGGGTTGCAAAGATTCGGACAGGACTGAGGGACTAACCACCACCAAACAAACGTTTATCGATAGCTTCTGTGCTCCCAGCTCAAACCCAGGGGTCTGAAGTCACTTTACTGAGGTAGAATTCAGAGCAGTGCTGTGATCAGTCTCCCAGTGTGTCTGACTCTTTGGCACCCTGTGGACTGCAGCCCGCCAGGCTCCCCAGGCAAGAGGACTGGAGTTGGTTGCCATTACCACCTCCAGGGCTTCTTCCTGACCCAGGGATAAAACCCTCCTCTCATTCAGAGGGGAGAGAGAGAGAGAAAGGAAGAGATTGAACCATAGTCCTGTATGTCTTTCACTTGCTTTCTTATTCTTATTTTCTTATTTCTTATTCAGGCAACCAGGAGTAGAACCATTGCACGGTATCTAACTGAAAGCACAAAATAGCTAATCTGAACCAAGTTCCAGAGTGCTGGTTTGCTTTAAAGCAAACAAATAGAAAGCCGTAGTGACATTCCTGAAGGCATGCCTCCAAGTTCTTAATGTAATTACTTCTTGGTTCCTGAGATGGAATTAATTAGATAAAAAGAGATCAAGCGTAATCCAAAAGGATATAAGAGATTTTCTAAATAGGAGTGACTGAGTTTCAGAGCCATGACAAGAATCACTAGATCCAGAGACACAAACTTATCCACCAGTCCCTCATTACGGCTGGAAAACCTGAAATCAAGAACCTTTGAATGTTATATAGAGTAAGAGGAGCTGGAAGGATAAAAAAAAAGTCTGTGGGATGTTTTCTTAATTTATTTTCAGCATAGTCATTCTTTACCTGGGGTTTCTGCTTTAACTGACATCAAGGCCGTTTTATTGAAAAATTTTCAGTTTCTTGATCAAGCACTTAGTCTGACATACTTTGTCTATTGTTAGTGGTAAATTAAATTTCACTTTGACAGCTGACCACCAAGTCAGGCCCCATTTTGTCTGGGAACTCCTTTGATTTAGAAAAAGCACCTTATCTGGCAACCTCTTCTTTTGTACCTCCTTTTTACAAATATCCTTTTACAGGTTTCAAGATGAGAGAAAAGGGGGTCTTTTAAAATTCCTCTCTTTTTTTTTAAGTTTGGAGAATTGTGAAGTCATAAAAGCATAGAACTACAGATTAATGTAGCTTTTGAGCCTCATAGCAGCTGAAAACATGTCCCCACCTACATCTTTTATCCTCTGCCTCCTAGGCACACACTTTATTTTCTTTTAGGCTACAAGGAGCAATTAGTGATGCTTGCCAGAAAAAAAGGACATAGAAGAAGAGATATGAATGAATATCAGTGTTTTCTGGTCCCAACTAAAGAGTATGGAATTTCATTGCTGGAAGGGACCTTAAAATTATACTCTGTGACGTCGGCCTTTTGTTCAGTTTGAATCAAAGTACACAAATTCTCGTAGCAAGAGTTCTCTGTATTGACAGGGATGTGGGAGTAGCAATGCAGCTTGAGTCAGAATCTATTTTGTTGCACTCACTGTGGATATTCTGTTGAAAAAAATTGTTCCTTGAACCATGGCCCTTGTCATCTGCCCTCTTTGTCCCTTTTCTTGTCCCTCCTCAAATTACTGTTTTAGAGCAACCTTCTCACTTTATAGATAAAGAAATGGAGTTCCACAGAGACGTCAGGGGACTTATAAAGATCACCAGATCTCAAGAAATACTTACCCCCTTGTTCCATTAGGCATTTCTTGTCGCAGAAAGAAAACTAGGAAAGAAATCTAGGTGTAGGGCCAAGAACTATATTAAGTCAGTAGTGATCTTCGTTCTCAGATGAAAAATGATTTGTGGTTTAATCCTGTTACAAATTAGTGATAAAAGTTAGCGATGCCATGTTTGAAAAGGCTTGGTTGCTTAAAGTTGCCTACCTTTCTCTGTAATATCTTTGTACCATTTCATCTCCTCCTTTTTCTTTCTCCCTTCTCTTCTGTTTTCTTTTTGTTGCCATGTTGAACTTGATAACCTATTTGTGAAGACACTTTAAAAAGGATTATTCTTGAAAATCTGCTACAGGATCAAAGCAATACTTTTGTATTTTAGACTTAAAAAGTAAAGAGCCTGTAAATAGAATGCAGTGATGAATTTTTATAATCATGGAGCCATATTTCAGAAGACTAGACGAGATTGTTATTTAAAAGAAACTTGTAATGAGCCTTATGGTAAAGCAAATAATTAGTAGCATATTTGGGCAGTTCATCATGTTCACAATTCTATTATTTGGAGACCTCAATTTCTAAGGGAACAGTAGATCAAAGAGCAAATGTGAAAGTGGGGCCAGGAAAACACACTAATTCCAGAAATAATAAAAAGGCAGGAGAAATAAAGCAGAAAGCTCAAATTTCTTTGTTCCCAAACCTTGAAAGATTTTTGGAATAATTATAGACCTCAAATTTTTCATAAGTTTTAAAGAGTTGCCAAGAACATAATTTGTGTGTGTGTGTTAGTTGCTCAGTTGTGTCTGACTCTTTGCAATCCCACAGACTCTAGCCCGCCAGGCTCCTCTATCCATGGGATTCTCCAGGCAAGAATACTGGAGTGGCTTGCCTTCTCCAGAGGATCTTCCCAACCCAGGGATTGAACCCTGGTTTCCTGCATCGCAGGCAGATTCTTTACCATTTGAGCTATAGGGAGGTCCATAATTTCTGGTATATTGTAAATGTTGCCATTTTAAAATTAAAAGTCTAAATTATTTTAAAGTATATCTTTTTTATATAATTTAGATTTTATAGTACTATAATACTATTATAATTTGATTCTCACCATTGTCTATTAAAAATATGAAAGCAAGTTCTTTATTGGTTGAAAACTGTGCATGGTCCTTTTTCTCTCTTTTTTTTTTTTTTCCTTTTTCTCTTTTAATTCATGTTTTTATTTACTTACATTACTTATTTTTACTTTCATTTTATCAATGAATATACTTAAAAGTTTTTATTGATCATTGTATAGTCTCAGAAGCTTAAAATAATAATTTCCTGAGTTCATGATCCTCTAAATTTAAGAAATTACATCTGGATTGAGTTTTTCACTATTTTTAGCACAGATATACATTAAATATTGATGAGTAATCACTAAATGTAAATGTTAAATTTATTGGAACTTCATCTATTAATGAGATGGATAAAGCTTTTTTTTTTTCAAATTAGTTTTTATATTGTCAAATATTATTTATTTCAGGAACAAAATAGGATTTAGCACAGTGCCAGTTTTCCATTTTTCTAGATGTAAACATTGAGAAATCTTTCTCGTGCAAATAAGTAGATGAGATCGGAGAGATTTTTTTAAGTCATTGAATTTTTAAAAATTTCCTTACCAATTTTATGTCCCAAATCACATGATTTCTCATCAAATTATTGTTCATGACTCATTCTCTGACACCTCAATTAGTTCTCCTTCAATTTTGTTGAAAGGAAACTCTGATTTGCAAAAGGATTTGTTAATCAGTCACTTCAGACGTTCACTGTTTCTGGGAAGTACACCAAAGACTTACCAAAACCTCTCAAATACCCGTTAATTATACTTGTTGCTCTTTTTTTTAGGGGTGCCATGTTGAACTTGGTAACTCAGTGTTGGGGAACATAGAATATTCCACAATTCAATACACCTCAGCAGATATGATTTTTTCTTGGACAAAATGCTTTTATCTCATCACATGCTTTAAATCTATTTCATCAAAACCTTGAAGCTGCCGATTTAGCTCATTAACTTTATGAAAAACGTCTACCTATCTAAACTATTTTGAGAAACTTATTCGCTGACTCAGTCAGCTAGGTCAAGGTTTAAGGTTGAATTTTTGCATTCGGATAAATTTTCTCATGAATCTCTTAATGACTTGTCTTCTCAGTTCTGAATTCTCAATCTAAAATGAATTTTTAGACAGTAAGGAGGCTTGCAGTAACTCTGCCTCTGGGGAAATCAGGCACACCCCCTCTTCTGGTATTTCTTATTGAGTCTCATTTTACTTGCCTCTGATGGGACTTTTTCTCAGGACCAATGTCTTCTTGACAGTGGCTTGCAGGTGAAAAGGCAACGTCTTTAAACAGAAATTGTCATCCCCATGATTCTTTGACTGTAGGTGCATTCTCAGATAAATTTTAGGAAAAAGAGTTGAGCATCTGGTGATTGATTCTCCTAAAAATATCTGACTCTGTGAACGTCAGTTGGAAGACCACTATTGTAGAATCTATAAAAATCAGAGGAATGAAAATACGTAACAGGGCTATTTGATGTATTGACGATTAGTTTTAACTGTCCTTATATGTTCTGAGGATTTCAGTAGTTAGTGTTCATACTGATCTGGATTCAAGAAAAATTTAATGAGGCAGACAAATTTCTGCCTAAAATGTCATTTCAGATCAATTTCCATGCGACATGAGTAAGCTAAAAGTAAGCAGTAAACTCCTTTATACCAAAAGTGATAAATCCTTGGAATTTATGTCTTTTGCATCTAGTTCTTATGATAAGATATTTTATAAATTGTCACAAATAGGAATTTCTTCAGGATCAGTTTTCTGGGATTCTATCACCATGTTTATGAATTTAGATGATTCCTAAGCTAACGCAAGAGACCTTCTATAATCTAAATCTATCAGTTCATATAATTGCTCACAGCCTTTAACTCCAAAATTTCTACCTTGTGGAGAGAAAAGAAGCTTTAGAAGCTTACCTAAAGGAAACAGAAATTCTTTGTGTTAGAGCATATGAATTCAAATTATTTCACTTTTCCAACAATGCATTATTATGCAATTGCCCCTACTCTTGCATATACTGAGAATTCAGTGGAATTATTGGTTATTTTTTTTCCCAACTTTTACTTTCTGTTAAACAGAACTATCAGCTTCCTATATTATTTAGCTGTCCCTATACAGTTCAGCTACAATGGGAAATATTTGAATAGATCTTATTCAATTAATTTATATTATATGAATTTAAACTTATGATGTAAGAATATCAGAAAGAAGCTTAGATATATCTCTTAAATAAAATATTGGCAGTACTGAAGGTAAGCTTGTGGTCTTCAGGCAAGTTATTATTCAGACATTTCACAGTGTTTTCCTTGGCTATTGGACAGAACAAGTATCAGTGACACCATAGCCTCTCCCTGCCCCATCCTCTACTGCGTTTGTTGGGTCCCAATTGACGAGGGAGCAGGTAAATGCAGATACTGTAAGACTATGCATGGTACTTAACCTCAATAAACTTTAGTTTCTTCAAATGTAAACTGAGATAATAGTACTTATCACTTAGGATTGTTGAGTCAAATATATGATTGACTGCACATAAAGCAGTTTGTCAGAGCTTAATAGCCTTTATGATTATTAGTAGATCTGAAATAATAGCCTGAGTAAAAAATATGGACTAATATTGAATCAGTTAGTCACTTCAGTTGCTCAGTCATGTCTGACTCTTTGCGACCCTAATTACTGCAGCATGCCAGGCTTCCCTGTCCATCACCAACTCCTGGAGCTTACTCAAACTCATGTCCATTGAGTCAGTGATGCCATCCAATCATCTCATCCTTTGTCGTCACCTTCTTCTCCCACCTTCAATCTTTCCCAGCACCAGGGTCTTTTCAAATGAGTCAGTTCTTCACATCAGGTGGCCCAAGTATTGGAGTTTCACCTTCAGCATCAGTCCTTCCAATGAATATTCAGGGCTGATTTCCTTTAGGATTGATTGGTTGGATCTCCTGGCAGTCCAAGGGACTCTTAAGAGTCTTCTCCAACACCACAGTTCAGTTCAGTTCAGTCGCTCTGTTGTGTCCAACTCTTTGCGACCCCATGAACCACAGAATGCCAGGCCTCCCTGTCCATCACAAACTCCTGGAGTTTACCCAAACTCATGTCCATTGAGTTGGTGATGCCATCCAACCATCTCATCCTCTTGTCCCCTTCTCCTCCTGTTGTCAATCTTTCCCAGCATCAGGGTCTTTTCCAATGAGTCAGCTCTTCGCATCAGGTGGTCAAAGTATTGGAGTTTCAGCTTCAGCATCAGTCCTTCCAATGAACACCTAGGACTGATCTCCTTTAGGATGGACTGGTTGGATCTCCTTGCAGCCCAAGGGACTCTCAAGAGTCTTCTCCAACACCACAGTTCAAAGGCATCAATTCTTTGGCACTCAGCTTTATAGTCCAACTCTCACATCCATACATGACCACTGAAAAAACCATAGCCTTGACTAGACGGACCTTTGTTGACAAAATAATGTCTCTGTTTTTTAGTATGCTGTCTAGGTTGGTCATAACTTTTCTTCCAAGGAGTAAGTGTCTTTTAATTTCATGGCTGCAATCACCATCTGTAGTGATTTTGGAGCTCAAAAAAATAAAGTTAGCCACTGTTTCTACTGTTTCCCCATCTATTTGCCATGAAGTGATGGAACCAGATGCCATGATCTTAGTTTTCTGAATGTTGAGCTTTAAGCCACCTTTTTCACTCTCCTCTTTCACTTTCATCAAGAGGCTCTTTAGTTCTTCTTCACTTTCTGCCATAAGGGTGGTGTCATCTGCATATCTGAGGTTATTGATATTTCTCCAGTTAAGAAGCATCAATTCTTCAGTGCTCAGTTTTCTTTATAATCCAACTCTCACATCCGTACATTACTACTGGAAAAATCATAGCTTTGACTAGATGGACCTTTTTGGCAAAGTAATGTCTCTGCTTTTTAATATGCTGTCTAGGTTGGTCATAGCTTTTCTTCTAAGGAGCAATCATCTTTTAATTTCATGGCTGCAGTCACTATCTGCAGTGATTTTGGAGTCCCCCAAAATAAAGTTTCTCACTGTTTCCACTGTTTCCCCACCTATTTGCCATGAAATGATGAGACCGGATGCCATGATCTTAGTTTTCTAAATGTTGAGTTTTAAGCCAACTTTTTCACTCTCCTCTTTCACTTTCATCAAGAGGCTCTTTTGTTCTTCTTCACTTTCTGCCATAAGGGTGGTATCATCTGCATATCTGAGGTTATTGATATTTCTCCCAGCAATCTTGATTCCAGCTTGTTCTTCATCCAGCCCTGCATTTCTCATGATGTACTCTGCGTATAAGTTAAATAAGCAGGGTGACAATATACAGCCTTGACGTACTCCTTTCCCAATTTGGAACCAGTCTGTTGTTCCATGTCCAGTTCTAACTGTTGCTTCTTGACCTGTATATAGATTCCTCAGGAGGCAGGTCAGGTGGTCTGGTATTTATTCCCATCTCTTGAAGAATTTTCCACAGTTTTTTGTGATCCATGCAGTCAAAGGCTTTGGCATAGTCAATAAAGCAAGAGTAAATGTTTTTCTGGAACTCTCTTGCTTTTTCAGTGATCCAACGGATGTTGGCAATTTGATCTCTGGTTCCTCTGCTTTTTCTAAATCCATCTTGAACATCTGAAAGTTCATGGTTCATGTACTGTTGAAGCCTGGCTTGGAGAATTTTGAGCATTACTTTGCTAACATGTGAGTTGAGTGCAATTGTGTGGTTGTGCGGTATGGACCTAACAGAAGCAGAAGATACTAAGAAGAGGTGGCCAGAGTACACAGAAGAACTGTACAAAAAAGATCTTCATGACACAGATAACCATGATGGTATGATCACTCACCTAGAGCCAGACATCCTGGAATGCAAAGTCAAGTGGGCCTTAGGAAGCATCACTACAAACAAAGCTAGTGGAGGTGATGGACTTCCAGCTGAGCTATTTCAAATCCTAAAAGTTGATGCTGTGAAAGTGCTGCACTCGATATGCCAGCAAATTTGGAAAACTCAGCAGTGGCCACAGGACTGGAAAAGGTCAGCTTTCTTTCCAATCCCAAAGAAATGCAATGCTAAAGAATTTTCAAACTACCACACAATTGCACTCATCTCACATGCTAGCAAAGTAATATTGAATCAGCTGAATTAAATATTTTCATTTTGATGCAAATTTACTATTACTCCAAATCTGATAAACTCAATATTTGCTTTTCATATACATTTTTTTAAATCATCAAGCATAGGAATTCTTTGTCATTGTCATAGTCCATTGGTGCTATTATAACAAAAATACCATAGACTTGGTTGCTAGAGTGGAAATTTATTCCTCACAGTTCCAGAGGTTGGGAACTCCAAGATCAAGATAGATTCATTGTCTGGTGAGAGACTTTTTCCTAATTCATAGGCCATCTTGTCACTGTGTACTCACCTGGTGGAAAGGGCAAGAGAGCCCTCCTAGGTCTCTTTTATAAGAGAACTATTCCCATTATATAGGTACGTAGTCACCTACCAGAGGCCCCAGCTCCTAATACCATCACCATGGAGTTAGGGTTTCAGCATATCAATTTAGAGAGGGATACAAGCATTCAGTCTGTGGTGGTCAAGAAGTATTAATATATTAATGGCATAGACATTTTTTGTAATAATTGAAGATGTGCCATGAGATACCATGTTTTAGGTGATATAATTATCCTACAACATTTAGACTTGGTATTAATTACCATCCCTTTCTGGTTTTAAGAAGCCACTTAGGTAGATAAAGCTTCTTGCAGTTTAAAAGATTGTTAATATAGTTTTTTTTTTTCCTCTAATGAATTATTAGGATAGGTCTTGGACATTAATTATCTTATCATAGATTTCCCCGTGCAACAGAAAAGGGCTCTTCACACTCATTTTACTGTTTCCTAGAGGGTATCAGCAACCACACTGACTATGAACAAGGTGTCCAAATATCACCTTGGCCTATTTTTGCCAAAGATTTTGTTAATTCTGTGTCCTAATGTTGATTTGTTGATCAGAAGTTTATCAGACATAATATATACCTTTCTTAATAACACCAAAAGGGAAATTAGTTGATTATTAATCTTGGGTAGATAAAATATTTAAAAATATGTACTCCATTGACCAGTGATAGTAAAAGGAATCCTTGATTGTTGGGAATCACCTTTTGGGTTGGTTTATCTGAGAGTTGTCTGAGGATGGGTGGAATAGGCACTACTATAATTCATATATGATATCTATCTAATTACTCTGTTGTATTAATTTGATCTATATTATAGGCACAAGATTCTAGAGCAAACTTTTAGAAACAGTTTCATTGACTTTCACCAAAGCAAGAATTTAATTACCACTGTGCCAATTGGTCAGATTTATGACTCGTCTTAAAACCATATTTTCTGTATGATAGACCAGGAAAGCACTTTAGCATTTCAGAGAAGAAAGCACAAAAATAGAACTACAGATGACTCTATGAACACATAAGAAAGACAGCACACACACCCTGTGGCTTTCTGATATGGAATAAAGGTCATGGCTGTCCCCGTATTGCTCTTTCCTTCCTATGGCAGTGTCAGGCTCTGTTTTGAAAAAGACACAGTGGGACCGTGTCTGTTCCTTCTTAAGCTGGGTCAGAGTTTGTGTTTTGTCTGATTGGTTCCCTCCTCACACTCTTCAGGGGAGCCAATAAGATATAGTAAATACAACTGGTGAGTGAAATTGCCAAGGGAGGAAACACAATAACTATGTAGCATTTATTGGGAGTTTCAGATATAATAAAGTCAAGGTTAGAGTAAGACCATGTGAAATATTAAGTAGCTGTATCATATTGTGAAATTCATTTACTGGAGAGGTTAGCTGCCAGTTTTCTGCAAAAAAATTAGTCCAAATCAGATTATTTTAGTAATTATTAGTTAACACGTGCTAAGTGCCCACAGCATGTCGGTCCCTTCCTACGATATCAGAATGCACTGTGGAAGGAACTAAACTTGCTCTTGGATTTAATTAATCTCTCCAGTTAATTGCCAGTATGGGCTACATTTCTTTCGTGAGTAAAATTGGAGTGTGAGAAAAGATAATGTCCCTCTCTCATTAAGCTGTCCACGTTAGATTTACAGGGCAACAGTGAGGCCCATTCAGGCTTAGTTTTGATAGCTTTCATTACTGGCAGCACAGAATAAGTGGTGATCTGTCCTTCTGTCATTAGACTCAACCCAATATCTGTGCCACAAACACCATTACATCTATCAGGAAGGTTTCGAAGAGCTATTTGTAGATTGATGCTCAACTTGTTCTATTTATTCCCTCTGTTAGGCCCAGACTTGTTTCGTTCTCCCAGTGGGTGGAGAATTGCAGCACACCTGACTCGTGCCAAGAAGGGCAACCCTTTCCAATTCAGCACTCCCCAGAGAGGAATCAATTAGTGACTCCTGTCAATGAGATGAGTTCCTAGCTCTTAGGAACTTTCCTTCACACACTTACGTAACAGCAGATGACATTCTCCCTCCACCACCAAATTGGGCTTGTAAAACTGTGGACAGGGGCTTTAAAAATGACCGAGCTGTTGTTGTCTACCTGCCCAAACTGGAAGACCATTTTCATGCCTGTTGTTTCATCAGCGTTTGCTTCTGTAGAATCATAGGTTGGGTTCTTGGTCTTCACACAGGGATTGGTGGGCAAGTGGGAGAAACCAGGAGAAACCAGGAGGGGAAAGAAGAGGGTATTAGGATAGAGCAGGGAAAGGAGCTGCCAAGGATGTGGTTTCAGATAAAATTAGCCTAATCACATGGGGCACTCTGGAGCACGAATCATACCTCAGGGTCAGTCCTGCCTTGAGACAGGGCGCTCGCCTTTCTACTGGTTAGTCATTAGCTGTGAGCCCTGGGTGAGGGGTGGCTATGGCAGTCCATCTCCCAGGCACATCTGGGTGAAGGTGCTGTTTTACTCAAGGGCAGTCCTTTGGAGAAGATTGGCAACAACAACTATAAGAAGGAATGGGCAATCAAACTGGTAAAATATCTTGTGGGGATCTGGGAGGAGCATCAACAGCTTAATGCTAAGTGTAGAGAACACCTTCTGTAGTGGAATAGGGCATTTGCATGCACACAGAAATACAGCTCCCTTCAAGTTATCAAAAAACCTGTGGCAGGGTCAGAGTGCACTGTCGTCTTACTCTCTCATTCAGTCTTAAATAAGAGACCAAGAACTGATGGGAGGATAAAAATCAAACAGTATTTTCTTTTTAGCTTTATGGGAGATGGAGTTGTAAGTTATCAAATAGACTTTCATCTGAGAAGAGGAATATGACACTTCTTAACCCCACTGAACTTAATTAATCTCACAGCCCTCCACAGATTTTTACTAATATGTTGTTAATGCCCATAAAGGTAATTAAAGATGACAGATGAAAAAAGTGGTTCTATTCTCATGCTGAAGAGGAAGTCAGGTATGCTCAACGTCTGTGTGCTACAAAATGCAGCCTCTTGTTACATCAAATGACAGGGCCTAACTTTGTGATATAAACACATTATTACAAATGTCAGTGCACAGACTGCAAAGATGATGACTAACGAAATAGCAAAAGCAATAAAATATAGACAAACAGCCTTTCACTATGTTACAATTCAAACTTGTTATCACTATAGATGAATGATTTCGTGTAGAGACTTAATTTTTCTATGATAGGTTTTTAAATAAGACAGCAAGATGAAAGAAGCAACATTTGATATTAAAATATTAAGTACCTTAATGGAAATAATAAAATTTTTATATCTCAAACTGCCAAGGATATATTCTGACATCCGTATCTCACTCCCTCCCTCTCTTCTTTCATATCAAGAGTATCAGCAGCTTAAAATAATAAATCAAATTATGAAACTTTCCTCTATGTAGGTTTCTGAATTTACTCATGTATATTTTTTATAACTAGATATTTCCTGGAGGGTAAAATAAAAACTTTATTCAGTCTGTATTTCATATTTTTTTAAACTAAAGCTTCAACTTTGCTAAATTACTTCTGAAAGATCTGATTTAAAGAGGAAATTTGTGGTGTATATTTTATTTAAAAGTGCATGCATTTCTTTAAATGCAATGAGTTATAAAAAATTAGGAAATTAGGAAATTTTTTTCTCCAGTAAGTTGGTGTTTCTTTAGTGCCTTCTTTTGATTTTTCATACAGTTTTTTTTTTTGTTGTTGTTTTGTTTTGTGAAAGAAAATTATCAGAAAGGATATTTTGGACCCCAAAATTGATAATGGCATAAATATAAAGTGACATGAGTTACCCCTAAAGTATTTATAGCCTTGGGTTCATGAAAATTTTAATTTTTGAAGAATTTTGTTTCATTTAGCATTTACTATGGCCGTTGACAGTGCTGTTTTCACAGCAGAATAATTTTTAAAACACTTTAGTTCAGTTGTTTGTTGAAATGACAAAAGAAAAGTGGCGCTTGAGGTTGACTTCTGATTCTTTTTTTTTGACATGTTGAAACCTCATCCCCATATGGGAGTAGGAATTACATTTTTAAAAAAAATGCATGTTTGTTATTTATTCATGGCTGTGCTGGGTCTTCATTGCTGCATGCCGGCTTTCTCTAGTTGCAGTGAGCGGAGACTGCTCTCCTGTTGCGGGGCGCAGGCTTCTCAATGTGGTGGCTTCTCTTGTGGGGTGCGGGGTCTAGTCTTGGGCTTCATTAGTTGTGGTTTGTGGGCTCAGTAGTTGTGACTTATGGGCACTAGAGTGCAGATTCAGTAACTGGGGTGCATGGGCTTAGTTGGTAGCTCCTGATTTTCTGAACAGTAGGACTCAGGAACTCTGTTCTCTTCCATCTGCTCATCTGTATGGATTCCACCTGTGGGGTTTTTGTTGTTGTTGTTGTTGTTGTTGTTTTGCCCCTGGCCAATGGGAAGCTCAAACAAGAGGTCAGAGGAAGAGAGTGAGGTCATGATATTAGGTAGGAAGGAGAGTGAAGTCAGGGTATTGGTTGCCTTGGAGCCCTCCCAATGGGTCTCACTTGGTCTAGATATGTCCCTCTATCTAAATCCCTTCTTAAGATTAACTTCCCTTAATGAAGTGACCAGGTTGTGGTCACTGTTCCTTTCCCTTCTCCTTTTAGGGCTAAGGATCATAACAACTCCAGAGTGTTGTATATCCCTTCTGGTTTCCCTACACACTACCTAAAGTTTTGTCAATAGTCTCTTTTATTTTATTTTATTTTTCTTGATTTTTTTTCCATTTATTTTTATTAGTTGAAGGCTAATTACTTTATAATATTGTAGTGGTTTTTGTCATACATTGACATGAATCAGCCATGGATTTACATGTATTTCCCGATCCCAATTCCCCCTCCCACCTCCCTCTCCACCCGATCCCTCTGGGTCTTCCCAGTGCACCAGGCCCGAGCACTTGTCTCATGCATCCAACCTGGGCTGGTGATCTGTTTCAATCTAGATAATAGACATGTTTCAATGCTGTTCTCTCGAAATATCCTACACTCGCCTTTCCCACAGAGTCCAAAAGTCTGTTCTGTACATCTGTGTCTCTTTTTCTGTTTTGCATATAGGGTTATCGTTACCATCTTTCTAAATTCCATATATATGTGTTAGTATGCTGTAATGTTCTTTATCTTTCTGGCTTACTTCACTCTGTATAATGGGCTCCAGTTTCATCCATCTCATTAGAACTGATTCAAATGAATTCTTTTTAATGGCTGAGTAATATTCCATGGTGTATATGTACCACAGCTTCCTTATCCATTCGTTCTGCTGATGGGCATCTAGGTTGCTTCCATGTCCTGGCAATTATAAACAGTGCTGTGATGAACATTGGGGTGCACGTGTCTCTTTCTGATCTGGTTTCCTCAGTGTGTATGCCCAGAAATGGGCTTGCTGGGTCATGTGGCAGTTCTATTTCCAGTTTTTTAAGGAATCTCCACACTGTTCTCCAGAGCGGCTGTACTAGTTTGCATTCCCACCAACAGTGTAAGAGGGTTCCCTTTTCTCCACACCCTCTCCAGCATTTATTGCTTGTAGACTTTTGGATAGCAGCCATCCTGACTAGTGTGTAATGGTACCTCATTGTGGTTTTGATTTGCATTTCTCTGATAATGAGTGATGTTGAGCATCTTTTCATGTGTTTGTTAGCCATCTGTATGTCTTCTTTGGAGAAATGTCTGTTTAGTTCTTTGGCCCATTTTTGGATTGGGTCATTTATTTTTCTGGAATTGAGCTACAGGAGTTGCTTGTATATTTTTGAGATTAATCCTTTGTCTGTTGCTTCATTTGCTATTATTTTCTTCCAATCTGAGGGCTGTCTTTTCACCTTACTTATAGTTTCCTTTGTTGTGCAAAAGCTTTTAAGTTTCATTAGGTCCCATTTGTTTATTTTTGCTTTTATTTCCAGTATTCTGGGAGGTGGGTCATAGAGGATCCTGCTGTGGTTTATGTCGGAGAGTGTTTTGCCTATGTTCTCCTCTAGGAGTTTTATAGTTTCTGGTCTTACATTTAGATCTTTAATCCATTTTGAGTTTATTTTTGAGTATGGTGTTAGAAAGTGTTCTAGTTTCATTCTTGTACAAGTGGTTGACCAGTTTTCCCAGCACCACTTGTTAAAGAGGTTGTCTTTTTTCCATGGTATATTCTTGCCTCCTTTGTCAAAGATAAGGTGTCCATAGGTTCATGGATTTAAAATAAAGGCTGTGAAAAGAGACAAAGAAGGACACTACATAATGATCAAAGGATCAATCCAAGAAGAAGATATAACAATTATAAATATATATGCACCCAACATAGGAGCACCACAATATGTAAGGCAAATGCTAGTGAGTATGAAAGAGGAAATTAATAGTAACACAATAATAGTGGGAGACTTTAATACCCCACTCACACCTATGGATAGATCAACTAAACAGAAAATTTACAAGGAAATACAAACTTAAATGACACAATGGACCAGCTAGACCTAATTGATATCTATAGGACATTTCACCCCAAAACAATCAATTTCACCTTTTTCTCAAGTGCACATGGAAACTTCTCCAGAACAGATCACACCCTGGGCCATAAATCTAGCCTTGGTAAATTCAAAAAAATTGAAATCATTCCAGTCATCTTTTCTGACCACAGTGCAGTAAGATTAGATCACAATTACAGGAAAAAAATTATTAAAAATTCAAACATATGGAGGCTAAATAACATGCTTTTGAATAACCAACAAATCATAGAAGAAATCAAAAAAGAAATCAAAGTATGCATAGAAACGAATGAAAATGAAAACACAACAACCCAAAACCTATGGGACACTCTAAAAGCAGTGCTAAGGGGAAGGTTCATAGCAACACAGGCTTACCTCAAGAAACAAGAAAAAAGTCAAATAAATAACCTAACTCTACACCTAAAGCAACTAAAGAACGAAGAAATGAAGAACCCCAGGGTTAGTAGAAGGAAAGAAATCTTAAAAATTAGGGCAGAAATAAATGCAAAAGAAACTAAAGAGACCATAGCAAAAATCAACAAAGCAAAAAGCTGGTTTTTTGAAAAAATAAACAAAATTGACAAACCGTTAGCAAGACTCATTAAGAAACAAAGGGAGAAGAACCAAATTAACAAAATTAGAAATGAAAATGGAGAGATCACAACAGACAACACTGAAATAGAAAGGATCATAAGAGACTACTACCAGCAGCTCTATGCCAATAAAATGGACAACTTGGAAGAAATGGACAAATTCTTAGAAAAGTATCACTTTCCAAAACTGAACCAGGAAGAAATAGAAGATCTTAACAGACCCATCACAAGCACAGAAATCGAAACTGTAATCAGAAATCTTCCAGCAAACAAAAGCCCAGGACCAGATGTCTTCACAGCTGAATTCTACCAAAAATTTAGAGAAGAGCTATCACCTATCTTGCTCAAACTCTTCCAGAAAATTGCAGAAGAAGGTAAACTTCCAAACTCACTCTATGAGGCCACCATCACTCTAATTCCAAAACCAGACAAAGATGCCAAAAAAAAAAAAAAAAAAGGAAAACTACAGGCCAATATCACTGATGAACATAGATGTAAAAATCCTTAACAAAATTCTAGCAAACAGAATCCAACAACATATTAAAAAAATCATACACCATGACCAAGTGGGCTTTATCCCAGGAATGCAAGGATTCTTTAATATCTGCAAATCAATCAATGTAATACACCACGTTAACAAATTGAAAGATAAAAACCATATGATTATCTCAATAGGTGAAGAAAAAGCCTTTGACAAAATTCAATATCCATTTATGATTAAAACTCTCCAGAAAGCAGGAATAGAAGGAACATACCTCAACATAATAAAAGCTATATATGACAAACCCACAGCAAGCATTACCCTCAATGGTGAAAAATTGAAAGCATTTCCCCTAAAATCAGGAACAAGACAAGGGTGCCCACTCTCACCACTACTATTCAACATAGTTTTAGAAGTTTTGGCCACAGCAATCAGAGCAGAGAAAGAAGTAAAAGGAATCCAGATAGGAAAAGAAGAAGTGAAACTCTCTCTGTTTGCAAATGACATGATCCTCTACATAGAAAACCCTAAAGACTCCACCAGAAAATTACTAGAGCTAATCAACGAATATAGTAAAGTTGCAGGATATAAAATTAACACACAGAAATCCCTTGCATTCCTATACACTAACAATGAGAAAACAGAAAGAGAAATTAAGGAAAAAATACCATTCACCATTGCAACAAAAAGAATAAAACACTTAGGAGTGTATCTTCCTAAAGAAACAAAAGACCTATACATAGAAAACTATAAAACACTGATGAAAGAAATCAAAGAGGACACAAACAGATGGAGAAATATACCGTGTTCATGGGTTGGAAGAATCAATATTGTCAAAATGGCTATACTACCCAAAGCAATCTATAGATTCAGTGTAATCCCTATCAAGCTACCAACGGTATTTTTCACAGAACTAGACCAAATAATTTCACAATTTGTATGGAAATACAAAAAACCTTGAATAGCCAAAGTAATCTTGAGAAAGAAGAATGGAAGTGGAGGAATCAACCTGCCTGACTTCAGACTATACTACAAAGCCACAGTAATCAAGACAGTATGGTACTGGCACAAAGACAGAAATATAGATCAATGGAACAGAATAGAAAGCCCAGAAATAGTCTCTCTTTTTAAACCCTCCTCAATTTATTTTAATTCGAGTGGGCCGTCTGTGTCCTGCTGGGACCCTGACTGAGAGATAAAGGGAAGCTAAAACTGCATGTACATACCAGACACATTGTTTATTTGAGGTGACTTAGGTAGATGCTGGTATAGTAGATTCAGGAGCTAAAAACATTTAAGCCTTTCTTGCTATTAACACTGTTTTATGTTTATTGGTCTCAACTGATGTTAAGGACTTCCCTTTCACTCTAGATATATTCTGTGCTTGAGTTCTTTCATTTTAAGACTCTCTGTGTAACTCCAATATTATTAGAGTTTGCATTTCTTTAGGTTAGGGAATATTTTATTTATCTGTTGCACTTGACACAACTACTCAACTTTGTTTTAGTAGGCCCTGAGTACAACCATAATTTAATGATTCATCTGCCTACCTCTAAGGATGAGCAGGAACTGAAGAGCATTTTCTTCTTGATGTTGGCTTCCATAAATACCCCAAACAATCTATTGTTTATGTGTAATATATGTAAAAATTATATAAATGTATGTGTCTGACTCTATTTCTTTTCTTTAGCATCTGCTTGAGAAGAAAAATTGGATAGATGCCTCAGAGGCATGGGCAGTTGCAACATTTTAGGAGCATATACTGATCTGATTACACTGTGAAATAATACAGAACATTTTTTTCCTCTCCTGACTTTTTTGCCTTTTAAAGTTTGTTCCCAAATGTTCTCAATTACAGGATATTGATATTTCTTACTTTGAAAGCGTGATTGCAGATACCCTGGTAATAGTTTTTTACTTTTTAATTAATAATAAGCACTGGAGAAATCAGTATTAGAAAAGTTCCAGCTTTGGCTTTTAAGGGTCATAAATACAGTTGTGGTAATGAAATGAGTATTATA
Organism: Cervus canadensis; assembly: GCF_019320065.1. Lineage (NCBI taxonomy): Eukaryota > Metazoa > Chordata > Mammalia > Artiodactyla > Cervidae > Cervus > Cervus canadensis. Next base: position 19,992,608 of record NC_057407.1, on the reverse strand, counting down.
ATTGAATGACAGGATTTTTAAAATGAAGTCTTTCATCACTAATGTTTTGAGAGACTTACGTATCAGGAGGATTAAAACTGATAGTGCTTGGTCAATTCAATGGCTGTGTTTTATAAGTCTAGTCTGTAAAAAGAGTAAGAATTCAGCTAACTTTTAAATTAGAATAAACATCTTAATCTTACAAAGGAATAACAGGGTGGTGTTCCCCTTCAGATATAAATATATTTTTTTCTTTGCAAACTGCAAATGACTATCAGTGTGCTAACTATACAGAGAGAACTGGTATGGGTCCCCTGAGAGAGACACTTTCTGTAGACTGACACGAATTATTCTTAGGGGAATTTATATACAGTAAGTTATTTATAAAAGCCTAAGGACCTTCTGCCATGCTTTAGGGTTTTTTTTTTGTTTTGTACATATCACTGCAGAATGCCACAAGCAATCACAATTGGTCTGTTTTTAATGGAGAAGGGCTTACACTAAACCTGTTTCAGCACATCCCTGATACATCAGAAAGCGAGTGGACAGGGCCATGACAGCCTGAGAACAGAGTTTTGCTAAGCTATTGAGGGGCTTCTTCTTTAAACTATAAGTTTAAAGTTTCCTTCTTTAAACTATAAGAGGGGGCATTGAGGAGGGAATTGAGTCTGGGGATTGGAGAGGTTATTGGGCGTCTGGGCGTCTGAGATGGGTTTATAATCTGTTTCCTATAATTGATGCAGAGGTGGATGAACCTAGAGCTTGTTATTCAGAGTGAAGTAGATTAAGAAGAGAAAGACAAATATTGCCTATGAATGGATATAAATGGAATCTAGAAAGATGGTACTGATGAATCTCATGGCAGCGCAGGAATAGAGATGCAGACATGGAGAACAGACTTATGGCACAGCGGTAGAAGGAGAGGGTGGGACGAACAGAGAGAGTAGCCCCGAAATATATACATTACATGTGTAAATTAGACAGCTAATGGGAAGTTGCCATATAGCACAGGGAACCCAACCTTGTGCTCTGTGACAACCTAGAGGGGTGTGATGGGGTGTTAGGTGGCAGAGAGGTACAAGAAGGAGGGGACATGTGTATACCTATGGCTTATTCATGTTGACACATGGCAGAAACCAACACAATGTTGTAAAGCAATTCTCCTCCAATTAAAAATAAGTGAATAAATGAAAATCAGTACTGATGCTGGGTAAATCACAAAGGAAACAATACCAATATCTGGAATTTTCACTCTGAGTCATCACAAGGTCTTATTTTTTTAAAATTTAAATTTGGAAATAATTATATACTTACAATAAACTGTGGAAAATTCTGAAAGAGATAGGAATACCAGACCACCTAACCTGCCTCTTGAGAAACCTGTATGCGGGTCAGGAAGCAACAGTTAGAACTGGACATGGAACAACAGACTGGTTCCAAATAGGAAAGGCTGTATATTGTCACTCTGCTTATTTAACTTATATGCAGAGTACATCATGAGAAACACTGGGCTGGATGAAGCCCAAGCTGGAATCAAGATTGCTGGGAGAAATATCAATAACCTCAGATATGCAGATGACACCACCCTTATGGCAGAAAGTGAAGAAGAACTAAAGAGCCTCTTGATGAAAGTGAAAGAGGAGAGTGAAAAAGGTGGCTTAAAGCTCAACATTCAGAAAACTAAGATCATGGCATCTGGTTCCATCACTTCATGGCAAATAGATGGGGAAACAGCGGAAACAGTGTCAAACTTTATTTTTTTGGGCTCCAAAATCACTGCAGATGGTGATTGCAGCCATGAAATTAAAAGACACTTACTCCTTGGAAGAAAAGTTATGACCAACCTAGACAGCATACTAAAAAACAGAGACATTACTTTGCCAACAAAGGTCCGTCTAGTCAAGGCTATGGTTTTTTCAGTGGTCATGTATGGATGTGAGAGTTGGACTATAAAGAAAGCTGAGTGCCAAAGAATTGATGCCTTTGAACTGTGGTGTTGGAGAAGACTCTTGAGAGTCCCTTGGGCTGCAAGGAGATCCAACCAGTCCATCCTAACGGAGATCAGTCCTGGGTGTTCATTGGAAGAACTGATGCTGAAGCTGGAACTCCAATACTTTAGCCACCTCATGCAAAGAGCTGACTCATTGGAAAAGACCCTGATGCTGGAAAAGATTGAGGGCAGGAGGAGAAGGGGATGACAGAGGATGAGATGGTTGGATGGCATCACCGACTCAATGGACATGAGTTTGGGTAAACTCCAGGAGTTTGTGATGGACAGGGAGGCCTGGCATTCTGTGGTTCATGGGGTCACAAAGAGTTGGACATGACTGAGTGACTGAACTGAACTGAATATAATATAATGATTACAGATTATAATTATAGGAAGTGGTAAAGAAAAGTGGACCTTTTAACCCAGGTCCCCCCAGTGATAATATCTTGCCTAATTATGGTACAATATGAAGACCAGGAAACTGACACTGGTATAATCCATAGAGCTTACTCAGATTTCACCAGCTGTACAGGTGTTTTAAGTGTGTGTGTGTGTGTGTGTGTGTGTGTGTGTGTGTGTGTGTATGCATGCATTACATGTGTAAGTGTAGTTCTATGCAATTTTCTCACATGCAGTTTCATGAAATCAACACAACCAAGATGCTTACCTGTACCATCATCACAAGACCCCTTCCTTCTGCTGCTTTATAGCCGCACCCATCCCTTCACACCATCCCTAACTACTAGCAACCACTTATCTCTTCTTGAGCTTGATAATTTTCATATTTCTTGAATATTATATAAAAGAAACCATGCAGTATGTGTCCTTTTGCAATTGGCTTTTTAAAAATTGCAGAATATTATTCCATGTTATGGATGCACTGCAGTTAGTTTAAACATTCACTTATTGAAGTATACTTGGATAATTTCCACGTTTGGCTCTAACAAATGAGCTACCATGAACATCCATGTATAAGTTTCTGCATGAGAATAGATTTTCATTGCTCTGGGATAAATGCCTAAAAGAACTGCTGTGTCATATGATAAGTCCATTTTTAATTTTAAAAGGCACCACCAAACATTTTTTTCCCCCACAATCACTGTACCATTTTACATTCCCACCAGCTATGTATGAGTGATTCAGTTTTGTCTGCATCCTCATCAGCCTGGTTTTAATTGCATTTCTCTAATAGCTATATCAAAACTAGGCTATGTTTTAAAAAGCAGAGATATCACTTTGCTGACAAAAGTCCATATAGTCAAAGCCATGGTTTTTCCAATAATCATATATATGTGTGAGTTGGCCCATAAATAAGGCTGAGTGCCTAAGAATTGACACTTTCGAACTGTGGTGTTGGAGAAGACTCTTGAGAGTCCCTTGGACAGCACGGAGATCACACCAGTCAATCCTGAAGGAAATCAACCCTGAATATTCCTTGGAAGGACTGGTGCTGAAGCTGGAGCTCAAATATTTTGGCCATCTGATGCGAAGAACTGACTCATTGGAAAAGAGCCTGGTGCTAGGAAAGAGTGAAGGCAGGAGGAGAAGGGGGCAACAGAGGATGAGATGGTTGGATGGTATCACTGACTCAATGGACGTGAGTATTTGAGCAAACTCAGGAAGATGGTGATGGAGAGAGGAGCCTGGTGTGCTGCAGTCCGTGGGGATGCAAAGTCAGACACTACTTAGTGACTGAACAACAATTACAATGGCTAACAAAAACAGTGGCTAATGATGTTGTACATCTTTTCATGTGCTTGCCACCTGCATACACTCTTTGATGAAATGTATCTTCTTGTCATTTTCCCATTTTCCAAGTGGATTTTTGTTGTTCTTTTTGCTTTGCTTTGATTTGCCCTTTGCTGTTGCATTTTGAGAATTCTTTATGCATTCTAGATACTAGTCTTTTGTCAGATATATAATGAGGTCAGCCCAGGACTTCACTGCTGCTACCTCCAGATCAGACTGCCCACTGGTGCCCCAGGGGCTGGGGCTCTTTATGGGGTCTCTATTGGGCTTCCCCTTTTCTGAGCCTTTGGCCATAGGGAGCAGACTCTTCCTGTTGGTGTTTTGGGGTTGCAGCCTCTCTGAAGCCCAGTCCAGGGTATAAGGGAGATAAACAGAAAGCTAGAGGACTCACCATATTGTTGTTCTTCAAATTCTGAGGTCCCTAGTCAGTGACCTTTTGTTTTCCAAGTTTCAGAGTTCTTTTATCATATTTTCTGATGAATAATTTCCCGGGTATTTATTTGTATTTAGAGGGGGAAAATGAGTAGAGCAGAGCAAAGTGAATTTATGTCTCCAGAACCACCCAGTAGATTTGATACTTAAGAAGTCATTTTGTATCAAATAGCAACAGGACTGATTTTCCTGGAGGTGTTATCTGACAATATGAGAGCATTGTAAGCTTTCACTTTTTACCATTGTGTCTTACCTGGCCTTTGCATTATGGTGACCTTTTAAGATGAAAGGTTTAATGGTGACAGTCTTTAATGCCAGCACTTGAAAATATTTTCACTCCTGTGGGACCAAAGTGTATAGATTCTTTGATGTGTTGCCCAGATCTTCCTTCAGGAGATAAGCACTCATTACCCCACCTGCTGGGGAGGCTGCCCACAGACAACCCCCTTTCAAAGGCACATCTCTTTCATGAGGTGGTCTGTCTCCAGGGACTCATCACTGGAGGGTATAAAGGCCCCCGCCCTCTCACCCCAACACAAGACACTCAGTCTTCGTCGTTTCCCACAAGCTACCATTGGAAGTTCTTCTGCCAATTCTGCTGGCTTTCTCTCCCTTTCTTTTTTTCCCCTATGGATGTTGATCCCCAAAGCACTCCCTTACAAACCTTCTTCAAGCTAAATGTGTGAGGAATCTGTTTCTTGGGGAATCCAACCTGCCTTAAAAGTCCTTTTTTCTGTAAGTTTTCTGTTATTTTTTCCTAAATGAAATTGACCATGAAAAGAAATCTAGTTCTCCTAGAACTAAGATGTTTTTGTTTATTTATTCTTATAATGAAGCGATGGCCATTCTAGATGGAAATCCTGTTTGTTTTCAAAATCTTCACTTGGAAGAACAAAAAGCTGGGATGCTAAATATTTCTCCCCAATTTTTGAAATTTGTAAATGGTGGCTGACAATTCTTATAGATTTTGAAAGTTTATTAGAGTATGCAGTCCCATCTTCTGTAGTTGTTATTAACATTTAGTTCCTGCATGCTAAGTGTATGGTTCCTGGCACTGTGTTCTCCCTGTGACATTCTAGTCTGAGTTTCTCTGCTTGATTCATACATTTAGACCAAAACCATGGCGGTGGCAGTGAAATTATCTTTAAGTTTTTTTCTTAGCCACCAGCTGATTGCAGTATGTAAACAGTAGTTTGCACATTATTCAGTCATGTTTACCTCCCACCAAGAACTGGTTCCTCTTTCATATATCTCCTGATTTATTTCCCACAGTGCTTCTAAATTAACTACACAGAGATTTCCTATGTGCTTTAAAGTCACTCCTGTGCTTGTTCATTTAGAATTTTCTCTACCTAAGTTATGGTGAACCATGGAAGAGGCTTAAATAAGTCCATTGCATTTTTTAAAGGTTATTATGAAGTTATTATATATTGGGTTTTATTCAGTAAGTGTGTACCTAATGACACCATTTAACAATTTTTTAAGCCTAATAAAATGTAAGTGCACTAGAAAATCTTACTGTTCTGTAGTGAGTCTTTTCTCAAAGGTAAGTGATAAGTCTTTGTTGTTGGTGTTCAGTTGCTAAGTCATCTAAGTCATACCCGACTCTGCGGCCCCATGGACTGCAGCACACCAGGCTTCCTTGTCCTTCACTATACTCTGGAGCTTGCTCAAACTCATGTCCATTGTGTCGATGGTGCTATTCAACTGTCTCATCCTCTGTCAGCCCTTTCTCCTCCTGCCCTCAATCTTTCCCAGCATCAAAGTCTTTTCCATAGAGTTGGCTCTTCACATCAGGTGGCCAAAGTATTGGAGCTTCAACTTCAGTATCAGTCCTTCCAATGAATATTCAGGGTTGATTTCTTTTAGGATTGACTGGTTTGATCTCCTCGAAGTCCAAGGGACTCTCAGGGGTCTTCCCCAGCACCACAATTCAAAAGCATCAATTCTTCAGCTCTCAGTCTTCTTTATGGTCCAACTCATATCTGTACATGACTACTGGAAAAACCATTAATTCATGTTTAAATCAGACTTTTTACTATATCAGGATCTTCTTGAAAATGTGAAAGTAAGCCAGGTCTGTTCTCACATTTCTTTCTGAGCTTCAGTATGGTTCAAATGGGCTAAAATAGAGGATAGGGAAGGGATTAATAGAAGTAGATTTTAATAAAATTAAGGTCATTTTTTTCCTCAAAGAGATTATTGAATACCTGCTTACTGATAATAGTCTCCAGGAAAATGACATAATGTTGAGAAACATTTAATGAAAGAGTACATCCTCAAAATCTTTACTCCTATCAGTTTATTATAAGTCCATAGGAATGTCTATTACAAATATTTATTCAACATATTTCCTTGATATTACAGTATATAATACTTTCTAAAAAGTGTTCCCTTTCAAAAACTGTCTATACTCCTTATCTGGAGTTTGCCCTTGGAAAATACTCAACTTACTGGTTCGTCTTCTTTTCTTTGGTATCCATTGTTTATGGTCTCTTCATGGATTGGGAAGATCCCCTTGAGAAGAGAATGGCAACCCACTCCAGTATTCTTGCCTAGAGAATTCTGTGGATAGGGGAACCTGGCAGCTACAGTCCATGGGGTCACAAAGAGTCATACATAACTGAGCAACTAACACTTTCACTTTCACTTTATGGGTCTTAAAATTATGGTAACAGTTTTGAAAGTTGACTTGACAAAAGAGTAAGCATTTGATGATGGAGTGTGTCCTTTGATCCTTTTCAGCCTGGGTTTCTTCAACTACAAGATGAGTAAAGTAATATTGTAATATTTGTCACAAAGAGTCAAGTGAGATTTGATTCAGATAAGAGTACTTGGTGATCTTTATAGTAATAATCAGACACAGGCAGTTATTTTTTTAAATTCTAGATTTTTTTTTTCTCTGAAGATATGATTACAGGAATACTAACCATTTGCTTAGTGCTTCCCAGGTTTTGAAAACTTTCCTTAGATTTCTATTTGGAGAGTCACAATTGCCATGCCCAGAAAGCAGAATATGTTTGCTTTGTTTGGTTTTCTTTCATTATGTCTTTTTTTTTTTTTTCAGAAGCAAAAACTGAAAACTGAGGGTCAGTGGGGTTAAATAATTCACCATAGGTCACACATTTAATAATGGCTGAGTGCAGCAGGCCCAGGGCTAAAGCCAGGCTCTCTGACTGGCAATCATTTCTAGCAGGGGCAGCAGCTCAATACTCTAATAACAGGACCAAGTGGGTAATAGCGCTGAGTGACGTGTGAACGTAACGGGAATGAGGGCAACATTGGTGAAGTGGAGAAAGCACGTGCAGTGATCTGGGAAGTACGCTGCCATCTGGTTCCAGTCAGCTGTTGCCAAGGGGGATTTCTGATCTAGTATGCTAAGATATGATGATTTTTTTTTTAAGAGAGAAGCCAGAAATTCAGATTTTTATGTAGAAATATTGACAGACAAACACCATGTTGTAGTGGCATTTTATTTTTCCTTGCTGTAGTCCATGACTGTGAGGTGCTTCTCTTCCCTGACTTTGGATCCATTAACTGTTGAGTGAAGATTGTAAGATGCCTGAGGACAGGGATTATTATTGTGTCCCCAAAGTCTAGCAAGGTGCCTGCTCTTATATAATGTGCTAGTACAGGCTCTAGAATAGATAAACAACAACAATGGCCAAAGTGTTTGAACAACGTGTGTCTTGGGACCCAAGTCAGCCCATAGGTCAGCAACACGTCATCAGTTCTACTCCAAAAATATTCAGGCAGGTGATAATTTCTAGATTGTTTCTCAAATGGGAATTATAAGAAAGTTAAAGTTAGAGTGAACTTTTTAATCTGTTTCTTGAATTACTAAAAAATATTAATTACATGAAGTACAGATACATGCCAAACATTTTAATTAAATTAACTTTCAGTCATTTTAGTATCTGAATACTCACATCTTTCATGCATAGTGGTATTTGAAAATGATAACTTTCTTCAAGGGAACCTCAATTCAAATATGCCCATATTTAAGTAGGAATTCATTTTTCTTAAGACATTTCCAGGGACCTATATTTATTTTGAAGAAAAATAAATGTTATATGTCACTTTGGTTGAAGTTGATTTTATATATATGTATGTGTATGTATATATATACATACATATGTATAGGTGTGTTGTCATGGACTCAAACACATAATTCTAAAAAGTTTAGAAATACTTTGCGTCCTATATTATGGCATCAAGGTTTTTTACGACTAAAGTCTTGGCTCTCTTGCTTTTCCTTAAACAGTAAAAAATAAGCATTGATATTTAGGTTGAGTCCTCACAGCAACAATAACAAACCACAATTCTGACAAAAATCAGAAATGTGGATGATAGGAACTGTGATTGTTTGTTGTACCTGTGATTGGTTTCAAAAGGTAGAGATATAGTTTGATGGAATATGTAATTCTACCCTTAGAATATGTCATCATTCCCATTTTAATTAAGAAGGTTAATAGTTAGAAGACCGCATACCCAGAAACCTGCTCATACCACGCCATGCATCCAGTCTTCAGGTAACCTGTTGAAAGCAAAATGAAACAATCTACCTCCAACCATTCTGCCGCACTCTGACTTCAAGTTCAGCTTCACAATTAAATAACTTGCCAACTTCGAATTAGCAATAAACAGCAGCTCAAGATCTGTAGGGTTTATAAGCAAGTCAGAAGTGGTGCTTAGAATGATTGCATTCCTAAGCTCACAATTATCACAGCTCAGAACTAATTTTTATGCCTTAAATAAAACCAAAAGAATCTACACAAAGCACTTCATTTTCTAGGAAGGTTAAATTAAAATTAAAGTGTTCACTGGAAAGTCATCCTCTTTAAAATGCATTTCCTAAGAATCACTCACTTGAGGAAGGAGTAACTACTGTAATTTTAATTTTGGGGGAATAAGTCCTCTTACTTCCTAACAATAGATGTAGAGAGGCCACTAGTGTTTTTTAAAGTATGATGTTTAAAAAATTATTCTGCAAGGCAGTTCTTCCAGGTTTACAGATTGTACACGTTTATACAATGTGGCAATTTATTTACCCAAATGGGGAGCAGAGAGAGCCTGAAATTGTAACAGACACTATCCCAGAGAGACCTAAAGTAGGCAGTGAATAATAGCCAGAGTAGCACCCTGGATTATGTCAGGTGTCTCCTGCAGAGTCCAAGTGCTTTTGCAGCTCTCTTTGAAACATTCTATGTAACATCCAAGCCAGGGTCTGGGAGGGAGAGAGACACCCCGGGGACAGCTGTAGTCGTGGCAACTGGGTTCTTGCTGCCTGAGCTCAGGGGAAAGAGATGGAATCCTTCCTCTCCAGCTTTGGCAGCTCAGATGTTTTGGGGCTAGTGGGAATTCCATTTCAGATCTCCGCTAACTTTCATATGTTAGGAGTCTAACAAGTTATCTCATTGACCTTCTAGGCAGCAGATATATTAAACTGTTTTCCTGTGAGCTCTGTCTAGAATGAATGCCTTAAAAAAATTTTTTTTCCTAAACATTAAAAAATCTGAATTTTTAGGTTCTCTTTAAAAATCAGAAAATCTGACCACACTGTAACATTATTATTCTCTCATGGTCTAAAGTGGCTGGATGAGAGCCGGAGCTGTGTAATTTAGATGCGGTGTGTGCTCCCCACATGACCATACAACATACACTTACCCACACAACTGATTTCACTTGTTTTCTCACATGCCTGACTCCAGAGGACTCCTGAGTTTGCAGAGCAGACTGGTTGGAGTGATTTTATCTGTTCACTTATCAATTGATCTCCAGGCTCAGATTCCTTCCACCTCCTGGCCCGACGTGTCCAATGCCACAGTCTTTTCCATTTCCTCAGTGCTCAGTGATATTTTTTAAGCATTAATTGACATTATGTCATTTAATTTTCTAAAAAGTTGGTATATGCATTTTTCTTTTCACAAATGGGGAAACTGAGACTGTAAAGGAAGAATTGAGATTTAAGATGGTTTGATTTCAAAGTTCATTTTCAGTGTCATTACTATTTCTGGAGGATAGGGGACTGTGTCATGCTTTTTTCTGTCTTCTTTTGCAGTGTGCTTAGGAAAGTGTAAGTGTAATGAAACATTTAATACACATGGTTATTATGTTGTTGTCTCTTCTTTATTCTCCAAATTTCATGACATACAAGACATGTCTATTTGCAGTTAGGGTTGCAATTCATGATTTTCACAAGGAGAGACTCTTAGTCCTAATAGCAATTCTAAACTATCTAGATCAGTGATATCCAAATGAAATACAATGAGAGCCACATATATAATGAAAAGAATTAATGGCCGTATTAAAAAAGTAAAAAGAAAAAAGGTAGAATTAATTTTAATAAGTACTTTATTTAGCCTAATATGTCCAAAATATCTTTTCAACATGTAATAAGTATTTTTAAATTATTGAGATATATTTCATGTTCACTTTTTGTTTTTGGTAGTATGTCTTCAAAATTCTGTATATATTTTGTTTGTTTGTTTGTTTTCTTATCTTTTGGCCACACAGCATGTGGGCTCTTATTCCCAGACCAGGGATTGAACCACACGCCCCATACATTGGAAGCATGGGATCTTAACCATTGGACCTCCAGGGAAGTCCTCCTGTGTATATTTTCCACTTACAACATCTGTGAATTCAAACTAGTCACCTTTCAGTTGCTGAATAGATGTTATGTCTCACGACCACCGTAATGGACAGCCCAGGTCTAGGTCATTAACCTTAAATAAAGAGGGAAAATAAGACAGAGGAGTATGGCTCCTGTGGTGGAAGCACAACTCAAAATCTCAAAGCCTCTTTCTGCAGCCAGTGCTGTGGATGAACCTTGGGATGTGCAAAGAAAGAGAGTTGGGGAATGAATTATTTATTCCTTTTTTATGGATACAGCTGCTCAGTGTTTGGGAAACTAAGGAGTTGGGATAATTTTAGTATTTCTCTCCAGTTTACTAGGGTTTTACTGGAGGGAGTTAGGATATAATTTCACAGGAAAGTGTGTTATCTCTCAGGGTAGTTCATATTCCCTTGCCAGCCAGAGATGAAATCATAAGTCCAAAGTAATTCACTTCTAGAAGAATTTAGTTTTTGCCTACCATCAGAGAGAGCAAGTGAACACACATAGAGCAGGATGTGTAACATTGTTGGGAGTATGAAACCTTCGCTGAAGAAGCAACTAAAGAATGACCCAGTAAAGTGTGCAATAAAGGCACTAAAGTAGTTTCAGGCAGTGCCAGAATGGACAGCCTGAATCCGGAATGAAAGTTTGGTTGAAGTTCTAGTAACTATGATTTGTAATACCCAGAGAAGCAGACTAAAGGCAATCAATTATGTATGGCCTGTTATTACTTTGTGAAAACTGGTCCTGAATTGTTTTATTATTTGATTGTGTTTTTCCAGGAAAATAAGCTTTCTTTTGCTACCATTTTTCACTGAGATAGATGCAGAAAAAACTCTGAACTGTTCTAGTGAGCATGTATTTCTAGCTAGTCTACTGATCTGAATTTCAAGTCATGATGATATGGTCATAAAAATTTGCCCTGGGCACATTTTTGGCTATCTTAGCTGAAAAGCATTTTTTAACACCACACGATGAGATTTAATGACTCTTGCATTGCGGGTTGGGGTGCTCCATCAGGAAAAGGAAATGATTCCATTTGGATTCTTTTTCTGTGCTGGAAGCCCTCTGAGTTTCCCTTATTAAAATGCCAGAAAATGCTGTTTAAACAAATGCTCTGCACTTCAATTATTCCATAGCTTCCTCTTATTATTTTTATTCTTTATAGAGCACCCAGGTACCTGAGGTGTATTTCTCATGTAGAAGAGAAGGGACTCTGTCCACTTGAGCTTTCATGTAGTGCAGACTAATTCAGCACAAATGAAAGATAAGGCACAAAGCAGTCACTGGCAATGGCTGGACTGGTTTTGAGAAACTGGTCATGGTCACAGTTGGACATGCTTCCGGGTTGTTCTGCCACTGAGCTGAACTTTTCTTCATCTGTTCCCTGTGTTTGGTTGCTTTCCCTGTGGCTGACAGTATGGACAGAGCTGTTTAACACAGAAAGGGAGAAGCAGCTTTGGGAATTATCAGGCTCCCAAACAGTACTGAGGTTAGAGTTCTCTCAGAGCAGTCAGCATTTGTGTATTTATTTAGCTGTCTCAGATCTTTTGAAATGATATATTAAAAAAAAAATTATTAGGGCATAACATACACACAGTAAAAGCTGATAAAGTATGCTGATCTTTAGTTTATAGCTTGCTGTTAATTTTACGTACATATATATCTCCATGTAAATACCATCTAGATCAAGGTATAGAATCTTTTAAAGCTCCCCAGCAGGCTCCTTTGTTCCCCTTCCAAATGCTTTCCAAATGCACTTCCTCAGGAGGTAACTACTATTTTGATATCAACATCAGTTAGTTTCACCTATTCTTAAGCTTCATATAAATGGAACCACACAGCATGTTTCCACTCCTTTCTAGCTTTTTTCAATATACATATTTGTAAGATTTATCCATGTTATTGGGAATGCCAGTTCACTCTTTTTTGTTTCTGTGGAGTGTTTCCTTGTATGAATAGACAACATTTTGTTGATCGATACTCCTGTTTGTGAGCATTTGGATTGTTTCTAGTTTTTTTTTTTTTTTTAATAAATCTGTTTTGGTCCAGATTCTACCATGCTCAGTACTCACGTAGGAACCCTGGAGCACAGAGATGCTCCATGCCTATGGAAACCTTCATCCTGTCTCCAGTATATCTATTCTTTTCTAAAGGATCTGGGTGGTTGTTTAGTCCTTCACTCTCTTCTTCCTAATAGTAATACTATTACTAATACCAGCTCTTATTCCCTGAATATGTAGCATGGCCCAGGTACTAGTGCAACTCTGTATTATGTATTAAGTCTTACTTAATTCTCACCAAGACCCTGGGAGGTATTACATAGTTTTACATGGAGAAATGAAGACTTTAGTAACTTAAATGTATTCCCTAAGACTACACAGCATGTTAATGGGAGAGCAAGGATTCAAACCTAGATTTTCTGCCCCACAATGTATTCTTAATCACTGTACATACTGACAAAGACAGTATCTTAGGATCTTTAATGAACTGACAGCTTTGGGTAGAGCACAGTTTTGTCCATTTTCTTCCTCCATGACCAGAAGCAGCTGTAGGTTTGTAAATGTTGCAATTCATCATTCCCCAGGTTTAAGATGTCAATGGCTCTGCTCGTTATTCATGTAGAACCAAAAGTCCGCACCATAGCCCCCAGGACTCCCACCTGATCTGCTCCAACCTCCCTCCTAGACCTTATCTCCTATCCACCAGCCCTCCATCAGTGCCCTCTGGTCACACTGAACCTCATCTGTGCTTGAACAGCCAGGCTTGTTCTTGTATTTTGCCATTCTCTCTGCCCAGAACTCTTCTGGCTCCTTCCTGTCACTCAGCTCTCAGTGCAAATGTCACCTTCCCAGAGAATCTTTTCCTGACTGCCTGTTAGAAAGGACCTGCCGCTGTCTCACATTGCCTTACTTGATTTCCTTCCTAACACTTTCTTCTTCTTCTTCTTCTTTTCAGTCGCTAAGTCATGTCTGACTCTTTGCAACCCTATGGGCTGTAGCTTACCAGACTCCTCCGTCCATGGGATTTTCCAGACAAGAATACTGGCCTGGGTTGCCATTTTCTCCTCCAGGGAATCTTCCTGACCTAGGGATCCAATGCTTCTCTTTGCACTAGAAGGTGGATTCTTTACCACTGAGTCACCAGGGAAGCCCTACTACGCTCAAACTTATTTCATTCATTTAATGGATTATGTACTTATTGTGTATTTTATCCAATCTTTGTCCTTAGGTCCTGGAAAAGTGACCAACACTTAGTAGGTACTCAGCAAATACTGACTCAGTGAACAAAGGAATGAGTAAGTGTGCATTTCTAAGATTCCTGGGGCTCTGTAGGATATTTTCTTATGTATTTTTTAAAGAAAATCTTATTTGAAAAATGTGACTTTATAGGCTGAGGGTTTCAATCTGCTTGAGATAAAATGGTGAGGGGAGAGGAGCTGTGCACATTATTAATTTTATGTGTGCAAACATGCTCACAAATTGTAGAAATTGACTTCTGGCAATAAAGCAATTTTCCAAATGTCAAAGCTAACCAGACTGTCCTGGAAAGTGGTTCTTTTCCTGTTGTCATTGTTTATTGTTTGTTTGTTTTTTTTTTTCCTCTTTGTGAAATACTAGAATGGGGAAACCATCTTATGTGTCCACCCTGGAACATAGCATGTGGAATAAATCATACAAATTAACACATACTTTTATACTAGAATTTAAAAAATAAGAAATGTCACAACAATAGCAAAGCTAGATGCTCTGTCATCACTACCACCTCTTTCTAATGTGACAAGCCTTGGAATCATCAATGATCCTTTGTTCTGCTTAATGCATGAGGTCAGTGTGGAGACCTTTAGTCACAAGCTGCTCCTTATCTCCTAATGCTGCTTTGCATTTGGAAGGCTGCAGGCAAGTTCCTGAAAATTCACAGTCACCACTTTCCCAAGTTGTTGCTGAATTGGTAGGATGTTTTTAATTTACAGGTCTTCAATTTGTGGATGTAGATTAAAATTCCTAGGCCCCAAGCAAACTTTATCAAAGGCACTTGCATCCCATTGCTCCTAAAATATTGTATGCCAGGCACCTTAGGGCATGCACAGACTTTGTGTGTGTGTGTGTTTATGTGTGTGATGGGCAGGGCTGGGCCTGTGGAGGAAAGAAAAGCCGTGTTAGGAGAAATGCATCCATGTTGTTGGGCTGGGAGCAGGGAAAGATTGGTTTTGTCTGCTAGCCTAGGCAGAATTTCTTATTACCCCACATCAAATTGCATCCCTTGCCTCTGATTCAAGTCTGCCTGTTCATCTCTTCCTCCCACCTCAGGCTTTTATTGAAGCTTCCGCCCCCGGGCAGTGCACAAATGCAAACTTCTGTTTACTGTCTCTGAGTGATGATATTAATTCAAATGCCCAGGGATAATGCATTGCTTATTAAACACCATAGCGTTAGAGAGTAATTTAAGGGAAACCAAAAAGGGTGGAAAAACATGCTTCTCCCCTTCAGCAAAAATGGCCAGAGTTGGATAAAAACAGAGCTTCTTTCAGTAATGTTGACTTCAAAAATAGTTAAAACCTAAAAGTTGAGAGTTATGTTTCATTTGTTGGTAATTTTTAGGACCTCAAGCCTGGGAGACAGCGTCTCAAGTGACCCTGAGAGAGCTGCTCCAAGGAGGTGAGGGGAGGAGCCAGGTTATATTGAAGTTTTGCAACAAATGGCATGTAGTCTGAACACCAAAAGATTCTTGTTGTTTAAAGAAAATCAGATATCCCGAGTTAAGGAATTTAGTGTCTTACTATGTATGGGCTCACCGAAACCATCCCTTTCAGATACACCTCACCTATTTGGGGCCAGTGTCCTGTGCTTTTTCCATGGACAGAGGAGCCTGGAAGGCTACAGTCTGTGGGGTCGCAAAGAGTCAGACACGACTGAGTGACTGAGCACCCAATCCTGTGTTTTTCACATCCTGAACTCCCTTGGGGCTCAACATAGGTAGTGGCATCAGTCTGATGGCTGGTAGATCACAGATATTCTTCTCCTTCCTGAGTGCCCTTCAGGCTCACCAGCTCACATTGGAGGGCTGCAATCGCTAATAACTGTTACATCTTTGTTTACTGATATGTCAGGAAGTATGTCATTTCTCGGTAACAATGGGCATGGGTTAAGAGCCTCCACTGCTGACTTGCAGTGTGATCCTTGAAGAGTTATTTACCTTCTCTAAGCTTCAGGTGACATCGATAAACTGAAAATAGTAATTGTACCTGCCTTCTAAAGTTGTCTTGAAGGTTAAATGAGAAATATGTGTAGAACTCTCAGTAGCGTGTCTCGTATGTATTAATAGTAAGCTTGATTAAAGTCTTTGGAATACAATCTCATATATGGTAGACCTGTGTTGTCAGCTACATGTGGCATGCTGTTCATGCACTGAGCAACAGACCCAGTAGAGACACCTTAAAACACAGATCCTCCCTTCCCATACTGCCAGGGTGTTTAAACCAAGGACTTCTGTGGAAAAACCTATGTCACGTCTCTACCTTACCACCAAATTATCTTCAATTCCTTTAAGAAAGTTGTTTGAAAAGAAAACTTTTATCATATCTTTTAGAATCATGATTATGTTCTAAACAATGCATTGATTTAAGATTCTTGTAGTTCTCAGTATACTCAGTTTCATAAAGAAAACCCCTCTTTACTAGAAAATCATCTCAAACGGGAAGACTTACAATGCAAAATTCTGAGGGATCGAGCTCAAACAAATGTGTCAGCTCTCCCCATCCACCTTGTCCAGGTTGAACATTCCTGAACAAGCTTTGATTCTCCCAGCCCATACCCTTCTATTCCTCCTTCTTGTATGCTGATCACTTGCTGAAAGATTCCTCCCCCTCTATGTTGCTGATCAGCTCACGCGCTCATGCTTAGATTTCAGAAGGAATATCATTTCTCCTGGAGAGCAGAGCCTCCTGGCCCCCATATCTGTTTCATGCTTGGTTCTATGTTCAGATTGCTCCTGGAAAACTGTCATTTTATTTTGTCCTTTTGTACTTATTCATAATTATTTATTTAATGTCTGTCCTCCCCACTAGATTATTAGCTCCATATGGGTAGGGGTTCCTGTGATTGACACTGTGCTACAGTCCTTGGCACATGTGAGGTGCTCTACCTGACAAACATGGTGAGTAAATCTTATTCTTTATCAGATTTTTTTCTTTCATATTACATATAACTCAAATGGTTAAAAATTAGATTATATTCTCTTATATTGTAACACTTCTCATCCACTATATTTAAAGTTTGCTTTTTGTACCATTGAGATGATTGTGTGCTGCTTTTATGGGTTACAATTTAATAGCATTTCAAGCAACAAGCTTTTGATTTTTAAAGAAGTCATTATTTAGTACATTGGTACGACAGTACAAGGTGACATTCCCTCTCTCTTAAGATGCCTTAAGTCTTCAAAGCACATCACACAGTTTCATAAATGGTGAAGATATTGATTTTAAAATCCTGATGGAAAAGAAGGTAAAGCCTAATGTTTGAATTCTGAGTTACAATCAGATATAGTAAATCACCAAGAACAAAGGACCAATACCTCAGTACTACAATCAGGAGGCTGAAAGAGAACCTGAAGGACCCAATTTCAATCCTTTTGTCTCTTTGAAGAATCAGACCTCCTGGAAAACCTTTGGTCCTTGTCTAATTGCTTCTAAGCTAAACTGTGGACTTGTTGCTATGGTTCTGTAAAATGATTTTAACTTTATGTCCTTGTCTAGGATTGTGTAGTATCTATGAGCTGCCTGATATATCATGTTTAAGTTCTGCCTACTTCTCAAGGCAGTTTGACATCATGCCCTGTCCCAGCTTGGCTAACTTATTCCCTTCTGCTCGCATATGGCCTGACCTCTCTGTCATTGTACTGTAAATGTCACGTGAGGTATGTCACTTAGTTTTATGCTGGCAACAAAATGAGAAGATCCAGTCCCTACTCTCAAGGAGCTTGCAATCTGCTGAGTGAGTCAGACAATGTAGGCTTCTTGAGTATATGCTACATGCAAAGCACTGTCAGAGACATAAAAGTGAACAAGACCGCTAAGAAATAATGACTAAGCATCTATAGGGGATGTAGAACATTTCCAGGTCACGGCAACGATGGAATAAATGTCAGTTCCTATTCCTGTGATGCTGATCAGATTTCTAGCTTTAATGTTTGAGTGGCTGGTAAAGCCATCTTTGAGACCCAGAGTCCACCCTTCTTTGACCCCTGAGGTGGAGCTCAGGATGGGTCTGGATACACAGATTTGGTTAGAGAAAAAAATTGAAATATCTGGGACATCACTGGCAATATATCTCATAGTCAGTAGTGGAGGAATTTGAGATCCAGGAGCATAATTAGATAGAAAGACCTATGGTGAACAGTAAGGAAAGCAGGTGATTTATTAACCAGCCTCTTTCTACTTCAGGGTATTGGGTTTACAAGTTTTTTTTTTTTTTTTTCTATTAATATTTCAGTCTGTTTGCCTGTTCCTCAAATTTACCAGGAAGATGTATTTGCCAGTGTTCAGAAAGGAAGATGTAAATAGAAATAATTTTTTAAAAAGGGCTATGATTCAAACCAACCCCCAGAACACTCTGAATCTAGTGGGATAGAGCAGGGGCAGACAGACTAAAGAATAATTAAAATTTAAGGCTGGCTTTTAGAGTGATGGCCATTCAGTGGTTTTTAAAATGTGCGCCATGTCTATCAGGGTCAGCATCACCTGGTGAAGTGGGCAAAGTAATGGCCAAACATGTGCACATCCCGATCCCTGGAAGGGACTTTCTAGTGTGAGTAACGATTTTGAAATGGAAAGAGCAGCCTAGATTATTCAAGTGGACCCAGTAAAATCAAAAGGCCTCTTATAAGAAAGATATCAGAGTTAGTAGTAGGAGTTATGATAACAGAAAGAAGAGATGTGAGAAAGAGGCCATATCTTCCCCTGGAAAGATTTCTTCTGGAGGAATTCAGGCAGCCTCCAGAAGCTAGAAGACCAGGCATGGATTCTCCCCTGGAGCTTCCGGAAGGAGCCAGCCCTGCCAACACTTTGATATTAGCCCCATGACACCTATTTTGGACTTCCAGCCTCCAGAAGTATAAGAAAATACATTTGCGTTGTTTTAAGCCACTAAGTTTGTAGTAATTGTTACACAATAATAGGAAGGTAAAAAACCAAGGAACATGTTAGAAATGAAGTTTCTCAGGCCACACTTTAGATTTATTCAGACAGAAACTCTGAGAGTGAGGCTGAATAATCTGCGGTTTAACAAGCCCTCTGGGTGAGATTCTGATGCACAGTTAATGACCAGCTGTCTTCGAGGTGGTTGTTGTTTAGTCAGTATATCATGTCCAGCTCTTGTGACCTCATGGACTATAGCCTGCCAGGCTCCTCTGTCTGTGGGATTTTCTAAGCAAGAAAACTGGAGTGAATTGTGTTTACTTCTCCAGGGGATCGTCCCAACCCAGGGATCAAATCCACATCTCTTGCGTTGGCAGGCGGATTCTTGACCACTGCGCCACCCGGGAAACCTTTGAGGCTTCTGTCTTCAAGGACTGCTGTTAAAACACAGGGAGATACTATACCTGCCTTTTGCACCAGCAACAAATTACAACTGTCTGCTTTAGGTCACAAGAACCAGTCACTATATAGTTGTCACATGGTTTCCCTCCTGACCACAGGGAGTGGGGTATTATGGTTGACAACACCACCAGCAAGATAGGAAACTTTGCGGAGATCCACAAAGCAAAGAGAATAATATTTATAGGAAACTTTGGGGAGATCCTCAAAGCAAAGAGAATAATATTTTCAAGAGGAGGATGATATAATTTGCTGGAGGGACAAAATAAAACTATCTGCAATGAGTTTATGACTGGTCACTTAGAGAAGAAAGAGCACTCTTACATGAAGGAAGAATTTGTGCCAGGGCCCAGCCATAACAAAATATGGAGTATATTTAGGAAATGGCAAAAAGGGACTATAACCTCAGTATGGTACAAGAAGATGGGGTATAGGTGACAGGAGGTAGGAGACAAGGTTGGAGGTCCTTAACTGCCATACTAATGAGATCAGATTCTATTCTGTGATTATGGGGAAGGCATACACTGATTTCTGAGTAGGGAGTAAAATGATGAAAATGGGCCTTAGAAAGCTAAGTTTGGGTTCTCACCATTGCCTGAATATCAAGTCTACTCAGTAGTAATAGTCTCTACCATCGTATGTGCATATTGAAAGCTAATCATGTGTCACTCTAGGGATTCTCCATGCACAGATTTTGTATCTTTGTGTGTTCAAAGATGTCTTTCCTACTGTGGGAAGCTTTGTCTTTCAAACTGTTAGATCACCAACAGTAAGGGATACAGTTACACTCACACATGCACGTAAACATATACACAGAGCTTCATGAAAGTATACCTACTCTGACCATGTGAGGTATTTCCTAATATTTTTAGTCAATTCTTTATTAAATTTTTAAAAAGAATTCTGATCATAATTCTGTACATTGACTTTTTGACCACCGTTCGGTTGCATCATGCAGTTTGGAGCATATTACTTTTAAAGAAAGGGGCAGTGTCTTATTCTTTTTGATATTTAAAAAATTTATTTATTATCTATCTATTTATTTATTGTGATTAAAGCTTTACTGGGGATTAGGCAGGGACCACACTAGGGCAGCAGGGCCTGTATACCAGGCCGGTACTGGTCTTCAGAGCAATGATGGGTGGTCTGGGCCAAGTTGTATAGGCCAAGGGTCCCGCTGGGCTTCTCAAAGCAGAAACAACCACTGAAGAGAAGGACAGTGTGGTTGGTTTTAGTGTGGGAAGGATAATATGGGGTTGAGGGAGGAACTTTGCTGAAGGAAAGTGGGGAACTAAAGCTTTAAAGGGCCTGGATGAAAATGGGTTTCGAAGGGAGAAAAGGGGACCAGAAATGCATTTGGGTAACTGTTAGTTTTTAGCACACTTCTCTACATAGAATAGACTCCCAATATGACTTTAAGTCAGATTCATGAAGTTTTAGCTAGAGCTTTAGACTTTCTTGATGCCATACCATGCACATTTTCCTTGCCAAATAAGGGACAACAAATTATTAAGATGTATATACAAAGCTCTGAACATTTGGGTAGGTGTATTTGGTGGATGGGAGAAGAATGAAGGGTCAATAGAAATAATGACACATCGTCATTGTAATAAATATCAAAGCTTAAGAACAACAACATTGGCAGATCGACTTGTAATCACACCACAATGAAGGTCAGAGATGCTTTATATGAAGTGAGCTTTGCTCCATAAATTAGGTATGGATCACGATGTGATGCTAAATCTGTGAAAGGGGTGTCAAGTGCAGAATGATGAGAGCTACTGTGTGAGGGTGTACATGGAGTTTGACTTCTAGAGTGGTATTTTCTTTTCCCAGAATATTAAGGAGATCCACATACACTGAGACTTCTGAGATTCAGAGCTGGGTTATATGAAGGATGCTGTGGAAAAACTTCCCTTTTGTGACATTTTCCACTTACTAAAATTGATCATTTTTCATTAGGTTGGTAGTATTTTTGTCTTTATAATCCAAGTCTGAATTTAAAAATAAATATTGTATTATACTTATTTGCATTATGTCATGTCTCTTCACTGTCTCCTTTCTGTCCTCCAATATATGTTAAAAAAATAGAACAGTAGAGGAGAATAGTCCTTAGAATCACATTATTTATCCTCATATTGATGCTGGGAAAGATTGAGGGTAGGAGGAAAAGGGGACAACAGAGGATGAGATGGCTGGATGGCATCACCGACTCAATGGACATGGGTTTGGGTGGACTCCAGGAGTTGGTGATGGCCAGGGAGGCCTGGCGTGCTGCGGTTCATGGGGTCGCAAGGAGTCGGACGTGACTGAGCGACGGAACTGAACTGAACTGAGTGAAATAGTGAAATTAGTAAAATAGTTATATGATTCTCAGGTATTGGGTTAAAATCTCAGAAGGTGTTGGGTTACAGTATATGTATGTTAGGTTTCTTTTTTTTTTTTTAATTTTTGGTTTCTTTTTTTTTTTTTTTTTGGACTCTTGGAACTATTTTATTTTCAAATAATTGCAATGAAACAACTGCTGCTTTCTAAGTATTAACTAAGTTGACATAAATGATGGCTTTAAGATATACTTCAATATGCAGCAATAATAAACTTATGTATATAATTTGGTATGTCCTCATCAACAGCTAAGTGAAAATTTTGGTTTCTTTTTTAAAATCACTTAATTTATTTAGTTTTGGTTGTGCTAGGTCTTCCTTGCTGCGTGCCAGGCTTTTCTCTTGTTGAGTGAGTGGTGCTACTCTCTAGATGTGGTACGCTGGCTTCTCACTGCGGTTGCATCTCTTGTTGAGGAGCATGGGCGCTAGGTGCGGGCTTCAGTAGTTGGGGGCCCCGGGCTCTAGGGCACAGGCTCAGTAGTTGTGGTACACAGGCTTAGTTGCTCCATGGCATGTGGGGTCTTCCCAGATCAGGGATCAAACCCATATGTCCTGCAAGGGCAGGCGGATTCTTTACCACTGAACAACAGGGAAGCCCTTATGTTAGGTTTTTATATATAACCAGAAGTCAGAAAGTCTTCATTTTCATCCCTTCTCTGACAGTGCATGGCTGTATGCATACCAGGTATTTTCTTTAAATCTCTATTCCCCAGCTGAAGAACAGAGGTAAATTTTACCTTCCCTACTGAATGTTGCAAGTTTGTAGAGATCAAATTAGTTAACTTATGGGAAAGAACTTTTTCATTATAATGTTCTGTTCTGAGGTTGTGCTGTGCGGTGCTTAGTCACTCAGTCGTGGCTCTTCTATCCATGGGGATTCTCCAGGCAAGAATACTGGAGTGGATTGCCATGCTCTCCTCCAGGGGATCTTCCCAATCCAGGGATTGAGCCCGGGTCTCCCGAGGCTGTTCCTGGGCTCAGCTAGAAAAAGTACTGTAGAAAATTTGGAAATACTTGCCATGAGTGCAAACTCTTGAAGTGGTGAGCCTGTGGGTCACATGCTTGTCACTCATGAGCGATACATTTAAATAGTCATCACCTCTTAATTCATCTGTGCTAGCTTTAGGTTGGGCCCTACTCCAGATCTGTATGGTTGCTATGTGGTACTCTTATGGTTATAGAGCCAGGTCATTACTGCTGCCTCTAGTGACCAGATTTTCAAGCTGGTTTTAGAAAAGGCAGAGGAACCAGAGATCAAATCGCCAACATCCATTGGATCATCGAAAAAGCAAGAGAGTTCCAGAAAAACATCTATTTCTGCTTTATTGACTATGCCAAAGCCTTTGACTATGTGGATCACAATAAACTGTGGAAAATTCTTCAAGAGATGGGAATACCAGACCACCTGACCTGCCTCTTGAGAAACCTGTAAGCAGGTCAGGAAGCAATAGTTAGAACTGGACATGGAACAACAGACTGATTCCAAATAGGAAAAGGAGTACGTCAAGGCTGTATATTGTCACCCTGCTTATTTAACTTATATGCAGAGTACATCATGAGAAATGCAGGGCTGGATGAAGCACAAGCTGGAGTCAAGATTGCTGGGAGAAATATCAATAACCTCAGATATGCAGATGATACCACCCTTATGGCAGAAAGTGAAGAGGAACTAAAAAGCCTCTTGATGAAAGTGAAGAAGGAGAGTGAAAAAGTTGGCTTAAAGCTCAACATTCAGAAAACTAAGATCATGGCATCTGGTCCCATCACTTCATGGGAAATAGATGGGAAAACAATGGAAACAGTGAGAGACTTTATTTTTGGGGGGGCTCCAAAATCACTGCAGATGGTGATTGCAGCCATGAAATTAAAAGATGCTTATTCCTTGGAAGGAAAGTTATGACCAACCTAGATAGCTTATTTAAAAGCAGAGACATTACTTTGCCAACAAAGGTCTGTCTGGTCAAGGCTATGGTTTTTCCAGTAGTAATGTATGGATGTGAGAGTTGGACGCAAAGAAAGCTGAGCACAGAAGAATTGATTTTTTAAAGAAAGGCCTTTAAACTGTGGTGTTGGAGAAGACCCTTGAGAGTCCCTTAGACTGCAAGGAGATCCAACCAGTCCATCCTAAAGAAGATCAGTCCTGAATGTTCATTGGAAGGACTGATGTTGAAGCTGAAACTCCAATACTTTGGCCACCTCGTGAGAAGAGTTGACTCATTGGAAAAGACCCTGATGCTGGGAAGGATTGAGGGCAGAAGGAGAAGGGGACAACAGAAGATGAGATGGTTGGAGGCATCAGCGACTTGATGGACATGGGTTTGGGTAAACTCTGGGAGTTGTGGGTGGACAGGGAGGCCTGGCGTGCTGCAATTCATGGGGTTGCAAAGAGTCGGATACGACTGAGCAACTGAACTGAGCTAGTGACCAAAGGCTGTTGCAGTGATGTCTCCCAGTCTCTCCCATCAGTGCTTACCCACCCTCAACCCCAGATGCTCCATTGCCTCAAGGCGTTAGATGCACTAGACCAGGTCACACCCCTCTTATGGTTGTTGGGTTGAAAACATTTGTCTCCCTTCTGTCTGATCAATTGTCCTGAGAAGCTGCTGTTCACAAGGCCGAAGATAGGCTAGGGATACCTCACAATCAGTTATGCTTGAGAACAGTGGCAGACAACTCAGAAATGTACCCTTGGATCTGCTTTTCCTCTTTCCCTGCCTCATTTTCCCTTTCTCTCCCTCTTGCTTCCATGAGAGCACATGCTCTAATAAATTAGGAGCAGGTAGTATTTGGCTCAGGTTGTCCTTTCTGTGGAATTTGGGATAGTGATAGTGAAAGTCGCTCAGTCGTGTCTGACTCTTTGCAACCCCATGGATTGTAACCTGCCAGGCTCCTCTGTTTATGGAATTTTCCAGGCAAGAATACCGGAGTGGGTTATCTTTCCCTCCTCCAGGGGGTCTTCCCAACCCAGGGATTGAACCCAGGTCTCCCACTTTACAGGCATATTCTTTACCATCTGAGCCACCAGGGAAGCCAAGAATTGGGATAATATGCCATCAAAATATCTACAATAGTGTGTATACAAATAGCCATACACACAGACACACAGCTGTATATACAGAGACGTGGCGAGAGAAGGTGATTTGAGGTTGAACCAAAAGAAGTATTTAGAGTTGGGTTTGCCAAGTGTCTGCTGGAAGGACAAGGAGGCCTTCAAGAAATTTCTATGTTAAGAGTAGTGAGCAAGGCTGGGCCTTGAAAAGACCAGTGATGGTATCTGTTCTGCAGCCCAGCACCAGAGAGTTGGCCTGAGTTTCAGGAAGCAAGAGGACTAGATCCCAGAAGGCCTTGAGGGCCAGGACAAAGAACTTAGATTTGATCTTGAGTGTAACAGGAAGGCACTCTTGGATTTTAGGCTCAGGAATTAAGGGCCATTTAATTGATTTGTTAAAGGTAGAACAGGAAGTCTGTCTTGTTCCTCTGTTCAGAATGGCTTAGAACAAGCATGGAAACAGGATCTTAGGAGGCTGTGGTAGAGGCCTATGTAAGTGGTATGTGTTGACGTGTTAGTCATTCAGCTGTGTCCAGTTCTTTGCAACTCCATGCATTGTAGCCTGCCATGCTCCTCTGTCCTTAGGATTTTCCAGGCAAGAATACTGGAGTGGGTTGCCACTTCCTTCTCCATGGGATCTTCTCGACCCAGGGACTGAACTAGGTATCCTGCATTGCAGTCAGATTCTTTACCAGCTGAGCCACCAGGGAAGCAGAATATTTGTTGAGATGGAGAAAAGGGGTGGACTTAAGGGATACTCTGTAGGGAAAAGGGCTTTCCCATGGATTAGAGGTGAGAGGTAAGGGATAGGGCCTAATTAGAGATACTTCCTTGGGTGTGAGCAAATGTTTTTAAAGCCCAGGTGATAGAGGGTGACAGCATTGTCCTTCTCCCAAAGGGCATTATCGGCATTTCTGCACAGAATGTCTCAACATGGCTTTAGTACGGGGAACACTGAGGCTGCTGCTACCTTGAGAGTTTGCCACTTGCAGAGCACCTGGTTTTGGCTCCGGGGGTAAAGGAGCAGCCTTTTCCTGCAGGACCCTGGAGATAGGATTCATGGCTAGGTATTATCCTCAAGTGTAGACCTCAATAGAAGAGGCGGAGCAAGGAACCACAGGAGGGTCTGTGAGAGCTTGCTGGGAAATGCTGAATTGGCCAGTGAGTGTATGAGGTTAACACGGTCTCATTTGTATCTAAATCAGTATTTATAAGATACTTACTGCTATGGCCACTTTTGGCTATTGGCAACTGCTCAGAAAGGTTGAAATTCAGAATTAAGAGACATCATAAAGTTACTTTGAAAGCTGGGCTACCAGGATGCTTCTGTTTATATTGAGGTATATACCATCAGCCCCCTGCTCCCATGCTGTCATACTGAACCCATCTACGGGAGAGAGAAGTGTCCAGCCTAAATGTTCTCTTCTTCCATCTGTTCCTGAGACAGCTCTAACAAATGAGAGGGCGTGGTCGGAGACCTACTGGGGATATATCTCTGGGACCGTCATCTGAGAGTTATGAGTAGGCAGAGAGGTGATTTTCATTTTCTGCAATAACTTCCCACAGTAAGTAGGTGGGAGGGTGCAGTGATTGATGAGCTAAATTAGATGGAAAGTGGCTCAAATCAGATTCTAGGTGATTGCTCCTGCCTCTCGACTCACTGCACTTATTTTCTATTCTACTCATTTAGCAAATGATTATGGTCTGTCTTGTGACATTTCTTATATTGTTGCTTCATTCTTTACCTTTTCCACGTTGTTCTTTCCGCTTTCCTCAGCTAGATCAGTTACTCCTTAGAGACAGAGGTGGGGTTTTGTTTATTGTTGTGGCCTTCTCACACCTTCCACAGAATAATTGCACAGTGCTTGCATGGTGTTTGACCAATAGTTGCTGCCCCAGGTGAGATGTTTCCTAAAGAAGTTTGCTGAATTTATCTTGTCTCAGCAAAGTAGACAGTAAGAAAAAGGGTCACACTAAGTATGTTTTTGTTTAAAATATTCAGCCTTTTAGTAAATGAATTTGAGGTAACTTTGTGGCTCAGAGGTACGGAATCTGCCTGCAAATGCAGGAGACTGAGTTCAATGCAGGAGACCTGGCTTGGGAAGAAGACTTGGAGAAGGAAATGGCAACCTACTTCACTATTCTTGCCTGGAGAATTCCATGGACAGAGAAGTCTGGTAGGCTACGGCCCGTGGGATCACAAAAAATCTAACACAACTGAGTGACTTTCTTTTTGTGTAAACCAGCATAGTCCCAGCATAGACATGGTTAAGTTTTTTGTAAGTGTAATTTTATTTCTCTAAACAGGATATAAGGCGGAGTCATATGAAACTGCCAATATTCGTGCTAGAAATATGGCATTATCATACAGATCAATCTAATAAGACAGATGAGCCCAAAATAACTCATTCCTCTGATTCTGTCTGAGATGGCAGTGAGCTCACTGGAAGCAGGCCCCACTTCTGCTACAACAGCTTGGGGGAGAGAGGCCACTGGGGCAGAGGAAGTGATGTCGGGGGCAGATATCCCTGAAAGATCATTGATTTTTCTTATGATTTGGGACGTCTGTAGTTGACATGTGCTTTCTGTTCTATGGTGCCCAAGCCCCTTTAGTGTTACCTAAAAAGGAGTCAGGACAGGGCCCAGAAGGGTAAGGAGTTATACCTAGGAGATCTGACACCCATCAGCTGCCAGCCCCATCCGTCTTGGAGATGCCAGAGGTCATCAGGGGAAGTAAGCTGTGGCAACTAATACAATAATTTAACAGTTTTCTTCTATTTCCTTCATTGTTTTTATTATATTCATTAGAATATCCCATCTCCTTTCCTGTCTTTATTAAACCCTGAGTTTTAGAGTGCTGGATCAATCTGTTGGTATGGGAGGGATAGGGAAGGTTGATGTTAGTTGTTTCCCCTTAATTCCTCTGGATAACTGAGATGAATCTTCTAAATTCCCCTAGAGGAACCCAGACTCACCATTGACAACACAGGTAGGAGGGAGTGCCTTTGCCTTATTTACTGTGGAAGCACCAGGGAACCTGACTTCATGTCAGAGGAGAGAGACTAGATGGGGCAGCTTGAGAACAAGGGGGATCTGTCATTGGAAATAGGAGCCCAAGTCCAGAAGAAGGAGTCTAGGAACTCAATTAATTGAAAGAAAATTACCTAGTGTATCTTCACCATTAGACAGAGCAAGGAATGTTATTTAAAACCATGTCTGCCCTGGATTCTGTCTTTATTAAAAGCATGACCAGAGAGTAGCTTTTTTAGAGTCAGAAAAGTATTGGAAGTGGGGAGAAATGCTTGACTAACATCCTTGGAACTTTATACAATCTATAGTTGTATGTCTAAGAAAGAGGCAAAGCCATAGTATTAGGAAAAGTAAGGGTGTAATCAAGCATTGTAACATACCCTCCACCCCTTGTGGATAGAGTTGTGGTGTTTAGACTCCTTATTCACTTATTCCATGAATGAATTTACCAGAGTATGCACACAATGTCATTTGTTCCTTGTAACAGCCCTGAGAGAAAGATTAGCTTGCCCCACTTATAGATGGAGCAATTAGCCTCAGAGAGGTTAAAAAGCTCACCTAAAACACACAGATTGCAAATCAATTGCAGAGATGGAATTTCAACCCAAGTTTGTCTGATTCCAGAGCCAATACTTTTCTTACCATGCCATACTTTTGTCCTCTCTACTGGAGGTGTCTTTAAAAAAGGAAAAGGAGTCACATGAAATTTCTCTAAGAAAAAGGCTGAGAGTATGCCAGTGTACCAGACCTGAAAAGCAGCAGTGGGGCATGACATGGGATGCCAGTTTAAGTTTCGTATAAGAAAGCAGTCCCCAACCTTTTTAGCACCAGGAACCAGTTTGTGGAAATTTTTTTATGGACTGTCGGCAGGGGTGTGGGTGGGGGATCGGGGTTTGAGGGGGAATCATTAGGATAATTCAAGTGCTTTATATTTATTGTGCACTTTATTTCTATTATTATTACATTAACTCCACCACAGATTACCACGTATTGGATCCCAGAGGTTGGGAACCCCTGTTCTAAGATCAAAATTGCAGAATCGGAGGCCCCACTCTGTTATCAGAATCAGCATTTTTAACAAGATCCCCATGGGGTACAGAATCTAAGACTGTATTTCTGAATCAGAATCTACATTTTAAGAAACCAGCATTCGGTTCCTGGGTTGGAAAGATCCCCTGAGGAGGAAATGGCAACCCACTCCAGTATTCTTGCCTGGGAAATCCTGTGGACAGAGGAGCGTGGTGGGAGCTACTGTCCATGGGGTTGCAGAACAGTCAGCCACGACTGAGCAACTAAGCACATACATACATACATACATACATACATACAGCTGATTTGTCAACATGCTAGTTTGAGAAGCACTGCCCCAGCCATCCCAAAGCTGCTTCCCTGTTCTCACTGTATCTTGGGTCCTTCAAGGACCTGACTCAAAGAGGGAACTTGGCTGGTTTTTGCTCTGATATCAACTGCCAGGACAAATTACCAACCACAGGGGTCACCCTTCCTTAACATTTCTTGACGTTTCTTAATGTTTCTTCTTCCTTAACATCACCCTCCCTTCTCTTCCTAGTCTTCTTTGCTTGCCCATATGGCAATGCAGTAAGGAGAGACTGAAAGAAATAAGATTAAGAAATAAGAATTTTTTTTTTTTTACTGGGTTTTCCTATGAAAGCTTTGTGATGCCTTCTCAAATTATGCTAAGCATTGTGGCTAACAATGTCTCCCTTAATGGAGGCTATCAGCATCCCTCCTTCTCAGCCCGCCCACTTGGAATTATTGTAGCACCTTCAGTTGTTTGAAGGTTGTGCACTTTTGGTTTCTTACTCAACCCAGAAAACAGCTATAGGTTTTATTTCTATTTCACACACAGCCACACACTTAAGTGTCTTAAGGGTGGCTGAGCATAAATATGATAAATTTCAACCTTTAAGGACAAATTTGAGGAAAAACACTGAACCCCAGGGCTTAAAGAGGCTCCTTTTGGTCATAATGCTGCACCATCCACACTCTAGCACTGGCTCCTTTTTACTATGCAGATTCATTCAGTGCTGAGGATTATGGCATTTGCTTCTGCTTTCAGCATCAGTGGGAAAGGACTTTCACAATTTGTTTTTCTTTCTCTCTCTCTCTCTTTTTTTTTTTTTTGGTGTGTGATTATGAATGATCTGTGAAACAGAAAGAAGATAAAAATGTTCATAAGCTGGGCCTACCCTGTGGTCTCAACAGAAATTTAGCAAATGTGACATAGAAGTGGACAGGAAACCGTCATCCGTCATCAGTCTGTCATGTTGACCGTGAGCACCGTGCCCAGTGTCTGCAGGGTGTACTTTCAAACGTGTGTGTGCGCACTCAGTCACTGAGTCCTGTCCAATTCTTTTGCATCATGGATGGTAGTCCGCCAGGCTTCTCTGTCCATGGGATATTTCTAGGCAAGAATACTGGAGTGGGTGCCATTTCCTCCTCCAGGAGAATGGAGAATCTTCCCAACCCAGGGATCAGACCCGAGTCTCCAGTGTCTCCTGCATTGGCAGGTGGATTCACTGACCCACCTTCAAACATGCCAACATGTAAATTCTTAGGCAGGAGTTAATAGGGGAACTCCTTTTAATAAAAATCCAGGTTACTCTTTTTTTTTTAAATGGAAAAAAAGTAGCAAAAAGTAAAAAAGAAAAAGAGACATAGAGACATTCAAGGCACTGGAATTTTCAGTTAATAATGGATCTGGAAAGGTAATGTTTGTTTCCAAGGTAAAAGGAAATATCAAGAAGAGTCATCATGAAGTTAGAGCTTTAAGAAAACCTGGGTAGCCAAATAATCACTGGTGTGGAATGAGGAATGTTTTGCTTTACATGTCACATTTTTCATTCAGCAAATCATTGTCTTCCTTTAGAGTCATGAAGAAAACATTTTCTTTACAGAAACAGTAATCAAACAGTAGTTGATACCACAAGGTAAAACAGAGCAGATACTGGAACTCCCTCTTTGTTACATTAGAATATTACCCCATGACGTTCTGTTTCACTGACTTCTGTAGAGACACACGGTTTTTGTTTTTCTTTTTAAAGGAGAAGTTGACTGTCTTCAGATTTGACTTGAGATAGTGAGCTTGCATTAGTTTGTTTTAAAATATGTTCAGAAGGAGATCATTCTGATGAAGCATCTCACTTCAAGTGCTTTATGAAAATATTTGGTGAAGTTAATGAACGGTATAAGAGACTCCCCTGTGTAGAGTTGATTTGATTTCATTTCAGAACAGTCTTAACCTGAAATTAGTGTTGGTAATAATTTGAATTTGTCTGATTCTCTTAGCCTAAAATGCGTAATATCTTCCATTTATGCCAAATCATATGCTTTGTATCTGGTTTTAAGTTACTAGTATGTTGTAGAAACAATTTAGTGATTTGTGATTAGCATTTATTTTTAGTGAAATGAAACAATGAAATAGAATGAGTGGTCAGGATATTCTTTGTTTTTATGTATGTGTATATATATCATCTATCTATCTCCTTAAAAACTTAAAAATTGTGGTTCACATTCCAAAAAAGTTTAAAAACAACTGCCCTGGTGAATTTTGGCATGGTTATAATGTGATATCAGCCATGATTGGTCCACTGAAAATTCTTCTTTAAATAACCAGCAAACTTGTCACATCAGACTTTTCATTTATTTTTGGGTTTTCAAATGGCTACACTTCTCTTAAAATCTTTCTCTTTTTAGACTCTTCATCCTGGAGACATTGATTGGTTAAAATTAGGGAAATAAAGTTACACTTCAAAGTTTAGCGTATACTGACAGTGCATAATTTTAAGGAAGGGAGTATGTAATCTTTTTTTTTAAATTAATAAATCTGACTTGTGCCTTCCTCATGTGTTTTCAGTTACCATGACTCACCTTGATCTCACTTTAATATCACAATTTAACATTAGATGCTTCTCCAGAGAATCATTCAGAAACTAGTTACGTAATGATTAATAATTAGTATTTAAATTCTGGTCTTTCAGATTTTATTTTATTTGTAATTAAATGCCATGAGTACAAATGTGTGATCTCCAGTATGTGCATATGATTAAATCTGTGTCCACGTAAAAGACAATAAGATGGCTGTAGGAGTTCTTATTTTACTTGTAGGCTTTCTCCTAGGACTATTGTTTACAGCTACTACCAACAACCATAGTATTAAGTAAGAACTGATGATAGCATTTTAAAAACATAAAACACACAAATGTTTCCCCTTCTTAGAACCGTTTTATAACTTAGTTATAACTTTTATAACTTTAGAACCCAAATAACCAAGCATCTGTGAGGAACAGGCTAAAATGCCAACAGTAATCTATCCTTGGAGTCTGAAGAATTGAGCTACATTATTTGATATTATTGATAAATGTTCAGGTCTCATTTCTTGGGTATATCGCAAATGGAGATGGGAAACAGAAACATTATCAGTGGACTGGAACACATTTTACCATATACCTGAGAAGTGCTGTTAATGCCACTGCATCGTTTCATTTAGCAGCTAGACATTTGTTTTAAGCCTGAGAGTTAATCACTCTTGTCAACAGACTTGGTTGCTGCTAGGTACTTTCTGGATGTAGCTATGCTAGTGAGGACTCCTGTTTGCTGGTCTGAAACCCAGTCTTACCTAGCGTAAGCAACAAAGGGTGTTTTACTGACTCCTGTAACAGAAGCCCTAGGTCGTTTTGGCTACACTCATAAGCAGGCCTTCTCTATGTGGTGATCACCATGCTGGACCATCCACTCTACCAGCTCAGTAGTCTCATCTGCGTTTTTCTTTTCAGTAGCTTTTGTAAGTGCGAGTCCCGAGTCTCATCAGAATACTTGGATCCCATGCTTATTGCTGAACTGATAACTGTGGTCAGTAGAATAGAGCAGTGATTGGCCAGGCTTGGGTCACATTCCTGTATCTGTATTCTTGGGATTGGAGGAGGAGCAGGCTCTCCAAAGGAAAAAAAAAAGGGGGAGGCATTATTACCAAGGCAAGATTTTATATAGATGCTGGGTAAGAAAAACAGAAGATGCTACTACAGCGGTCTTATTTTGACTTTAAAAGGTTCAATGTCTTAATTCTTTCAAAAAAAGTGATATTATTTCTATCTCATCATTGAATTAGTTTATCCATTTAAAAAATATGTATTCAGCCAGGCAGAGACATTTCTTTTAACTTCTCTGAGCATATGAAATGTGTGCATGATTTTGACCAAGCCTCTGTAATATTTTATTAGATGATTTTCATCACTCTGGGTAATAAACAGGTGATTTGACTTAGCAGAGTACAGGTGCTATTTTTAATACTTAGTGCTCTCTGGAGGTCTTCCAAATAATAATAGCACCTTTAAAAGCTTTGGATTCCCCAAGGAGCAATAAAATTGTGCTGAGTATTGTCTGTGATAAATAACACATCTCCCTTCTCTTCTATTCCATATTCCTACTTGAGAAGCCTCCAGATTTTCTGACATTATCTCAGGGTTGATTGCCTAGTGAAGGTCAATACTTTATTGCTTTTTATTTCTACATGTTTCTTTGTGTTTATATTGGAATAATGAGAATATTATAGGCTTTAAAAAATATTAAAAATCATGGAAAATAAAACCGCAAACACATCACTAAGGAATATAACTTAAAACTTTGTTTTCTGAAATGGAAATAATTTAACTTTTTCCTGATCAGTGGAGTTCAGGGGTTAAGGAACCAACATCTCATAGGAAAGGAAGGACAGAGAAGTGAGGTCAAAATATTGCATGGAATTTTCCCTTGAGGCCTGATGTGTACTTCTAGGATGAGACTAAAAAAAAAAAAAAAGAGAGAGAGAGAAAATTGTTGAAAACATGTGATAAGAGATTAAAAGGTAAAGCACAGATGTGAGCTGTCTCACAGAGTTTTTGAGGCGGTAAGATCATGATAAACACTCAAGGCTTTTTATTGAGTCTCCTGAGTAGCTACATCATAGGATAAAAGCAAACTGGAAGTGTACCAGCCTCAACTGAATCCAGATGATCTGCCTGTACTCTATCTGCCTTCAGGAAGAAGGTTAAATCCTATTTGGAAGAAGAGGACATTGTTCAAACTTCTGCAATAAACAATGTATCTGTCATTTACAAAAAAAATAGTAGGCATGCAAGGAAATAGGAATAACCTGAAATCAAGAAAGAAAAAATAGTCAAAAGAGAGAAGTGATTCAGATTCAGTATCAGAAGTGATTCAGAAGTTATCAGACACAGACTTCTAGACAACTGATTATTATGTTCAAGAAAAGACAGAGAATTTCACAAGAGATCTGGAGTCTAGGAAGGGAATCACATGAACAACTTCAAACTTAAAATTACAGTACCTGAAATTAAGAATCAGTAGATGGATTTAACATTTTAGATACATAAGAAGAGAGCATAGTGACTTGGAAGATAGGTCTGTAGAAAATATTCAGATTAAAGCATAGAGTTGAAAAAATAATGTAAAAATGAAGAAAATTCCGTAAGAGACATATTGGAAGATGTAAAATGTCTGGGCGTGGCCATTGGTGGCCAGAAGTAAATTAGAGAGAAAAATAGTAACAGAAACAATATTTGAGGAGATACTGATCAAGAATTTTTCAAAATTAATGAACAACCTCAAGCTAGAGATTTGAGAAACTCTATAAGCAAAGAAAATCAAATAAAATATGTAGGTATATTATAGTAAAACTACTGAAAAACCAAAGACAAATAGATAAACTTAAACGTATCCAAAGGAAAAAAAAGATACATTTTCAAAAGAATTCCAGTTAGATCTAAAGCTAATTTTTAAACAGAAACAAGGGAAGCTAAAGAACAAAGGTGTGACATATTTAAAGAGCCAAAAAAGAAGTAATTGTTAATCTTGAAGTCTGTATTTGTTGTTGTTCAGTTGCTAAGTCATGTCAGACTCTTTGGGGCCCCATGGACTGTAGCATGCCAGGCTCCTCCATCCTTCCCTATATCTTGGAGTTTGCTCAAGCTCATGTTCATAGAGTCAGTGATGCCATCCTCTGTCACCCCCTTGTCCTTCTGCCCTCCATCTTACCCAGCATCAGGGTCTTTTCCAGTGAGTCAGCTCTTTGCATCAGGTGGCCAAAATATTGGAGCTTCAGATTCAGAATCCAATGAATATTGGATTTCAATGAATCCAATGAATATTCACGGTTGATTTCCTTTAGGATTCATTGGTTTGATCTCCTTGCTCTCCAAGGTACTGTCAAGAGTCTTCTCCAGCATCACAATTCAAAAGCATCAATTATTTGTTGCTTAGCCTTCTTTATGGTCTAACTGTCACATTCTTACAGAATAGAATTCTATATGCAGTGCCCTTATCCTTTGAAAAAGATATTTTTAGAAAAATTAAAATGAAAAGAATTAATTACCAGCTTATCTACATTGGAACTGCTACAAGGAGCTCTATGGACAGAAGAGAAATGGTCCCAGATGAAACTATTGAAATTCAGAAGGGTTTGGTTTGGTTCAAAAAGCACCAAAAAGGATGAACATATAAATAAATACAAATGCATATAGACTGTTTGAAGCCATCAAAATAATGTATTGTGGCATTTAACTCCCGGTAACCAAAGATGGGACCATTTAAACATCCATTGAAATAGGAACTGCAATGATTAGAATTAAATATTTTAAATCTGTAGGTTCATAATATTAACAACAACAGCAATAATAATAGTAATTGGTTGGGCTTCCCAAGTTGCACAGTGGTAAATAATTTGCCTGCCAGTGCAGGAGACATAAGAGGTGCAGGGTTGATCCCTGGGTCAGGAAGACCCCTTGGAGTAGGAGATGGCAACCTGCTCCATTTTTTTGCTAGGAGAATTTCATGATAGTGGAGCCTGGTGGACTGCCGTCCATGGGGCCACACAGAGTAGGACACGACCGAGCACACAGTACACAGTAACTGGTTACCGTAGGAGGACAGGTTATTTATTACTTTAAAATATAGTATGGACTGTAGCCTACCAGGTTCCTCCATCCATGGGATTTTCCAGGCAAGGATCCTGGAGTGAGTTGCCATTTCCTTCTCCAGGAGATCTTCCTGATCCAGGGATTGAACTCGGGTCTCCCTCATTGTAGGCAGACACTTTACCGTCTGAGCCACCAGGGAAGCTAAAGTATAGTATAGAAATGTACAAAATTGAACATTTAGTCTGCATTTCTTACATTACTAAGTTAATATAGATGGGAGAATTATCTCTTGATAATAGTATTCCAGCTAATAAACGGAAAAAAAAGGATTATTCTTATTTTTAAATTCTAATGAATTAATGGATCCAGGCATAAAACATTAATGACTAACAATATTATAGAATACAAGCAGTCGTGGCATACCTGCTGACAGAGGAATACACACCATCAGCCATGATGTGTAAAACAAAGCAACCAAAAATGAACCTGAACCTTATTAAACCTTTATTTATTTATTTTTGATTAGTATCTTCTTTTAATTTAAATTAATTTTACTTTTAGAATAAATATGTGATTGCTGATACTTTATCACTTTCATTCTTTTTTTTTTTTTCATTTATTTTTATTAGTTGGAAGCTAATTACTTTACAATATTGTAGTGGGTTTTGTCATACATTGACATCAATCATTCATGGAGTTACATGTATTCCCCATCTTGATCCTCCCTCCCACCTCCCTCTCCACCCGATCCCTCTGGGTCTTCCCAGTGCACCAGCCCCGAGCACTTGTCTCATGCATCCAACCTGGGCTGGTAATCTGTTTCACCCTTGATAATATACATGTTTCGATGCTGTTCTCTCGAAACATC
Organism: Cervus canadensis; assembly: GCF_019320065.1. Lineage (NCBI taxonomy): Eukaryota > Metazoa > Chordata > Mammalia > Artiodactyla > Cervidae > Cervus > Cervus canadensis. The sequence goes on along the minus strand of NC_057407.1, from coordinate 19,955,981 downwards.
CCACCCTAGATCTAACTACCAACAAATACAATTTATAGATAAGGGATATTTTGTTTAACATAATACCATACCATATAAATAAGACAATGGAAAACCTTAGTTCAAAGAATCCAGTTTCCCTAATGAATAAAAAGGGAAAAAGAAATTTAGGAGATACATAGGTAAAAATAAACATTAAAAGACATATTGACCAATCACAGTGTACAGAGCTTATTTGGATTTTGATTTTAAAATTCTTGTAAAAATAGTTATGACACTTGGAAATTTGAATATTTACAGAATATTTGATGGCATTCTGACATTATTGTTAAATTTTTATATTTGATAATATTGTGATTATGTTTTTTAAAATGTATATATCTTTTAGAAATACACTGCAAATAGGATGTGACCAAAAAATAGTTACAAGATTGAAATTCTGTGAGATGCCAGTGGTTAGGACTTGGTACTTTCACTGTTGTTGAGTCTGAGTTTGACCCCTGGTTGGGGAACTAAGATCCCAGAAGCCACGTGGTGTGACTACAACAAAAAAAATGACAAGAAGTATGATATGATGTTTGGGATTTAAAAAAAAATAATATGGTTGAGGGAAGAGTGGGTGAAAACAGAGATGGAACAAGACTGGTCATGAGATAATGGTCATTAAACCGGTGTAGGATATGGGGATTTTATTACATTATTGACTCTACTATTTTATCTGTTGGAATTCTCCATTAAAAAAAACCTGAAAAATAAAACCTCAGGTGCTAGTGGGGTGTGGGGTAAATTAAGTTAAAATAACATAAAATCTTCATTCAGGAAATGGTAAAACATTGATTACTGTAGATTCCATTAAGTCAAGGGAACATATTTGACTTTCTAGTATGACCACTTAAAGAATGCATAACTAACAAGCTGAATGAGTAACAAAGTAGAATAATTTAAAAAAATTTGTTTAGTTGAAGATAAAAGGAGAATTAAGGAATAAAGAACCATAGAACAAATAAAGAACATATTAAGGTAGAAATTTAACATAAATAAAAGGACTAAACGTCTCAATTTAAAAACCAAAGATTATTAGACTGGACTATTGAAAAAAAAAAGGTGGCTATTTTCTGACTACACAAGGCACACTCTAAATATAAAGCCATAACAAACTGAAAGGTAAAAAGAAATACCGTGCAAACACTAACCAAAAGTTGCAGTGTAGCTATGCATATGCAAATGGAAATAGAATTACCTCAAAATGTTCAAAGTAAGCAACTGGGTAATACTAAAATTAGACATATGCAGATCCTCAGGCTTAGGTGGGGTTTTGCCACACCTCTTTCAATAATTAATAGAACACGCAGAAAAAAAGTTAGCAAATATGTAGAAGATTCAGATACCATATTTGACAAATGACCTAATTGTAATATATAGAAATATAATATATAGACCTACACACACCAACGGAAGAATATTCATTTATTAGTGTACAAGAAACATTTGGCCATTAGTCAGCATGCTTCAGTCCTGAATATTCATCAGAAGGACTGATGCTGAAGCTGAAACTCTAATACTTTGGCCACCTGATGCGAAGAACTGACTCATTTGAAAAGACCCTGATGTTGGGAAAGATTGAAGGCATGAGGAGAAGGGGACAACAGAGGATGAGATGGTTGCATGGCATCACCGATGCAATGGACATGAGTTTGAGTAAACTCCGGGAGTTGGTGATGGATGGGGAGGTCTGGTGTGCTGCAGTCCATGGGGTCGAAAAGAGTAGGACATGACTGAGCAACGGAACTGAACTGATAGATATTACCAAAATTTTATGCTGGTACATTTGAAAATTTAAGTAAAATGGTTTTTGTTGTTTGTTTAGTCATTAAGTCATGTTCAACCCCATGAACTTTGCGACCCCACGAACTACAGCACACCAGGCTTCCCTGTCCTTCACCATCTCCTGGAGTTTGCTCAGACTCGTCCATTGAGTTGGTGATGTCATCTAACTATCTCATCCTCTTTTGTTCCTTTCTCCTCCTGTCCTCAATCTTTCCCAGCATCAGGGTTTTTTCTATTGAGTTGGCTCTTCACATCAGTTGACCCAAGTATTGGAGCTTTAGCTTCAGCATCAGTCCTTCCAATGAATATTCAGGGTTGATTTCCTTTAGGATTGACTGGTTTGATTTCCTTGCTATCCAAGGACTCTCAGGAGTTTTCTCTAGCACCACAGTTTGAAAGCATCACTTCTTTGGTGTTCAGCTTTCTTTATGGTCCAACTCTCTGTACCTGACTACTGGAAAAGCAATAGTTTTGACTATATGGACCTTTATTGGCAAAATGGTGTCTCTGCTTTATCATATGCTGAAGTTCTCTAAAAACTATAATTGATATAATGCATTTTAGAAAATCTGAATTATCCTATATATATATTAAAGAAATTAGTTTCATAATTATTCAAAGAGAGAGAAAATACCAAGTAAATTCTCCAGCAAATTCTTCCAAACATTTAAGGAGTGACCAATCAGATATAAACTCAGATTAGGAGAGCATAAACTTGACCCTTTACCACATCTGCTGTTCCAGTCATAGTCTACATTGTCATCGTTGGTGCACTAGCTTGTTGACTGTTTCCCTTGCATCCACTCTCATCCCCCTCCAATCCATTTTCCAAATGTAACCTAAGAGAGATTTTCAAAATGATATTTTGCTTATGCCACTGCCCAGGTCCATTTCCACCATTCCAAAATCAAACGCTGCCCTCTGTCTTTCTCTCTTGATTTTTTATATTATCTTCCTTAGCTGTCTGAACTCCCACTACCCTGTCCTTTCTCCTCTTCAAAATCACTCTCCTCCCTATTGCCACAGGGTCTTTGCACATCCTTGTTCTCTTGGCTTCTGGAATTTTGTTTCCTTCATCTCCACTGAGTTAATTTCATCCCTCAGATTTCAACTCCAGTATTTCTCCTCTACAGTTTAGGCTTCTTGTTATAGTCTCTTTTTGGAACTTGCAGCTATTCTGTGTTTAAGATTTCATTAGTGTCTCCCCAACAAGATCATTGTCTCTGTGAATTCAGAAACTATGCCTATTGATATCCATTTACCAACTCAGCCTGGCTTATGCCAAATGCTTGATAGCTATTTGTTGAATGCATAAAAAGAAGGTGTATAAATTTTGTAAATTAAATAGGAGCTGAATTACTGCTGCTGAAGTTGTTATTATCTGTTACTAATTATAGGAAATAACTTCAAAGGGAAGTCATGGGCAGATGTTCTGAAAACTGTAAATTAAAGGACTAAATTTTCAAATGAGGTTACTGAAAGAGGGATTAAGAAATTTGCACATGGATGGGAACACAGCTACTAAGTGGTAGAGCTAGAATTTCAACCTAGATTTACCTTCAGTTCAGTTCAGATCAGTTGCTCAGTCATGTCTGACTCTTTGCAACTCTGTGGAATGCAGCACGCCAGGCTTCCCTGTCCATCACCAACTCCCATAGTTTACTCAAACTCATGTCCATTGAGTTGGTGATGCCATCCAACTATCTCATCCTCTGTCGTCCCCTTCTCCAGATTTACCTTATAGCACTACTATTCCCAACAGTGGCAAAGCCTTTGTATAGACAATAAGCATGGCAAATTCTGATACTCGATCCTCTTCCTGACAGTTCATGAGGGCCATTATGAATATTAAAGACTGACAATTCCTGAACTAAGGAAAGTTGTTGAACTTGGTAGAACCCAGTATCCCTTTTCTTTGGTGATACTCAAGATGGAATTTTCCTTGGTAAATGTGACTGTTTCCTCTTTTATACTTTTGGCCTTAAGTTTGCTTTAGCTCTCCTTGTGACATTGATTGTAATTCCATTGCTAAATAATTCTTTTCAAAGAAGACATTTGCCAAATATTTTGTTTTTGTGGGGCTTCCCTGGTGGTTCAGATGGTAAAGAATCTGCCTATAATGCAGGAGACCGGAATATGATCTCTGGGTCAGAAAGAGCCCCTGGAGAAGGGAATGACTATCCACTCCAGTATTCTTGTCTGAAGAATTCCATGGACAGAGGACTCTGATGGGCTATATAGTTCACGGGATTGCAAAGAGTTGGACACAACTGAGCGACTGACACTTCACTTCCATCTAGCTAGGGTGAGAAGACAAGATAAAACATTGTCTTTTAAAGTTAGTTTGTCTTAACTTAGGGGCAAGTGTCTGGAGATATGAACCTCACTTAACCTTCTTTCTGTTATTGATGCACTCATTTCTTTGAAATTACGCTCTGCACTGCCCCCCCGCCCCAACATTTTTAAGGCTACCAAACTGTATATGGTGAAATGCTGCCAGACCTGGGATAGCAGTGAAAATCAGAACATTGCATCTGTTTTTCATGAGAAAAGGGAGAAATTTGATCAAACTCAGTTCAGTTGCCAGTGATAAAACATACCAGTGTCACCTTCAATAATTACTGAAGAATAAGACTTACCTATTAAGTAATACTACATCTATTTCACTTTTAGTCTATTTCATTTAAAAATTAATTCCTGCTAAACAGTTCTCACTACTAGGGAAGTTTGCCAAGACTCATTTCTTTAGAATGGATCATAAGTCTTGCAGGACATGTATATACTGTACTTCTCCAAAATTCTCATAAGTTTAATGGATTTTATGTCCTTAGATAGAGAATTTTACCATGTCTTATTCTTCTATACCAGGTATATTTACATCTACATCAACATAGGTATATTGGGAAAAATCTATGTGTATCTACAAGCTGACAGAGTGTGCCTTTGAGGGTTTTAAGTCTAAATATTACTATGTATTCCAAAAAGCCCCACAATTATGTGATTCTGAGTTAGTAATAATTTAACATTATTCAATAATTATATATATATATGTATACACACACACACACACACACACTTCTAGTTTGAGTGAAAGTGTTTTCATTGAAAAATTTCAAGTTCATACAAAAGAATAAGGAGGATTCAAGCCTACATTCAACTTTTCTTCCCTGAATTAATTGCTAAAAAATAGAAATAAAACTTTCTATATGCCTGACTACTTGCATTTACTCAATGAATAGGCCCTGGGGCATAAAGGAGGACTAGACATTATCCCTGCTTTGAAGAAGCTCACCTAGGGAAACGTACATGTGTACACTATAGCTAAGATGGAAAACACTGTGGAGATTCCTCTAAAAATTAAAAATAGAACCACACAAAATCCAGCAATGTTCCATTTCTGGTTATTCTTCTGCAGAAAATAAAAGCAAATACTAATTTGAAAGGATATGTACACTCCTATATTCACTGAAGCATTATTTACAATAGCTAAGATATGGAAGCAACCTGTGTCCACTGAGGGATGAATGGATAAAGAAGATATGATACACACACACACATTATTACTCAGCCATAAAAAAGAATGAAATCTTGCCATTGGAAACAACTTGGATGGACCTAGAGAATACTATGCTAAGTGAAATAAGGCAGACAGAGAAAGACAAATAACATATGATTTCACTTACATGTGGATTCTAAAAACAAAGCAAATGAAGAAATATAGCAAAATGGAAACAGACCCATAGATACAGAGAATAATAGGTGATTGCCAGAAAGGAAGGAAGTGGGGAGATGAATGAAACAGGTAAGGGAGATTAAGAGGTACAGAGTTCCAGTTATGAAATAAATGAACCATGACGATGAAATGTATAGCATGGGGAATATATCAATAGTCAGTGATATTGTAATAACTTTATGTGATAACAGATGGTAACTTGACTTATCATGATGGTTATTTTGCAATGTATAGAACTATTGAATCACTATGTTGTCCACTTGGAACTAATAAAGCGTTGAAGGTCAATTACATTTCAATTTTTTTTTTTTTTTTTAAAGAAAGCTCACCAACATGCGGAGACAAATAACTATGCACAGACATTACCAGCTGGGTGCCATGGCAGGTGGAGTTGGGGGAGACACATGAGGGCGAGATGCTATGGGAACATCTAAGTGGGTACCTGTCTCACCCAAGATCAGAGATTCAGGCAGGCTTCCTAGAGAAAGTCACATTTAAGCTAAGACTTCTGTGTCTAACAGTTCTGATATGGTGAAGAAATTGAGATAAGAGCACCTGTGTCACCCTTAGTTAATTGAAGAAAGAATCTGTAATTGCTCTGTAATGAACAATCTTTTTATGGCAGCATTTTTGGCTATCTATGGATAGAAATGAGGAAGGTGATGATGTTGTCTTTGTCTGGCTCTAGTTTGCTTTTCTCATTTCTTTGTGTTCTGTACTGCTTTTTTTTTTTTTTTTCCTGTGAACCAGTTGAGAATCACATGAAAATTATCTCCACTCAGTTTAGCGTCTTCTTGAAATCCTGATTCTGAAAAGCAAGAAAGTTGCCTGGCTTCTTAACACTGATGTTTTTGAAAAAGCGTTATGTAATATTTTATAGTTATAAAGCAATATATTTGGGGTATAAAAACTAAACTCCCATGAACCCACCACCCACTTTAAGAACTATAAATTACTCGTGGGTTCCTTCCCTATGCCTCATCTCCTGTATTTCTATTCCAATAGTAACCATTGTCCAGAAGAAATGGATGTACTGGGGGCATTTTTTGCACTCATCCTTCCTTTGCTTTTCTTATCTCATATAAAATAACTTTGTCACATGTGTATATATCTCTAAACAAGATATATTTTATTTTTTGAGCATTATAAAAATGGCTTTATACCATATGTCAGTACTTCCCAACTTCTTCACATCTTGGCATACACTGAACTCAAAAATATGGAACAGTGCCTTGGGATAAATGCTATCTATGTCCCACTAAAAGACTCTGGTCACTCCAGCTACTATTCACCCCAGAACTAAGGGGATTGATATGTTAGGAGCTTTGTAACGTAGTCACTGAGGCACATCAATTGAAAAGCACTGGTTTGTAGTCTTCAACTTGTGCTGTTTGCATTTGATTTTTTGTTTCTTATATTTATCCCCGTAGATACATGTGACTGTAAGTCATTCCTTTTCCTGGTGTATAATATTCTTCTGTGAACATATAAGCATTTCCATCATATTCTGATTAGATACTCCCTTTACTTTTATTTACCATAGGGATCACACCAGCCTACTACAACTTAGAGAAAACTGCTGAATTTGACTTTACATTTTCCTAGGATTCAAAGAGTTTCTTTTAAAGTTTGATTTTAAAATCTGTTTAGTATTATTTTGGGTTTTGGAGTCTCTGAAAACAGGAGATAGAATCAATTTGATCATTATGTAAGAGACAACCTTCTCTATTTAATACATTATTAAAACACAATAGCAGTATGTGCCAGTAATTCCCTCTTCAGATCAGTGAAAATTTAGATAAACAAACTAAGGAGTACTGAATTATGAGTGTTTCATAATGATCCCTGTTTTTGATATTTAATATGTATTGGGATCTGAAATGAACTGTGTGATTATTTATTTAGGCGATGGCACATATATTTCACTTCATGTCCCAAGTTCATCTTTTTGATATTGTTTTCTTGGAGTTAGTCACTCAGTCACGCCCAACTCATTACAACCCCATGGACTATAGTCTGCCAGGCTCCTCTGACCTTGGAATTCTCCAGTCGAGAATACTGGAGTGGGTTGCCATTTGCTTAATAGTAAAGAATCTCCCTGCAATTTGGGAGACCTGGGTACGATCCCTGGGTTGGGAAGATCCCCTGGAGAATGGAATGGCAAGCCACTCCAGTATTCTTGCCTGGAGAATTACATGGATAGAGGAGCCTGGCAGGCTACAGTCCGTAGAGTTGCAAAGGGTTCAGACGTGACTGAGTAACTAAGACTTTCACTTTTCCAGGAGTAGTATTGGAAAAGTGTTTAACCTGTCAGTGCTTCTTAATTCAATGATCAGTTATTGATATCTGCCCTGAGTATGCAAAGTGGGAGTAAGGACATACTTGCAACACATTTTCCTTCCATAATCTAGTGTGTCCGTCTGCCTCTGTTTCTGTGATTACCTTGAAACTGTCCTGATCATCTGATTATTATTTAATTTGTAACTTACTCCTTTCAGAAAACAAAATTCATAATTAAAAAGTCAAAGAGCCTCATATAGTTGTGCTCTTTTCTGTGGTCATTTATTATGGGCTCTAATTACCTTCACCACAGGATGTTTTCCTCACAAGTATCCAGAATACTCCACTCCTTTGGTAAAGCATATTTTACTATCATTATTGAGCCCTAAAGGGAAAATAGAAAACATGCCCTTTATTTTATTTATTTTTTTATATAAATTTTCACACAATGGGGCATCCAGCGCCAACCTGCCAAGGCAGGCTAGGACGCCCCATAGGCGCCCGGGGGGTTCCAACCCTACCCCAGGGACGCGGGAGAAAACATGCGCTTTAATATCCTCAGTTTTAGGGTTTTGAACTCAACTTTACAGAGATAGATCTTGTCCACTGTATTTTAAATCAATTAGAGTAACAAAGTTTCCTTAGACTTTCCAGAGCTTATTAAATGTTATTTTTAAGAGACCATCTTTTCTTGTCCTTCATTTATGAATATTTGGTCAGGAAATGGTCGTAAAAAGCTCCAAATCCCAATCGAATAATGTGTTCTCCAAAGTAGCTGCCAAGTGTAAATACCACTGATATACATTCATGCATATGATAGTATATAAATAACCAGGAAAGCATAGCAAAGGTCAATCAATTATGTATAGGTCAGAATGCTTTCCATCTGGATTAAGTCATTTTAGCAAATGACATCATGTGTCCTTTGTAGTCTATTGTGAAATGTGGCTTGAGTCATTATAGATTGGCTTCTGGTCTGGGTTACCAGGATGGCAGTGGTAAGGTTCAATAAATAAACGTACTGGACTCTGTAGGAGCAGATATGCATAATTAAGGTGTAGTGATGAAGGCTTCTTATTCTGTAGAGAAACTTGGGTCCCCTATACTAATTTCTAGATTCTTATCCTTCTTGGTTGATTTTTTTTTAAGCATATGAAGAACAAAAGAGTTGGAAACCAGCCAGATGCTCTTTATATGACTGCAGCGGATATCTTTTCATGAAATTGCCAGCAGGGAATCGATAGCAATAAATCTGGCACCCTTCTAATCTCTTCTAACTTCACCATTGCTGCCCTGAAATGGGGCTATTAGGACCCTTTAAATTTGGTTTATAATTTCTACTTGATCTGATGGGGAGTGGTCACACCAGATTACCAGACTCCAAAGTGACTGGCAAAAAGTGATGTCGTGTGAGGTGGGAATGGATGTTGGCATTTTCCAGTTGGCGCAATAGTAGCTGAATTTTAGCTTATAGACAAAGTGATAAAATGAGCTGCCAAGTCCAGTCATTTTTGATTAGTCAGGGCTTGAGGAGGTAAATGTTACTTGACAAGAATTTAATGTGTGATTTTCCCTTTCCTTCAGGATATTTTGGAAATGTTAAAAAGTTGTTGACTTTTTTTTATAAGTAGGATGATTTAGAATAAAGAAGGAGTCAAAATTGCTGTTATGTTTTATAGGCATTTATAATTGGAGGCTAAGTTTGGTTCTGAGTCCTTGGGACAAAGAAGATTTGGGCATCCTTCTGTGTGTGCCTAGTCACTCTGCTGTGTCCAACTCTTTGCAACCTGATAGACCGTAGCCTTCTAGGCTCCTCTGTCCATGGAAATTCTCCAGGCAAGAATACTAGAGTCGGCTGCCCTCTTCCAGGGGATCTTCCCAACCCAGGGACTGAATCCAGGTCTCCTGCATTGCAGGCAGATCCTTTACCATCTGAGTTCTGAGTCCTTGGGACAAAGAAGATTTGAGCATCCTTAGCAAAGATGAAAGGAAATGTTCTTGCTTAAAAGGAGCTTATAGTTTAGAGATGGACACACAGATTGCCACAGTATAAAGTGATACCTGCTCTAGTAAGAGATAACATGTAAATCTAGGCAGTATTGATATTTCTGTCACTTATTTATATTGTCTTGTCCCTTATTTGTTTGAGCCCTAAATGAATGAGATACATGCCTATATTTATTCCTATAATCAACATATATTGAGAGTGATTTTTCAGATTTCAAGATGACTAGTCTGCATTTTGTAATTGAGAGGCTATGTGGCTGCCTTGCTCTTGGAATGGTACTTACAATTCTGCACATGACTCAAAGCCTTAACTTCATTTCAGGAAAACTTCATAGATTCCTAGGGATTATTCTTTGATTATATCTACATGGACAATGAAGCAATGGTTAAAAGATGAATAAAGAGCTCAGGTTGTAACTCTTTTTTTGGTGGTATCTAATCCCTGGTGGCTCAGAGGTTAAAGCATCTGCCTCCAATGAGGGAAACCTGGGTTCGATCCCTGGGTCGGGAAGATCCCCTGAAGAAGGAAATGGCAACCCACTCCAGTATTCTTGCCTGGAGAATCCCATGGACGGAGGAGCTTGGTAGGCTACAGTCCACGGGGTCGCAAAGAGCCGGACACGACTGAGTGACTTCACTTCACTTCACTGCACTAGCTGATCACAAGATTTTGTCTTCTTTCCCCCACTGTTGGTTGGCTGAGATGACAGTCTGTGGTTAGGGATAGATCAGCTGATTCAGTCTGGTACAGACAATAGAAAAAGGAGCCCCCATCTGCCCCTCTGCCCCCTTTTAGTCAGAAAAAGTGCCAGCAAGCAGAATTCTGTTTATGTGTCATTTTATTTTATTTTTTAAACATTTTTTTTTAGTGTGGATCATTTTTAAAGTCTTTATTGAATTTGTTACAATACTGCTTCTGTTTTATGTTTTGGTTTTTTGGACTCGAAGTACATGGGATCTTTGCTTCCCGAACCAGGGATTGAACCTTCCTCCCATGCATTGGAAGGCTAAAGTCTTAAACACTGGACCATCAGGAAAATCCCTATGTCTCATTTTATAGAACCACCCCTAACTTTAAGGGGGTGCTGAAGTGAGGGGCTTGTGAACAGAGAATGAGTTAGCCAATCAATTGCCAGACTTTTATTCAAATAAAACAATTGTCAATAAATGTGATAATACTGTTTCTTACTGTTTTTTCAGTGTGTTTTTTCCTTTAATAATACCATGAATATTTGTCATGTTATTAAATATTCTGCTACATCATTTTCAATATCTGCATAATATTCCACTTTATGGCTATTACCACAGTTAAGTTGAACAATCTTCTTTTGTTTGTACTGTAGAATTTTCATGTTTTATGTTTTTAAAGTAAATAATGCAGTGATAAACACCCTTGCAGCTCTTTCTTTTTCAGAATTCTTTTGACTATTTTTCTTTCATTTTGATTCTCTTTTTTTCAAATCCTCAGGTAACACAGATACTGATCCCCCCTTTTATTTCAAATTCTGCAACTATCAATGATATAAATAGATAACCAGATATTATCTAAATATAGATAATAGACTCTTTAAGCAGAGTCTGGGGAGAAGGATTCTTCAATAAATCAATAACCTAGATTATATCTACAAGATGCAAAATATCCTACTGATCCTGCGAAATCAGAGAAGCAGTTGGTGAATTTAGAGACAGCATAGGAAGGAGCGAAATGATCTATTTTCCAACGAGATCAATTTAATCAGTTCAGTTAAAATGGCGTAATGACTTAAGCAACTCTCGTTAAGGGGATCTGGCAGTTTGTAGATATTAATATGTTAACTTTTAGAATCCCTTCCACTTGAAAATGTATTTCCATCTGACATTGTGTTCCGTTTTGTTCAAAGATTGCCAAATGGGAACGTGAAGGTGGTTCACCTCACAGCTCATGTGTCAGAGTGTATGGTAGTGTTGGGGTTAAAAGCCTGGCATCCACACCACCTAGAATCAGAACCTACAGAGAAGTTTGGCTTCCAAGGCAGCAGTAGAGGAAGTGCTGACACTAGCCTTGCTCCTGCCATTATTGCTGTGGTCTTTGGGAGAGGATTAATGGTGCCTTCCCTTGTTTGAGAACTAGCAGTGGATCAGCAAAGCTGAGCACAGGGCAGAGAGTTCTGGTACTTGCTGAGTACATTACCTCTTATAACAGGGTTTTAAATGTCAATGCTTTTTATAATGTATATGAGGAATTCTAATTGAGAAGCTAGCCCATATGCTTAGACTACATCCAACTATATGTTTCTTTTTTTGATATTGCAAAATAAGGTTAATTTTTATGATGAATATTTTATGGCCAGCTTTCTGTTATGTGCCAGACAAATTGAGGGCTATGGAAACTGATGGGTGGTGAAGATAAAAGAGCAGTGCTGACCTTTTGGTAAATCATTCATCACACGGCTTCGTCTGTAAGGAATTTTCTAGTTGTAGCTCATATTTGCTAATCACTACATTTGCCTCTCAGTTTTACAGGGATTGATTGTCTTGTTGTGGATTGCCTTTCCTTGTCTTTCTTTTTTCTTTTTTACATTTTGGTTATTGTTATTTTAACTATTTTATTGCCTAGTAGTTCCTCCCTATGGTGGAGTTTCCCTGGTAAAGAATCTGCCTGCAATGTGGGAGACCTGGATTCGATCCCGGGGTTGGGAAGATCCTCTGGAGAAGGGAACCCACTCCAATATTCTGGCTTGGAGAATTCCATGCACAGAGGATCCTGGCAGTTATAGTCCATGGGGTTGTAAACAGTCAGACATGACTTCTAATGAGGGCTTCCTTGGTGCCTCAGATAGTAAAGAATCTGCCTACAATATGGGAGACCTGGGTTCAATCCCTGAGTTGGGAAGATCCCCTGGAGGAGGGAATGGCAACCCACTCCAGTATTTTTGCCTGGAGAATTTCATGGACAGAGGAGCCTGGTGGGCTACAGTCCTTGGGTCACAGAGTCAGATGCAGTTGCAGAGTCTGATGCAACTTTCACTTTCACTTCAGTACTTCCACCAGAGGGGGCTTGTGGACAGAGAGAGGCAATGCTGTTGCTGCTGCTAAGTCGCTTCTGTCGGTCGTGTCCGACTCTGTGTGACCCCATGGACTGCAGCCTACCAGGCTCCTCCATCCATGGGATTTTCCAGGCAAGGGTACTGGAGTAGGGTGCCATTGCCTCCTCTGGAGAGAGGCAATGGGAATTAATAATTCAATTTCTTTTTGCTGCTCTTCATTGTGACTTTCGAGGTTTCTTCTCAGTCGCTGAGATGGTCTTTAAGCATTCCATTCACTTACTCTCTTTGAATCTTATGGTCCCGATGAAATTAAGTTACAAAATGACTGTCTCTTGCAGTGGCCAGAAAATAGAATAGTTACCTGGGGTGTTCTAGCTCCAGGATACTTTTACACTTCCATATTGATCAAAGTCCCATCAGGGGAAACCAAAGGGGAAAGTAGAATAATTTCTTAGTTTAATAGATCAGATACTGGAAACTATGGATTTCATGATAGTGGGAGCTTAAATCTATATCCTGGACTTGAAGTAGATCCAAGGTTGAGAGCATCTGATAGAATATATCTTGCCAACATTGTGGACATCTATTGGCTCTTCATTTTTTAATCTGTTTCCCTGATTCTGGCCAATCCCTAGAGTTTAGAAGCATGGTTAATAAAGAAGCCTAAAAAAACAAATAAATAAAGAAGCCTATATGATATGGAGGCCAGAATGGACATGTACTGGCATCTGGTGAGGATACTTAAGGCAAAGACTCTGCCTTAGGACCAAGAGAAACTAACTGTGGTACACTGAGTAAGCTGACCAGTTACAGTGCTGTGCTGATTAGCCCCACAGGGGTTGTTTCTTAATTATGTGTTTTATGGTCTGTTAAACTAGGGACAGTGTCCACTCTCTGGGGATAGAGAATATTTTGATATTTTGATTGCAATTAAGTGAAAATTGAGAATACTGACATAAACTAATCAGAAGTGTTTTACTGATCCGTTATTCCCAATCACAGGCAGTGTCAAGCACTTTTCAAATATTACCTGCACTCTGCCCTTTCCCTGCCTAAATCTGGGATTCTTCCACAGGGTGAGTGGTCCTGGGTACCACACTGGCATTGCTCATTTGGTTCATAAGGACATATTGACAGAATTATTACTGTTAAGTTTGTGATTAAGATTCTAAGGGTATGGCCATGAGGCCTTTCTGGAAGTGTGTGTGTGTGTGTGTGTGTGTTAGGGTGCACATGGAGGTACATGGCATTTTTTATTATTTTGTGAAAGCACAAATCATAGGCTTATGGCTGCAGCCCATCAGAATACTTTTACCTCATTTTAAATAACAAAGAAAATGTTTATATATGTTCATATATTCTTTTATAGAAACACGCACAAAAGAAACATGGTTTCTAAACAACAGCATCTTTTAATGGGAAATTTTCAGAAGTAACTTTATCCCCCTGCTGTGTTTGAGATTCAAAGGCAGTCTTTAGGGAAAGGACACTTAGGTCCAAGAAAAATAAGCAATGGCCACAGTCTTTTGGGCTTCTCTGGTGGCTCAGTTGGTAAAGAATCCACCTGCAATGCAGGAGGGCCTGAGTTTGATCCCTGGGTGGGGAAGATACCCTGGAGAAGGAAATGGCAACCCACTCCAATATTCTTGCCTGGGAAATCCCATGGACAGAGAAGCCTGACAGGCTACAGTTTATGGGGTTCTCAATAGTCGGACATGACTTAGTGACTAAACCACCGCCACCACAGTCTATTAATACCAGGGGCTTCTCATGAGAAGGAATAATTCTTACATTGTGGTGACATGTTAGACTGAAGGAGATTTTCTCAAGTGTCTTCCATAGCAATATGGTACAGAAGTTGGTCTGAGAGGAGGCAGAAATGAATTAAAATGAATTTTTGGAATCCTACTTATTGAAAATGCTGAAGCTGTTAAGCATTACTTCTCTCACCTTCCTTCTCCAGATCCACCAGCTTACCTAGACTCACACCTACCCTTGTCTCTTTTCCTCAAGACTCAGATATTAAAAAGAATTTCCTGTATCTTCAATTTCTACATGCTCACTTCATGTTTTATTCTTCACCATGGAATAAAGTAACCACTAGCCACCTGTAGCTCTTTATGTTCAAATTAAATTAAACAAAGCAGAGGGTTCAGCTGCTCAGTCACACTGGCCTCATATCTAGCGCTTCAGCCTATCCTACTGCCTACTCCTCTGTACTGACTGAAGCTTTTACTCTCTAGCTCACTGTCTTTGTGCCCATCACTCTCCTGCCATCCTTCTAGGTAAGAATATCCACACAGAATGCTCACATCTTGGCTGTCAGTTCCTTGGAATTCTCACTTGCAAGTGTCTCTTTCTCTACCTTGTAATCATACCCCAGCGCAGTGACTCTCAGTTTAGGAAGCACTACTCTTCCATGGATCATCTGTTAAAGACGAGAAGTCCTACTGGCCTTTAGAGGGCAGGAGCTAAGGATCTAAATGCCATTCAGGATCTAAATGCATGAGACAGTTTAGGCAATGAAGAATTATTTCACCTCAAATGCCGTGATGTTCTTGTTAGAAAACACTATGCTAACCTTCTAAAAAAACAGTGTATATACCTTAATTAAGAACTGTTGTTTAGTTGGTAGGTCATGACCAAGTCTTTTTGATCCCATGGACTCTGGCCCACCAGGCTTCTCTGTCCATGGGATTTCCCAGGCAAGAATACTGGAGTGGGTTGCCGTTTCCTTCTCCAGGGGATCTTTTTGATCTAAGGATTGAACCCATGTCTCCTGTGTCTCCTGCATTGGCAGGTGGATTCTTTACCACTTGAGATACCAGGGAAGCCCTAATTAAGAATACTCTATCTCTGAAAAATGCTAACCATCATTTGCACCTTCCCTGAGTTGTAATCTGTTTGCTAATGGAGGGTGTTGCCTCTATATTAATGGTTGCTGACGGATCAGGGCGGTTGTTGCTGGAGGTTGTGGTAGCTGTGATAATTTATTAAAATAAGCCAAAAATGAAGTTTGCCACATTGATTGCCTGTTTCTTTCATGAACAGTTTCTCTGTGGTATGAAGTGCTGTTTGAGAGCATTTTATTCCCCAGTAAAACTTATTTCCAAGTTGGAGTCAGTCCTCTCAAATCCTGCCACTGCTTTATCAACTAGGTTTATATAATATTCTAAATCCTTTGTTGTCATTTCAAAAGTCTTTACACATCTTCACCAGGAGATCTTTTCCATTCTAGAAACCACTCTCTTTGCTCATACATAAGAAGCAACTCCTCATCTGTTAAAGTCATGTCATGAGGTTGCAACAATTCAGTCATATCTTCAGGCTCCACTTTTCATTCTAGTTGTCTTGCTATTTTTTACATCTCTAGTTACTTGCTCTGCTGAAGTCTTGAACCCGTTGAAGTCATCCATGAGGATTGGAATCAATTTCTTTCAAGCTTCTGTTAATGTTTATATTATGACCTCCTCCCATGAATCGCAAATCTTCTTAGTGATATCTAGAACAGTGAATCCTTTCCAGAAGGTTTTCAATTTATTTTGCTTAGGTCTGTCAGAAGAATCACTATCTATTGCAGCTACAGTTTTAACAAAAATATTTTTCTTAAAAAATAAGAGTTGAAATTCAAAACAACTCCTTGACCCATGGGCTTCAGAGTGGATGTTGTGTTAGATGGCATGAATACAACATTCATTTCATTCTACATCTCTATCAGAGCTCTTGGCTAACCAGGTGTATTGTCAATGTCTGAAGGGAATCTTTTTTTTTTTTTTTTTTGAGCAATAGATCTCAGCAGTAAGCTTCAAATATTTATTAAACCATGTTGTAAACAGATGTATTATCATCCAGGCTTTGTTGTTCCATTTATAGAGCACTGACAGAGTAGATTTAGCATAATTCTTAGGGCCCAAGGTTTTTGGAATGGTAACTAAGTATTGGCTTCAATTTAAAGTCAACAGCTGCATTGGGCCCTAACAAGAGAGTCAGCTTGTTTCTGAAGCTTTGAAGTCAGGTAGTGACTTTTCCTCTTTAACTATGAAAGTCCTTGGTGGCATCTTCTCTCAATATAAGGATATTTCATCTACAGTGAAAATCTGGTGTTTAAACAGCCCAATCGAAAAATGGACAGAAGATCTAAACAGACATTTCTCCAAAGAAGAAATGCAGATGGCCAATAAACACATGAAAAGACACTCAGCATCACTCATTATTAGAGAAATGCAAATAAAAACTACAATGAATGGAAATCAAAACTGCAATGAGCTATCACCTCAGAATGGCCATCATCAAAAAAATCTACAAACAATAAATGCCTCAAACTTTTCTTCTTTGCAGCTTCCTTACCTTCACAGAATTGAGAGTTAGGACCTTGATCTATATTAGCCTTTGGCTTAAGAGAATGTTGTGGCTGATTCGATCGTCCATCCAGACCACTAAAACTTCCTCCATATCAGCAATAAGGCTACTTTGCTTTCTTAGCATTTGTGTAGTCACTGAACTAGCACATTTATTTGAGAACTTATCCTTTGCATCCACAACTTATCTCAAGAGGCCAAGTGTTTGGCCTCTCTCAGCTTCTGACTTGCCTTCCTCACTGAACTTAATCATTTCAGGCTTTTGCTTTAAAGTGAGATGTGCTACTTTTTCTTTTGGTTGAACACTTAGAGGTCATTGTACCATTATTTATTGTTGTTCAGTCACCCAGTCATATCCAACGCTTTATGACCCCATGAACTGAAGCACACCAGACCTCCCTGTCCCTCACCACCTCCCCAGGTTTGCCCAAGTTCATGTCCATTGCATCAGTGATACCATCCAGCCATCTCATCCTCTGAAGTCCTCTTTTCCTTCTGTCCTCAATCTTTCCCAGCATCAGGGACTTTTCCAGTGAATTGGCTGTTTGCAGCAGGTAACCAAAATACTGGAGCTTCAGCTTTAGCATCAGTCCTTCCAGTGACTATTCAGGGTTGATTTCCTTTAAGATTGACTGGTTTGATCTGCTCGCTGTCCAAGAGACTCTCAGGCGTCTTCTCTAGCACCACAGTTTGAATTCTTTGGGGGTGCTCTATATTCTTTATGGTCCAGTTCTCACAACGTGATCACTGGGAAGACCATAGCCTTGACTATATGGACCTTTCTTGACAGAGTAATGTCTCAGCTTCTCAACGCACCGTTTAGTTTTGTCATCGCTTTCCTGCCAAGAAGCAATCGTCTTCTGACTTCATGACTGCAGTCACCATCTGAGTGATTTTAAAGCCCAAGAAGAGAAAATATGTCACTAGTCCCACCTTTTCCCCTTCTATTTGCCATAAAGTAATAGGGTCAGATGCCATGATCTTAGTTTTTTCTAATGTTTAGTTTTAAGCTGGCTCTTTTCACTCTTCTCATTCACCCTCATCAAGATGTTCTTTAATTCCTCTTCACTTTTTGCCATTAGAGTGGTATCATCCACATGTCTAAGGTTGTTGATATTTTTCCCACCTATCTTGATTTCAGCTTGTAACTTAATCCAGCCTGGCATTTCTCATGATGTGCTTAGCGTATAGGTTAAATAAATAAGGTGACAACAGACAGCCCTGTTGTACTCTTTTCTGAATCCTGAACTAATAAGTTATTCCATACAGGGTTCTAACTGTTGTTTCTTGACTCACATACAGTTTCTCAGGAGACAGATAAGATGGTCTGGTATTCCCGTCTCTTTAAGAGCTTTCTACAGTTTGTTATGATTCACACAGTCTAAGGCTTTGGTGTAGTCGATGAAACAGAGGTAGATTTTTTTTGGAATTTCTTGCTTTCTCTATGATCCAGTGAATGTTGAAAATTTGACTGGTTCCTCTAACCCCATCTTGGACTTCTAGAAGTTCTTTCATCATGTAATGCTGAAGCCTAGCATGCGAGATTTTAAGCATGACCTTACTAGCATGGGAGATGAGTGCAATTGTCTGATGGTTTGAACATTCTTTAGTACTACCTTTCTTGGGAGTTGGAATGAGGATTGACCTTTTCCAGTCCTGGGGCCACCACTGGATCTTCCAGATTTGCTGACATATTGAGTGTAACACTTTGACGGCATCATCTTTTAGGGTTTTGAATAGCTCTACTAGAATTCTGTCACATCCACTAGCTTTATTAACAACAGTGCTTCCTAAAGCCTACTTGACTTCACACTCCAGAATGTCTGATTCTGGGTAACTGACCACATCATCATAGTTGTCAGGTTCATTAAGATCTTTTTTTGTAAAGTTATTTCATGTATTCTTCCCATCTCTTCTTGATCTCTTTCTGTGTCTACTAGGTTTCTACTGCTTCTATCGTTTATTGTGCCCATCTTTGGGTGATATGTTCCCTTGATAGTTCCAGTTTTCCTGAAGAGATCTCTATTCTTTCCTTTTCTGTTGTTTTCCTCTATTTTTATGCATATTGTTCCCTGAAGAAGGCCTTCTTACCTCTCCTTGCTATTCTTTGGAAATCTGAGTTTAGTTGGATGTACCTTTCCCTTTCTCCCTTGTGTTTTGTTTCTCTTCTTTCTTCAGCTATTTGTATAGCATCCTCAATAACCACCTTACCTTCTTGCTTTTCTTTTCCTTTGGGATGGGTTTGTTCACTGCCTTGTGTACAATATTATGGACCTGTGTTCCATAGTTCCTCAGGCACATTGTTTATTAATTGGCTTAATTTCAACATTGTTATGTCTTGGGGAATAGGGAGACCCAAGAAGGAGAATAGCGATGGGGGAATGGCTGGTCAGTGGAGCAGTGGGAACACGCAGAACTTTTTTTTTTTGTGGCTGTATCATGCATCATGTGGGATCTTAGGTCCCCAGCCAGGGATTGAACCCACACCCCTGCAATAGTGCGTTGGAAGCATGGAGTCCAAACCACTGGACTACCAGGGATGTCCCCCATACACAACATTTGTTGATTAAGTGCACTATCTTGCATAGGTGCAGTTTGTGATACCACCCAAACAATTATTAATAATAGAGTGACATCAAACATCACTGATCACAGTGATAGTAATGAAAAAACCTGAAATGTTATATAAGAATTACCAAATGTGACATAGAGTCATGAAGTGAGCAAATACTGATGGAAAAATGGCACCAGTAGATTTGCTTGATGCAGGACTGCCACAAACCTTCAACTTATAAAAAGCACAATATCTGCAAAGCACACTAAAGCAAAGTGCAATGAAAAGAGGTATGCCTGTATTCATCACCCCTCGCATGCTCTTACTCCTCTCCTTACCCAGCTTAGATGCTATAGTCAGTCTCTCTGTGTCCTGTTCACTGACATGACTCTGACCCTCTCTCAGCTCTCTGCCCACTTTGGACCTAAGCACAGATGAACGTAGAAGAACACAAAACTGTGCTGAGCAGCATTGCTTTCAATTTATGTCCACAGATTTCAAGTGTATCCTCTATTACATTTACCCATTCTTCATCATTTGCCTGAAAATTCTACTCTGTAAGACAGTGGTTTAATACTTTCACCTCTACCTTGGACTCCAACTCCCACCCCCTATTCTCCCCTCAGCTGTTTCCTTCAGTTCATATTCCATTCAGGAAATAGAAGAAGTTAGAGGAGATGACCTCATCTCCTCCAGCAAATCTACACTGACTCTGTTTCTGCACCCACTGTCTCAGTCAGCCTTCTGCTGCACATGAACTGCATGGATATAACCCCCCATACATCTGTTGGAAAGTAAATCCAGTCTCTTTGCTGTAGCCTCAAGATCTTTCAAGATTTGGCTCATCCTTGTCTTTCTCACCATGTCTACTGTTCCCTCTCTTTTTCTGTTCCCAAGTTCTGGTCACACTGGTTTTCTTGCTGGGCTTCATGTATGTCAAGCTTATTCCCACCTCAGCGTCTTTGTGTTTCCTATTACTTCTGTCTGGAAGTCTTTTCACCTAGATATTTCTCTGTCTTGCTTGCTCATGGCACTCAGATTTCTGCTCCAGGTCATCTCCTCAGACGATCCTTCCTGGACCACTCTGTCCACATAGTTGTCTTCCTCTCCCCATCATTCTGAAACTCCATACCCTTCTTAAGTTTTCCTTCACAGGATTTATCCCTATCTGACATAGTATAAGTGTGTGTTACTCTGCTTACTGTCCTGATATAACTTTATGCAGGAAGGGATTTTTGCCTATCTTTCTTGCATCTGGATCTTCAGTTCCTAGAATAGTATTTAGCACTCAATATTTATTGATTAAACATTTAACACACTTTTGATAAATGAATATTGAGTAAAGTATAGTGAGTCCTGTGGCAAAGGCTCTTTTTTATTTGCCGTGCCTTTACTATTCTGAGGCATATGATGAGTCAGTTCTCCCACCATTTCTCTCTATTTGCAAGATTGGGAAACCTTTTTTACAGTGTCCCATCATAACATTGGGCTTCCATTTGATATAAACACATCATCTACATATTAATTCTGCCTTTGTTCCTTTCTCATTAGCCTGTAACAATTAAAATAGACCATTACTCTGCGACACTATGAGTTTTTATGATATCATATCAAAGTCTCCATTAATTAAATAACTTAATAAATTAAAACCTTATTCAATGACAGTATCTTTCAGTTATAAATCATTTCCACTAAAGAGCACAGTGGCAAATGTGGGACAATTTTGGCATTAAGACATATCAGTCTAGTAGCCAGACCTGCTTACTGACACAATGAAAGTTAAAAGCTGTCACTTTAGGTGATCGTTTGGTGCCAATGACACTGAGAACAGAATAGTTGATGGGGTAAAAAAAGACAAACTCAGGCGCTGCTATTGGAAAGCACAGCTCAATTACCAGATTGTCATTTAGATTCTTTAGAATGTTAATTGGATAAAACCACAAATTAAAAATAAAGTTTGGAGCTTTTAGACTGTGTCTTTGGATTTCAGTTTAAGGGAGACCAACCTGCAGGGTTGCATTCAAACTTCTTAATTTATAATACAAGGTTCTCATTTAACCCGACCACCCTACCTGTCTCCTAAGAAACCTGTATGTAGGTCAAGAAGCAGCAATTAGAACTGGACATGGAAAAACTGGTTCAAAATTGAGTAAAGAGTACAACAGGGCTGTATATTGTCACAGCTTGTTTGACTGACACGCAGTGTCCAACATGTAGATGCAATCAGAGGCTGGAATCAAGGTTGTCGGGAGAAATAACAACAACTTGAGATATGCATATAATACCACTCTGATGGCAGAATGTGAAGAGGAATTAAAGAGCCTCTTGAGGAAGGAGAGGCTCTCCTTGAAAGAGGAGAGTGAAAAAGCTGGCTTGAAACGCCACATAAAAAAGTGAAAAATTAAGATCATGGCATCCAGTCTCATCACTTCATGGCAAATAGAAGGGGCAAAAATAGAAGCAGTGACAGATTTTATTTTCATGGGCTCCAAAATCACAGTGGATGGTGACCGCAGCCATGAAATTAAAAAACACTTGCTCCTTGGAAGAAAAGCTATGACAAACCTAGACAGAGTATTACAAAGCAAAGACATCACTTTGCTGACAAAGGTCTATGTATTCAAAGCTATGATTTTTTCCAGTTGTCATGTACAGATGTGAGAGTTGGACCATAAAGAAAGCTGAATGCTGAAGAACGGTTGCTTTCAAATTATGGTGCTAAGAAGACTCTTGAGAGTCCCTTGGACTGCAAGGATATCAAACCAGTCAATCCTGAAGGAAATCAACCCTGAATATTCACTGGAAGGAGTGATGCTAAAGCTAGAGCTCCAATACTTTGGCCACCTGATGTGAAGGGCCAGCTCATTGGAAAAGACCCTGATGCTGGGAACGATTGAATGCAAAATGAGAAGGGGATGGAAGAGGATGAGATGGTTAGATAGTATCACCGACTCACTGACTCAGTTTGCTCCTCATGAATCTGAGAAAACTCCAGGAGACAGTGAAGGACAAGGAAGCCTGGCGTGCTGCAGTCCATGGGGTCGCAAAGAGCTAGACACAACTAAGTGACTGATCAACAACAAACCTCATTTAACTGGAGTGGAAGATAGTAAGATAAAGGCAGGGAGACCAAGGATACTAATGCAATTATCTAAGTAAGAGATGATGAGACAATATGAAAGCTGCATCATATGAAAGTGAAAAAATTAAGGAGGAAGAGTGAAATACAGCAACATCAGAGGTGGATGACACTTGGATTCTTTTGTATTCATGTTACAGGTAAATGCAATAGATTTGACCTGTAATTGTAGTGAATTGACCACTTTAATCTGGAAATTTTGGGGTATTACTTGTGTAAGGATTAATCAGTTATAGTTTTAAGACAATATATCAATAGGGTGCTAACATGTCTAAGTTGACTTAACGAGGAGAGCCAAATTATGAGCCTAAGCTAAATACGGGCTTCCCTGGCGGCTCAGAAGTTAAAGCGTATACAGTCATGCCTTCTGTGGTGTGTAAACTGGGTACATTTGGATAATCTCTGACTTTTAGGAAATTGTAAATCAGTCTCATGGTTGAAATAAGGCCAAATACAGCAGGAATCACAACAAACATAAAGATGATTCATTCTTTGTGGCAGTAGACAAAGATTTTTAAGTTGCATGGGGAAGAAGAAGCAGTCACACAGCTGTTTATAAGGGATGCCCCTATTAAGAATAATGGTATGGGAAGACTGAAAGAAAATATATACGTGAAAGTTGACATAATATATCATGTGTATGGGACTTCCTCTGTGGCTCAGTGGTAAAGAATCTGCCTGCCAGTGCAGGAGATGCAGGTTTGATCCCTGAGTGGCGAAGATCCCCTGGAGAAAGAAATGGCAATGCACTCCAGTATTCTTGCCTGGGAAATCCCATAGACAGAGGAGCCTGGTGGGCTACAGTCCATGGGGTCACAGGAAGAGCTGGGCAAGACTGAGTGACCAAACAACAAACAATGCAAATACCTTTCAAAAGAAGGTTGATGACACTGTAGTAATATCAGACAAAATGTATTTAAAAAATGTTATTACAGATAAAGGAAGTTATTGTTTAATGATAAAAGAGCAATTCACAAAGAATGTGTATTTATCCTGAACCTTCATTACCTGGTAGCATCATTTCAAAAATTTATATATAAAGTGAAAATTAACAATGTTACCATGAATTATTGAGAACATAAATCATAATTGGGAGTTTTAAACATTTTCTCTCAGACATTGAAAAATCAAACTAAAAAATATTAGAAACAATAAAGAAGATTTAAATAACATAACTGATTAGCTTGATCAAGTAGACATATATAGAACTCTGAGCTTCACTACCAGAGAATGTACACACATCAAAAGCGTTACCAATGACTGATTAAAATTACATTTCTTCCTATCTCAGAGGAAAAAGTTAGGAGGCCCAAAACAAATAGACATCAAAAGTTATACATTTGCAAACGCAGGATCATACTTCTAAATCTTGAATCTAATAAAAGTGATGATAGAAATGAGTAGATACTTTATTTTAAACCTCGTGGGATACGATTAAAGAGGTACATAAAGGAAATTTTATAAATTCAAATGCATATATTTGTAATGAAGGAGGACTGATTATTAGTGAGTTAAACAAACATTCAACCAAAAAGTTGTAAAGAGGATAGTTGAGTAAACCAAAATAAAGCAAAGACAGAAGATAATAAAAATATTACAAGAAGAAATAGAATACAAAGGAACAGCAGAGACGATAGGCAAAGCAAAGGATGATTCCTTGAAAGACTAACTAAACACATCTAGCAAACTTGATCAACTGCAGAAGCAAGGACAGAGAGAAGGAAAGAGAGAATGAGAGTCAGAGACAGAACACAGATAGCAGTTAGAAGTGAATAAAGGGGCCTAACGTGTACAGCAGATAATAAAATGTCAAAAGACTGTGCCGAATAACTTCACGGTAATGTATTTGAAACATACATTTTAATAAATAGGGGTGCCCATATGTATGATACAGACATTCCAAGTTCATGTCACAGCAGGTGACTGAGAAACATGATTTCCAGCTGAGTTGAGTTTGAATGAATGAATGGAGGAGAAAAATCATTCACTCATCTGAAACATACGTATGGCTATCCACTGCGAACTGGGAATTATGCAGGTGTTACCTTACATTTTCATGAAGGAGATGGACATTAAAAAAACCATCACCAAAATAGATATTTACAGTTGAGGCAAGTACACCATAGGAAAGGTCAGAGCATTTAACAGGGAACCTAATCTTTCTTGGGCAAAGGGCAGGTTAGCAAAGGTTTCCTGAAGAAGTGACATTCATGCTGGGACTGAAATGATGGGTAGGAGTTATCCAAGCCAGAAGGTGATACAGGGTCCTAAGACATAATCATATTAATAGAGGGGATGGTAGAAAGGTGTGAGAATCGGTTTCAGCAATTGCCTTTGAAATGTGGGAAGGATTTATACAAGCCAAATACATAAAATTCACACGTCTCAGTAAAGTGCAAACATATTTTCCCTTGTTAAGAGCTCTATGTTGATGCTTAAGGATATAATCTGTGAAGTACAAAAATATGGACAGACAGGAGCTAAACCAGCTTCATTCAGAGTAGTGGTCACTTGTAGAGAAGGGAGAGTGGAGGAGGCTTCTGCATTTATCCCTTGTTAATAGTGATGCCCTTCCTGAAAGGAAGGACAAAGTAAGCCACAGTCATGAGTGTGCTAATTTTTTATTTTAGTGTTGGTCTTATCTGAAATGGAAACCTTAATTGTAAAACATCAGGCAAAAAATTACGGAAGAGGAACTTACGGATGCTGTTTTGAAGGGAGTAATGGTTTAGACAGCACTACTGTGCTTCAGAATGTGAAGAGGCAGGTCAGACATTGAGAGTAAGAATTTAGGACTGCTTTGTCCAACACAGTAGCCACAAGATATGTACAGATATTGAGTAATTCAAATGTGGCTAATTTTAATTGAGACATACTGTAAGTGTACAACACATAGAAGAATAGAAAGTCACTCAGTCATGTCCAACTCTTTGCAACTGGATAGTCCATGGAATTCTTTAGGCCAGAATACTGGAGTGGGTAGCCTTTCCCTTCTCCTGAAGATCTTCCCAACACAGGGATCGAACCCAGGTCTCCCACATTGCAGGCAGACTCTTTACCAGCTGAGCCACAAAGGAAGCCCAAGAATACTGGAGTGGGTAGCCTATCCCTTCTCCAGGAGATCGTCCCAACCCAGGAATTGGACCAGAGCCTCCTGCATTACAGCACTGGATTTTAAAGACAGTATTAAAGAAGAATGTAAAATGTTTTGGTAATATTTTTATTGAAGTATAGGTGATTTACAATATTAGCTTCAAGTGTACAATATAGTGATTCAAATTTTTATAGGTTTTGCTTCATTTAAAGTTATTATAAAATATTGGCTATCATCCCTGTGCTGTGCAATATGTCATGATATCTTTTTTATTCTATATTCATACAAAGTGAAGCTTCCCAGGTGGCGCTAGTGGTAAAGAACCCACCTGCTAATGCAGGAGACACAAGAGACCAAACTTCAATCCCTGGGTCAGGAAGATCCCCTGGAGAAAGAAATGGCAACCCACTCCAGTATTCTTGCCTGGAGAACCCCATGGCCCAGAGTAGCCTTGTGGGCTACAGTCCATGGGCTTGAAAGGAGTTGGATATGACTGAAGCACCTTAGCATGCACACTCGCATACATAGTAGTTTTTACCTATTAATACGCCTGTTTTGCCCCGCCCTCCTCGGTAACCATGAGTTTGTTCTCTATATTTTTGAGTCTCTTTCTGTTTTGTTTTATTCATTTGGTTGTTTTATTTATTTATTTATTTTCCATTTATTTTTATTAGTTAGAGGCTAATTACTTTACAACATTGTAGTGGTTTTTGCCATACATTGACATGAATCAGCCATGTATTTACATGTATTCCCCATCCCGATCCCCCCTCCCAGCTCACTCCCCACCCCATTCCTCTGGGTCTTCCCAGTGCACCAGCCCGAGCACTTGTCTCATACATCCAACCTGGGCTGGTGATCTGTTTCACCCTTGATAACATACATGTTTCGATGCTGTTCTCTCAAAACGTCTCACCCTTGCCTTTCCCATAGAGTCCAAAAGTCTGTTCTGTACATCTGTGTCTCTTTTTCTGTTTTGCATATAGGGTTATCGTTACCATCTTTCTAAATTCCATTTATATGCGTTAGTATACTGATTGGCTTTATCTTTCTGGCTTACTTCACTCATGTATA